>NC_086248.1:62955576-63625974 GCF_021018805.1 Prinia subflava | reverse complement strand
TTTGGGTTGGAAGGAACATTAAAGATCATGTAGTTCTACCCCTCCTGCTATGAAAAGGGACATTCTCCACTCAACCAGGTTGTTCAAAGCCCCATACAACCTGGCCTTGACCATTTCCATGGATGGGGCATCCACAGCTTTTCTGGGCAATCTGTTCCAGTGCCTTGTCACCCCCACAGCAAATAATTTCTTCCTTGGTATCTTATTTAAACCTACTCTCTTTCAGCTTGAAGCCATTCCTCCTTGTCCTGTCACTATATGCCCTTGTAACTAGTCAATCTCCTTCCTTCTTGTAGGCCCCCCTCAGATACTGGAAGGATGTAATTACGTCCCCTGGTAGATCTATGCTTTTCCTGCAGTACACTTATAAAATTGCCTCCAAGTTACTTCAGATTCTGGAGGGCATCTAACAAATGCCGTGGTTTCCTGCCTGACCTTTCAACTACCTGATCTGATTTAAATCCTGCTGAGTTGGCAGCCCACTACTTAATATATTTCTATCATTCTTAATTTATGTTTTCTTTTTCCACTTCACCTTCCTTCACAACTCTCCCAATGTTTCTCTTTCCAGATTTTTGTTGCTGACTGCTCTACTTCCCTTAAGCACCTCATCCTTTCTGCCTCTTACATTTTGAACTTAAAATAGACATTCATCTTTCTCGCTATTTGAAATACACAGTGTATCCTTTTGCTGCTAACTAAAGTTTCTGAAAATCACAGATACCTTCGCTTACAGACAAAATATTTTTCCTAGAAATGTACCATTATCAAACTTTTGCAGCTCCAATGACACTAATGAAAAAAACACACAGATTGATCACATTCTCAGTTAAAATTCCTCAAAATAGCCTATATGAAAGAAAAAACCTTTTTAAAAATATTATATCTAATTATTATGATTTTATAGACTTAGATAAGGCAAATTTAGCATCATAGGTCATTACTCAGAGCTATTGTCATATCAGTATCTCTGCAAGTAAAATAATTGTCACTCCCCTCCATGGCTAAATTGCATATTGTAGTTCTATTAGTTATACAGAGACATTTGTAGAAGAGGTTTTTAAATCACTTATCAGTAAGTCTTTGGGTTCCAAGTGCCTCTGCTTCTTATAGTGTTTGTGTGCTAGTTCAGGCACAGGAGTTAGAAATATTAATGTATGTATATATCTTTAGCTATAAGTTAGTGTAAGGACCCCAAAATACTTTCATTGTCAAAATAATTTTGAGGTTTATGTGTAAGAGTAATCTGGACATCTCATTATTTTAATTGAGTGAGTAATCTGGACATTTTATTCTTTTAATTGAGTTGCTATTTTATTCATTGCATCTTTGCAGCGAGAGCCCTCTGTTCACATTAATGGGGATCACTTGGCTGCAGCTGTTTGTACAAGACACAAATTCTAACACAAAGAGGAAGTTCCCTAGCATGGACTAGTCTCACATATCCAAGTGTCAAACAGCTCAGAAGCATGTTAAATCACTGTACATTTCACTAAACCCATTATATGTCATGTGAAAATGTTATGTCATTGCTTACTGGAGAGATGAACACTTTTCTCTGTGGTACAGCATTTCTCTGAAGCAGTTCAGGTAGATAGTATGGGTAGATAGTCTCATTTCCAACTCCTGTACCATAAACTCACCTACTTGCTTTGTGCCACTTCAAAGACTGATCAGAAATAATAAAAATGACATGATGTGTAGCAAATGAATTTCTACTTCCGAAGATCTACATGTCGACACATCATCTTTGCCTCAGAGAGTCCCAGTACAAGGCTTCTGTGTTTGACTGTGGATCTTCTTTCCGTCTCCCGATCAGTTCCTGAAATCCTCCAGCCCAAGGAGGGATTTTCTGTTCAGAACTTTCCTGGAGGCCATCATGCCAGGGTTAGCATCTATTGAAATAAATAATTAAATCTTTTCAGTGGCTTCTCAGTGGCAATTCATTTTGTTTGTCTCGAGCATATGCTGTTTGCTATAGATGAACTGAGGAAAATAGTATTCAAGCACATTAGTAAGAAGTAACTTCTCTTGACATTGCAACTGACCCAAACCATTAAGCCTTTCAGGTCTTTTGGTTTGGAAAGATTTGTATCACAGCATTTCCCAGAGCTCATATTAGATACACAAAGAAGATTTATGGTGAAATACCCACCAAAATGTAACATTAGTGATACACTTTTGATACAGTAGATCCAGCCTTCAATACATGAAACACTTGATTGAAGTATCTTGATTTATGTTTTAAACAGAACAAGAAAAGAACTTTTTTTGTCCTGGATTTTTAGGTATTGTACCTATTTTTCTCTTTTTAATGTACCTTCTTAGAATTCAGAGTTCTGAATAGCTAAGAGTTAAACTATTCACCACATGGTGCCTAATTTTACTGTATTTTATTGTCTGTGAAGAAACTGTTAGATTACATATATTGATATAAAAGGATTCATCCCTTTAAGACATCAGAGTTAGACAAAATCATCATTGTCACAGGAAGGCCAAGTCCAGTGGTCCAGTGACCCAAGGGGATTGAAGTGCAAGGTCATTTTGCTGCCCATAACTCTTAGAATCAGACCTAAATGATACATCAATAATACATTATTCTTAGAAAAGACATACTTTTACAATTTGATATGTGACCAGAAGTATGTATGTTCATTACTACTAAAGAAAAAAAGAAATTTATTTGTTTAAGGGCAATACCACTTAAAACTGGTTTCAGTGTCTTTTATCAGCTGTGAACTTACTATCAGTTTCTGAAAACTAGCTGTTACATGTTGAGGCAAATTTCTAGAAAAAACCCACAACTCATAAACAGATGCAGAGTCTGGCATTCATCAGGTGATGGGGTGTGTCACGTCTACAGTCTACCTGCTTTTGATGTTCTTATTACAGTTAGTGGGTCTCACATACCACCTTATTTGCACTAAAGTAAGATACATTCTCAGGTTATTTTATTTTGTTTAAAACACCTTCAGTAACTTTCAGCCTTATAAAGTATGTATTTAGGTCCAGTTTCTATTTTGCATCTGGTTCTCCAAGTTTAGAAAAATGGCCCTGAGGTTATTTGCCATCACCTTTCTAAATTCTTCCGCATACATGTATATAATGCTGTGGAGCAGGTTTTACAATCTCTGTCAATATACTCCTTTACTTGCAGCTCATTAGGAGTTCTGGGAACTTGTTCTATCCTGATTCTTTAGTGTAAAGACAAGTAGATTAGGTCTAGAAATGAATGGGAGATGTTTAAAAATACTTGCTGTCTTGGACTTTAGAATTGGCTTATTATTATTGCCTGTTGGGGGTTTTTTTTTGTTGGTTTTTGTTTGTTTGTTTGTTTGTTTTTTGTGTGTGGTTTTATTTGTTCATTTTTTGGGTTTTGGGGTTTTTTTTTTCCAAAAAGAAGATATCTTTGGACATTTGGACATATCTTTTACTTTATTCCAGATAGAAGATTTTGAGAACAGTGTTAACAATTACAAATGAAAGAAGTTCCTTTCCTGCTTTTCTAAAAGTAAATTAATTTTCTTGGTATAGAAGCAACATTTTAGTAGGAATATTTTACAGACATTGTACCCATACTTTTGTAAATTTCTGTATGTATGTTCCATGTTACAGTTTACAACCTCTTACCACCTTACGTTTTTGCAGTTTTGAAAAACATCACTTTCGACATGTGCTGCTTTACCTTCTATGAAATGACATCCATATTTCAAAGAACCTCCCAGTTCTACCAGTCCTGTTGGGATTGTTTCTCCATCAAAAGGGCATCCTACATTTAAGGCTATGAGATTTTCCATGGCGGATGTAAAAATCCTTTCCACACAGAGCCAGGTAGCAGACAGTAAGAACAATGGGGTTTCATTCTTTTCCTTCTGTACAAGGAGAGCACCTTTGCAAGAAGCATTCGTCATGTGAACAGTGGATCTAAAGCAATATGGTTACTCACCAAAGTGAGTGTGCAGGCACATCCTACAAGGGAAAATAGTAACTTCTTCCTCAGCAGCCTCCCTAGAGTGTTGTGTTAGCACTGAAATATGTCTGGGATCCTGGCTGAAGACATCTATGGTCTCTAAACCTCCTCAGTGCAGAATGAATAGTGTCCTTTCTATATTGCTCACTATTGCACTGGTTTTCCCCAGTCTCTCCTTTAAACATTTAATTTTATATGTCTAACAGGGTCTTTGTAAAAGTTGCCCATATTTAAAAAACTGAATCCTTTTCTCTTTCACCCAAATACTTGAACTGATTGAAAAGAGAAACCAGTCAAAGCTTTTAAAGGAAAGGGTTTCAGTTAAAGCAATCATATGGAAGACACTGGAAAAGAGCAACATTTGCTCCTTATGTTTTTGGCAGATTTCTACAGGAGATTTCATCTCTGCATCTCAAAAGGTGGGGGCCTCCTATGCTTATCCTGCCAGAGCTACATGTCTTTGGTAGTTTTCAGAGAGGCATTCCTTTACAGAATATATTGAAGGCAGAGTAATTTTTTATATTGACCTGCCTGAGCAGCTGACTGAATACCACATCTCTTTAGATTTTAAAACTATCCATAAGAAAAGAATGTCTCCTACTTGCATGATACTATCAAATAAGTCTTTTACTGAAATTAAAACTCCTTTTAGATCCTTACAATATTTAACTGTAAATTCATCTGGTCTTGCTGCCATATTTATTTAGTTTACTCATAACAATGTCTACATAATCTTTTATAAATATATTCTCTATAATTTTGTAGAGTCAGGAGGCATAAGACTAACTTTTCTTTGTACTTTTTGACACTAACATACATATTTGTTCATAAAATTATTTATATATTGATAACAACTGCCTTGAAGTATTATAAGCCTATATTCAAATTACTTTTAAAAAATTATTTGGGTTACCTTTGTAGTCCTTCAATAGCTTTTTTTCCTTTTAAAGCTCTAGAATTTTCAATCCTGAAGTTCCAGCTAGTCCAAAAACAGCCTTAACCTCCATTATCTTTATTTACTCAGCTTCTGTCACCCTGGATTCTTGAGCAGTTCTCATTGTTCTCCTACCTTTCACTCTATCCTCTTGCTCCCTGAATGTGGAAGTGCAGTGTAACTTGATGATGAAATAGGATGCTATCCCTTCCTGATGGGATTATTCCTCATTATTCCTTCCTGATTATTCCTCATTATTCCACTGAATAATGATCTCCATCTGGGAGGGTTGTTAATAGCTACTTCAGGAAACTTCTGTCACATTACTGAATTTGTTAGAAATTGGTTACGAGGTGGGAAGAAGTGCTGAAAGCAAAATTTCACATCTCTCCCATATTACACACATACTCAACCCTTCCTTCTTTTTATATTCCCTGCTTTTAGCTGTATATATAAATGCATCTGTCCTTTTCCTTACAGTTACATTACTTCACTTACATTTTTGTTTCCATCTTACTATTTTTTCCCTAAAGAGTTTTCAGTTATAATCAGTTATGCAAGATTTTTAATTTTCCCCTTTAACCTTTCTTTCTGTATATTTTTTCCTCACAGATAGCAATACAATCCTGCACAATATTGATAGTCATAGGTTTTGTATTCCAGCTTGCCTTTTCCTTGTTCTTTGGTACCTTCTCTATCCTGGATTCATGGGTTTGTTATTTCACCGAGCAATTCTCCCTCTTGGTCAGAATCTGACTCACCCTGTTCTTTTAACTGTTTTCCATTAATATCAGTTTTCCAAGGATTTTAGTTCATTCCTTTTTTTGTCTACAGTGATGTTCTTTATCTGTTAAGATAAACCAAATATAAACCCCCCTCTGTGTCTTGTATTTTTTTAAGATAGCAATAGTTTATTTCTTTTTCATAAATTCCTGTAGAGCAAAACCACCCCCTTGTGCTTTCAAATGTGCTTAATTTGTTAAAAACAACATTGTTGTGACATTTCTCTGGTGTTTCAGTCAGGTATAGAAGGGATATCAAGATGCTGTGTGCTCCATCTGTGGTGGCTTTAGGGAGGAGTCTGATGATTGAAGGTCTTCCTCTCTATATATAGCTTTGCTTTAATCTGTTTTACAGACTCATATCTTCACACTTTTCAATTTTTACGTGTTTTTTTTTTTGGTTTTTTTTGGTTTTTTTTTTTTTTGGCCCCTGTCTTATGTTTTTCTCCTTTTTCCCTTCCAAACATCTTGACTTATTTTGAAGATCTATTTCCAACTGCATCTCTTTATCCACATTTATTGTGAGGGGCTAGCAAGGGAAGCTGGGATCCACACATGATCACAAGACAGGCAGTGGCCACCTTTGCTGGCAAAAGCCCCAAGCTGCCACCCCCAGCCCAGGCAGTGGGCAGGACTGCGGGGTCTGGTCAGCAGCCACAGCCAGGGACACGCAGGGCAGCAATGCAGTGGGGCTGCAGCTCTGGCCAGGCCCTGCAGCAGAACCGGGGATGAGGGCAGCTCCCTCAGGACAGGGCTGGCCCTGGCTGTGGCTGCCCCTCCAGCAGCTGCTTTGCAGCTGAGCCAGACCCCCAGAGCAGAATCCCCATCTCCTGTGATCATTGACCTCACCTACACGTCCTCAGCTCACATGTATTCTTGTAAAAGCTAGGATAATTCCATCACATTGAGGAGCACAACTTCGTACTTACATCAGTACACTTGACAACAGAACTTGATTTCAAAGTACAGTAGCATTTCCATCGTACTACCATTTCTATTCACAGAAACCATTCACAGACCCCCCTTTTTTTTTTCAATTTGACAGTGATATATAAAATATACACCGAACTGAAACTTCTTCTGTTTCCATTGAGAGCCTCGAGATGTCAGAGAAGAAGGATGCAGTTTTCCTGTGAGTGTATAAATAATTCCTAAAGAAAAGCTATTACCATCGGAACTTGACACAGTTAGCAAGTGCTAATGACAGTCCTGTAATGTAAAATCAATAAAAATTATTTGAACTAAACCCATGATTTGAGCAGAGTGGAAATATACTTAATTAACACACATTCAAGTGTTCTAAATAAATATATAATTTCTTTATTTTTGAAACATCGTGTTCTGTTCCAGTCATTTTAGCAGGGCTAAATTTGGTAGAAATTGGGCTAAGCCTACATAGTGCTACAACTTTCTGAATTTAAGTGGAATCATTGCCAAGTACTTTTTTTCTCCCTGTTCTTTTAGGAAAAAAAAAAAAAGTTCGGATCATACAGTTCTTTAAATTAATCATAAAATGAGTGTGTTATAGACTGGCAGGATGGAACGGATATATGTGCATAAATACAGAGAGATGATTGCATCTTTGGCCATCCACACATTTTTTCATGGAACTGTCAACTTGTGTGTGCTTTCCACCAAAGTAATTTTCCAGGATTTCTGTCTTTGACAGAGGAGAGAGAATACTCTTGAGTGCATGAAGCATATATCTTTCTTATGCTGGAATATGTAATAAAAGGTGAAGAAAACTTTGCATCATTACTCTTCCTATGTGCTTTTTCTTTCAGGCTAAGAGCAATTTGACTCTCCTATAAAAAAAAACTTAATCAGGAAGCTATTAGAATGTAAAGTCGCCTCTCTGACTGAAGGGCTGTGTCCTGAATTCTTATCTCTTCTGTACTCCCCAGTAGATCAAAATCCAGTTGTGATAAAAGGCAATGCTGATTCTTTGCAAGAACCTAAGCCTGGCTAAGGCAGCAGCCTAGATCTCTTAGCCTCAACAGAAACCAAAACGTTGCAGGCTATCTCAGCCTCCTCATCCTCTCCTGACCCATGGACTGATGTACTAGGGGGTTTCTTCATGGGAAATTCCTGGGTAGTGCTTCTTTTTTTAGGTGTCTTACAAATGGCTGAGAGACAGGGAGGGCAAGCCTCAGGCATGATCCCTGCAGTTCATTTGTAGAGGATGTTGTAGAGATAGAAGGAATAGTGCTGGAGAGCAAAGCAGGGCTTGCCAGGAGCACACAGTGGGCTCATGCTTGCTTCCCCACATTTCCATCTACAGCTCATTGATGAGAGAACACAACAGAAACAGAAATTTCTTGTCCCACTTCCCAGTCCATTCCAATAAAAGTTGTTGCAGTCCTGGCAAAAAGTCTGGGACTAGGGTGGCCAAGAGTGCACCGAATGTGTTTTGTAATGATGCTCTTGATGAACTTAGAGGTCTTTTTCCACCAAATGATTCTATGATTCTGTAATTCAAAACTTTCTCTTGTTTATATTTGATCACAGTACTCTAGCCACGCGATTAACTGAAGGCTTAGCAAAAACAGCTGAGAAAAGGAAACCCAAAAATATTTTATTGAGATTTTTTTGTCAGATTATTTATTTGTGTAGTTTGATCTTATTAACTTGAAAGAAAGAGAACACTTTTAATGTGGAGCTACAATATTTTATAGGAAACCCCCTCCCACAAACTCAGAGGCTACTTTTCACATACAATTTTTTTATCAATAAGGGCTTTTCTGATATTGTCAATGTACTGGGAAAGCCATATATATACATTATTAGATATCCAAATACACTAAATCATGATAGTGCACTCGAAGTGGCAAACCATTGCTTTTTTGAATGAGGCATAGTGGAAAAGGATGCAGGAAACTGTAAGAACAATAGGTCTGGTCCCATTTTCCTCTTCTCTTTATACAGAGATTATGAAGGAAGTGAAATGGTTCTGTTTCCTCACATCTGACCTGTGAGAAAAATACCCTGTGCAGTCAGTTTTAGCTTGGGAACACATACAAACTCTATTTCCCAGTAATGAAATAAAGGATATGTATTCCTTAGAAAGTGAGTAAACAAAACAACGCCTTCATTTCTTCTGGTGTGAGATACTAGTCTCAAACCTTCTGCTTGCCTCTGTGATGGAAACATTTTGATCTGTAGTAACCAGTTAACCAATGTACCAAGTCTTTATTCATGACTATTTGCTATGTGAGAAGCAGTTAATACTAAGCCTTTGTATTTGTTAACACAGTTAACTAATTATTAGTTGACACTGACTTCCTTTGCTTGGTCTGTGATACAACTGCTTGCTTGGAAAAAAACCCCAAAACTACTCCTCCAATTTCTGTTTCCTGTTAGCACTGTAATTAGAGTTATTTCTGGATTTTAGAGCAGAAATCGATATACAAATTCTGTAATCGTCAGCCCCCTCCTCACCCTCATCATTTCTGCCAAATTTGCATATCAGCAGAAGCCTACTTTCATGTAATCTAAGAAGATTGTTTTACAAGATTCCATTAATATCAAAATGGAGATTAACTGTTTACCATGGAGTAATATGCTGGTTCCTAATACACTACATAGTGATGCTGCACTCAAAGTGGCAAACTCTTGCCTTTTTGAATGACTCATTGTGAAAAAAGGAGGCAGGAAACTGTAAGAACAAGTTGGTGTAAACTTAGTAAAGGAAGACTTAGATTCAGAGGAAGTGCAGTGGAAGTTTCTGTAATGTTCCCAGAGAAAACACTTGCCTATGTGCAAGACTGCTTTTGTGCTTCTTTCAGTAAACATGAAGGAAGTGGGATCCATCTGTGTTATTTGTGTGGCAGAGAACAAATAATATCAGCTTCAAAATACAACATCACAATACCTCAGAGGCAAATATTGTTCATATACATGTAACACAATCACATAGGATAACTATAAACCAAACAAAAGGATGGTCATATATTTTTCTTAACTATATTTTTAAATCTAAGCATCTCCAATATGTCAGACATCCTTAGAAATAATTTCCTCAGGAAAAGTAAGAAAGGATAAGACTCATCCCTGAAGCATGGGATATGCAATGGCAATTTGCTTTGCAGATGAAAAATTCATAAAAGTTAGTTGTTAGATGGAGAAAATTGTCCTATTTGTAATCAAACCATGTGGCATAGTTAAAAGCACAAATTAATTTGATATTCTCATAGTACTTCCCTGGCAGATATTTGCCTCCTCTCTGAAATCAACACACAGTTTAACCTTCACCATGACAGAAATCCTCCTAGGCCATTAGGTCAATATGCAAGACCATATCTAGTGCTCCATGGGAAGCCACTCTGGGAGTCTGATCGTTGTTCTCTCTTGCAGTTTTACACAGCATGAAATCAAGTTATTTAGGAACAAATGACTTGTGGCTGCAGTGCCAGTGAAATTAATAAAATTTGATGATACGTGAATTTGAACCTCATTTGGATTTCAGTGCTAGAATTGTATCTTGAAGCCAGAAAAGAATTCCTAAAAGACAGTTTGTATACACATCTTACCCTAAAAAATACACTTCCCCTTATGCAGGAAACAATAAGGTGTTCCTGTATGTGACTTAAAAGTATAATATAAATTCAGTGCAATTGCAAATATTATCAGATTCAAGTGGTGCGATATCCACCATAAGCACTGTTCTTCAGCAAAGAACCTGGAATGCAGACAAGAAAAATGCAGACAAAATTATTCTTAAAAATGATTATGAACAGGAATCTTTAATTAAGTGATAATTAACTGTCCTGAATCCAGTGATAAAGTTTTCTTCCATATTTTTAGCCAATGGTAAACTTCTGTGAACCATGATTGCATGGTCAGCAGGTCTTGACATTTCACCAATTAAAAAAAAAATTACTGTGATGGCTTTTGCCATGACATGATTTCATATGCTAAGTAAATGCATTCTGACAAATGCAAATCCACAGTTCCATTTCAATAAGATTTCCTTCAGGAAAAGATTTTATGTAATTCTGTCATGACTCATGACAAATGCCTGAACTTTAGAAAGGAAATGTATATGAAACCAATAAATAGAGATATTACACCTACAACTGTATTTGATACGGATGTGAATACTAATTCCATATTGATGTAACTGTCATCTCTGCTACCATTACTTGACATCTTTTATGCAAAGCCTGGATTTTTGGTTTTCTGAAAAACTCCCCAAAATATCAGTATGTGTACGTACATGTGTAGAGGGAAAGGAGAAAGGGAGGTGATTTTTTTTCATGATGCATATCAAACACAAGGATAGAGGGACTGGATGATTCAGCTGTTTCCATGCTGTCTGGAGATCAGGAGATGTACTGCTGTTTCCTTGCTACACAAGAATTTCTGGCACCAGGAATATGAGAAAGTATTTAGTCTTCATGTTGCTCTCTCTCAAATATTCAGCTCTTATAACAAAGAACAACCTAAAGCACATTACATACAATCAGGTATTTATAATTTCTTTTCTCTTTGTAATCTGTCTCCAAACACTCTTTGATCCTCTCCTCTCTCAAAACATCCATGCACGTCCTCTTTACATCCTTTTGTGCAGAAAAGCATTACCCCTGACTAATTTTGACTTTGTGCCTGTTGAGAAAGGCTTTGGGTTCAATCTTGGAGTTTTCAAGTAACTGCTCTCAGACACACGGTGTGCTGCATAACTAATATTATGGGCTCTGTTTTTTAGTCTGTATTGATATAGCATCTTTCTGTCATTTCATGACGAGGTTTACTCTTGGCTTATGGGTGGAGCAAATAATTTCATTGATTTACTCCAAGATTTTAAATACTCCATCTCTTTTCTATTCCACTGTAGTAAATGTTTACATGTTAAATTTAGGAAGCAGTAGCATTATATTGTTCAAGGCACCTAGTGAATAATAAGAAGGCTGAGGCACTTCCTGAAATAAGTCCTCTCTCCTGGACAGACACCAGTGAGTTTAAGTGAATCATTCCATTCACCTCAATTGAAGTGCTCATTCAAGAACCAAGACTGTCCACAGTCACTGTTTTTGTATTTGTAGTCTCTCTTGTTCTGAGGTTGGTTTGGCATATTTGCTTTTACATTAAAATAATTGTTAATGTTTTGCTTAGTTACTTTTTCAACTCACTGAGAGAGTAAAAAAGCGAAAGTGTTGGGGTTTTTTCCTGTTGCTCTCATTTGTTTTGGTCTTTTTTGGTCATTACAGGAAAAATAAAGCTATGAGCCTGTACAATTAATATTTTTAAATGTGGTTCTACATGTAAATTCGTGTAAAGTTTTCCAGAGCATCACTATGCTTTTCATTTTGGTTATTTTCTCCAAAATGAATGTTATTTGAAACAGCTGCTGATTTAAGACAGAGAGAGTGGCCAAGGAAGACAATGACTGGACCAAAAACTACAAAGATGCTTTGGACGTGGAGTGCTGTTTTCCTCATTGATTGGCTTGTCTCAAGAAATACAGCTATTCTTCTTCCTGCCCCTAATATCCATACTCTCTGAATATTACTTATTTCCCTCAGCTTTCTATAATAGCATTGACTTGAATTTTAATTTCTCATTGTACCCAAGGACCCTGTCGTGTTCTAGAAAAAGATACCTTACATTTTCTGTGGCGTTACAAAGTCCCCAGGAATAAGGAACGTAGTACATCCTCTACCACTTGAAATCTTTAAATCATAAGAAGACTTTTAAGATTTGTTTTAGCCTGGGCTAACGTGGCTTTACAAGTTCATGTTGAGTCACGTTGAGTCATAACCCGACAGCACAACTGTGCAATGGGTGCAATACACCCATGGTGAGAAGCAACTCAGGGCAGGTCGATGGCACAGATACCTGATGGTAAGTCAAGACAAGACACATCTACACACTTCTGTTTGAATCACAGCACCACAGTTTCCATTCAGCTTTGGAGACAGTAAGGAGAATCCAGCACTTTGAACAGGTATGAGTTACCGGCGTTAAAGCAAGGGGACGGGACACAGGAACATGCAGCAAGAATTGATGTCTCTACTGAATCAACATGTCAAACAAAAATGTGTTTTAAGACAAAAGAAAAACCTGGATTATGTAAGAAGGCTGTTAAAATAATCTCATCTAACAGTGAAACTGGCAAATCATGGAGTCAGTTCTAATGGTTTCTAGCTCAGGAAGATCTCAGCAGAAAACTCTGTGTATGTATATGTGATGCATATGCCTTGCGTATAAGCACATATGACTAAAATTAAAAAGAACAGTATTATACAAAATAAGAACAGCATGGGTTATCAACATATACTAGTAAAGTGAGAATGTCTAGTTAATATATGCTGGGAAACAAAATAAATGGCCATTACCTAGCAAATGACCTCGTAACTTTCCCCTAAATTTTTCAGGCTTGGCCCTAATGGTGCTACACACCTGTCTCTGGAGAAACCTGTAACAAATGTTTACCATGTGTTTACTGTAAACATTAAGTACTTTTATAGAACTAATGTCTCATGGGGTAAGAAGACGTTCAGATTCCATTCAGAATCACTGAACAGCTGAAAGGCAAGAAGAGACAAAGAGGTAAAGCTGGTAGTCAACTGATAGTCATGACCGAGAGAGGTTACTAATTACTAGTGTGCTCTTAGTACCCTTTCTATTGGGACCTCCTGTGCTGTTCAAAGCTGTCATTGAAGATATGGGAAAAGAGGTGATGAAGTTTGTGAGATCCTATTTTAAATTACACAGTAAAATACCTGATGATGCTGAAAAATGCAAAGTAGTGTACTGGAGGGAGAGTAATCCTAATTATCTGCAATAGGACAATTAATTACTACTACTTTGGAAAAAGTTTTTGAAACCGTTGTGCATAGCACTTAGAACTTTTCAAAAACTCAAGTAAAATGTTGGAAGTTTTTATTATTGGGAGTGAGAACAAAACAGAAAACATCCTTATGTCTTTTGTATATACTATACACACATGCTGAGTAATACTGACAGTTCTGCTATTTCAGTCCTAGAAACTAACACAGAATTGTTTGAAAAATTATAAAGAGAAACAAGAAGGATCAGCAGCATGGAGACACATTCACCTTATATGAGAATAAATTAGGGAATATGATGGAGAAAGGAGAAGATAGAATAATTACTTGCTCCAGTAAGTGCCAGGAGACAGGAGAAAAACCGATAGTTTTCATTGATCGCACTGTTTTCCAAATGCCTGCTCTTGGTCCCTGCTGGAGGCAAAATGTCCAGTTAAATTGATGGTTTGATCAGATGCAGTATGTCGATTGTGTTGTTCTCAAGTGCTGTTTTTTACATCGTGCATAATTCATCTGTTTGGCTGCCTTCATGGGCATCTGGAGGGACAGTAACAATAAAGTGAGATGCCAAGGAAGGTCAAATCAGAATAGTCTGTTTTAAGGCAGAATCTCACGAGTTTTAGGGAGCACTGTTACGCGGCTAAAATGTGTAATAAATTATGATTCTGATGATGACCTTCACCGGTTATATGAAATATGTATGAGCAATATTTCCATGTCTGCTCTGTGAGCCTGTAAAGGACAATTTTGCACTTCCTTCATTTTTAAAACACCATCAATTTGTGGAAACAGAATGATGGGAAATCACCATCTCCATAATTATCATGTTTCCTGCTCACTGCTGCTGCCCCTGTAAGGACATAACCAGTCATTCAGTTTTGATGCTGCTCAGATAATTTTTGTACTTTGGCAGTATCTGTTACCTTAATTGTCATGGTAACAGATGGTTTTGATTTCTTATTAACCTATTTTAACATTACATGACTTGGAGGGGCCATGAAAGAAATAGTAACAAAAGTGTTTCAATAATCTCCTGATGCCTGGAGACAAATACTTGGGTATAACACTTCCTTTTCAAATGACAGAATAAAATATATATATATATTAGGCTTACTCAAAAAAAAGTGTTAAAAGAAAATAAGATGAGGATTTACAGAGTTTTGTTCATCTTTCTCAGATATATGGTTGATGCGTCTTATAAGTTAGGGTCTATGAGTCAAAACTGAAAAGAATTTTCAACATAGATTTCATCATCAGCATAATAATAATAATAATACTAGTCTGAAAAGTCACAAAATATTACTCAAACATAAAATATCCATAACAACAATCACATTGTGCAAAGGCCTACATTATGTGTACAAACGTAATGAGGTTTTTTGATGATTAAAAAATCTAGAATATGTGCAACAGAAAGCATGTTGCTAACAGTAAAACCAGAAGATAAGCACTTTTATTCTATATTGCTAAATGACTGGAATCTTTGACATATTTACTAACATACTAATCAGATTTACCTTTAAAAGCTTTATCTTCGATCTACCTTAAAAAACTACCATTTTTTACTGTAGTATTCAGCATTATGCCAGCCAATATAACAAAGACCTTAGAAAAGCAGTACGCACATATGGCATCATATGCCATCATATGGCATCAGTGCTCTACATTCTCCTGGGAATTTTCACTGTCTTTTGATTCAATTCAAATAGATTTAATTTCATTTATTTCATTAGCAATTTAGGAAAGCAGCCCTTTTAATCTTGTTTTCTTAACTATCAAGTTTTGTTTTTTGCAAAGAGCACCCCTTACTGATGTAAAATAAATCTAATCTCTTCCGGAAAACATTTTGATAGCATATCAAAACCAGAAAGAAATATGTTTTTGTTTCTAACTACCAAAGATTCTGTAACTGATTGATAAATCACTTACAGAATAGATGTGATTATTGAATGGAAAACTTAATCTTCTCATTAAAACACCATCCAAAAAATCCCTTGGAAAAGCAACGGGCTTGGACTATAATCCCTGGAGTGATAAAAATGTGATCTTCTTGGCATCATTTCCACTGTGCAAATCAATTTATTTAGCTGCAGGCTTGAGCCCTAGCAGGGCTTGCTGCTATGGTTTGAGGTGCCATCACCTCCTTATTCCTCCTCACACCTGGGATGGGAGAATGCAATAAGGGACCAGCCCCAGCTGGCACAGCTCACAGACTGGGGAAGAATCTCAGCCTCATCTTCAGAAACCAGTGCATGGAAACTGTGAATTGCAAGGGCTGGAAATAGTTTCTTTTATCAACTCCGCTTTAGGGGCAGTCATGCCTGATGAGGAGGTGGGAGAGACAGCCGGGAATGGCAATGCCTTCAGCTGTGGCAGTGCGAATTTTTTGGGAGAGCCTTGGTGCGAGCCCTGACTCTGACTGGGGGTTGGCGGCAGCTTCATCGCTACGTAGGAGTTAATGCAGCTCTCAGCTTAAATGCCTGAGCCCTTGAGAGAGGACGTAAATGTTTCTGTGAGGTGAAGAGGAAGAGAGACAAGAGCACTGGTGAATGCCATGACACAAGACAGAAAAAAACTAAACTGCATTCTTTCTGCAGCGTAGGGTGCGAGGATTTGGGTGCTGATTGGAAACACAGATATACTGCAGCACAACTTTATCGAGGGTAAATGGTGTTAACCTAGCTCGTTCATTTTCTTTGGAAGGAGAACTGATTTTCTAAGAGAAAATAAATGTGGGAGGCCTAAGAATGTGGCATGCCACCCGGGGACACCAGCAGAGATGGGGCATATGGGGCATGGCACGCTGACGGACTGAAGCAACACGGTGAATTATAGAAAGCTGACCCACTAGAAGAGGGGGGGCTGCTGAAGGGCTGGCCTCGGAAGGCGTTTTACCTAACAAACTCACCCACGCCCGTGCCGCGGGAAGCACTGAACCTTGGCACGGCACGGGCAGCGGGCTCCCGGCACCACAGGCGCACCCTCCCTCACGGCAGAGCCAAGATGGCCGGCGGCGCCGCCCCGGGGCGGGGGCGCTGCGGGAGGCGGCGCGGCCGCGGCGGGGGCAGAGCCACCTCCGCCCGCCCCTCGCCGGCCCCGGCCCCGCCCGGCGCTGCCCCGCGGCCGCGCCGCCTCCGAGCGGCCACAGCGGCGGCGGCGGCGGCAGCGGGTGAGTGGCGGCGGGCGGGAGCGGGTCGGGGACAGCCGTCCGTCCGTCCGTCCATCCATTCGTCTGTCCGTCCGTCCTTCCCTCCCTCCGCGCCAGGGGCAGAGGCGCTGGCCGGGCAGCGGCTGCGGCTCGGCCGGGCGGGGCCCGCTTCCCGGTGCTCCCCGCGCAGGGCTCGGATCCCGCCGGAGCGTGGGCGGGGAGCCGCGCTGTGCCTGCCGGCACGGTCCCACCGCGGGGCCGGCAGTGCCTGCAGGGGACAGGTCGGCGCGGGGGGTGACAGATGTGCGGGTGTGTGCGTGTGTGTGTGCGCTCGCAGCTGTTCGGCGCGTTTCTGCCAAATAAGGAGAAGTTTAATTTCCATACCACGTACTCTGCCTTGCAGCAGAGTGTCTGCGTCAGGAATATTAGAGTCTAACAGTCGGCGTGCACTTTTGATAGTTGGTGTCTTGAGCATCTGCGGTATAAAGCAAATATTTAAGTTTTGCAATACCGAGCATCCCTACTCCTTGCTCAGCCACGCTCCTCTGATCTCAAGAGTCTTGCCTAATAATGTAGAATTTAACTTTTTTTAAATTATTAGTGCCGCTGTTTATATTGATGGTGTACATGTATGAAAATAATTAGAAATCAAAGTGAATTTAAAGAGCTGAAAGTAAAAAATAGCCTTTAAAGTGAGAAGAACGTCTTTAAAGAGAAGATAATTATGCCGTTGTGATGACCAATATCAAAACTGTCAGGCTGACAAACAATGGGAGCGGAAGCATTCTAAGAGACGGGTCATATTTTCCTTGCTGCCTCGCTCTGTTTAGTGCCGAGTCAAACAAACTCCGAAGTTTGTAGGATTCACCTCAGGCAGGTGCAGCAGTGCAGCCTGGCTGCCCTGCCCTTGGCAGCGGTGGTCCCACGTCCAGTTTCGGGGTCACCTCTCGGTCTGCCGATACCCGCTACAGCGCGGCTCTGACCGTGCGCTAGGGGTGAACCTGTGCTTTGATGGGGGCTTTGCCCGAAACCCGTGCTGATAATTAGGCTTGCTCGGTGTTGCATGTTAAAAAGAAACATTTTTCTGCATATGAATTTTGGATCTAAAAATCGGACTCTGCTGCAAAGGTTTTTATGCCTCTGGGGTAAATCATAAGAGGTCAGGAAGTGGAACTATGTCACTCTTACCTATTTTAACTCAATAAAAAAAAGAATGAAGGGGACGCTTTCTCTTAGGAAGAGTTTGTGATGCATTCAGAGGTCATTCTTTAACTCCACTTTCATACTAGTGCAAAAATCCCGGCTTTTTGAACAACAGAGTGGGTCTCAGTGCTTGCTGAGCCCTTTTAAGCTAGTGCTCAGCTCCAGAAGCTCTCAGTGGCTTTTCCAGGCTGCATTGTTGGCACCCGTGGAAGCTGCATTTGATGCTTTGCTTTGTTGGTGATGTCCAGTTCCTTGTGCTTACCTCAATGCCAGTTTTTGCATAAGGAGCTCAACATCTGGAGGTTTCACTGTGTTGGTGCTGCTGTGTGCAGCAGAGGCTGTGAGGCGCCGTGCAGTGTCTGCAGTTGTTAGCCTCGGGTGCTTTGCAGCCAGGTAGTATTGTGTGTGACTGTAGAGTGCCATATGCTGTGCACATGTGGCTGAGCTGTCACAAGGCACTGGTGCGTGTTGGTGCAAATTGCTGCGTCTCATGGCAAAGAGGTGCCCAGGATATGTTTGGCAGCGTAGCAGATTCTCGGGGTCACTTTGAATGGCAAAAATGTTGACTGCCTTAGGTGACTTGCATAGTTTGGATCAGTTCTGCTCTAGTAGCAGGTATGCAGGAGCTGCAGTTCTTTCAGACACCATGTGTGTCTGTAACCAGCAATGTGTGTCTGCAACATCTTCCCAGCATATGTAGAAAGCTGTGGTGTGGTTTAAGAAACCAAATCTACCACATATCCCAGAGAGAAATTTAAAGGAGATGTGCCATTTTAATTGAGGCTATCGATGGAAAATTGCAAAGCCCCTGAAGACCTGTGATGTTAGTGAGTTGCTCTGATTCTGTGGCAGCTTAATTTCATTCTTTAAAACGAACAACCCTCCTCTTCCTTGACCTTCCCACATCTGTGGTATTTTGAGGTTGGCTCCTTATATTTGTGTATAGAATGTAACAAGAATGTACCTTCTGTTCCCTTCAAATGTGGAGATGCAGAGGCTTTTTATCTGTTCAAGACTAAAATCCTAGATTATCCTGTAGTCATGCATCTCCAGGCTGCTGAGATTTATGAAGTGTTGTGACATTCCTAAAGAACTGAGAACATGCCAGAACGGTGCAAAGGATTTACAGGATTCCTGAAAACTTTGTCACTTTTTTTTTTCCTTTTAGACCACAATGAATGTGGAACATGAAATTAGCCTCTTGGTTGAGGAGATTCGGCGTCTGGGAACCAAAAGTAAGTATTGTAGTATCTCTGTCTGGATGCAGTCATGTTACAGATGCGTGTATGTACATACATGTCATACAGAGGTAGCCGTGTTATATCAAACAAAGAACTTGGCAAGTTCAAACAAGCAGGCAGCCTGAAAAGCTGCATGTGCACTTAATGTTGGACTGGATGGTACTGCCTGTATTCCATTCTTTAAAGTATCTGCTATAAAGTTAAACATTTAAGCCTCTGCAGCAGAGAGGATGTAGCACTGAAATCCTGCTCCCTGAATCCTTTTCTTTAGGCTTTCATTACTCGCTATAGTCACCACAGAAGAAAGTTGCACCTTCCACCTCCTTCCTTGATAACTTTTTTGCTTCAGAATTCATGCATTTCAATTCTGTTTGTGATCATATTATTTGGAAGAAATTGGTCTCTATACCTAAAACGAATCCAGGAGTTGTATGTGTAGTTGCAAACTTCCTTAAACTTGCTTAGAAGGTACCATTTTCTCTTAAGATTGTTTTTCATCGCTAAAACTCCTCTTTCTTTACAAACATTTATGCAATTTTGAATGTGCTACCTGCTCCTATATGTCAGTTCTGGTGCCATTTGTTCAGTTCCACTTGTTTTTAAAACCTAAATGCATATGTACATCTTGCATTTTGTATGACTGCATCTGCCTTTTAGGAATAATATAACTTCAACATATATTTTTAAATTTTTTGCTTTGTGTGAAAATTCACATTGCAGCCTTTTAATGTGACCCTCAAATATTAATAAGGTAAAAAATAGTGCAAAAAGCGTCTTCATGTATGGTTTAGATATAGGTTGGAGGAGCAGGGTGTTGGACTTGATCCTTATGGATCTCTCTCAATTCGATATTCTACGATTTTAATTATTTAAAACTAATTTCCTCCAAACCCTATGAAGAGGTTCAATACTCTGTGCTTGTCATAGGTTTCAGAAAGTCATCAATAAAAGTAAACGGAGCAGATACATGGTCCTTGATACGAGGCTCTGGAAGGAAAGGCAAAGTTAGGCAGTAGTTCTGCCTGCTGTTTATCATCAGCATTCATAATATGATCCCAAATAAATTGGGAAACACCGTGGGGTTTACTTTCAATGTCACCTTATCTCCCCAGTAATTTCCTAACTGGAAGGAAAACTTCATTATGTCTTTTATTTAGATGCTGATGGACAAGTGAGCGTGAAGTTCGGAGTGCTGTTTGCTGATGAGAAGTGTGCCAACCTCTTTGAAGCCCTGGTGGGAACGCTTAAGGCGGCAAAACGACGGAAGATCGTCACCTACCAAGGAGAGCTGCTTTTACAAGGTGTTCATGACAATGTGGACATCATGCTGCTGCAGGACTGATGCAGTATTGCAGCTATGCATAAATGGAATTGTTCAAAACAGTTTTATCAATTGAGCAATTGTTTGATTTGCCACATGCTCTTAATACGGCTGATCATTCCAAGGCGTTTTGATGTATTTTGTATATCTTTATAGTCAAAACAAAACTGTCCTATTTTGGAAAACATTCCCTTTTGTAAGTCTTCCTGAAATGGTACTGTATGTGAGTAATGTAAAAGATGCCAGATCTTTTTCTCTCTCTCTTTTTTTTTTTTTTGTTAAATCTCAGGTAATTCTCAAATGTCTGGTGGTTATTTTCAACATATGAAGAAGAGGACTGGTAATTTAATGTTTACAAATGAAAATGTGCCATGAAAGTATAAAATAAAAGCACATACTAAATTTGTGTTATTCTTACTGCTTTGGTTTCTCCTTTTATTTGCAATCTGAAAGAAAGCAAACTGAATTCCTGCAAGGAGTATATTTAGGCAACTGTTCAGAAAGCACAACAGCAAGATAGAAATAAATTTGCAGCATGATTCAGTAGAAGAATGACTGCCCTTCGGATTGACCAGGTTGTGCACAAAAAGGCATGAATGTTAAATGTACCTCATTCATCTGTGGCAGGGTCATATGCTTTCGTTTCCTTGTCTTCTGGGCTTGTGCAGGAAGTGGGTGAGGAGCTCCCTGAATGCTTTCATGCAGTGTTAAATGGAAGTTAGTACTGCGGCTTCAGGCTGTGATTTTTTTCCTCACAGAAATCCTACTTTCTCTAAATCTCTCCAGGCAGAAGGTGGCAGGGGAGGGGAAGAAAAAAGCCCTTTTGATTGTTTTCTAGCTTTCTGCTGATTCTTTTTATCAGGTAGAAGTGCACTTTCCAGTAGGGAGAAAGAGTTGCTGCATGAGGAAAGCAGCCGTGGGTAAGCAAACTGCTTACTGCTCTGTGCTTGCACTCCACAGCTGCAGCTCTTAAAGCTGCAGGATGGGTGAATTTCCCTTAGCAGCCTCTTACAAGTGCAAAATGTTTGAAAAGCTTCTCCTCATTTACAGATCCAGCAAATGTGTGCATCGTTATGGAATCCCTACAAAGCTGTGTAGCTCCAGCTGCTACGCCTTTCGTCTTGTTTTGCTCTGCTTTGTGCAACAGGAAAACAACTTAGATCCTGTGTGCAAACAGATCTGGGCTGCCTCTGCTTGTGCTGGCCCTGGAACCTGGAGAGCTGGGAAGTGATACGCAGAGAAACTTGAGCTGTCTGGGTCCAAGCCAGCCGGAGTGGAGGAGCAGAGCAGGAGCTCAGCACAGCTTACTGGCTCCAGTGCTCGGTCACTCTGGTGCAGCCCCTCTGCTCCCACCCCTGAGCTGGCAAGTGCCTGCACCCCTGTGCTCCTCAGGCAGAAAGAAGGGGGACAGAGACCCAAGCCTTCTGCCAGAGGGGTGAGACCAGACAGCTGTGTGTTCCCAGATAACTACAGCTGGTTTTTCTTCTGCTTCTATTTTGCTGCAAGCCTGGGTCTGGATTGTCTGGATTCACAGAATAACCTGAGTATGCTGACAGATGTCAAGTGCTTTCTGATTTTCTGAGATGCCAGTTTTGGTACAGAGGGTACCACCCTATCACAGCCAGGAAGTAGTTCTCTGTGAAGGCTCATGAGAGCTCTTTAAGCACTGAAGGGCTCAGCCTTGAAAATTTAGTAAAAACCAAACTCAGTGCTGAGTTGGAGCCAAGACAGGACTATGAAGAGACCTTTATGTCTCTCCTATTTTAGA
Source organism: Prinia subflava (assembly GCF_021018805.1). Lineage (NCBI taxonomy): Eukaryota > Metazoa > Chordata > Aves > Passeriformes > Cisticolidae > Prinia > Prinia subflava. Next base: position 63,603,820 of record NC_086248.1, on the reverse strand, counting down.
TTTATCTTAACAATACTAATAAAAGTGCTCAGGGCTTCTGGGAACACCATGGAGAAAGAGACAGAGAAACTTGGAATTAAAATAAATCTGTAACAATCAGAGGAGAATGTGACTTGTGTACTGCCTGGGGCAGTTGAGTTTCATTTTCTCTCTGCTTCTGAAAGCAGGAGAGGAACAACAGGAACAAGGATGTATATCCAAGAATTTGCCTCCAGTACAAAGTTTAATCCACTATCTACTGGCCTCAGAATTATGTAGGGTTTTCACTTCAGGTTATATACAAGCACTGTTGACTTTCTAATTTTTTTTTTCCCCTGAGAAAATCAAATACTAACATTTCTTCCCATGTGTGGGACAACAGATCTATTGAGGAAATAATTTCCACAGCAAATGGCCTGGACATGAGATGTAGCTCCTGGAGCACTTGACACAATAATAGAAAGGTGGGGGGAAGAATTACCTATTTCTATAAACAGTAGTGCAAACAACACTCCTCTGCAGTGGGTTCATGATTTGCCAGCTATGGGCCTGAAGGAAGTTTGTAGGTCAGCCAGGAGTACCAGTCATTCCAAAATAGAAAGTGATCCTGACTATGGGGAAGTAGGAAGAATCAGAGATTTTTGACAACAGCATTAAGACCTATTGGTAGCTGTTACCTGCCTGAATGCTAGGAAATTAGCAAAAGTGTAGCTTGGCTAATTCAGTCTTCGTGAGATCTGAGAGCATAGTGGAAACTTTAAGAGAGAGGCTGGATGAGCTCTAGGCAAATCTGATACAATTTCAGATGTCACCAGTGCGTGTCCTCAGCTGGGACTGTTAGAGTAGTTGGTGGAGTGGAGTGTGTGCACTCACAGTCACTCAGCTGTTTCCATACAAAATCCAGTGACTGGAGAAAAATGGGCTTTTCAAAGGAGTTTAAACTAAGCTGTGAAGGTGCCGAGGTGCAGGTCTGCATAACCTCTTGTGTGGGCTGGTGACATCTGAAACTTTGCAGTTATTTCTCTTGTGAGCATAGGTGTTTTGTTGTTGTTGTTGGTTTTTTTTTGTTTGTTTGTTTGTTTTGGGTTTTTTTTTGTTTTGTTTTGTTTTGTTTCATTTTGTTTTTTGCTGTGAGCATGAGCAAAGCTAGGATTGAAATATATGCAACACTGTCTTTTATGTGCCTCTCATGTTGGAATGAATTTTGAAAATACATGTTGTGTTTCGCTCGTTTCTCATGTTCCCTCCAAAGCTTTGCTGGAGGTATTCTTTCTGGCCCAAGGGATTTCTCTTGATGACAGCAGTGTCACTTTTGCCATTCATTCCTGTGTAAAGCTTTGCCACACAAAAAAACTTGAACAAGAGGAAGAGAAGCAGGAAGTTCTCACATACTGAAAACTTATTATACTGCCACTGATACTTAATGCTCTTATTTTAAATTAGTTGGATATTTTAGAAATAGTCAGAGATTCTCCTCTATTCTGGCAGCACAAAATATTAAGTATGTTTAAACAGTTGCAGTGCTTTTGCTAAGATGACACCATGATTGTCACAGGACTGGCCTTATGACTCCATACCAAAAGACTAGCCCTTAATGATATCTTTGTATCATCTCCACCTAGTATTAAAATAGTCCTAAAAGTTTGTTTGACAGTCTGCATCATAAATTATGTTCAGCATTACTTGAAAATCCTTTGTCTTATAACTGTATGATGGGAATTATGCTTTCAAGGACTTAAAAAAAGCACAATGTGTTTCTTTTGGAAACTGGCAAAGTCAGAAATTTTGCAAAATTCATATGACCTGCCTTTTCTCTCAGCAGCAAAACTTGTACCAGTCTAGATCTCCTCGTGATTTGATTTTCAATGCAAGATACCTTCAGCATTTTGATCTGAAATGGCATTCTTAAAGAAAGTCAAGAGCAGGTTGAAGAGTTGCTCCAGTGCACATATTTCCAGGAATCTGTTTGGTCAGTATTTCCAGAAACCTCTGGTTTAAAAATAAGATGAATGGGTTATTTGAGGATAGGTTCTTGACAGTGTTTCTAGAAAGCAGTGTTTTTAACATCGAGTTACATAAACTGCCTCATGTGAAATTATTCTAATAAGGTTTTCCTGAGAGTGGCATTCAGTTTTGTTCTGCTGCTCTGAGTACATCTTTAGCCACAAATGCACTGCAGTGTGTATTTAAGCGGCCAAAGCCAGTCTGCTGGCACGTATTTTGAATAATACACCAGAAGCAGCATTATCTTCTGGTGTAGCCTAGATGTCATTGCAGATTATGCTTATCTCTGCCAGAGCACCTGAGTGACTCAAATATCAGCCTGGTAACCTAGAGAGGGAGTCATTCGACCTACAAATGCTCTCCTGAGTCTTGTCAGATCAGATCCTGATCAAACCTCCTTTCAGAGAAATGCTTAGAGTCAGACCTGAGCATCTTCCAGTACAGCATTTCACAAATATAGCAGCCTTATGTCCATGACCTTGTTCCCTTTTGGAACTTCTTCCTGCACAACCACTGAAAGCTGAGTGACACTTAGGGTTTTTAAGCCACCTTGCCATACTTAAAGCTCTTCTCCAGAGAGGAAAATAGTATATACCACATAATTGTATATGTATACTATGCATACTTATTGGTACAACAGGTACTCAAAACCTGACTATTTTTTCCCCAGTGGGGAAACGCTCAGTAAAATGACAATTACGTTTGAATGGGAATATAGTGATCTGCATTTCCTGGTCTTTGCTAAGTCTGCTAAATGCCACAGAAGATCATGTTAGTAAAATTGATAGTCTATATCTTGCAGAATTAGGTCTTTTTCAAAGTTTTGGTAGTAGAAGACATATTACTGCCAAGTCTTTATTAGTCAAGAGGCCTTAGTCCATCCCTGCAGCTGATGTTCTAAAAAGCTTCCTTTATAAAATTCTATTTTGGAGCACAGTATGATTTTCTTGGGAATCTGCTTTCAGTTTTCTTAGGGAAAAAAAAAGTAAGTCAACAGCAGTTGAAGACACTGACCACCATTCATCAGGACTTCAGCACCATGAAGCAGTTCACACAGAAGTCAAAATACAAACATGGAAATAACTATGTTCCAGGTAACTTCAGAGGCATTGGAATGTTTAAATTCAACTATGTGACATCTGCAGGGTACTCTGATAGCTGCAAATCCATGGACACCTAAGATTTCACTGGAAAACTTTGCTGTGGACCTAAAATCATGCAAACCTTCCTATAACTGGAGGCATTGCCACCTTGTCTCCGCTGAACACCAAAGTGCCTGTCTCAGACACATGACCACAGGGAATTGACACACCCACATGCCTAAAGTCAGCGGAGAAAGTGTGCTGGGAAGCAGGGTCACTGAGTAGTCCTTAACTTTATACAGAATGTCTGTAATTTTCTCCTTAAGCACCCACTCAGACACCTTTCCTTATCCTGATGAATTGGGTCTGACCTGAAGGGGGTGGGAGCATCAGCAGTGGGTGGGTGCAGGTTGCTGCCAGGCCCCTGTGTGGCACATGGTGTGCCAAAAAATGTCAGCAGGCAAAGAGAAATTGCTGTGTGAAAAGCTGTGCCTCAGGCTCCTTGGGAAGCTGGTCTGTGCTCCTGTGTCAAGCAACACTGAGGCTGAATGGTTTGCTCAGAGCCATGAGAGGGATTCCCTAACCTGTGCCTTTGTGTCTGGAAAACAAGGCCTCTCTGTGTGCTTATGTTTGTGCTGTGTTCCACTCAGGCACGTCCAGCCAGCCGGCCTGATAGCAGGGAACTGATGCAGTGGGACTTCTCAGAATTATTTTCTTCTCCATGAATGCTTTTGGCAGTTTATAAAGTCATAGAATGTTTCAAGTTGGGAGGCACCCATAAGCTTGTAGCACACATTGCTTGATTCCCTCTCAGACACCTTACATAGTGAGAAGAAGAGCTTCCAGTCATGCTTGGATCCCCATTCATAGATGTGCACCCTAGTACAGGTCTTGACAGCTTTGTTGACTTTACTGACCACGTCTTAGAAGCATAACAATACATGGCCCAGAGAATGAAGGGTTAAAACACGGCAATACCACAGTCCCACTGCCTTTACTAAGTTTAGGCCTGTACAGCATGCTTCCCTTACCTTTTGAAGGCTGCCAAAGACAGCGGGGTTTGCGTTTGGATGTAGAAGTCAAACCTTGCTCTCTGCGGTCTGCAGCCCGTGCGCCAGCAGGATGTGGTGGTGGGTGACAGCCAGGGGTGAAACCCTTCTGCAGAAAAGAAAACAAAACCAGTTCACGTCAGCAGAAGCAAGAGGGAGTAAACGGTATAAACTAAATGATACTGTGAATTTTTGCTTTATGGTAATCCAGACTACTCGTGATCATGCAAGCACTTATTTTAAATTGCTATGTTTTGAACCAAAAAAGAAACATCACTAAAGCTGTCTAGAAAACTCCTGACTTAAGCTGTTCCTTGCAAGTTGCATTTGTTGCTGTCGAGTCTCATGACAGTCTCCTTTAAATTTAAGAAACAAAACAAATCATCTTTGCATTGTTAGTTACAGAAAATGGCAATAATCTTGGCCAGTTGATGATGTTTTGAGGGTCAAATGCAGACAGTTGGCATTTTATCCATTTATAATTATTTTTTAGATGGCAGCACCATCCCTTCACTCCCCCTCTGCCTCTCCCACACACACTCAGCATTTTATGAGTCAGACTGCAAGAATATCAAGAGGCTGATGCAAAAATTAGATTTTGGAAAGTTCTTTTTTAAAGAATGCTTGAGGTGTTTTTTCTTTGCCTTCTTTACTTCTCTGATCATATTTCCAAGCTGCTGTCTGCAGTAGAAGAGTAATGTTTTTCATTAAATCTAAAATCTTGAGGGTATTGTATGGCTAAGGTGAGGCCACAAAAGAAATACATTTATTTTGCATCAAATTTCTAAGAATGCTTCTGTATTTTATTCTGCATTTTATAGAATCTTTATTTTTGCAAACATCTAGGAGTCATTGGGGCAGTTCACATGAGATCAAGCCATGTATTAGGCTGTGGCTATAGAAGCAAAGAAGCAATCGGTGTGAAAATCATGAGTTTTATTACTGCACTCGCTGTCTGTGCACATTCCCATCCTCAGCACAGGTAGTGTGTGAGCCACTCATGCATGGTCCTGTGGCTTCACAACCACAGTAGTTGGGGCTAGCATAACATTAAACCAGATGTTACCAAGGCCACAGCTTGGACAAAAAATCATACTCTAGACACATCTGTCTCATGCAAATGGTTCATATACCCAGCTTAACCCATTACTATTACTGTTTAAAAAAATATACCTGGCATGAGATATGTTTCAGGTTTAAGGATTCACTGGGGTGGTAGAGCTGTGAAGGCTGCTGGGTGATCTGGTCACTTGGTTGCTGGAAGGTGGCAAGCCTAGGGCAGAAACCTGAGATGAAACTTCGGAGAAAACCTGAGGTTCCACTGGGTACTCTGCCCAGTCTTGCCCATGGTTATGAGAAGAGGCTCTGCTCTAGAGACACTGTTATCTCTACCATGGATACAGCTATGTAGCTCCTCCTCACCTGGAGGTCCACAGTCTGGGGGGTGGGCATGATGCCTCCACCTCCCACCCCTGAGATGTCCCTTTTGGGGTGACTATCCAATAGGCTGACTATCTCTGCCCTTGTTGGAGAAGGTAAAGTGTGACTTTGTGCCTCTGTAACACCAGCAGTCCATTTGAAAGGTATCTATTCTCTTTTGTTTTAGTTCGTATCTCTAGGGTATGCCCAAGGAACATAACCATACCTGTCATACTACAAAACATCTCCATCTTTGCATAATGGGTAGATGAAACAACCTTTTGAATTCTTAGCCTATAAATCCCAGAATGTGTTCTCATTAAGCATCTGATCACAGATCCCTATGGCTTTCCTGGTAGCACCAGGGCTTTTTGGTGGAAAATCTCCAGAGTAAGTATTGTTCCTTTGAATTTGTCCAATTACATACCACAAAGCCTTCAGTCCTCACTGTAACATCTGCTTTACTGATGTAGTGGTTCAAATGACAGTATCATCCAGACTGTTATTTAGTTGCTTCCCAAATATTTTTCTCGTCAGACTTTTTTTCCACTATTACAACAAAAAGCTTTTTAAAAATCCATGTTAGACATTGTTTTGCACTGGGTTGGTGGTAAGGTGAGAGAGAGAGATGAAGAGAAATACAGTTCAGGGCTCTTTCTGGATTTCAGAAAGAGTGGCTGACAACAAGTAGATTAATAAAATAGCCTTTTTAATAAGAGAATAAGGAGAGAAACATAGTAAGTAATTCTTATGTCCCTACAGCATCAGACAGACTTCATGTGTATTTTTTCAGGGGAGAACTTTCAAAGGAAAGGTTCTTCCTTTATGGTTCTTTTAGCTAGTAAATAATTGCCTTATAAAAATCCCAACTGTTTTCCTGAAGGATGTTTTCATGAGAGCTTCTCATTGCACTTTCAGATGAGGCCAAGGCCAAAGGGGATGGTGTAATTGCTGGTACCAAGGGGGAGCTGCCCACAGGCTCCTTTCTGAATAATGAGGTGGCCAAGTTTGTCCCATGGTCAAGGAGTTAATCTGTGCAGCACTGCTGAGGCTGAAGGCCATGCTGGATGTGCAGTGTGGCACAGCACAGGCCTGGGACTGCTCAGGTTTGCTGTGGAGGGTAATTGAGTCCTTGATGCACAGCGGCCTCCTGGTCAGGATCACTACACACATGAATTTTAGCTGATTCCTTCTAACACTCCTCCTTGTCTCACTTCTGAAATGAAGTCATTTAATGTACCAGAGAAAACGGGAAGAAAAATTGAGGAAGTATATTCTGATGTTTTCAAGTAGAGTAACTAGTCTTTATGAGAGCTTGAGTGTTTCATGTGTTGGAGTGGACTTTAAAAATCGTCCTAATGGGAATTTTGCCAAATACACATTTTCTATAATATAAGAACTACATGGTATCACATAGAGTTAGGATATTAAAACGTATCTAATCCTACTTGGTGTCATGTTCTGTTTCTAGGCCTTCCTCTTTCAAAATTTTTGTCTTTTCTGATTTCCAGATCTGCCAGGTATTCTAATGTTGTCCCATTTTATGCTGATCCAGACACTTCTTCCCCACCCTGTTGTGTCTAAATGGTCAATTCACCACCATGGACCAGACTGAGGGAGCTATGGTTACAGTCAGAGAGGAAGCGTGCAGCATTTGCAGGGTTTCATTTTGTAATATTCACTTGCTTTATTTCAAAAGACATGCTCTCTCCTTTAGTCTCCTGCCTTTATTTTTTGCAGAAAGTTCATTGCCTACATGAAGGAAGAAGTCAGGCAAGGAGCCTCATTAATTCCCAATCTTGCTTCTTTGTCTTATCACTGTTCTCCCTACATGACAAGATCCCTGTAGGGAAAAAAAAAAACATTTAATTATGGGTTATCTTCCATTGTACATACACTAGGACCCAAATTAAGGCTCTATGGAAGATGCCTTTTGTAATTCTGGAGTGCTTAACCTCATTCTAAAGCATATCATGTAAGTGCTGTATCATGAACCTGTACATACATTGATAAGCATTATCTCCATGTTGATAAGTATTTCTACATACAAATCCTTCTCAAGGAAGATGGAAAGCAGGGTCTCACTCTGGATCTCTGCATGAGCTGTTGGTGGCACACTCTGTTCCATCCCTTCACAAAGGCTTGTGTTCCATCATTTTGGCAGGATGTTGGTGGGAAAAATGCAGATGGCCAAAGGACTGTAGCAACCTGAAAAATGCTTGTCATGCAAGCTTCAATGGAGCTCCATGGGAGGCAAGGCAGTGCCCATGGCACCACTCCTTGCTCCAGACTTGCAAAGGTCTGCTACGAGGCAGAGGCAGCATCTGAGCTCCTCTAGAAAAGGTCAGATATCTTTTGCAATAGCAAAAAACTAACCAAGCTAAGTATGTAACTACTCACAATCTGAACATACAAGTTCAGTTTGCTCTCTCATGTCATTCTTACCGTTACATTAAGTCATGGCAAAAGGCAGGGAAACTTCTTCAGAAGAATGATTTTAGTGTACTTAAAATTTGGTAAACTTAGAAATGTGGTTTTTTCCTTTTTATTCTGTGGATACACAATAGCTTTTAGAAGCAAGTGTAATCTTTAAACACACCCTGTCTGATCCCGTGTCACTAATGACATCTTACTGAGCATCACCAATAGACAGCTGCTTGTTCCTAAATCCTTTTTTAGAGATTTCCTTTCTTAGCATTTCCTATTAGCACAATACAAGATCTCAGACAGTGCAAGACTTGTACAAATAATATGTAAACTGGATGCAAAATGTGTTTTTCCTCTAGTCCTCAAGACTGCCTATGAGCAAGGTTAGAGGAGGAGATGGTAAAGATGATAGTTCTCCTACATTCTGGCTGATGTTGCTTATAGGAATGAGGCTGCTGTGCTCCCACTTTTTTCCACTTCCATTTTATGTAACTTGCACAACTTTGTAAGTGTCCTTTATCTTTCCATCTTTTTTTATCCTGCTAATTACAGCAGGGCAGTCTCGTGGAAGCAAGAATGTTGTCTCTCCGGCTTCTTTCCCCTTGCAGAACAAAGCATTCCTCCTCATTGCGGCTTTGCACTTCACACAGATGGCAAAATGATGTACAATATTACTAGATCAGAAAAGGTGTTTGAGCTCTGTTTGCACAACAGCAGGTGATTACCCTAAGTGCAAACTGCTGTATGATTAAACCCAGTATTTCTAAACATATGCTGAGCCAGAAAGGATAAGTTTTATTAGAAGTTTTCCAGAAGAAAGTACTTGATTTTGCAGCTTGTGCTTTGATCTTTATTGAATGTCTCAATCAGAGCTGTAAGACTGAGCTCAGTATATTCAAAGTGGTTGGAATCTTTCAAGATCATGTCTTTTTTCCATTTCCAAATGCAATGGCTTCAAATCATCACATTCCACCGCAGCTGAAGTGATTTATATGTCTTAGCAGTGCTGCAAACTGTAGTCTTCTATCCTGGAACTCTCTGCACAAAGTATTAATGTTCCCCAATGATTTCAAATCACTTCACACACTATAAAAAGGGTTAGGTGATTAACACTCTTAAAAACTCCTTATGCTTGGCAGAGATTTACATTTAAATCCTAGGCATGTAGAAAACCAGGCTGATACTAACCAAAAGATGTATTATTTTGTACCTTTGAACGTGAAAGGTATTTCCTCAGCTTTTTTGTTCTGCTAGCCAGCTAAATGTGTCAGAGTCTGTAAAATTACACTCTGCCTCTCAATTTCAGCAAGTTCTCATAAAAAAAGCCGAGAAAACTAGTGGGATTTTTTTGGCATAAAATGCAAACTCTGACACTATTATATTTCCCTAAGCTGTTTCTTACTACCCTTTCTTCTCTCCTTTTTCTTCTCCATGGGCTGTAGAGAATCTCCTGTTCAGCAGGGGATATTGTTTATATAGACAAGGAGGTGGCTCTGCGACCATACAAAGCGGATCCAAAACTGCGTTCAAGGATTAGAGTAAATCCACTGGATTTCTTCCTCCTCCTCCCTTTCTCTGATCTGGTAAAATGAGGGGACACAGAATAAGTGCATGTGAGGTGGGATCAGTGGGTGTTGATGTGTTGGCTAGAAGCAGATGGACCTTTCAGATTTGTTGCCAGTGGATACAAAAGTATTTGCACAGGTGGAGTAAGAACAGTCCAACAGTCCACTGTGGCAATTCTCCTGTGGTTTTTTTGTTTTTTTTTTTTTTTAATCAGAACAAATTATCTTTTTACATACTGGAAAGGAAAGGTCTGAGCTTTATTGCCTTCCCTAACCAGCTCTGAGCACACATAAAATCTGTCCCCTCTATCCTTGTGCCCATAAGTACAACCTTCACTCATGCCGGTTCTGTCTTGGAGATGGAATCCTCCAGTTGGTTCAAATTCTTTTCTTTTCCTTATATTCCTTTTGCTCTACCATACTTTTTTGTGTAAGCTCTTGCTATTAGTCCTCCTGAATGGAAGTGCCCAAATCTGTGTGTTTGCCTTATCTCATCAGACTGGAGCTAAATTCAGTTGCCAGCACATGGCTGCCACATGACTACGGTCAGTCCCACTCTAGGCAATAATGAAGGGCTGTATCAGCCACATACAATACTTGTGGTGCAAAGTGCAAAGCTTCTTGATAAAAGGATTTCTTCCTGAGTATGTGGCTAGGGGATTTCAGCAACAACCCTGAGAGTAAACAAGCTGAACCACATAGTTCTTCTGTAGCACAGAGAATTACTGATGTGTTAGTAGGAAAAATCAAATGTCAGTTCTCCCAGAGCACTAGGTTTGTCCAAGCATCTTATTTTCTCTGCTAAGTTTGAAGGTTTTAAAAAATATTTATTTATTTATTCTATTGTCTTTCTTTGTCCTGCAGGGAGAAGAAAAGTCTGCATATTGAACCATACCTGCATGTGTATATCAAGACAGGCAATCTCATCGTCCTACAAGCAGAGAGTCTGTAGGATGAACTGAGGTATAAAACCAGGAGCAAGAAGCCTGTGTTGGCCTGCCTTTGGAAAATAGTCAGCTATGGGATCTGTGAAGATCTCACCGTGATGTCTTTGAGATTAAGAAAAGTCCAGGCTGTTGGTTTTATTTTTTTAACGGGAAGCTTTTAATCTTCATTTGTGTTTTGGATGTACACACAGGAAATTTTGAAAATTAGATGGAAATGAAACATTAGCTGGTCTTCAAAGCTTGTCACTGTTATTTTTTGTGCCAGTTATTTTGCCACTACAGAAGCAATCAGAATGCCCTAGAACTACTGCATGGGGCTCCTCATTTCCTCTGGACAAAGAATACAAGTATCCAAAAGTTAGGAAGTGCCATGTGCTCCTCACAGAGAGGGTCCAAGGGATATCATGCCAGGTGGGCTACCCACCTTTCTCCATTCCAGAGCAGAAAGCTTGACTTTAACTCAGATGGAGATCACTTGTTTTGCCTGAGGGGAGCAGGATGAGAGCTAGCTCACTGGAGAACTTGGATAGCTGTTTCCTGGTCCTGGCACTGGCCCCAGCTCGTTCTGTGACAGCTTGATGACTCATTTTCCCTGTATGTAAGATGAATATTTTCGTATTTACTCACTTGGCAAGGTGAAATGATGATTAATTTGTCCTGGTTTTTGCAGTCTGATGTACAGAGTGTGTGTAATTGCAATGTGTGCACACACCACCCCCCCAGTAGCATGAGCATGAACCTCAGCGGGAAAGGCTGCTTCCAACTCCTCCTCAGCCATGGAGGGAGGTGCCTGGATTTTCCCTTCCTTGGTTCCACACAAAGGTGGTTGTTTGCCTTTTATCTGAAGGTTTAGTGCAGGTATGAGTGTTTTGAAATCCCGTGGTTAACCATTCCCCAACTTCTGGGCTGGCCCTATGCATGGGGGTAAAGATCCAGTGGATGTCATCTGGCAGTCTTAAGGGGTCAACTGTATTACAGATTGCCCAGGAACATCATCCTCATCCTTCTGTCAGGGCAATACCTCCCATGAAGACAAATTTCAATCTAATTGTAACAATATTCTCTGAGTACAATGAGAAATGGTACAAGAAGTTTGTGATGACAACAATATAAATCAGCACAGCAGTCAGTGGGAACACCCCACAGGCCATTCATCCATACGCTTCCATTAACTGGTGTTCATTCTGTGACTTCATTATTCTTCCCTGCTTCACTGCAAAGGATTTACAGGTCTGGACATTATATCTATCTCACTTCCGTAACAGAGTAGTAAACAACACTGCAATCTAAATTTAAACTCAATATCTGAGAGATCTACTCTTTCAGATTAGAGATAAAGGAATTTAGGAAAAAAAAATCCTCAGCTCTTCCAAGACTCTTCATCTCTTGTCAGTGTTTACAAAGACTAAATATCACCTTCACACTTTCCACCCTTTTCATAATGTGCCTGGAGCTATACTCCATAAATTTCATATGGATTCACTAGGATTGCTAGAACTTGTGGTTTCAATACCAGCTTTTCCCATCTGTAATGCAGAGGTCTGTATTACAGAAAAGATAGAAGGAGGCTAAATGATCTGCTCTAGAGCCCCCAGTCTTACTCAGAGATATCAGGGAATGATGACAAATTAGAGAACGAAAAAGATATCTCCATTTTTTTTTCCTAGTTTCTTCTTCCTGGTTGGTAGCAGATTTTTTCTACTGTAGATTACAGATATATTACAATTTCATTATTATAATTTACAGTGAGTTTATGCATGTTCCCTGGTGTGAAACTCTGTGATATCCAACACACTTTTCTTTTGGAAGTTGAAAAAGACTTCTTACAGAAAGAGAGACCTTTCAGCCTGTGACAGGAATGGCAATGGCTGTGCCAAGTGGAGATGCTGATGGCATGCATTTGTGTACCACCTTTGTGTTATTTATGACTTTTACCCATCCTCATCCTGGCTTAGTCATCCCAAAAGCTTTTTGTGACAGAAGGACACTGAATTGTTACCTAATGAAGTCTGCTCCTGAAAATCACAAACCTCAGATGTTTAACCAGCAACCAGGCCCAGAATGACGAATACTCTCTAAGGGTAACATACACTAAGGGTATGTTTCTGTGGCAAAGCAAGTGCATTGGGCGTTCTCTTATCTTCTCCTTTTTGAGTTTTCAGGTTGCCATGCAAGCTTTTTTTCAACTTTTCACTGAAATTATCTGCAGTGGCCTCTTTTAGTTTAATGCTGTGCCCAGCAGTGGGAGCTTTGAGAGAGGCCTCAGTTTGCAACACCCACTGCCTGGACTGTGTCTCCATGCAAGCAGCCCAGGGGGACACAAGAGGGAGGAGGTCAAGCCAAACATAAGCTCTGGTGTGAATAAGCACAGGGAAGATGGTGCTGGGAAATCTCCTGGGATCTTGCTGTTCCGAGTGCTGGCAGGTGGCCCTGCCAGACCCCCTTCTGAGAAGCTGTCTCCAACTTGCTGGTTTTGCCTTGTTCAAGGAAGTAAGGTTTTGTGCTTTATTTGTAAACAAGTGGAGCTGTGTCAAAAACACCTGCTTTTCTTATCATTACTCTTCTTACAAGAAAATTACTACAGAACCTTGAATTTTGGGTAGGCACTGAGGTTAAAACACAAAAAGAAGATAAATACTAATTTAAATATACAAGTTTTGCTTGGTTCTCTTCAGGCATCCTGCAAAACTAATTTTCTTTTCCTCCTTACCCCCTGCCTGAGGCACCCATTGTCTGTAATTCAGGATTCACTGGGGAATGTAGTTTCTCTTGGAAGACATCCTTCCTTGTTAATTCTGATTATTTTTTCCCCCTGGAACTTGCCATGTGCGGGAAATACTAATGATTTCTGAGTTTGATATAATTTGTGCCAAAGCTGAAAATGAAAAGGAGAGGAAAAATAAATTGTCTTTGAGCTAAGAATATGGCCTTTTCAGACAGCTTCATCTAACTAGAACACTCCTGGATTACTGTATACGTTTTTGTGTAATTTCAGGATAGCATACTGATAAGTTCCTCTGTAAATGCACAATGCCATTGATTTTTCAGTGTAAGCCTTGATTTTAGCCATGAATTTAAAGAAATTTTACAAAGAACATCCATATCATGGCCTTTATCCTAAGGAATGTGAGATTTTAAACTAGAGAGGTTGATTTGCTCAGCATCATACTGTAAATGAATGGAATGGCTGGGAAGAGAAGGCAGATCTCCTCTAAGGAAAGTCAATAATTCACAAAAAATACCCAGCAGTGCCCATCCTTGTATCATCCCTCAGCATGAACTGATGGTCTGATTTGCTATGTACACAATTTTGAGTCACTAATACAGAGTCTATTGGAATTGAAGCTATTTCTGAACGACCTCTCTCAAAGCTTGCACTTTCATTTATTCAGGAATTTTAGTTCTGTGTGTACAGCATCCCATTTGTCTTGTTCTGTTGGCCCATAAAAGAACAAAATGTACCATTCTTCAGACCTGAGTCTATACAAAGAATGATGCCCTACTGGCATAAAAACTGGGAAAATATGAAATAACTAAGCTGCCTTTGGCATCTACTGATTCAAGTTGGATTGGTAGAAAGAGAAAGGTCAAAGCACTGGCAAATTCCTTCTCTCATCTGTAAGGAAGTGAGCAGCAATCTCAGAGGCAGAAAGTACATTCTTCGACGTGGAATTTTGACTGATAACAGACTGAACTGAGAACATGGGGGAGGAAAATCCAATCGATTTAAGGAAAATGTTACAGACATAGCTATGACTAGGTTTTGTCTCTAATTATAAAGAAGAAAGTTTGAAAGTAAAGCAATTAGTTGGAAGTTATTATTTAAAGACAATTACTTGGAAGAGATATGTGAATCACATCATCAAGGCTAAGAAAATATTTTCTGAGTTTAATATCTCTCTTTTTTTACATTGTTTCCATACAGCTGCAAATCATATCTCTTCCTCTGCTACAACACATCTTGTTCAAAGCCATTTTTAAAAATCATAGTTAATGTTTTGGTGAACAGTAGAACTTGAAACCAGAACCAGAATTTCCCTGAAAACCCAGAGAGTCATGTTTTCTTTTTAAATAGGAAGTGGTGGATTTCATGCTTCTGAAAGCAAATTACTGGATGACTGTACTTGGATCCACAGTCCTGGCTTCAGAGGCCTCATGACATTTAGTATGCAAATTTTCTCTTCTTTCCTATGCCATCAGTTCATTATGAATTCCTCCTCTCCTCTCCTCTCCTCTCCTCTCCTCTCCTCTCCTCTCCTCTCCTCTCCTCTCCTCTCCTCTCCTCTCCTCTCCTCTCCTCTCCTCTCCTCTCCTCTCCTCTCCTCTCCTCTCCTCTCCTCTCCTCTCCTCTCCTCTCCTCTCCTCTCCTCTCCTCTCCTCTCCTCTCCTCTCCTCTCCTCTCCTCTCCTCTCCTCTCCTCTCCTCTCCTCTCCTCTCCTCTCCTCTCCTCTCCTCTCCTCTCCTCTCCTCTCCTCTCCTCTCCTCTCCTCTCCTCTCCTCTCCTCTCCTCTCCTCTCCTCTCCTCTCCTCATTCACTATCTGGCATTATCTGACTGTATTAGTCAGCATCTCCTCTGAGTCTGGGGGGAAAAAACCCTAAAAGTTCACACAGACCTATAAGCTATTCTGTGACAGATTTAAAGCCTGGAGTATGTCTTTCCATAAAATGCACTTACCCCTCCCTACACTTAGGCATGTTCTGAGAACAATCATCTGGGATTAGCTCTTGAAATAAAGTTTCAGCAGCAGCCATGCCCGGGTTGTTACCGGCAGGGCCCGCAGTGTGCGTGCCGAGGGTGGCAGCTGGTGCGGAGCAGTGAGCAGCCAGCCACTGTCCCTGCACCCGCCCAGTACCGCTCCCACCGCCGCAGACCATGGGCAGGGCAGCCACCACGACGACTGGGGTATTGCTGTGGAGAGAAAGGAATGAAAGGATAATTGTGGCAGAAGTGTACGATATGGAGGAATTATGTATAAATCAGATGTGATGAACAAGATCTTCCACTTTCCCCCATCAATGAAAGCTTTTTAGCTCTCTTGTCTTAGGGACAGAAAGACACTGGGGAGAGGGTCCTTTCACCAAATGGAAAAGAGGGGAATCACCAGACCAGGAATGCAAATGAGCCTTCCAGCACACTGGACAAGGCTCTAATCCTCATTATTCTTTGTGGGTGCAGTGGAGATTTTGATTGTTGCTTTTGTTAGCTAAATGCAACTGAGACACGACTTGTACAGGAGGCCCATCTGTTTATAAGAATGAGGATGGTGGGAGAACAGCAAGTGCTGAGCTCAGCCTGCCCTGCTGCTTGCAGTGGTGGGCATACCTCAGCAATGTTCTCAGACATGGAATGTGGAATAGCTGACTGTTATCACCACCAAGGGCTTCACCTGGTCGCTGGGAAGGGACAGGTAAGCCTGCTGCACTGGCTATGCTTAGGAGGCTGGAGAAAGAGACCTTGTCCCTGCGCTGCAGCTGCCCTGGCCCTATCACCAGGAAATAAAGTCTGGGTCTGTG
Source organism: Prinia subflava (assembly GCF_021018805.1). Classification (NCBI taxonomy): domain Eukaryota; kingdom Metazoa; phylum Chordata; class Aves; order Passeriformes; family Cisticolidae; genus Prinia; species Prinia subflava. Next base: position 63,587,833 of record NC_086248.1, on the reverse strand, counting down.
GGGTTGAGTTTCAGCAAAAGGAAAACGTCATGCTCATGTTTTGCTTTGCAGTTAGGACCTTCACCTTTGATCATGAGTGCTCAAACTCCCTTGAGTTCAAGGGACTGCACACAGCACCACTTTCCCTCATTTCATGTACAGATCTGCAGTGCTTTGCAGCATCCCTACCACAGGTATCTAAACCAATCTGTCCATTCAACTGAGTAGCAGCAATTAGTAATAGCAGAACCCATCTCCTGAGATCTCATTATAAATCCCCAAACCCGTGCGTTTACACATAATTAGTAATAGCAGGAGAGACTAATCCCCTGCCTGTTGCTCATCCCAGGCATGGCAAATGTTCCCCCACTGGATTTTCGGAAATTCAGTTGAGTTTTTCAAAAGTAAACACCATAAAAATGAAATAAAGACTTTCCCATCCCAACTGTTGCTATATCACCTTCCTACAGTTGCAGAGAAAACTTGCCCATGCGTGGCTTGGAGCCTTTGCAAAAAATAGCATCCATTATTCAAAGAATGAGTAACAGCTGACACATTATATGCTGTGTTTGCTTTTCTTAAGAAATGGCAGGAAGAAATGTTATCTAAAATCTTTGTAGTAAACACTCATGGAGAACTGGAAAATTCTCCAGGTTACGGATAATTTTGCATTTTGTAGCTTCCCAAATACCAGGTGTTTTTCACAGACACACTATATTCCCATGGAAAATCTGTGCCTTGCCTATAATCTCAGCAATAACTATGTGAAATTGATATATTTTTCTTCAGCTTCATCACCTACCAAGTTCTGAACAGCAGCAGTGAAGGTGAGAAATGCCACCAATTTCCCCTCAGTAGTTGCAAAAGCTATGAATGTGCTGCTCTGGAAGCAGAGCTCCCAAGACATGAAAAACACTTGGGGCTTCACAAGAGTCTGCATTCAGTCAATTGTCATAAATTACTTCTGAACTGAGAAGCTCACATTTTCCCTGACAAACTTCACTGGCGAACTGCAACGAGCCTGTCTGCCACTATTCCAGACTAGGGACTGTAATAAATGCCAATCACTCGCTTTTGGAATTTTTGGAAATTTAATAAAAATAAAAAAATAGTTATAAAAAAAATAGTAATACAAATACAATAATAAAAGTTAAACAATTTGGAGTAGGACAATTTATGAGACAATAAACAAAGAGAGGCAGCCCGGGCTGCGGCCCTCCCCGTCCCAGAGAAAGGCTAGTCAGGAGAAGGCAAAAAACTAGGGAAAAATCCCTCTCTTTTGAGGATCGTCCTCATGACTATGCATATTTTATTTAAAACATGTAATTTCAGCTGTTTCATGTCACAAAGGCTTTCCAGGCACCGGTAAGTCAGTGGGTCCTTGGAAGTTTTCTTTTTTGTTGATAAGAAGGCCATAAATTCTTCTTCACTAGAAAATTTTAAAGTCTCTGCAACCGTTATCTCTGTACAAAGAATTCTTGATTATTTGCTGTCTTTCTTGAGTTAAAAAGAATATGACACACACATAGCTTCAGTTTTAATTACTAAGCTTACTGTTAATTACGAAACTACATTCACTATATTATTCAAATGTTAATACAGTATAACTTTTCTACCTAGCATTTTACATATAGTAAATATCTGCGTAGAGTCACACAATATGCATTTTTCACAGGGACAGAGAAAGATACTTCAGGAAACCCAGCCTTTATTGTCTTAAAAGTTAGAGGGCTTCACATAGCACTACTTAGGAAAAATGGTGACTCCTAGGCTCCAAAACTACTTAGAGAGCCTGGGTTGAAAAACCAAAGTCATTTCATCTCTTGCTTTTGGAATTGGGGCCAAAGCCATTGAGGAGAGGGGAGCTGCAGCACAGATATGTCCAGGCACTCAGCAAGGTGCTTTACTAACAGGAGATGGGAAATCACAGATGGGGATGACAGAGTGAGAGGATGAGGGACTCCTCTTCAGAGTGGGTATTTGTGAACAGCAGCTAACTGGAGCCCAGATGTGAGTCTTCAGTCATCTTAAGCAGCTGGGTGAGCAGTAATCTGTTATCTGGAGAGGTGACAGTAATAGCTAGCAATAAATCAACCAAAGTACTCCATTTTATCTCCCACAAAGGATGTTTTATTTCTTCATTGTGGGTAGTTTTATTTGATCAGCTTGTACCTGGATGGGATTGAACATTTGCTGTTCAGAAGAAAGAAAGAAGAAGAAAGAAGAACTGCAGAGGTCTGAGTTTGAGTTTTCACTATTTTAATCTAATTATTTATTTTTAAACTTATGCTTACATAAAAGCACCTATATAGAAAGTTTAGAATACAGGTTTTTTGTATTAAATAGTTCTGAGAGGAAGATTCCAAAATGATTCACAGCATCTTCTCATTAGCTCTCTCTCACCTTTTGACAGCTATGGAGTGGAATATGTCTTTCTCTGTCAGCAATTTGAGTAGAATGGCACTATTTGATCTTCTCCCATTTCTTGTTGCTTGACCCTGATTTCAAGTGTCTAGTCTGCGTCTATTGAGAAAATCTTGTTTGTTCCTATACCATCACGCTGATTAGGTGCAGTAATTTATTTCTGTTATTGATGTTTTCAAGTTCACTTTTAACCTCAAAGGAGATTACACCAAGAATGAAATACAGGCCAATACCTGTAAACCTAAAATATATTGCTTCAGGTAATTCTTCTTCTCTGTAGAAAACAGACTTTGTACATTTTCTCAGCCTCTTGATTCTTTCTATGTGCAGCTCTTTTGAAGTATAAAAATGTGATACTGTTTACATTGCTGCAGCTGCATCTTAAGGTGTCTTTTATGTTCTAAATCAAAATTCAGTAAGACTTAATGATTTGTGAATGGCTGCAAATCAAGTATGCTAAGGTCAGCTTTCTGGGAGTGTTGCTATGTCTTTGTATACAGAAAGAAATAAAATATAAAAAATTACAAACAAGAATAAAATGCAGTGAAAGGTGGCATGTTTTGCTAACATCTTCCTTGTTTACTTATTAAAGGCGATCATATCTATTCTGATAAACGAACTCCTGAGGAAGTATGATAAATGGAAACAGATCTAAGTGTGAACAGAAACTGGTTAAGTTTTCCAAAATTTGTGTGAATGAGATGCAACACACTACTTGTTTTCTAAAATAACTAATTTCAGAGTGAACTGGTCACAACTACTCTGTGTACAATATATAGAAAGAAAAAGAGATATTTACTTTGGAGTTATGAAGAACAAAGCTTATGCAAAGGATTGGACTGTAGAGATATAATTTGATGATAATTTGCAGCACAGGTTGGTGTAGTCTTGCTGTGCTTGTCAGAAAGATTCATCTCCAGGACAAGTCCTGGCTGATGATGTGCACTAAGGACTTGCAGACCCAAGCAAAGCAACCTCACTTCCATGGGACAGAGAAGGGGAAGGCCTCAGTGGAGAGGCTGGTGGAGACCCCTTACGTGTAGGGATTCTCACTACCCCACAACCAACCACGGGTCTAAGCAGGACCATGCCAGTCTCGTTGCCCTGATGGACCAGGCGTGGGAAATCAGGCAGCATACATGGTAGCAGCAGTACTTGCCAAGTGGTAGAAGAATTTTTTCAGCCCCAGACCATTACAGCAGGTCTCTGTGACTACTGAAACTGCCCTGAATTACTGATCTCTGCATTTGATGTCTGTGTTCTCACTCTGAGACGGTTTTCCCTACAGATGGCATGATGCTTGCAAAGGCGTAAAGGCTGACTGGACAGCACCAAGACTTGACCTTCCAAACCAGGAACCTTAAATTTTGCAATACTGATGCTTGAGATATTACCCTCCTGTACCCAGCCGTGGAAGTTAATTGTCCAACTCTTCTCAGTAAGGAGCTGCTGTCTTGGCTCAAATGGAACCACTTAGTCTGACACTCCACACCTACTCTGGACATGTGAATCAGGCCCCTACTTCACATCCATGGAATTTTCACTGTTTCATAGGAACTTGAAGACTTGAAAAGTTTTTCTTGGAGGTCTGACCCCCTGATACAGCAGGCAAGCACTTTATGTACCTGTGAAACAGTGGAAAGGAACCTTTTTTTTTTTTTTTTCTTTGTAAACCTACAGGACTAGGGGTAAAATTTGCTCTTGCCAAAACAGACTGAAGTCCTGCAACTGAGGTGGCTAGAATCAAGATTTGCCCAGACTTGTGGCCTCAGAAATTTGCCACAATTTCTCCATTCCTCTGGTTTCTAGATAGAAATGCAATTTAGAAGCTTCAAAACTGTGAACTAAGGTAGGCAGGATATTCAGCTATGGGAATGCAAGACACTGAAAAGGACATAATTTCAGAACATTTCCACCAACACAAGGAACTTCTTAAAAATATCTCTGAAATGCTAACATCTGTAGGCAAAGAAACTAGGCTATGTGACTTGAAACTTCTTGTGATAGCTGCTTCCAGAGTACTGAAGCAGCAAGTTTTCTTGAGAAACTAAGGCCATGGCTACATGTAGAAGGTGATGCAGAACGTCTGTCATTTTTAAAAGGAAAAGATTTGGGAACTGTTCCAGTTAAACAGTTTGCCGAGTGTCTTCAGACAAAATGTGACTTACAAAATGTGGCATTCCTGTCAGAGAGATCTCACTTATTTTGACCCATGCACTTTGACTAGATTTCCAGAGCACAAATAGCTCAGGCATGATCTTGTCCTCTCAGCCACAGACAGCCACAGACCAGTAACATGACTGCTCAATTTCTTGCATGCCTGTGTACTTCTTCCTTAAGGGAGACATGGAAACCTAATCTCCAGGACCTGGATGTGAAGGAAAAAAATGTTTAAGTGCAAGGAAAAGCTTGCCAAGCTCAGAATAACAGCTCATCCAGGGAGCTTGTGCAATGTTCTTATGACAGGCTGCATTTTTTTATTCCCAAATTGGATAAGTTGGTAGGTACACCGTGAGCACACGGGCAGGTGACACCTATGAGCAGCGAGCGGCTGCTGGTCAGCCAGGAGAAGGCATGTCACGGGTGCTGCTGTTTTGTAGCTGACGGGCAGCATCTCGCGTCCCTGGCTGCAGGAACCCCGCGATTAGCGTCTACCAATTTTCCGCAGTGCCCCCCACCGAGCCAGGACTCCTGGAGAATGTGAGGCTGCTGCCCCTCGACAACGCCTCTATCGAGGCACGGTGCTTCCATCTCTGCTCCAGAGGACCAGTTTGAGTCTTCCTATAACTCATATCCTAAAGGTTCTTCCCTGCTGTCTGTCACCCACGGAGCTACCCCTATCAGGAACCACACGAGCTGTGAAATCCAAAGTCAGGGCTGTGCTGCTGTAATGCTTTGTGATCCCTAGCCCGCCCCTCCCTCCCCCACGAGGCCGCATTGTTTTGGTTTCCTTCATCCCCTTTTTATTTCTGCACGTTCAGGTGACATTTTCCAATGTTCCTCGCCGTTTGGATATTCACAGTGCCACAGACGCCGCGGCGGGAGCGCGGCCCTCGGCTCACGGCCGGGGCGAGGGGCGCGCACGGAGCCCCCGCCGCGGCTGCGGGGATACCGGCTGCGGCCCCCGTTCCCACTCCGGCTCCCGGCGGCAGAACCGAACCGCCCGTGCCAGCGGCAGCGGGGCTTTCCCTCTCGCGACAAGCCCTCCCGGCCCAGCCTCCCCCTCCTCCCAGCACACGCCGCTTCCCGCTGCCGCCCGCGCTTGCTCCGGCAGGAACAGGGGAGGCGGTAGCGGGCGGCCGAGAAGGGCCCCGCCTTTCACCCTCCCGGCCCGGCCCCCCGGGCCCCGCCGCCCAACGCGGGCGCGGCGCAGAGCAGCGCGGCCGCCGCCGCCCCGCCATGAGCCGGAGGTAGCGGCGGCGGCGCCTTCCGCAGCCGCCGCCGCCCGCCCGCCCCGCCGCGGCGGCGGCCGGGCCCGCGATGCCGAACCAGAAGGGCGGCAAGGGCAAGAAGAACAAGCGCGCCAACAGCAGCGGCGACGAGCAGGAGAACGGGGCGGCGGCGGGCGGCGGAGCCGCGGCGGCGGCGGGCGGCGGTGCCGCGGGTGGCGGCGGAGCCGGAGCGGCGGCCGCGGGCGGCGGCGGCGGAGCGGGCGGCGGAGCGGGCGGCGCGGCGGCCGCGGGCGGCTCGGCGCCCGGAGACGTCAAGAGCGGTGAGCGGCGGGCCGGGCCCCGCGGCCTCCCGCGGTGGCGCAGGCGGCGGCGGAGCCCGGGGGGGCGGCGCGGGGGGACCCGCGGGGCGGGGGCGCGCCCGGAGAGAGGGGCCGTGCGGGCGGGTGCCGGGGCGGCGGGTGCGTGTCGCCTGGGCCCTGCGCCGGCGGGATCTCCCCGAAACGCCCGGCGGGGCGGGGGCTGCGCGCCGGGGTGTCCCCGCCCGGTGACCCGCCGGAGGGCGGGGGCCGCCCGGCGGCGGTGCCGAGAGCGGCGGGAGCCCGCGGCAGCCGGTGCCGTGGCGGCGGGCGGCCCCGGAGCGCGGTCCGCGGGCAGAGCGCATCCCCGGCGGGCGGGAAGCGCAGCGCTCGCCGGCAGCGGCGGATTCGGAGCTCCGGTGAAAAATCCCCACTTTATTCCGTCACGAATAAAAATGGAGTCCTGCTTTTGGGTCAGTTTTGTTTGCCGTTGTACAGCAGTTGGGCTTGTCAGGGTAACGCGCTCACTTCGCATCAACCATTTTATGCTGCCTTTGGTCGGTGGGCTGGATTTTGGTTCGGAGCGGTTTTGGTAAGGTGGTGTCTTGCAGAAACTTGCATTGCTATTCGTGTTTGTTTTGCTGCAAAAGGATGTGTCAGGCTAAAACTAAAGGAAGGCAAAGACTTCATTACAGGTTTGCTAAGTCGAAAAGCCCCACCTGTTAGGTCTGCTGCTAGGTTTACTAACTGCGGTGCAGAGTCCCTACTCTTCATTTTTTTCCTCTCCCAAGTTGGATTTCAGCTTTTTACTCTCCGTGCTTTTCAAGAAGCAGGAGGGTGGCTTCTACTGCTGTTATGCTTTGTGGGGGTTGTTTTGCCTACTGATGTTGTAAAGGTAGTTCCAAGTGTCTTAGTTTGGTTTTCAAGATGTCTGATTACCATGCATTATTTAAAGAAAACTTTTCTTTGGAAATATCACCAATTAATTACGAATCACTTTAGCTCACAAGGTCTTTGCCAGACTGCTTTTCTAAGAGTATTACTCCAGAGAATCATGGAGAATGACTAGAATTTCCTTTCTGGGCTTATTTTGGGTTTTTTCTTTACTATTTGCTTTGAGTGAGTGAACAAGGGGAAAAAATAGAGGTTAACAGGAGTTAGAAATTGCTAGAGTATTTTTATCATGACTTCAGTATGGTAATGTAATAGCTCCAACAGCCACGTTGCAGTTGGCTTTTCTTTGGTTGAGGAGAAACAATATTTTGAATTTTTTCTTTTTGCTCAGGGACAAGTGGCAGCAGTGGTGCATTTCTGGTGTGGCTGTATTTCCTGTGGATGATGAGGTGGTGTTCCATCTGCAGATGCCACAGGAGGTGGTGCCAGGGAATATTGGTAGTGGTACAGCTCACTAGCCAGACAGGTTGTCAGTCTTCTTCAGCTGTGAGACTGTGCTTGACATACCCCTGCCCTGTGCTGGCCAGCTTCCTCAGAAGTTGCAGCTGCCTTTCTGACTTTCTGCCTTTCTAACCTGAGGTGCTCCTTTATTCCCTTTCTCTCTGCTTCCACATGACTTCAGTGGTCAGAAACATCCCTTGACTCTTTCACCAAATCCCTCACTTCCCCCTTTCTTACCCCTTCACAACAGAGGTACAACCTTGGCTTCAACATTTGCTGTACGGTGCCTGCTCAGCACACATGATCTTTGCCTTGACGGGATCATTGCATCTCGTCATACCTTTCTTTTCAGATGATTATAAAGGCTGGGGGGTAGCTGTGGTTGCTAGCTTTATTTTACACTGGCTACTGCCCATCAGATAATCCTGAGCTGTAAGTTTTTAAAATTGTATTCTCACTGGTAAGTGCAAAGCTTTCAACGGTTTTGGTTCAGGTTGTGCTGCAGAATTGGGAATCCGGCTCATGTGCAGGGAGAAGATTAGACCATGATAATAGATTCCCTCAGGTCTTCAAACCCAGTGAATCTGAAATGAAGCTCTGTAGTGTAGCCACGGCCCTGGAGGCAACTAGCCCATTACTAGACTCCAGACCTTTGTGAGAGGCTGTGCACTTGAGGGTTGCTTGATCACTAAGCAGTTTATGGAGGATGTGGCCTGCTGCAGTGGGCGGTGGGGTTAATAGAGTTCTGCTGTGCACAGTCAAGTCTTGACTGTTTGTGGGAGCCTATCTGGGTTGTGGATTGAGCCTGCTGGGTTGTGGGGAAGCTCCTAGCAGTGCTGCCTTTGGACTGTGCAGCCGCATGCCGTGACTCGTGCTGCCCGGGCTCACTGGTCCTGTGGGACCCGGGGCTCGCTGTTCTCCTCTGCGTTGTCACCATGTGCTGCCGTAGTGTAGTTTGTGTGTGTGTGCTATCACTGCTCTCCTACTGCACCTGTACCCTGGAAAAGCGGTGGATGATCCTAATGACATAACCTGCTTTCTTTCATTCATGTGACAGGACAGAAGTGTGCAGAGATGAAAGCAGCAGATTTAACAGTTGAAAATGTCTTTGCAGAGCCTGGCTTTGCATCATGATGTCAGTGTGATGGTCTAACTACACAGTCACATCAGGACCCTGCTTCACTCATGAAGAGATAGTGATTCAGATATGGGGGTTTTTTAAGTCTTCACAGTTTGTTGTGTGGGCCATATATTGTTTTTGCCTCTCATCCATGTGCCATAATGAAACAATTTTTAATTTCCTCTGGGCTTCTCTGTGCAGCCCTGACTAGCTGTTTTATTGGGAACTGCCATTACAGCATCCCTTTATTGCAGAAAGTTCTTGTTCACTTTTACATTTTGATAAATTTTGCCTCAATCCCTGCACAATTTTCCCTTTAAACAATCAGTCAGTTTTCAGCATGATGACTGAGAAATGTCAGCATGCTTTTCTCCTGCTCCAAGAGGGCATTTCTTTATGATTTTTTTTTGGTGGTGTTTCAGTTTTTGCATGTTCAGAGCTCAGACTGCTTGAATTGTTCTAGACTCCCACGGGGGAATAGGGAAGGCAGAGAACATAACCACTGACCAGATGTGGTGGCTTTTCTCACCTTGCACTCTCAGTTTCTCAGCAGGTACCGGGATGATGCCTACAAGGGTGATTCACATTCTCTAGCTGTGTCCTCCATTCCTATATCTTCCATCAGACCATATGATAGATAAATCTTTCTTGACCAAAGTGCATCCATTTTCTGCACTAAGTGATGCACAAGTCATGGAGAGGGGGTTATGGGAGGTGGGTGGACTAGTTTAACAGTATCACAGTGCACAGGAAAACTGAGATGTGCTGTCACAGAAAGGCTGATTTCTTAGATTACCTGTCTTCAGAGCGATTGAATGATGTTTCTTAAAAATTTTTATTTTCTAGCTAGTTTTCTGGGTTACTTTTCATAAAATCTGAGCTGTCATTAAGTAAAATTACACCAGCAACTGCATGGGATTCTGCATTTACCCCATTGGTGGCAGTGTTCCTGATGGCAGTAGTTGGTTATCTTCATCTAAAGACATAAACAAGTGTAACATTTTGTGGATACTTTGCCCCAATCATCAGAAGAGAAAATCCATGGGGTTTACTTTCTGAGGTTTGGAGGAACAAATCCCTATTCTGTCTCTGCCTTGCTGAGGCTGGACACTTTCAGACTCTCTGCTCCAGCTGTTTTATCCCATTATCTGCTAAACATCTTGCTCTAGTCTTGACATACAATTGTTTCTGACCATAATATTCTTTATTCTATCAATTTTCTTTGCCTTGTTTCCATTCTTCATCTCATTGTCCAGTAGAGCCAAGTCCTCTTCTTTGGCTTGGTGGTCCCTATCTTAACATCTTGCTGCTTCATCCCCTTGTCATTGTCACTCTGTTCTCTCCAGCACCAGTGCTGTGAGAAGACTAGGGAAAAGAAGAAGCTGTGTCTCCTTAGCTGTGCTTTTTGTCTTTACTATGGAATTCATTAAAGCTAGCCAAATTAAACTAAAAAACCCCCACAGCATAACTGTCTTTAAATCGCTGTCCTACAGTGTACTGGCCACATGTTTTAAGATCTTTTTTTTTCTCCCCATGCCATAGGTGAGCCCTTAAACTGCACAAGTGGCAGAGCTGGTGGGTTGGCAGGTGGAGCTGCTGACAGATTTGTGTGCTTTTGAACACTTCATCTGGGTTTCACAAATTTGTAAGACTGATTTACTTTCAAATAAAAATGTTAATGTAGGAAAAGAGAGGGAAATCACTTAGCACAGCAGTGACTAATGCGTTGAATGCTGTGACTGGCCAACAATTATAATTCACTAAAAAAAAATAATTATATCCTGGATGTGGGATAGTTAGAGGGACAGAATCAATCAATTGCTGTTTAATTTAAAAATATGCTTTCAGAGAATGAATTGTTGTAGTATTTAAGCCCGGATTAATATTTGCTGTCAAATGTTCCCTGCTGCATATAACATCCAGTTCCAGTTTGGCACTCTAGTCATGTTCAGTATTGGCATCTTCTGATCATCTAGCCTGAGGGAGTCCCATTGGTATCAGTGAGACCACCTGGAAAATTAAGTTTCTATTCTGTTGCAGTGACTACAAAATTTAATATCTGTTAATTTACTAAAGGGAAATCATCTTGCCTCATAATACCATAGTGTTCTTCTAACTGCAGAAATCAATTGAATGCAAATTTCGCTGTCTCTGTCAATGCAAATCAGGTTCAAAAGGGCTTTGATGTTAGTTTTAGGATTTTTAAAATGATGAAATTACATACTGTGGTAGCAAATGCAGTTCATGTTCTGCAAATCTTTGCAGACAGAATCATGTTTATGGTGTTACTGAGTAAAATAAATATTATCCATTCATGCAGATGAGCCCACACCCATTTAAGTTTGGGTTTAAGTTATTTGCTATCAAAATGGTTATCAGAGCCTGGACAGCATTCTATGTTCCTATGATGAGTTTTTGCTCAAGTGTAATGCTTTCATGTGTAAGGTTTAGGCTTGATGTTTGCTCTGTTTCAGACAAGGAAATGCAGTTTTTGAACCGATTGCTTTGCTTTTTCAGTACTCATCCCATATCTTACTACTGATCTAACAAGTAGCGACAAAATGATTTCTAGCCCTTGGAGACATTTGTAAATTTTCTTCAGCCTTGCTTACAGCCTTGCATATTGAGACATCCTTTGATATTAAAGTAGTCATGGCTGGCAGATGTCCATCCTTCTCTGCTTTTCTTCCTGCAGCATGTGTAAGGGAAAAAAAAAACAGAGGAAAACTGTGCATTCAGCTCAGATTAAAATACTACAGCTAATCTTCAAGGTGTCTAAATTATAACAGGATTAGTAGGGCATGGGTTTTCTTTAAACTGTTTTGATAGAAATCCAAATAATTTCAAAGAGGCCTCTTGAAGCAGTAATCTAGTCACTGGAGTGGGTAATTCCATTTTGAAAGCTTGTGGGATTTCGAGTGGAGTACTGGCATTTCCTGGTAGGCTTCAGTGACATTTATCTTGAGAGCATTCACTTCAGCCTTTATGTCTTTCCTCTGTCTCTCGCAGTCTGTCAGTCCTCCTTCCTGGGCTCGAGAGGGATGAGAGGGATGTCGTTCTGTCTCGGATGCCTGCTGGCAGAGGAGGTAGCTGCTGTGGGAGCCTGGCTATTGAGTGTGCCTGGCAGTCCCCATTTCCACTCCCGTGCTGCCGGTACCCGTGACAGGAGCGGTGTACAGCAGAGATCTGTGTGCCACACGGACGGTACATGACAGGGCTGGGAGCCATCGTGAGGGGCATGTCTGTGGGAACCAACAAATCCACATCAGGAGCAGCTGTCTTGAAGAGATGCTGGGTACTGCATCTCCTGTTTCCCACTGAGTTTCTACCAGTTTCTTTAGCCTTTAGCATGGAAAATAAAATACAGTCTGTTGCACTGAAACGTGGGAAGGATAGACCAATGGCACAAATATCCCTAGGTCTGAAAATATAAGAGGTGCTGATACCACTTGATTCAACCTGCTTTCCTTTCTCTCTTGCCTTCTTGCGCTTTTGGACTGGGTGTGGTGACTGGCTGGCCCTCAGTCTGAGCAAGTCCAGCCTGCAGTGTTTACATCTGTGCTTGGCATTAGGGCATCTACTGCATGCCACAGTTATCTCTCTTTCCAGCATGAGTTGGAGTTTGCCACTCAAAACTTGCTCGGGCAGGTGCAGTAGAGTCTGCTTTAGTTATTATTAGAATGACTGTTTCTTGAAGCACCAAAGTTAGTTCTCTGTAGCAGTTCAAGTTATTAAAAGATCTTGGAAGGCAAAAGTGAGAGAGTTTAATGGTGCAAGTGCTTTTCTATGGGGACAATGCATGTGCAGACTAAGCAACAGCCAATGTTCAAAACACATTAAGCCTCACCAGTCTTGAGATAGTCACTAATCTCTGCATTCACCATGATAGAATTGATCAGAAAGAGCATCACACGATGCTGAGGAGTCTTCCTAGCTGGGGCATGATTGCTTATGGCACAGGAAACCAATTGTCTTCTGACCTGGTTCAACCAATTCAGAGTCCACGTAACAGTATTGGGGTTGCATAGTTGTCCTGGTACGGATGCAGGTAGAGGCTTAGGAGTTTTCTCTGGGGATATTTCTAGTTAGATTCAGGTGTTACTGCACAAGCCAGGGCAAGATTTCTCCTATACAGAGAGGGTCTATACATCCCAAGCAAAAGCCAAAGCTTTTGTTTGTGATTGTTTTTCGTATTTGGACAACACATATTAAATGGAAAGAAACTGGCTAAGTTGGCTAGATGATAATTGTGCAGATTATGGTGTGATTTATGATTTCTACAAGACCATATTAATTCTTATGTTGGGTTTCAGCAGCGTAGGCAGTAGGTTCAGCTTGGAGCACAGATGGCTGTGTAAACAAGCTACAAAATTATTGTGCACATATAAGTCCCTGTCTTTCGTAGCTTGTATAGTTTCAGTCTTGATTTTCTGCCTTACTTTAGTGAGGTGATGGTTGAGCTGGGAGTGGGTGGTTGAATGAGAGCTGCAGATAACTGTATCACATGCTAGTTGCTGATTTCATAAACAGGCATTAGCTCAGACTGTGCTGTTATTTAGAAGGTGTTAATGTGGCAGGTATGAGTTAAGCCTTCATGATTTCCGTGATATTTTCCTGCTGCTGTGAAGTTGCTAGGTGGTTTTTTTTTAATTTATTTTTTTGTTGTTAAGAGATTGCCTTGGAGGTCAAGGTGTGAAGTGCGTAAGTGAAGTGCATGGAGATGCTTCTAGCAGCTACTGAGCCCTCTGGGAGTCCCATCACCTAAATTCTCAGCTGAACCAGGGTTTAGTGGCTCCAAATTACCTGAAAACTTTTCTAGGGGAAGGTGATCACTTCATGTTACTACTCACTTAATAGAACTAGTGACATCTTGCACATGGGGTAAAGCATGAAGGAGCCAGGCTGCTTATGGCTTTGTTCTCCTTAAATCCCTTCTGAGAGTAGGTGTTGCCTGCAACTGTGGGGTGCTTGGGGGCAGGATTGAGCTCTGGGTTGGCACCTACTGACAATGTCAGTATGTACGGGGCTAATAGACATAAAGCTATCAGCCAGACTGACTCCAGACAGCTCCTCATTGCAGTGGCAGAGGTTCTGTGTGTTGCTCACTGGGAATGGACTGCTGGCCTTGGCTTCTCTTTCCAAGAGCGTGAGGGAGTCCTGTGGCACAGAAGAAAGCCTGTGTTAAAAGTGGCTTACCAGGTACTGCGGGCTTGTTTTTGTCCCTTCCCTGCTGGAGAATCCTCCTGGAAGCTTTCATCGTGATCATTTGGCAAAGATAGTTTAAGAAGTTTTGAAGAGATATCAGTGATCATCACTGAGTGTTACCAGCGAAAGACCCGAGCTGAGCTGTTTTGAAAGACTTCTCTTACTGTTTGTCAGCTGTTTGTTGTTGTTGCTGCACTGAAGATCCAAGCCTGCCTTTTGGATCAACTTGTGAAACATTTTTTTCTCACTGCATTCTTCTGCTGCACTTACGGTCTTAGGAAAGTGGCCAATCATTTCTCTATTGCCATATTTTTTGTACTGTTTAACCAGTTCTATTTCGTCTCACCTTGGTAATCTTTGGAATATTAGATTTTATTACAAGGTTCAACAAAGCAATACATCAGACACTTAATTCAAATTTTCTCTTTCTGTCTGTTTTGTTGTGGTGGTAGTGGTTTATTTTCTACAGCTGCATTACGGTATTAGTGCAGTAATATTGTATCACTTCAATTAAAGTAAAGCTATGCTGATGGCAGAGGAAATTGAGAAGATTCATGCAGATGGTTGGTAGGGAGTGGCCTTCCCCAGGAATGACTCAGCTCTGCTTCAGGCTGGCAGAGTGAACAGTTCCTAGCTGTGTAAGGTTGTGAAGAGAGCAGCGTGTGGGGGAAAGCAGGGTAGAGGTTAAAGTGCCTGGTTTGCAAGGTATGTGTCCCACAGGAACCCTTCTGGCCTGGGTAATGGCAACTAGTGTGTCCTTGGCATAGATGGAGAGATGCTAGAGTAACAGTAGACCAAGAGCAAGCCATAGTAAGCGTCTTGCAATCAATCCGGTGCTAAGACCTTTCCCTTTTTTGTGGGATAATTTCTTTTTCCAGATCCATAACAACCTACTGTTGCCTGACAGTTTTTTAAGATGACAGTAGGGCCGTCTCGTCCAGCCGCCACCGCACTTCCCTCTCCCTCTGCCCCCAGCCTCACATGTTTAACACCTCCCTTGAGTTCTACCAGAGATGGCAAATCTGTGCAGTGAGCTGAAACCTGTGCCGACGAGTATGGGAAATAATTATCTGTTTCTGTTCACTGACTGAAAAATTCTGGTGCTTAACACAATGGATAATGTGGGAGCATAGCAGGGGAAGAGCGAATTTTGCTTTAGGCATCTGCATTGAGGACTTGGAACAAATGAGAGCAGTCACGAAACTGAAGCCATGGAATCATTGCATTTGGCTTGCTGGGTGCATCTTTGGTTTTATGATGGGTGTGTAAACACAAGTAAACAACATTCTCCTTAATATACTTCACCAGAGGGAAGTTCCTCAGGCAGCTGTTGTTCTGCTGCTTTCATTTGGGTCATAAAATGGGAAGGGTGGTCTTCATTTACTGCCTTTTTTATTAAAAGGTAGAACCACTTCACATGGGAGGATGTTTTTTTTGTTGAAAGAGGTATTTCTCAGATGTTCTGTTTCTATTCCTATTCCTGGCTTTTATGGATGTTTAAAAACCTGAACAGAAAAAATGAGAAAAAGCCAAACAAACCAATCCAGCTTCCTTGCAGTCTTCTGTCATATTCTCATTTTTGAAAGAAAAGTAATTTTATGGTGGCTCTGTCAAACATAAAACACAACCTTGTTTAAACAGTGAGCTATCTTTGCACAAATGTATGCGTGTTTGGAATACTGTATATTATTTCTGTTTCAGAAGACATTTATGTACTGCTTCTTCCAACTATTTTCAAAATCACTGTTCCAAATCACTACAGAGGAATGTAAGAAAACATTTATTTTTTTATGTGGAAACATAACATCTTGAAAGAAGCAGCATGCACTTGTAGTTGCAACTTGACAGCCTACGTTGAAGCTGTTCTGCCACACAGAACTGCACGCTGTCTTGTTTTGTTCTCTTAGGCTGTGAAACCTATCTTGAAACTGAGAGTTAAATAGAAATTCTTTTATCGTTATTTTGCCATTCTTTTGGAAGGGGCTGCTGAGAGATTGGATGTTGCTCTGATACCATGTAATCTTTCATTTTCTGAAGTTCAGTTCCATAGCTTTGAAAACCAGAAACTTGTTGAGCTGTTAGCTACTTGGAAGCAAATTATGTTTGGGTGACAAACCAGTTTGGGGCTATAGGTGTGGATGGGCAGTTTGGCCATGTAATTTCTATTTACTTCCCATCATAATCTCTCTTGGCAGTAATCATTAACACTGTCATCATAAAATGTTAGGACAATGATTCTAGCTCTGACTTCTTGAAGAATATCTCAAAATTTATTTCGAATTATGGGAAGTACAAGGGCTTGATAACAAGATTTTTTAAAGTTTTGTAATACTGAAAAAAGTGCTCTGTCTCATATACAGAATGGTGATTAAATAATCCAGACCACTTTTAAGGATGAGAATTGATGGGAAGAGCTCTTCACATTACCTAAAATGTAGCTCCCATACTGATCTGAATGAATCTCTTTTGCTTCTAAGGCATATCTGTTGCCATGAACTGCCATGAACTGGGAACATTGCACAGAAATGGCTGTTTTCTGTTTCTCATTTATTCTTTATGCAGGAACATGTGGCATGGTTATGTTTGGCAGCAGGCATGGGTACAGGGAAGTCTGCAAGGGATGTTTGGTCCTGTACAATCTGTTTTGTACAGATGCACCTGCTGGAACTTGAAATGTGTGGCAAACCCAAATGTTGGCTTAAGGATTTTGCATGCTTTTCAGGTAGTGGAATTTCTTAAATACTGAAGAACTACAGAAAGCAGTAGAACTTTCTACTGAGACCACTTAAATTAGCCATGCTGGGCTTCTCAGTTTCTATTGTGGAAATACTGCAGCAGTTTAATCAAGGCCTTCTCCAGACCAGCAGACTTGATAAAAACAAATCTGTGTCAAGGAAAGCAGGTGCATCGACTAGCTTGGCATGACCTGTGCTGTGAAGCACGGCAACATGGCAGAGAGACCTGTTTGTTTTCTGGAGTAGTTCCTCTGCAGCTGCAGTGACAGTAGTGAAATGTCAGATGAGTCCCCAGAAGAGGTGAGCAGAGACCGGCTTCTCCTCTTAGCAATGATGTTTTCCAAAGCCATCTCAGTGCTGCCATTTAACAGTTCATTGGAGTTTTTTGCATGATGGAAGGCTTTTGTTAATTCTGTTGTTGTCTTCCAGCTGCTCTACACCTGCTTTTGCTGTGGTGATTATGTGACCGGTCAATTCACACTGTGTAGATTGCAGATTAGATGAGGGAATGTGTGAAAACTCCGGAATCATCCACTTAGCTTAAATGTTGAAGAAGACATCGCTGTCCAGAACTTGCAGCTTTGCCTTTTCTTGCCTGTAGTTATGCTGTGTGGGAAGTTCCTCAGGTAATCTGGCATTTGTAAGTTCTTAAGGAGAAACTGGAGAAGATCTCATTCCACAGAACTTCCATTGACTGACTAGGAAAAGGGGAAAAAAAGTCTGTTGAAAGTTGCCTTTATTTTAGCCTCTAGACACCCAGTACATGATCATCATTAAGTAATTGCAGATGTATTCTTTGGAGTACATGGGCTGTGGTGATGGTTTTTGTATTTCAGTCACTTATTTTATTAATTTCATTTTTTGTCCACATAGTGAAGAGTCTGTAAACTTCTCAGGGAGCTAGAGATCATATGTTTTTGCATACAAACTCAAAAACGTGTTCAAAGGCTAATCAAGGAAACACTTTCCTTTTTTAGTCAGTTAACTATGCTGGTATGGATGAACAAACAAGTATAGTGTCTATATTCCATTCTAGACTTGTCTGTGGAGTACTTTCTCAGCTGTCAGCTATAATTATACCTGGAACTGTTAGAACATTTACTCTCTGAAACACAGTGAGAGCATAAGTGGATTTGTGGCATGTTCTTTTTTTTGCTGCCTTCTTGCTATGGTGGAAAGGAATGTGTACCAAAATGGACGCATAAAGGAAATGCATAGGTGAGAATTGTTCATACTGGTGCCTCCAGTACCTTGCCTCACATTTGACTTCTGATGATTTGCCTCTTGTGTGTTCAGTTTAACTGGCTTCTCTGAGGTCAACTGCACAAGGATGCTGTAACTCTGAACTGTACTTTCAGACCTTAAATATGATAAAGAAAGACTGGCAACAAAGAAAAGCGTTGCAGAGATGCTTGCTGTGGTAGTGTGACTTGAATCGAAGTCTGGGAGAATAGGTGGGAAAACTCTATGAAGTGGTAAACTGACAGATTTTGTTTCAGGGCAGGTAAGTTATCACTCACTTCTGGCTCTTGGCCAGCAACATTATAGTAAATAATAGCAACATTATACTTAATAACACACAGTAAAAGAGTGGACAAAAATTAGTCACTGGTAGCCAGTAAAATTGTTGCTTCTCAAAGACATCTCCAGACTTGTATGTTCTTAGTGGGCTTTTCAGAGATGCGAGACAACCAATAAAATATTTGTCACGTGTATAGAAGGAACTTCCACAGAGTCTCTAGGGAAAGCCTCTCTTGTCTCTGTTCTCTCCAGTTTACTGATTTGTTTTTAATGACCGAAAAGTCCATATTTTGAAATGAAATACGCTTTTTCTTCTTTAAAGGAAAGCTTTTGGGAATGTGTTTTACTTGCAATTTATAGGCCATTCCCTGAAGGAAAGGCATTGCAGAAGAGCTCTTCTTGCAAGTGTGCCACTTCTGGTATTAGAAACAGAGAAATTAAGTGAAGGTTGTGGCATCTTCCAGGGAATGGCTCAGGAAAGTTTTTCTGTGCTATTTGTGCCTCTTTCTTCAGTGTGAGTTTGTTTGAACAACTACAGTAATCTCAAATTACTGAAGGTAGCCTTGAACATTTTGTTTGTTTATAGCCTTTTCCAAAAACTTGCTGGGACCACTAGCACTGCAAAGATCTTGTTGTAGAGCATCTGATTTGTCTATTACTGCTGTAGGACAGGTGATGATGGATAGTGTGTCTCTTACTGAGAGTGGGAGTCAAAGTACAGCTAGCAGCATAAAACCTCTCATTCTGCTGCAAGTTATGTTGTGTTATTTGTGCAAGCAATGATAAGAATGGGATTAAAAACAATGCAACAGTGTGGGGTTTTATTTACCTGTTCATCAGATAGAAATTTTAGGTACTAAAAGACTTCAGTCATGGCAGTCTCTCTCCTCAAGCTCTGTGCGCCTCTGCCATAAGTCCTGGGGCTGTGGCTGAGACTTTAAGGGAACCTCAGGAAACCACCACACCTGCTGTGTTTTAGACAGAATGGGGCAGTGCTTGACCATGGAGGGCCCTGAAGAAGCCTGCTAATATTTGAAAGCAGCCATACAGAGGTTAAAAGGTGGCCTGACAGCTCTGTTGGAGCAGTACTTTCTGATGAAGTGGAAGAGTTAGGAAGACAGAAATACAGAGAAGAAATATTTGTAATACTTGAGTGGTGGAAGTCAACCCACTACAGCATCTAAAAAGTTCTTACAAGAACTCCAGTTGAGAATTTCCAATCCCTTTTGAGCCTCCCAGCTGCAACAGAGGATCCAGCATTGGGAGTCATATGTAGTCTGTGGTACTTTGGTGAGGAACTGGAAAACGTAATTGGTTCATAAATGCAGAACATTTTATTGTAGAGCATTTTTTTGTGTAGAAGCTGATATTGTTGCCATGAGATAATTGAAGTAAACTGTTCTTTGCTCAAGGATATAGCAAAGCTGCTACTTTGCTGAAAAAATACTGTGTTGCATTTGGATATTTTCACCTGTCTGTGCTGCAGAACTGTTTAGTTTGTGAAATTTAGCTATCCAGAAGGTGAGTGGTGGTGATATAGTCTGTATTTGCCTAAGCAATGTAATGAAGGCCCTCCTTTCTGTACTAGGAACGTAAGCTCTTTGTCTTGCTTTTCAAAGTTCTCTTCCTCCTCCTTGTCTCCCTAGGTGTTGTCTCTTACTTAGTCCCAAAAAAAAAGAATCAATTCCTGCCTCTCCCCATGATTGCGAAGATGAGCTTACTTGCTTACTTAGTTGTATTGCTTACTTGTTTTTCAAACAGACATCTCTGTGTGTTCTCTCCATGTTCTCAGACTTCAAAGCAGCCCTCCAGAAACATTCACAACACTTTCTCCTTGCTTCTTAAGGCCTTGCAGTGGTATCCACAAATGCTTGAGGAGGGCTAATGCTTCTGAGGTGCTTTGGTTGTGAATATTAAACAGACTGTAGTGTAATTTTGTTTCTTTATTCGTACATTTCCTTATCTCCTTTCACATGGTTACCTCTTTTTGGCAAATACTGCTCTTTGCACTGACCCAGAGCTAGTGCTTGTGGCCCTTTAATAATACAGGTTGCTAGTAAGAGCTTGCGTGTGTTTGTCACCGTGTTTAAAGAAAGTACTGCAATAAATGGGGTCATTAAGTTATTAATGTATCTGTTTTACCTTCCACAGAAGCCCCTTGTGCTACTCCACTGATCTGTAGCTTTGGAAGGCCAGTGGACCTGGAGAAGGATGACTACCAGAAGGTTATATGCAACAATGAGCATTGTCCCTACAGCACTTGGATGCACCTTCAGTGCTTCTACGAGTGGGAAAGCAGCATCCTCGTCCAGTTCAACTGCATTGGCAGAGCCCGGAGCTGGAACGAAAAGCAGTGTCGCCAGAACATGTGGACCAAGAAGGGATACGACCTGGCTTTTCGGTTTTGCTCCTGTCGGTGTGGGCAGGGTCATTTGAAGAAGGACACGGACTGGTACCAGGTGAAGCGAATGCAGGATGACAAGAAGAAGAAATCAGTGTTGGAGAAGAGTACGGGAAGGTCCGTGACAGAGTCAGCAGAGGAGGCCAAAAAAGGCAGGCCGGCCAACAAGCCGCAGAAAGGCTTGAGCAATGACGTCCAGCGGAGGCACTCCATGGACAGGCAGAACTCCCAGGAGAAGGGTGTCATGGGTGGCAGCTACGCCGTTCGCTCGCCTTGTGTCTCTCCTGGCCAGTCCCCGCCCACCGGCTACTCCATCCTCGCGCCCACGCATTTCAGCGGCCCTCGTTCCTCACGGTACTTGGGAGAGTTCTTGAAGAATGCCATTCACCTGGAGCCCCATAAGAAGAACATGGCTGGTGGGGGCATGTTCAGGAATGCACATTTTGATTACGGGGCAGCTGGCTTGCAAGCACATAGAGCGGGACACTTTGATAGCCCCGTGCAGTTCCTGAGAAGGCTCGATCTGTCTGAGCTGCTCACTCACATCCCCAGGCATAAGCTGAATACTTTCCACGTGCGGATGGAAGACGATGCCCAGGTGGGCCAGGGGGAGGACCTTCGGAAGTTCATCCTCGCTGCTCTCAGTGCCAGCCACAGGAACGTTGTAAACTGTGCTCTGTGCCACAGGGCGCTGCCCGTGTTTGAACAGTTTCC
Source organism: Prinia subflava (assembly GCF_021018805.1). NCBI lineage: Eukaryota > Metazoa > Chordata > Aves > Passeriformes > Cisticolidae > Prinia > Prinia subflava. The sequence continues at coordinate 63,566,651 of NC_086248.1, read as the reverse complement.
GCTGGTGGACGGGACGCTGTTCCTTAGCCCATCGAGACATGATGAGATTGAATATGATGTTCCCTGTCACCTTCAAGGTACAGGTTGTCTGTCAGTCATGCTAGGTTTCATTAAATGGTGGAACTGCCTTCTGTGCCCTGTCCCTGCCATTACAGGTTTTCATGCCGATTCTGCATTTTTAAGCAGTTCTGTAAAGCTTGAAGTAATGTCCAAAATACTCACGTGGATCAGATTGAAACACTTAGAAGGAATTACAAAAAGGTGCTGCATGGAAAGATCCATGCCTTATGTTTGGGCTTACAACTAAACAAGTTCTGATCTGATTTCTAGGTAGACCATGGGAAGGTTTTCCAGACAATCTGTTCTGGAGCCTATGCATGCTCGTTTATCTCTTGGAAACTTTACTCCAAGATGCACATCAACCTTTTAAACAACCTTTTCAATTTAAGCATGCTGTGCTGCAGCCTGGGTGAAAGTTGTACCACTGATGAGGGTGAGGTACCTCTCATCTGCTTCCAGGCTGGAGAGTATCAGTTTTGTTTTATAGCAAAGTATTATTTCTTTAGTATATTTTATTTCTTTAGGGAAAGGCTGCGTTAACACCAGCCTGGAGAGGTTGGATGTAGTACAAGTAAGCTTTTAATATGGTGTGTTAAAGCAGCAGTGTAGTAGTGAAGGTTTTAGACTTAATTTGGACTTTTGGATTTATTTCCAAACTTGCACATGCTTTGATTATGTCCTGGCTCTCAGATGAGTTGAGACCATAGCACGTGTTTCTTTTTTCCTCCTAGGGAAACAAATGAATGTGGGCCAGCATGAGCTTTAGCTCTGCCTGGAAGCTGTGGCCCAGATTTAAGTGATCATGGTGGTACATGGCTAGATGTGCCTGTCCTGCAGCCTGCTGGCAGCAAGCATGGCTAAAATAAGTCAGAGAAAGTATTCCTAGTCTGGTGGTCAAAAGCATAGAATTATTTGTTGAAAAGTGTGTTGGTAAGGGATTAACCAGAGGTGTTATAACATTAAAGTTTCTCACCTTTCAATAAAATACATCGTATCCCATGCATGGTCATAATATGTGTTATATAACATACCTTTGCTCGGTAAACTCTGTATTTTTTTTTTTTTCTTTCCTTAAATCACTAAGTCACTAAACTGTATTAATGCTAACATTATTGTTTCTGTCTTGCCTGATGTACTTTAAGGAGAAAAAGTGGTAGGAAAATATACAAGCCAGAAAAGTTCCAGGATAAGCAGAATATATGTATGTGAGATAACTGTGCTTATTTGCTTTGGTGGGGAGTCACACAATATGCTTGTAGTTTTATCAACACAAAAAGTAAAATTCAGTAATAGTGAAACTCATTGTTCTTTAACATTTGTCACTACAAATGAAACGGTGAAATTACTTTTTTTTACCTTAATTATTTCTTAACTGTTGGACAGTATATCTGAAAAACTTTTTCAGACAAGTTGCTGTGAATAATTAATTGTTAAAATTTTTGCTTCCTTGTCCTGGGTAAAATGGTTTATTACCAGAAGTACTCTTTGAAGCTTTGAAATTAAGCTGTAAGGTGCTATTTGAGGCTGTTATTTTCTTTTCAGTACATAAAATCACTTACTTTACTTCAAGGATGTTTAAGATACCAGGTGCCTCATTTCCTATGGAAGAAGTATCCTGAAAATTAAGTGGTGGGGGAATGTAGTATTTTGAAGTGCAGAAATACTGCAGAACGTCATGTGGGGATTATCGTCCTGCTCAACACAACTGCTTTCTGTGGAGTTGTTTGAACATCACCAATCTCAAGTGTTCACTTTAGGAACAGAGTTAATTATATATATTATCTGTATATTATATACACTTTAGTTTCATCCCATCATGTTTTCTAGAGCTGAACATGCCAGTGTAGAATAACTCAATTTTTACCAGCTCACACTAGCAAGTCTATTTTGTATTTATATTTTAAGAAGCATCTGTTTTTTCTTGTTTTTCTAAAATAGTTGGCTTAAAAACCAAAACAAGTAAAACCACAGACTATTAATTTTCAAAGTGTCTGGTATAGACTAATCATAAATTATTAATATTTTGTTCCCATTTTTGTAGAACAGTTACAAGATGTGTGTCTGTTGAATTAGTTGTGATGTGTTCAGTGCTTTGATGCTAAAGAGCACAAATTGCAATCCAAGGGGAACACATGTCCTGTTTCACTGCTGATCTGTAACTTCACTACTGCTTTGCTCTGTCTTACATAGCAGTGCTAAAATCTGATATGTTACAGGATTAGTACTCAGTGTCAGGCCACTTCCAATAGCCAACTATTAAATTGCAAATAAATTTAGTCACTACGAGTCAGGCATAATCTAGGTGCCAGATCTTTATTATTTATGTAGAAATTTTGTTTCTTTGTGAAAGTCGGTCTTAGATTTTGCATTGGTTAGTTTAATCATGTGTATGTAGTGAAAATACTTGATTTCCAAGTCTGAGCCACTTGTTTTTTATGGAAATAAATGTAACTCAGGTTTTGAAAGTCATTGTGCATACAGAGTCTAAGGTCATGATAGAGCTCAATATATTCTGAGTTTCTGAGTGATATGTTTAAGTCTTTGTGTGTGCAATGTATAATGTAAATATACTTGTTAATGAACAGTCAGAAGAAAGTACGTGAAAAAGTTTTGCTCTTCTGACTGTTGTTTTTTTCCTTTGGGGAATATTAGGTTGTTGGTTCCCTCTTTGCTGGAAGATACTGGCAAGTTGTTAAACGCATCTGTGCCAAGTTTGCTAATAAGCTTCAGCACTTCTCTACTTCTTACGTCAGGTGGGGATGAAGCTAGGACAATATTCTGGTTTTGGAAAAACAGCAGATGATCTTACAGCTTAACCTGGCATCTCTTCTTGGAGGTTTAGCAACTCCTTTTACAAAATATTTTGCTAAGACCTACCAGCGAATGATGTAAGGGAGAGTGGGCAGGGTGCTGACTAATTCCTGAGTTCTGCATAGCTTCAGTCAAGCCCTGTGTATTTCCTATAGAGAGGTATTTTTTGCTTTAACTTTCACTCTTTATAAAGAACAAAAAAACCCAAGATGTGATTTGTATCACTAAAGGTCAGATACCACATTGCAGAAAATGTCTGTTTTAATCTTCTCTTTTTGTCTCCTTAAGATGTGTCTTTTCTGTCCACAGGAAGGCTTATGCACCTCTATGCTGTTTGTGTAGACTGCTTAGAAGGGGTTCACAAAATTATCTGCATTAAGTGCAAGTCCCGATGGGATGGAAGCTGGCATCAGCTGGGAACTATGTATACCTACGATATTCTGGCAGCATCTCCTTGTTGTCAGGTTAGTACCACACATAAGACTCATAAGGTGAATTTCCAACTGATTAGATGAAGTCAAGGCTGTGTATCTTTTTTCCCTTTCCTCCTTCTGTCCTTCTTTTCCGGCCTGTACCTATGAGTACAATACAAGAGGGTTGATGGGTGTCTGTCCCTTTGTCTTAAGAGGTGTAATGGCCTCTAGCTCGACTAAAGTCATTGCAAGGGTCAGTGGTTAATACACTTCTGTTTTTAAATAAAGCCCCCTTTAAATTAATTGATAATTAAATCTGATGCTTCATCACTAGCTTCACTAGTGGCAGGTATAATTCCACATTTTGAGCCGATGTTTCATGTTTCCATTTTTTTTTAGTTCATAAATTGTGTTTTATCATAGTTGTAGTGAAAAGGCACCAAGGGAACAGAGAGATACAAAGTGTCTTTGTATCTCTTGGAAATTAGTCATCTCTCCTTAATCTTTGTTGTGGCTGACCCTGGTGATGGTACTGACCCACCACAGCCTGAAGCAACTTTGTGTTCATGCTCACCTAATCTGTGCCTTGAGAGAGGAAGATCCAAGGCCTGGGGCTTCTCCAGAGTAGACAGCAGGATTGTTTGCATTCCAGAGAATGGATTGTCCTTGTGATGGACAGAGCACTTCTGCTGTGCCAGGTAGGGGTAGGAGGCTGTGAAAAAAACATCTGTTTGGGAGTGACTCAGTGCTCGCTTCAGATGCTTGTATGCACAGGAGCATGCAGAGATGCACCCATGCAAACTGGGATCACTGCATGGTAATGTGCAAACTTTAAAGCCATCTGAGTACAAATACCATTTTGTCAATATGCAAAGTGACAGTTTATTTTAAATTTAACATATTTACCAAAACGTGTTGCTCAAAAGACAAGTGGTATTGCTGCTGGTGGTTAAGGTGACATTGGTAGCAATTATAACTACAGGCTGATTGATATATTACCTCCAAATTTAGTGTCTCTTGAGGCTGTACCTCTTTTTTTAAAATAGGAACTTCTAAAGGTAAAGAAAGCACTGATACTGACTTTTACTACCTTTGTAAAAGTCAGCAGCTCTAAATCTGAATTGCTTCTTTTGAATGTACAAAAAAAGATTTAAGAGCTCATTATACAAGAGCCTGAATTAGATGATTAATGGACAGTGTGACAGTACATGGTTTAAGAACTGACTACAAAAGCATTAGCTGCAGTGACTGTGATTGCCAGATAAGAAGCATTATTGTTTCACCATGATTGTTACAGATGATTCTTTGCATACAGAAGAATGACATTTAAATATGGTATATAATATAATTCCAAATTGACTTTCTGGATTTATTTTGAGTAATTTCGTGCCTTACTTCAAAATATTTAATTCTACATCACAAATTTGCATATAGAATAATGAACTGCAACCATTGTCACATTACTAATTCCTGGCTGATATGCTGGACAGTAGTAAAGGAGAAAATACTTTGGTTATGAATTCCATAAAAATTCATAACCTAGTAGATTGTATTTCTTAAAATTTCTGCTTTTCAAGCAGAGCAGATAGCAGTGAAGCTGTTGATTTGTTTCTTTTTGAGTGTGATCTCAACAGGGATAGTACTTTAATAATTTCCTACTCTCCTCATCCAGGAAAATCCCTTAAATCAAGATGGCTTGGACAATACTTTCTGTTCTTTTCAGTGGAGAGCTGAAGCTTTCATTAGTGTACTGGGCTGTGAAGTTAAACTACACTGCAGCTCAGGCCCTCGCTGCTCATTTGCCCTCCTTAACTTCTTTACAGTCTCAAATCCTTTGTGCTTCTCTTGAGTATTCCAGAGAGCTTGCTGAGCTTTCATGCTGCCTGTTGCTTTCTTTGTATCAGATAGGCTGTGTTTCTCAGCTAGATTTCTCCTGTAGTCTCACTTTTTTCTAACAGCTGAATATTAATATCTATGTCCTTCCTCACCTATGACCTTGAATTATTTGTCATATCCACCCAGTTGATATTGTTCCTTTCTCAGTTGGGTTTTGTAGAATAGTTTGTGTGTTGAAGTGATATTTAGTTTGTATAACCTGATATGTGCCATAAATGTTTAAATAGACACTTAAAGGGACACAATACTGTATTGTGCTGATAAAGTAGATCAAGTTATACATTTGTTAAGGCAAAAGATTAAAATGCTGATATATTTCATAGATGATGTTCAAACGTCAGCCTAAACATTGAATTGCATGGCGTAAAAATGAAATTTCTCTCATCACTTCAATACTTCATTAATGATTTATTGAGACAGCACTTCTTGTGCTGGAGATTGAGGAATTGATTCAGAGATTAAGCATCACAAAATAAACCTTGATATTCTCTCCTTCCGTCAGTCAAAGTGGGAGGTGACCCACTCCCCAGAATTTGGTGGTGGTCTTTAATCTGGAAGGCACGGTGTGTGCCTGCGAGTTCCCAGTCCAGGACTGTCCTTAGCAGCACATCCCATTACTGCTATTTTCCTGACTGACGCCTTCTCCTGCTTGGCAGGACAGGGGACTGCCTCTGGCACCTTCTTTTCCACAGGTGAGAAACTGAGGGGAGTGTGGTTATTTCAAAAAGGTTTTTTTGTTTGTTTCTTTGTTTTTCGCAGGCTCGACTGAACTGTAAGCACTGTGGGAAGCCAGTAATAGATGTGCGGATTGGCATGCAGTATTTCTCTGAATACAGCAACGTCCAGCAGTGTCCTCACTGTGGAAATCTAGACTACCACTTCGTGAAGCCATTTTCTTCATTTAAAGTTTTGGAGGCTTATTGACGAAAGCTTTGCTTTAGTAATAGCTATTTTATGGGTATTTCAACTTTATTACATATCTTTTTATAGGATTCATTCTGTGATGAAATCTAATTTCTTTTCTAACTGAAAGAGCAGCTTCTTTGTCAGTGTACATATTAATATGTATATATACATGTTGTTAAAACCAGAATCCTCCTGACAAGATCTCTGTGAAGGTTGGAGGCAAGCCAATTTAATGGCCTTTCAATATATCCCATGTGTGGGGTAAAGTTCAGCTAAAAATGATTTGGGTTTATTTTTTGTATAGTTGTAATACAGTTTATAGGAAGGGTGTGGGGAGACATAAAGGACAGAGAAATATGTCCAGTTGGAAAATGGGTAATTGCATAGGGTTGTTCCTCCAGCTTGGTGGAAATGGGAAATCCGTGGAAAGAAATTATTCTGTTACTGTTGAATTCATTCAGCCTTTTGCATTGGTTCCCAGTGGTGCAGGAGCTGGCCCTGTGTTGCCAGTCCCCTCAGCAAGCTTTCTTTCAGATTTCCCACGACCAGGGTAAACTAAGGTATCATGACAAGTGAATGTAAATGTGTGCCAGAAAATGCAATCTTGAATGAATTCTTTTGGCATCGCGTCTTCCTGCCATGTGTGTCTGATGTGCATTGCCCTCACTGAGTTATGGTGCAGGCAATAGTGCTGCTTCCAACAGGGCTGTCATGTGCCATCTGGGTCATCTGCTCATACCAAAACAAGCTGGAGATCTTAAAATGCTTTAAATAAAGGTGTTTCTTCACAGACGTTTTAGAGAAGGAGCTGGCTGAGCTGAGCGGGGGTGTTATTGTATGTGCCTGCTGGGACTGAGGCTTTGCTGCCTGCTGCAGGCTGGTGTGGAAGGAGAACCATGAAGTGGGATCTGGGCCCTCAGACCTGTATGAGCTGAGAGGTACTGAGTACAAAACATGTCATCACCTTTTAAAACAATTAATTGCTGCACCTTCATCTCACAAAATTGTGTTCAGTCTAGGATCTAAAAACAAGATGTTTTACGACAGCAAACTTAGTATATTTACTTTCTACATGCCTCTGTGCTGTACATAATAGACTGCATTAAGCAGTGAATTTGTATCAGAGCTTGGCCCTGTAGACTCTGCAGTTGTTTCTTGACTCCCATTTCTCCCTTCCTTAAATAAATTTTTTAAAATAGGTCATTAATCTTTTGCTTGGTTTCTCAAATCAATTGAGATTTAAGGGACATTTTGGTTTTTTTTCCTTTTCTCAATAGTGTATTTATGAAGTGTTTGTCCACTGGAGAAGTGTGGGTTTTGTTTCTGTTTACATGGTGGGATTATTTTTTGTTTCTTCTGAAGTCTTTTTTTTTTTTTCCAAACTAGAATCTTTTTAGAGTGTATCTGTTGAAATGGCAGTCTTGAAGATGACCCTGGTAGTCTGCCACCCTGGGAGAGAAAACAAAAAAGTCAGAAGCCAAACGAGTGGTTGGTCTCTGTTGGTCTGAGAATTACATTTTCTGCTGAATTAAGAAATTATCGTGCACATATAACTTAAGCTGAATATCCATGTTTCTTTGGGTGTAAAAATGCCGAGCTCAGAGTTTTATTTCCTGGCTGTCTCCACTGCAGAATTAACTCCTTTTAGCATTAGCTACCCTTCAGGTAACACCCAGGCCGCAGAGAGTGCTTGTGTTGGCACAGTTTGAGTGGCAGTGTCCTCAGGTGCCACCCAGCTCGTGTGGTCCAGCGCTGGTCCGAGCAGCCGTGTTAGCGGGCCGTGGTGGCCTTCACCACTGGGGCTCCTCTCCTTCTCTGCGAGTTCCTGGCTTGGTTTGGAGTCTGCAGCACGTTCTTGGTGTTTGGTGCAGTTGTCCCGTTTGCAACAGTTTTGGGAAAACCTATTTCTTCTTCTGGGAGAATTATGAGAAAGACATTGAGAGCCTTCCAAGACTTCCAAAGGTAGTCCTTTCATGGCTACCACAAAGTCACACCAAGCCCAGCTGCAGTGGGACCAACACTGCACGCGTTGTCCATAGGAGCAGGACCTAGCCTGGGCATGCCTGCAAGGAAGAGGGTTTCTAGCAGATAAAACCTAATTAGCTGTGCAGTGCAGACTTCCCTTGTGAAGAGCAATCAAATAATTTAGATTAACTCCCCCAGAAGGATGAGCCTTTCAGCTTTCATGATGTGTTGAGCAACCTGCTGCTGGTTAGGGTGGCAAACAAGGTTGGAGTTGTGTTGCCTGGCAGTACCATGAGAACCAAAGCAGACAGAAAACGGCGGCTGTTGCAGCGGCCTGAAGTCATGCAGCAAAGACAAAGCTCCTGTAATTAATTCAAGAGAGCAATAAAAGCATACATCTCTTACTGTAGGCTCGGTCTTGAGTGCCAGTCACACGTCATGAGTCTGGGGTGTCAATTGTCACATAGGATACATGGCATTGTGTGCCCACTTTTTTGTGCAGTGGTGGCAGGAGGTGTCACTGTACAATGCACATGGCAGAGGAGAAGAGGGATCTGGAGTTGTCCTAGATACTTGTTTGCTTGCTTCCCTTAGAGTAGCTTAGTTTATAATTCTGCCCTTTAAGTTCTTGGATGCCTCTCTAGACCCATATGTGTGACAATCAAAAATGAGTAGACATGCAATAAAGCAAATATGGTCAGCTTTAAAAACAAGTGTATGAGAGTGGATAATATATCCAAGTCAAAACCAGGAATGGAGCAGACTGAGAAAATGGGAAGGGATAAGCACATTTAAAGTCTTCACACTGACAAGGAATTACATACAAATCTATCTAAGAAAACACTTTAGTTCTTTGCCAGCTTTTCGTTTTAATTGTGTTGTTAAGTGAGTCTTATCTACTGCTTGAAGAAATGCCTTTTTTCTTGTAAAACACAACTCTCAACTGGAGTCTAGCAGCACATATAGCACTGTAAAAATGATCCTCTGTGGCAACCAGCTGAGCTACAGAAAGAACTTTCACTCCAAAGTTAATTATCCCTAATTTGTAGTGGCTTTCCCTGCTTCTTGTTGGTACTAAAAGCTGCTATTGGGTTCTGCAAAATGCGCGATTTTCTGTAACATGCAGATTCCAGTCAAGCAGTCAGCCCTCACCTTTGGCCATGACAGTTTCCTGGGCTCTGCAGAAGTAGAAGCGCAAATGCAACTTTTTTGGGACCTATGGTTACTTTGGAGGTTAAACTAGACCAACAGTTGCTCTGCTTTCTGTCTTGACAAGCACTGGAAGTAGTTATGAGCTTACAAATGCATCATAAGGGAAACTATCTCCCTAGCTAGGGAGCTGCTTGCTTTGCTTATTTGGCTAGTTTATTCTTCATTACCTTTCATATTTCTTGTGCTGTGTGTTCTTTTTAAGCTGGCCCATGGTCAGATTAAATCTGCCTGAAATATGTTTTATAAATGAGAATGCAGTCCTCTGAATTTGGAGGTTCATTCTACTCTTCTGAAGTGCACGATACTCCTTGTGATAATAATAGGAGTTGCATGTGCAAATGCTTTTCTTTCCAGTAGTTAACTCTCCTTTCCATAGGAGAGACTTGCATTTAGGTAGACTTCATATTTTGGGTGTATAAAACTGATTTCATCCATCAGTAAGATGTCTACAAAATAACCATAACTAACAAAATGGATGTCTTTTATATGCTGATGTGTAATTTGACATCTACCAACGTGAACAGCTTGAAATTGTTGTTCTGTCTAATGCTGCAGAGTCATTAAAACTACAGAGTTTTATAGCCAGACCATAGACTATCCTATAGTCTATTTACATTAACATCTCCAGTAATGAGCAGTGTATTCATAATGAGTTTAATTGGAAAAATAAGGAATATTCCTACAAGGGAGGCATCTAGCCCAATATTTTTCTTTTTTCCTTTTTTCCCCCCTTCCCATGTATTCCTCATTTTGCTGTACCAAGTAACCAAGGACAAACATGTTGTAAGGCCACTGGTGAGAAAACCCCTCAAAAATATATTTGTCCATAAAGGTTTCTTGTCGAGACATTCTTGGATTGCACTTTTGCAGATGGAAGAATATGTACATAGCAAATGAATGTTGATGAAATTAAAATAATGGGTTATGATATCATTTATGTGTGTTGTTAGAGAATATTTCGTTGTGAGTTCTCTGTATTAAAAAGTAATAAATACCAGACAGCTAATGGTGTGGGTTCTTTTTTCCCCATTCTCCGGAGTAGTTTCTTACACCTGCTCCTTATAGGATTACTCCAGTTGCCTGAACTTTAAAGGGCACAGTAAAGCCAGGTTTTGGTATCAGTTAAAAGGAAGCTTTGTTGTTGTTTTGAAGACTGTTGTACTGCAGGGGTAATGGTGGGGGGTATGTGATGTGTCACCTTGCCAAACTGAAGTCCTGTTCACTCCGTTGATGTCAGAAATGCTCCTGTAGCGCAGTCAGTCCTGCAGGAGCAGTTTTGGGAATGCCAGTCTGCTGTGCCAGCTGCTGCCAGTGGGGCTGAGTGGAGGACAGAGTGCTGAATCCTTCACTTCTGTTCGAGTCTGTTAATGGAAATGCACCCTCTGATGCCTGTGAAGTACCAGAAGAGCTTCTGGAGGGAAGAACACAACAGGGTAGCACCTAGGGCAAAAGGGTTTCCCACATTATGACAACACTTCATCACTGAAACCTGGCTGCAAATCTTTGCTTCCTGGCTAAGGCTTTTCAGCAGTCTAACTAATCATGAAATCATCCATTTTAGCAAACCTTGCTCCATATGCTTATAGCATGATTTTTCAGCCATTATATATTACCATAGAGAAGTTCTGGAAGGATGCAAGTGATCAAGGCCATCTGGACATATAAAGGGTAAAGCAAATACTGCTGGGAGGGAAGGAGTGCTTCAGTTCCAGAGGTGTAGGATGGGATTTGGAGGTTTGGGAACTCTCTGAAGAGCCCGCTGTAGCTGTGCAGGTTTAATTTTGGAAGCGAAGCAGATACTACGGCTGGTTTGAATAACCTTGGAACTGACAAGGTGTGTGTTAATGAGGAGCCTGCTGGATAGCTGCAGCATAAAATACGAGGATCTGCTCATAGGATGGGAATGTCAATAAGCTGCCATCAGCTAATTGCAAGTGACTGCAGTGATTCCATATTGATACTTTGCTGAAAAGATCTTAGGTCATGGTTTAAGCCTTAAGCCAATGTGGGAAGCTGAAATAAGACCTAGTATTTTGAAGAGACTAAACATAATTACTGCAGTATTTGGTACTGTGCACTAAACTGCAGAATTTGAGGTTTGATCTGCTGTGTTACTGTGTTGCTAAAAGAAACTGACTAGCATTGTGAGAATGTGGAGGAAGGAAAACATCACGGAAATAAAAAGCTTTTCAAGCCATTACATGATACAGTACGTAGTTAAAATAGGGGTGGCACAGGCAGAGTGGGTTAGGAGGGTGCCTGGGCTCATTTTCCTCTTGAAGGCATCCCTGATGGTGTCAGGGGACGGGAATGAACTATTCAGACTGCATATGTGTGTGGGTGTGTGCACCTAAAAATACATGCCCAGGTTTCACACAGATACATTTGTATTTGATTCCTATTCTGACAGTATTCTGTGAAACAATTTCTGTTCCTTGTGAACCTGGGTATATAAAACAAAACCTGCTTTCCAAAACAGCTGCTGCTGCAGTATTTTGTCATTGACTTGGTACGTGAATATTTTTTGGCCTTAAATACATCTGTAAGTTACTGAGCTTCCTGCATGTTTGCTTTTCATTCAGTAATGTCCAGCCAACATCAGTGGGATGGGAGGAGAAGCTAAAGCAGCTGGTTTAGCTCCTTAATCCACAGACTACCTGACCCGAAACACATGGGCTAGTTAGCAGAGCCAAACCAGCTGTGGTGGCATCCAGGAGGGACTCTCAAGTCATGTTTAAAGAAGAAATTTTCTCCTTCTTCACATGAAGAAAATACTTAACTTTTGTACCTTTCCTTATGTACCTCCCTGAGGTGCTGTGTATTCAAGAGTTTGCATTCAGCTCCATTATATAATGTAACCCTGAAGCTACTCCCTTTTGTTAAACATGCTCTGTGCTTGTTTTCTTGTGAGAAAAACACGTGTGCAGATCACATCCATCTTACAGTTTCTGTGTCCCATTTTCCTGGCTATGTACTCATTTAATAGGCAGCTGAAAAAAAGTAAAAGGCTCTGGCTGAGTCTTTTCAAAATAAATTCTCCCTGCTTATTTAGATAGAGTTACAGGATAACAAATCAATGCTGCCTTTGTGTGATGTCTGCATGCTCTTACTAATACAAGAGTCATAACTGTGGAATGGAGTCCGTGGAGATAGAAGATAATCCAGCCATAATATCAAGGGAACTTAATGTATATTGCCAGTTGCCAAATACTTCAGCCTTTTCCCCCTTATTTTCTTTTTTTTTTTTCAGTGCCTGAGCTTTTAAAGGAGTCTGGCTCCAACTGAAGTAATACTCTGTGTTTGCAATGTAATTAATGTGGGCTCAGTTTAATTGCCTGAGACTTGTTCTGAGAAACATCCCTGCTAGCTGATTACTTGTATCATGTTTGCAAACCTCCCAATCCCCACATGACAACCTGATCCTTTTGTATTTGTATATTTAGGAAGCATCATTCTATTGGCACAAGCTGAGGATACTTGGTGTCTCTGAGCCGAGCTCTTCCTATTCCATGTGTTTTACAAGACCTGGAGGCAGACAGCACCTCTGAGATCAGAAACGAGGAAGACTGAGAAACTGAGTCAGAGTCTAGAATCAATATTTTAATAACGAGGGAATATTTTCTTTAAAGCCTTGTTTAAGTGATTGCTATGGTTACAAGGATATTCCAGTTATACAAATAATTGAATTTAGCCTGCTTTTAAATCCGTTTTCTGCCAAAGAATATATTGAATTGTGCGGAAGTCTTTCCTGGCCTTTGGACAGCTTCTCCTTTAGGTGCAGTCATGGCTAGATGGGCTGCCAGGTTGATGGCAGAAGAGGATCAGGCTGCAGATCTCAGCATAGAGCTGGTGGAACATGGAAACCGAATGGCTGGGAGCACAGTAGCACACAAAGTGTAATCCACTGCTGCTAGCAGTGCAGCAGCGAGGTTGTTTGGAGTAAAAAGTGCAAAGTAAGGGCCATTTCCAGAAGTTTTATGGCAATTCTTCCTGTTGATTTTGTAAGCAGTTCCTCACTTAAAAATTGGCAATGCTTGTGCCTTGTTGAGTTTAACTTTTCCTCTGGCTGAAAGAGTCCCTGTTCCACTTCTTTACCTCTGCTGTCCCACCCATGCTGGAGTTGAAGGGATGCTCACAGCTGCGAGGATCATGGACCTGGCTCCCTGCAGACCCACTGGTCTGGCTCTGTGCACCTTAGCACTTGCAGGTACGAGATGCAGTGTGGAGAGCTGGGAGCCTTGGAGAGGGCCAGCATGGATAAGACTGAGCTGAATTATTTTGCTTCTGTGTTCTGCCTCTGTCATCTCTGATAGGCTTATCACCTTCTTCTGAGAACTATTTGTCTAAAAGACTGTCATGGAAAAGCGAGGCAAAGAGCAGCAGCACTTAGCTGCTCCTGTTGCTGCGTATGAATGGTGTGAGATGTGGTATGCAGGGAACCTAAAGCATCATGAGCCTGCTCAGGTTCCCTGCACCACGCAGACATCTGGAGAGAGTCCTTGCCTTGTTAGTCCTGCACTGGAAGACTGATGGGAGCACACTGTCACTACCACGGTGTGTGACTGCTTAGTGCTCATGCAGAGGGGGCGGCCCAGCTCCGCAGCAGGTGGGGCAGGATTGCCCACCCATCTTTCTGCTCTGTGGGAAGATCCTAATAGAAGTAGGTTTCAGCAGCTGCCTGTTTGTGGCTGGAAAAAGTGAGAAATGAGTAGTTTGCAGCCGATCTGGGAAACCAAGACAGGATTTTGGCAATGTAGTTGTCCTGTGTCTCCTGAACTCTGTGGAAATGGTGTTGTGCCTGTTTATGCCAGAAGATTTGTACTAGGGCTTTGGATAATTGATGGACATCAGAACTTCAGAGTACAGGTTATTGCTGAGAACAAGCACTGTACAAATTAGTCTAGTCATGTGTCTGGCAGATCTCTCATTAGCAAGGAATTCTTAATAAGAATTATAATATTAATTAGGTTTTATCAGCTAAATTGCTTTCACAGGAAGAAAAGAATCAGAAATCTGACTCATACGGTAAGGTGAGGACGTTTGGCTGAAGGCGTGAAAGAGGTGATGGGAGAATTAACACTGCTGTTCCTCTCTGGATCGTGAACGGCAGAGCAGGGCTGGAGGGAGAAATGTTCTGACTCAACAGACTGGGGGAGAGGTGGAATTAGTACTTTGGTGAGGACTAAGAGAGCTTCACTCAAGCTGTTTGATGACTCATTTAGTTTATTTGCAATATAAGTTTGGCTGGTGAGAAATCGTTGTTAAATAGAGAGGTTCTGGTCTTTGTCTTGTCATTAAGGTCACCAGAGCTGGTGGGAGTTACCACCCATAGCAGTGGTCACAGCCCAGTGCAAGGACACCGTGGGAGGGGAGTTTGTGGCTTGCAGCCAGCTTTTGCTGAGGATGGTGTCTGCATGCTGGCACTCTCTTCTGCAGTGTTGTCTTGGCCTTACTGGAGTTCTGTTATTTGGGTAGATTTTGATGTGCTTCGTGTCTGGCTTCTGGAGAAAATGCGCTGGCAGGAGAGGAGCGCAGGAGGGCCCAGCCCTGCTCTGCTCCTGGGTTGAGAGCAAGGCTGCCCTGGTGTCCCATGAGCACTCAGCTGCCACCTCTGCACAAACACACACCTACATGTAAAGCAGCTGGACTTTCCAGTTCAGATTACTGCTGAATCCTCTCTTCCCTCTGTGCTCAGCTGCTGAGTAGGGGAAATGTTGTTTTGTGAGGCAAGGCAGAGAGAATAAGCCAAGTTTTAAACAAGGTGTGTAAAATCTTCAGAAAAAAAATACCATGTGACAGTGAACTCTCATTTTTTTCTGATTACTTTGATGGATACCAAGGCATGATAAATGTGCATGTTGGAACTTACACTGGTTTGACTGTGTCAGTTTGAAAATGTACCAGAAATGTCAGTATTGCACTTCTGGAAACCTGTAGTGTGGCAGTGAGGACCCCAAAATAAGTCTCTGCAGTACTGTTGCTCCCTCTGACTGCTGCAGGTGCACACTGCAGCAGCACAGGGGAAGGTATTTCAGACTGGCTTTTTTGAGTCCTGGAGTGCTAGGGCACAGACATGTGAGAGCTTCATCATATTGACTTAAGCCTGCCTCTGTCTTTTGGGACCAAGCTGATGCCTCACAAGTCCTCACAGTTACACAGTTCATCAGCCATGACTGTTAGCCAAGTTGTTTCAGCAGTTTTCAAAATAAAACACATATCCAGCAGACTTCAAAAGGGTTCACACATATTTTGTTCAGACTTTGGTGGTTGGAGAACCTCTGGGAAATGCCCTGTAGGGTATGTCTCTTTAATGTACTTAAAATGATCTGTATGCAGCAGTGGAATGCCCTGTTGGCAGGTTTGCTGATAGTACTCAACTGGGAGGTGCTGATGACTCTGAAGGGAGGAGAGGCCTTGCAGAGGAATCTAGTTAGATTGGAGTACTTTGGCAATGGGATGAAATTCAACAAGGATTCTGCACCTGGGACAGTATACAGGTACAAGTATAAATTGGGAGAGGAGAATCTGGAGAGCAGCTGTGCTGAGAGGGATCTGGAGGTGTTGGTGGGCAGCAGCTCAGTGTGGGTCACCAGGCACGGCATCACCACCCTCATCTTGAGCACTGTGAGCAGCTCTGGGGCCCACAACTTAAGAGGATGTGAAGGTCCTTGAGTGCATCCAGAAGAGGGCAACAGAGCTGGTGGAAGGGCTGGAAGGCATGTCCTGTGAGGAGTGGAGGAGGACTTTGGGCTTGTCTAGTTTGGAGAAAAAAGAGGCTGGATTTTTATGTTGTTGTTCTCTGTAGCTGCCTGAGGAGGGAACATGGAGAGGGAGATGCTGATCTCTTCTCACTGGAATCCAGTGATAGGACACATGGGAATGGTTCAAAGATGCAACAGAGGAGGTTCAGACTGAGCATTAGAAAGCATTTTTTTGTTAGCAAGAGTGTAGTCAAACACTGGAACAGGCTTTCTTAGAGGGGTGCTTGATGATGTGAGGCTGTCTAAGAGGCATTTGGACAGTGCCACTAACAAAGTGCTTCAATTTTTGGTCATCCCTGAAGTGGTCAGACAGATGATCATTAGACTGATGATCATTGTAGGTCCCTTCCAACTGAACAGTTCTATTCTGTGCTATTGTAATCTAGCCTAGAGTGGCTTCTCAGTAATAGGCTGGTGTGACAAGACAAAATGTCTTTACAAGACTGACTTGAGCTTCTTAACCTTTAAGGATTAGAAAAGACTTTTGCTTGTTTTGCTTTCTCTGAACATAGCACACATGGGTGTGCTTTTAACCAAGTTGTTGTGCTGCTGCATTTTTCTTCTTCTTAATCCTTGGAGCATTTTGTTTGGCAAACAGGAACAGCGAGTGTGGAAAGTTCATACACCTGTGTAAATGTTATTGTTAACAATTAATGCTCTGCTGAGGACTCAGAAGGTTTTGACAAAACCTCAGGAGAAAAACTCTATCAAGCACAGGAACCCGAGCCTGTGGGAATTACTGCTCCAGTAGCTGCTGCTGTGCAACACATCCTGTGGGAGCTGCAGCCACAGAGGGATGAGGATTTTGCATTCCCAATGGACATGGATGAACCCACCTGTTGGCCAACAGTTTATTCTCTGCTCATCTGGCACAGCTGCCTACAAAGTCATCCCCTGAGCAAAGCCAGTTCAAAATGATTTGGTTTGCTGGAGCATTTTCATAACAATCTAAAGCTGCCTGAGGCATTTTCACCAGGTTGGGTTAGAAAATGATCATGTTGAGCTGCCATGCTGGAAAAATAGGTGAGGGTTTCCACTGTGATGGAGTTCATGGTGAAGTACTGGGAAGACTGGTGGATGAATGGGGAGTGGTGACTGCTCTACTTGGACAGCAGCAGTGTGAACAGGCAGGGAACAGGCAGGCAGTTAGACATGTATGTGGGCTCTCTTGTTATGAAATGAGAATGTCCCATGTCATCTCAAGGGCTGGTTTTGTCCAGCCTGGAGAAGGCTCAGAGGGGATCTTAAACTAATGATGGCTATGGAGAAGACAGTGTTGCATAATGGCGAGGAGAGAGGCCAAGGACATGGGCTGCACCAGGGAAGATTAGACAGAAGGAAAAATATTCTGAAAAAACCATGAAGAAAAATCAAATATGGGAACAAGTAGCCAGAGACATGCAGTCTCTATCCTTGGAAATACTCAAAACTGACAGGATCTGAGCAACCTGATGCAGCTTCAAAATGGTCCTGCTTCTCTTAGGAAGGGGAGGTGATCTCTGAAGTTCCCTACCAATATAAGATATTGCATGATTATAATTTTTAATGGCATCTTAAATTAGATGAAAGCAATTAGTCTTACTGAGCAGTAAATGTTACTTGCACTCAAAATAATTCACAACCACATTCACTACCCACATTTTACAAGCAGCAATATGAGGCAGAAAGATCATTTGTGTGAGACACAGGGTCCCAAGAACAGAGATCATAATGCAAAATTTGCAGGAGTTCCAGGTGCACACCAGTGGTGTCTGCATTCTCTGTCTCCCCCTGCTATCCACTGGTACCTGTGGGATTCCCCAGGGTGCACAAGAAACCCAGTTCCTCTCTGGAGTAGAAGGGCACCAAGCAGAGCAGCAGTGTCCTTGCAGCTGTGGTGTTGCAAAGCCTACACCACTAAAATGTCTTACAGCTCTGTAGGTCTGTAACAAAACACCTGCATCATTGGATGTGTTACATTAATACATAATTAGGATGTCAGTGTGGTGTATGTCAATTCACCAGTAACTGTGGCTTAAGCTGTGTTTCATAAGAATCTTTATTGTTATGTGTGTAACAGAGACATAGAAATAGATAACAGCAAACACAACAGACTGAAGTTGTGGAAGTCCTGGGTGGGTTGTCAGCATGCATGTTCTGCATGCACAAGGTCACTGTGATCTTTTATGGAAGGAGAAGTTCAATCTAATTTTGTCCTAGCTTTGTCTGGAAGAGGGTTCATTTTCTTCCTAGTAGCTGGTGCAGTGTCATGTTTTGGATTCAGTATGAAAATAATGTTGGTAATACACTGATGCTTTAGGTTTTGCTCTGTAGTTCTTACTTTAAGTCAAGGAATCCCCAGTTTTCCATGCTCTGTCAGTGAGCAGGTGCACAAGAAGCCGTGAGGGAACATGGCCAGGACAGCTGACATGAACTGTCCAAACGCTTATTTCACACCACAGAGTGAAATGTGCATTATATGAACTGTGGGGAGCTGGCCAGGAGCTGCTGATGCTGCTCAGGGACAGGCTGGGCATCAGTCAGTGGATGTGAGCAGCTAAATTGTGCATCACTCCTCTTTCTTGGGTTTTATTCCTCTCTCACTCTTTGTTATCTCCTGTTTTTATTACTATTACTATTACTATTACTATTACTATTACTATTACTATTACTATTACTATTACTATTACTATTACTATTACTATTACTGTTACTGTTACTGTTACTGTTACTGTTACTGTATTTTAATCTATTTCAGTTGTTAAACTGTTCTTACCTCAGTCCATGGGTTTTACCTTTTCTGGTTTTCCTCTCCATCCCACTGTGGGGATGTGGGTAATGAAGGGATGATTACATGTAGTGAATTGCCACCTGGGGCTAAACCATGACTCCTTTCTGAGGAGCCACCTGAACATACCATGCTGTTGCAAACCATGCTTGTAGACTGCAGGTATTTTCATCTAAAGTGTTATGGATGTATTTAATGATGCAGAAAATGACAGGTGAGATAAATGGCTTCACCAAGGCAAGTGCAGAGATCTGCTGCTAAGACATCTCTCGCAGTGGCAGGTCCATCTCTTTCTAACTCTGAGTCAAGCTGCTATTTCTGTCATCAAGACTTTTCTGAACAGACTCTCTAGCTGTGCAGAATAGCACCAGTTATAGGTGTGGGTTTGTGCAATGGCCTGGCAGTCTATCCACAGTCTAGAAGCACAAACTTAAACCCAAAACTGTCTCCAGTTGATGTAATTCAAATGTGACCCTGGATTTCAGAAGGTAGCACTGCATTACCAACCCACAAGTAGAGGCTGCTTCTAGTAAAAATGACATGGACTTCACTGGTTTTCTTCTTTCTGTGAAAAAAGCATCATTTTTTTGACATTACATTCAGCCTCCAGTGTAACAGAAGCTGAATCTTGTGTTCTGGGATGCTGTGGTCTGTAAACCTTGATTTAATAACATTTTGTAATAAGAAAAAAGAGAAAAAGAAAAAGAAAAGAAAAAGGAAAAAGAAAAAGAAAAAGAAAAAGAAAAAGAAAAAGAAAAAGAAAAAGAAAAAGAAAAAGAAAAAGAAAAAGAAAAAGAAAAAGAAAAAGAAAAAGAAAAAGAAAAAGAAAAAGAGAAAAAGAAGCTCAGTATATGCATATTGCTGAGTCTTTTTGCCAGTTAACCTCTACCACAGTGACTGGGACCAGAGCTGTGATCCTTGAAGTGTGAGCGATCACCCTGCTGCTGGCACTTGACCTGTTCTCCTGTATGAGATCCCAGGGTGTCTGCATGGAAGTGTGAGAGCTTGCTTTGTGTGCAGAAGATGTAACACACGGTTCCAAAGGCTGCGGCTGGTCATTATTGATGTGTGTTGGATATTGTGTCTTCCCTGTCTTTTGTGATGGGGGTCAGACTGAGATTTAAAATACAACTTTCCAAATTCTGTATTCAGTCCAGGGAATGTCTGTTAAAATAGTCAATGGAAAGGCTACCATTAACTCTGAGAACAGCATGATACTCCAGAGTTAACATCCAAATGTGTGGATTCCTTTATGTGCAAAGGATGGGTGGAGTTCAATTAGCAGTTATGGTGACCAGAACTGAGGTCATGTTTCCCTGGATACTGTCAGAACAAAACCCCAGTGGGATCACTGCAATGATCTCAGTTAAAATTAGCTCTTCTTGGTGATTGTGGTGGTGTATTTTTAACCTGAATTGTTTGAGTGGCCCAATTCAAATGCAGCCATGCACACTGGTGAGGGCAGCGGGTGCAGCGTCTGAGTGGGAGTGATGCCTTGAATGGGGGCACAGGGGACAAGCTGTAACTCATATTTCTGCCAGAGATGGCATTTTATTTTTATTTCTCTGGAAACTGGTGGGAAACACACGGGAAGAGATAGCACGGTGACTAGCAGCACTCGAGCCTTGGGACTTTTAAGCTCTTTTCTGTGTGGGCTTGGCTGTGACACCGAAAGTGTGTTCAGCTTGCAACTTTGTTTTTCAGAGCCTGAACTAGCTGGCAGTGTGCAGGCTGAAGGTTTCCCGTGTCAGCCATAGGGCACCTGGACCACCTAAACTCAGAAAAAAGAAATTCCAGAAACCAGATGAATGTCAGCAGATGCTGATTTTAAAAAAGCTATTGCTTCTTAGTAAGAAATAGCTACCATCACCATCTCTCCTCACCCCCAGATCTGTACCTGATGGTAAGGAAATAACAATGAAAGAAAAGCAAGACTGAAGGAGGCAATCGCAGATCACATCAGGACTGATGAGACTGCCAGATTAGTAGAACAATGATGATAACAATGAACACCAGGGAGGCAGGTCTCACTGCCACTTACAGCCTCCAAATGAGTCTTGAGACCCACAGAAATGTGGGTTTCTGTGCCTTGAGTGCAGAGGCACCTGAGGGAATTGCAGCAGAGCTGTTGTGCAGACTGCCATCCCAAGGGCTTTTCACAAGGATACTATGCACAGTCAGTTTTATATTGGGTACCAGTGGAAGAAAAGAGCAAGGGAGGCCAGGAATTAATGTTGAAGAAGAATGAGAGAATGTATGTTAGCACACAGAAACCTGTCATGATTTAATTCTTCCAGTCTGATGCAGCAGATGATGAAGAGGTGCTTGGTTAATTTTACAGATTTTCCACTTCTACTGAGGGTACTTCAGCTTTCCCCAGCTCTACAGGCCATGAAATTACACATAAACCATCTCCATAGTTTGACTCTAAATGCTCTGTGCAGCCTGGGATCAGCCAGAATTTTCCCTACAGTTCTCGACTCTTGTAAACATGTGAAGTCAGATCCTGAAATGAAAAGCTATGGAGCTTTTTCACTCTCCTGGGCTTTCAGTGTTGTATGCATGCATATACACTGAAAATGAGGAGGAAACTGCTGGGATAAAATGCAGTTGGTACATGGTATTAAAGAAGAGAATCAACAGGTAGGTGAGAGAAACTCACAGTAATAAGAGCTGCAAGTATCTGAATTCAGTGATAGAATTTCAAGGGCAAAAATGAGGAAGGTGGAATAGAGTGGGAGTAATTTTCCCAGAAGGCTGTGTATTTATTCATGAGGAATGATGCTGTAAGAATAAATCATAACTATGTAGGAAGTTTTTATCTGCAGGATCCTTGTCTCCCTGCTCGCTGAAGTTGGAAGGTATGAGACATCAATTACATAATTAAAGATGTGACCATAATGATTATGCAAAATGGAACCAACCTGAAGTTGCAAGGCCATTATTATTGCAGTGAATATTTGAATGTTTAAGAAAACACCAACAACTGAAGGCTATTTGAAGAAAAGGGTGTATTTAAAGAAAAATAAGTTGGTTTCATGCAGGTGGTTACTAAAATCGCAACAGAATCAAACAAGATCAAGAATTAAAATCCCCAAAACATTAGCAAGTATATAAATTGCATTCATTTTAAAATTCACCCTAATAACAAACAGAAGTTGTGATGGAAACTATATTTCTACAAACTTAAGCCAACAGAAACTAAAAAAAAAAAAAAAAGTGTATTGACTGAGTATAACTTTTTATCTTAGGATACAGATTTGTTAAGGATTAATGTTTTCACAGGCACATAACTGGCCTGGTTTTCAGAGATGGCCATTCACTTAGGGCTTTGAGTCTGAATATCTGATGGGATTCATGTTGCCTAATTTAGATACCTAACAATAGACATATTAAATTTAAATTAGTTGTCTTAGGCTGGATCTAGAATCTGAAGAGAAAGATCATCTTCGGAGAGAAAGTAATTCCTTCTGACTTGGATGCCAGTCTTATCATGGGATAACTTGTCCTCAAAAGATGCTTTTTCTTCTCCTCTGCTTATAAAAGAAGCTTAAGATAACTAAGACTCTAATTATCTACTTTCACATGATTAAAGACATGAGATAAATCCTGCAGGTCTTGTTATCTAACATAATGCATTCACATTTGAAAACTGTAGTCACAATAGCTGCAGGCCATATCCAAAAAGAGTTTTGCAGTTTATGCTCTGTATACTTCAAGGTATGGAAAAGGTAGGTCTGGAAAAGGCTGGAAAGCAGTTCACAGACACATTTAACCAGGGTACAGATCATGTTGGCAGTAAGCAAAGATTCAAAGCCCATTTTTGGAGGGTGGCATGCTGCTGCTCTGTGGCCACTGTTTCCCACAGTGTGTCAAAGATGACGTCTCCTCTTGGTTCACCTGAATTTCAACTTTGGCTTGAATGAATCGCTTTGTCTTCAGGGTCTTCTTGGGATTTGTCTATAAATATGGGTTTCTTTGATTGTAAGATTTGCCTTTCCAACCTCTAAACCTCTTGTTTAATTGTGCTTTTTAAATTCTTAAGCTATCCAGCTCAGACTCTGAAAGGCCTGGATGGAATTCAGAGGAAGGAGATGAGAAACAAGGACTGCCCACAGGATTGTTTTAGCCTTCTTTTAGAAAGCCTGCTTACTCTCCTTGCTTGAGACTGTAGGGCTGTCCGGGTAGGTACCCTACCTTGCCTCCTTCCTTCTTCATCTCTGTCCTTGGCACCAGAGTAAACCAGTTTCTGACAAGGTGGCTACATTATTAGGCAATAGTTGTTGGCAGGCAGATGGGAGGAGCTGGTTAGACAAGAAAGGGGATGAGAATGTAGCCAGCCCCTGCAGGTGTCTGTGAGAGGGGTTCCTGCTTTCCTGGTTCCTCTTTACTTGAGCTCTGCTTCCAGAATGGGGTGACAGGCGAGTGTCCTCATCCTTCTCCTGGGAGCATTAGCACATGCAGCAATGCCAGGAGGAAGCTGAGCTTCATGTGGCTGTAACTGGGAGGGACAGCATTGTCGAGAAGCATGACCTTAGGATTATTCTTCTGTATTCTTCTGGAATACATCCTGATACCTTCCACTCTGCTTTCTGCTCCCTGCCTAGAAACTGGGATCTGTAACCAATTTCTGAACTTCGAATCTCTTTTGTGAGCTGGAAACAGGCATGATCCCCACTGTTGGCCCACTGTGATTCCAAAGAGTGTGACAATAGAGCAGTTTACTGTTGGATGTAGAAAGAGAGTTGTGACCCTTACCTTGGGAATTGCCATCAGTTTGGAAATTGCTTTTGTTTTCAGTTATTTTATGTGAATCTAGAAAAGATCTTTTCCCTTTCCCTGTAGTTTTGTTGAAAACAAGACCTGCTCTAGAACACTGAGCAGAAAAGACCAATGGAAGATAAGGCTGAAAGCTTGTGGGTGTTGAGACTACAGTGCTGAGTGGTTACTTCCTTGCTGAAAAATTCACCTCTAGTTGTTGCACTGCTGCATGGATATGGCTGACCACATTTATGGTTTCACTGTTTTACTTTGTAATTACAGATTCCTTTCACCTCATTGATTAAAATCACTGTTAGTCCAAGTAGGCCACCTTTTATGCGATGTCAAAATAAATAGATAGAATTAATTATAGATCTTCAAATATATGCATGAGAATTGCAATGGTTTTTGAAACATGGAAGTGCAACACTAAAATTATTTTCCTGAATGAGATGACTCATCATGCTTGGGAAAAAAAGATCCTGTGATTTCATTGTATTTTCATGTCATTAAGAAAATATTATACTTCAAACATATGAAGGACTGCAAAATTTGCAGACCCATTATTACTGGATAGTGGTAGCAAAGAAGTGCATTACATTTGGATACAAATACATGAGTGTGTTTTAGGAACCAATTTTTGTTTCTTAACAAAAAAAAAAGGTCTCCGTTTAGAGGACAAAGCAGTGCTCTGGTTTGCAGAAGACAACCCTGGACACATGGTGTCTTCAATCCACTGCTTCCATGTCTGTGTCCCCTCTTTGCTCCACACACTGACCCTGGGCAGATCTATCTGCTGGGTCACCTTCCTGTTCTGCAGCTTTTGGTGGACACTGCACGGGTACTGGTGCATTCCCAAGGGAAATGGGTGTGTTTTGTGTGGGTGTTGGCACATTTTTGGGGCTTGCTGGCATGCTTTCAGTGGGTATCGGCATATTCCCAGTGGGTACAAGCACACACTCGGGAGGCATTGGCACACTTTCTGTGGGTGTTGGCACCCTGTCTGGAAGCGAGGGCGTGCTCTCGGTGGGCTTTGACACATTCTCAGTGGGCACTGCCACACTTTCAGTGGGTGCTGGTGTGTGTTCAGTGGGTGTTGGTGTGCTCATGCTGGGCTGCTCACAGTGATTCCCAGCCTCTGAATGTGGAATGAGGGGAGCAGGGGGTTCTGGCACCAGGGTCGCATTACACGTTTGAGTGTCACAGGTCTCTGGATTGCTGCTGTTGCTTGGGAGGGTCTCCTCTGCCTTGTGGGACACCCTGAAAGCTTCAGCCAGCTGCTTCAGCATCCTCTTGTCACTTTCATACAGCTCATCGCTCGCCTGCTCAGAGGAGGAAGGGGTCATTGCACTATCATCTTCTTCATCTTCTTCTTCTTCTAAGATGCCATTTCCATTCACCTCTTCTGGGAACTGTGCTTGCTTTATTTTTTTGTACAGTTCATTCCTCTCTTCCTGCAGAGCACGGCAAAGGTTCTCTAGTCTCTGGATTTTCAGCATGAAGCACTCATATTCCTTGGACCTCATGGCTTTCTGTAGTCAAAGACATCAGGCAAAGGTACAGGCTCAGTTTGGGTGCATGCAATTCATTAGTGGAACTGGCAATTAGGACATTATTTGAGATCTAAGCAGCCCTCAGAGCATGCTGCCGGGTGTCTGGCTTTCACCAACTGCTCTTTAATAACTATGGACCAAAGCTTCAAGAGAAAATTCATCCCTGTAACTACAGAGTATTAACATTCTGGATACATATTCAGATCAATTTCACTCAAATATATTTGCAGTAATACCTGCTGATGGTCTGGAGAGATGGAAAGCCATAGTGGATGTCCATACAGATAAGCAACCAAAAGCCTGCTTGAACTTTTGGTTGGTGTGGGTGTGAATTTGGAGGAAAACAAGCTGCTTTATATTTTTTGTTTATCTTGCTTCTGGGTTCTGTGAGAGCATCCTGAATTGGAACATTTTCTACACCCAGTGAGGAAACAAGAGATACAGAAATCCATAAAAATAGAAATACTAATAGCACAGAGCTACAAAGCTAACCAGAAAGATCTGGTCCAAGTTCAGCATATGTTTGGGGTGAAACTTCAGGCAGCCTCTTATCTTCTTTGAGTGAGTTCCAATGTGCTTATGAACTTCCTTTGCAATGCCCCTGGGACAGCACATCTAAAAGTATGGTGAGACACAGGACTTGCTTTTTACTCTCAGAGTTTGACTACACAGGAAGTTAATGAAAGGTGTGATTTTAAAGTTCATTAGCTAGAACATATTAATTCCCTGGGTGGATGCTCTTATGCAGAAAGCAGCATGAAATGAACTAATGCCAATTTTCTTCTATGGGAGAGCATTAAGAATCACCCATTTTTAGAGCACTTAAAATTCAGAGTTACATAATTCAGTTTCTCATGTATGTAGTGGATGCTGGCACAATCTAAAAGCCCTATCAGTTGGGATCGTCTTTTTCTCTAAAGACAACCAATTATCAAGGTAGCTTGACAGAAAGACCCTTAGATTCAAGAAAAATTTTTTCACTGACTTCTGGGATTTTTAGGTTATCTCATCTCCTAGTTAAAGCTCTATGTGTGGAAAAGAATGCATCTTGAGATGGGAAAGACTGCTCACCTCTTCAATCATGTCCAGTAATGCTCTGTTACAGTTCTCAAACCTGGATTTCCATGTAGCAGTATCCTTTTCCAACTTCTTCATCTTCTTTGTCATCTACAGAATCAGGAAGAAAAGCTGAATCACAAAGAAATTCCATCCTGAAGATGAAATTAGGGCAACGCTTTTATTCAAGTCTTTGGCCCTACTCATAACTCTGCTACCAGTGGCTGTAGTGTTTGTGCTAAGTAATAATTTACATAAAGGGGTGGATTTCATTTGAAGTAGCTGCTATATCACTTTCAGCCTCTAGTCTGTAGTCTCAAAAGTAGTACCAATTGATTATAGCCAAGTTCCAGCATACAAACTACCACAAAAACAAAAGGCAAAGAAATGGTGGAATCTGTTTGTCTCTTTACCAGACTACAGTGTTAGACTGCTGGGAAGTTAAAGATGGGCTCTTCTGAGCCCTCAAGGCCAGGTAAGTTCCCCCTGGACTAGTCACCCCTCTATACTACCCCCAGAACACACCACTAGCTAAACAGCACCATTTTTTCTGTTCATTTTCTGCAGGCAGAACTCTCTGTGAAGAATTACTAGATGCTGCCTGGATGAGGGCATGAGGAGTTTGAGCCTTGGTAGCAGAGCAGAACATTGTTTGTTATGAAAGCAGGTACAATATGTAGGCGTATTTGGTTTTTATCTCCCATTCAGTACAGGAAATAAGAACCTCAGCTGCAAGGAAACAAACTCTTGGACTGTTTCCTTGCAGTGCAAAGGGGTTGGTGGGCTTCAGATCTGCCTAAATACTCTAGTGGAAAGATGTGTAGCCTGTGTCAAACTCTTTGTACCAGTGTCAGTCACCCAGAAGGTTCTGGGCATTCCTGGGAACATGGTCTGATAAATGTGACTCCAGACTTCCCCTCTGGTATGTCTTAGGGATCTGCATCCAACCACCCCATTAGATTGTAGGTATATTATCTATTCTTCCAGGCTTTTTCAGTTTTAGCTGAAATGGAGAGCTTTCTACTCTCCTTTCTGCTGTTTAGCTTGCAGAGCTGAAATCTAAGCAGCTGTTGGTCGTGGCTGAGCGTGTTCTAAATCTCATTTGAATGTTGATGAAATTAATTCTTCAAAATGTGCAGAGATGGTCCCATCTCAGGTAGAATTATTAGAGTGAGAAATATCAAAATCTAAAAGGAAAGTATCAATTACAGAGTTCAGGCATGAGCCTGAACTTACTCACTTTTTCCATCTCCTGTTTGAATGTGGCAAACACTTCATTGCTCTTGGCCAATGTTTTCTGAAATTCTTCAAACCTTTCAGAGTAGAGAGTGATCTGTATTAACAGCAAAAAAAGAAAACAAACCCTCAGTAATTTCAGAACATCCAGGATGATGGATTTCTACTTCGGTAGAAGATAATAAAATAAGTATTGTGTTTGGACATGGAAATTAGCTTCTGTTTGGAGACCATGAAAAACAAACATCACGGAACAGAAACTCTAGCATCTTTTTGTGGTTGCAAACTGTTATGATTCCTCCACTGCAGAAAGATAAACTGAGTAAGACTAGAAAGAGCCAGGTGAGTGATTTTAAAAAGACTTGTGAGTAATGAATGCCGTATTCTCCTGAATGTTGCAGCTGTGATATCTCTGTACTGAGTGTCCAGAAGAAAAGTAATTCTGTAGATATCAAGACTTCTGAAAACATTTCCCTTGGTGTGATCCCTGGCCCATCTCCATGGGCAAGGACTAACCTGAGCTGGCCCAACCACTGCTGCTGTGCAGGACCATTCAGTGAGATTAACTCAAGGTGAGAGCCAGCGCCAGCAGAGCTGTGCCTGAGCTCTAAACCTTGTTTCCCCATGCAGGTGTCACCAAACCCCAGCTTTAGCCTGGGGGTCTCAGCCCTGACAGAGGGGGTCAATACTGCCTGGCTGCCCAGCTGTTCACCTGCCTTGTGGATTACTCAGAGCACTTCCCCAGGCGGGCTGGGACCTGGGTGCTGGCTATGATGCTCCTGATGTCCAAGTGAGCTGGGGGAGAGGCATCCCCACAACACGCTGCAGCCACGGTTCCCTCTCTTCCAGCTTTCCCCCTGGTGGCTCAGGCTGTGGCCAGGAGCTGCACAGGCAGTGCTTGATGTGCCTCACTGGACTCCCCTGTTGAAGAGGAGTCTCACTGCTCACTTTCTGTGTTACCTGGCATGTAAACAAAGCCCACCCTTCACTTTCACACTGCCATGACTCTGCACTGGATTCTTGCAAGATGCATCCCTCCACCACACTTTGATTGAGATGAGAGAGCACCTTGTCAGCTCTGTTTTGGACTGCAGCTTAGGCAAGGCCAACAAAGACAGAGCAAGCCATCCCCAGCCAACCTCTTCTGCCAGTTTCACTTCACTCTGTGAAGCAGAATGGAAGGAAGTTCTGTTGCAATGTGCCAGCATTTCAGACTACCAGGGCTCCATATTTTGCTATCAGTTTGTACCTGGCAGCCACGCAAAGTTTATCTGTGGCTGTATTTTGTTGTTATTACATTTTTTTGTATCTAAAATCATCAGATGGTTTTGGGGAAACAAATGTTCTAAAGATCTGAGGTTAGTTTTCTGTAAGATTTTTTTGGTTTTGGCTTCTTTTTGGATGGTTTGGGTTTTGTTATTGTTGTTTTGTTTGTTTGGTGGTTTTGGTTGTTTGTTTGTTGGTTTTTTTCCCTTTGGAAAAGATGTCCAGTTCAGCCTGTTCCATTCCTTCTGGTGCCAGAACATCCCTGGCAATGTTTAGGGCATCAGATATTTCATCTGTCCAGCCTGGCAGCTCTTAGGGAAAGTGATGGTGTCGCAGGTGATGGCTGAGGGAGGGTGGGTGCAGAGCCCTGGGAGGGTCGAGAGCAGCCTGCAGTATTCCAGTGTGTGGGTGGAAACTGGCTGCCCTCTCCTCTCTCTACCCCAGCTGGATAAAGGATTATCTAGGAGCTTTTCTTTAGTGTGGTACCAGCCAACTCACCCCCTCCCCTGACAGTACTGTGAAGTTACTGTGGAAAAGAACATTTAGAAAATGTTGCTAATAGTGGGTTGTATTTCGTTCTGATTTTGAAATCAGGTATGGTTATGTTACGTATCATGCTTGTTCATGCTAGTTGTTGTGGTGCCCTTTGCGACAGCCACGGATGCAGGGGTCCAGCCTAGTGTCACCTGGGCTGTAGGGGCCTCGGAGGCTGAGAGGAGGGCATGGGCTGCAGCCCTTCCCCACGGAGCTGCGTGGGGACATGGGAGGCTAAACCCCTACAGGGCACCCGTGGTGCCAACACCAGAGCTAGCTGACATGGAGCTTGTCTGTCTGTATTTATACAAGGCTGTGGCCAGAGCTGTGACCTAGGCACAAACAGAAACTCAGAGGGATTTGTTTTAGCAGCCCAAGTTCCACAGCCTGGGGGGACTCTGATACCAAGTGTATCAGTGGAACGCTGACATTTGGAAGAGACGTCACAGCTCTGAGGAGAAATGCCTTAGCAGCCCAAAGCCAGGTGACAGAGCAGGGGTGGGAGTCAGAGAACTGAGGCTCCTAGCCCAGATCTGTTTAAAAAAAGCTCACCTCAATTCTGTCTCCGCTTTCCCTTGCAATTTTTGCGTATTGTTTAATTAGGTCAAAAACATTTCACGTTTGAACAGGGTAAGCTCTGACCTCATCTGGGGCCCTAAGCAGCACCACAACACTAAGAATAGCTTCTGCAATTTAAACTGAATAATAAATGAATGTTTCCATAGTGGCTGGGAACAGGCTGTGAGAGATGTCATTCACCAGGAGCATGCACTTGTGCTCCAAGGTCAGGGAGATGAGGACCCCCTTGCTGCATCCAGCAGGACTGTGTGGGCAGGGAGGGTGGAGGCAGCACTGCTGTGAGAGCGAGGCCTTGGGAAGTGAGGGCTCCTCAGCACTGCCATGCTGAGGGGATGCTACGATGGGGACACCCCTTTGGCCTTGTTATGTTCTTGGTTGCCATGGCTTAGTGGTTGCACTGTGCTGGTTACCAAAACTGAAAGGTCTTGGCTGGCTTCTATCTTTTGATTTTGTTTCAGTGCATGAAGCTAAAATAGTCTGCCTAAGCCTCATGCCTGGGGAGAGCATGCAGCCTCCTGGGAAGCACCACCACAGTTTGGGTGTACCTCTTCAGCTGGTCCCAGATCCCTGTCAGCATTTGGAGTGCCGGATTTGACTGTCTCTGGCACATTGTGCCATCCAGAGACAAGCTGGCATGAACATGATGTCCCCAGTTCCTTCCAGCTCAAGGAAGAAGTGGGTGTTCATCACCTCCTCTGAAACAGAGTGATATCTCACTGTGAAGGTTATATTACGGCTTCTCCCTTTCTCACTGACCCAACAGCTTCTCATAAATTTCTATGCAGCTGTTCCTCTGTTAATCATAGAATCATAGAAAGACCCCAAAGACCACCCCTGCCATGGGCAGGGACACCTTCTGCTAGACCAGGTTGCTCAAAGTCCCATCCAACCTGTCCTGGAACACTTCCAGGGATGGGGCATAATATCTATTTATTGCTTTGTGTTGCTTGCATCAAGGACCTCTTTATGTTCTTTCTGTTCTGCACATGCACAACACCTTGCATGATGGCATCTGGTCCATAAGGAGGTCCTTTGGTGCTACCATACTGGGAATAATAAAAAAAAATTTAAAATAGTATTAATAATGTTGTTATTCCCTGTAATTCCAAGTGAAGGCTGATATGTAAGTGACAGAGCTCTCACACTTGAGCAACACGTTTCATTTCAGGAAGTGAATCACGTAATTTTTGTCTGCACAAGTCGACAAGGGGCACATATATTCTCAATGCCTTTACAGACTTGCTTGACTGGTGTTTTCTAAGAATACCTTTTCTGTTTCAAATGTTCTAGTTTTTAGCAATACCTCTGGCTTCATTAAACTGGCTACGGAGGTCTGCCTGCATAATTATTTTTTTCTTCTGGTTGAACATAAAAGTTTAATTAAAACCACTCTCAGAAAATTGGGAACAGGTTTGCAGTCGCGACAGACTCGGTTGGAGGCCTTTGAGGTTTGATTGCAGAACCTGTCAAACTATTGTCAGCAGCAGTTTATATGATGTTCTTGGGTGTGCCACTGGTTTATCTCAGTCTCTCAAAAAGCATGTGGAAAACTAAACCCCTCTTAGCATGTTTCCAAGTTATCAGTTTAATGCTGGCATTTCTTGACAGCTCAACAGGTAGAAATTAGAATATCTGCAAGAAAAAAGCTGGGACAACTTGCCTGTGTGATTAACTGTGAGCAAGGGCTAGGAGGGTGCATCCTGGTGGGTGAGAAGGTTGGCAGCTGCAAGAGGGGCTGACAGACTGACACCACCCCCCCCAAGGTTCTGCTTGGAGGGGAATCTGTCCCACAGACAGGTCAAAGAATCTACATAATTGTTTCTTAAATCTAGAAAAATCTACTGATACTCTCTCTTTTTGGTGTCATCTAGTGTTCTCACTCATTGATTCAAGGTCTCACTTGACTGTTCAAGGTGATTATTGCATTGCTCCCAAAGTGTAGTATATTCTGCCTATTTCTTGGTTTTACTGCCTTTCACTCCAGCTTGACTCCTGGTGTTATTTTGGTGAGTAATTTTATTTTATTGAAAGTTGCAAATTACAGTTAAGCACTGAAATCCTAGAGACCCCCCCTCTCTATAAGCCCTTAGCAGACAGAATTCCTGTTAAAGTTAATAAAGATGCTGCCCTTGCACCCCAGTCCAGAAAAGCACAAGGGCACAGCAGGTCCAGTTTGGTAAATTTGTTTCCTGAAATGTATGTGCTTCAGTGCTTTGCTGTATTAGAAACCTGCCTGAAGGGTAGTTATGGTGAATAGTCAAGGCACACATGCTGTTCTGTGGTTGAGCACTGTGAACATTCATAAACCAGCACTGTGGAATGATTAGGGTTGGAAGGGACTTTTAAAGATCACGAAGTCCAACCCTCCTGCCTTAGTCAGGGACACTTTCCACTGACCAGGTCGCTTCAAACCCCATCTAGTCAGTCTTGAACGCTACCAGGGATGGGGCATCCACAACTTCCTGGGCAACCTTTTCCTGTGTCTCACCATCCTCACAGCAAAGCATTTCTTCCTCATATGTAAAAGAAGTCTATCCTCTTTCACTTTAAAACGATTACCCTTTGTCCTATCACATGCCCTACCAAAACCAAAACCAAAACCAAAACCAAAACCAAAACCAAAACCAAAACCAAAACCAAAACCAAAACCAAAACCAAAACCAAAACCAAAACCAAAACCAAAACCCCACAAAAAAACCACAAAAAAACCCAAACCCACCAAAAAACTCTCTCCATCTTTATAACCTCTTTTAAATACCAAAAATTTGCAAAAGAGCCTTCTCTTCCTTAGACTAAACAACCCACATGTCAGAGTATGATTTGCAGTATGGGCATTACCTTACAGTTGGCTTGAAAATAACCTGCTTCCCTTGCAATAGTCTATGGGATGTAGAATGTGGCTAGAAGGAATACACAGAAAGTAGTTTGGATACTTTACCTGGATGTGCCTCATGGGTTAGAAACAGGCAAACAAAGGCACACCATGCAATCACCTGTGCCTGTAGGACAGTCTCTTGCTCCTTTAACATTTTGGCCTGGAGCTTCCATTCTGCAGCTTGGTTCAGGAGCTGTTTTGAGCAACAGAGAGAAAATTGTTAGGTCCCTAGATTATCAGTTAGAAATCCCCATCCTCCAGCTACTCATGTTACTGTGATAAGGAGTGATCTAACTTTCAGGTGAATACAGTTAGAGCAGCTAGGTAAGGCAGACTATTTAGTGTTATCCTGGAACATGGGACAAGCTGTTTGTGTTTCAAAGGCATATTTGAATAGGAGTTCAAAATCTACTTGGGATTAAGTGTACAGTACAGTGGACTATAAGAAGTGTGGCATTTAACCACATCTTCACCAGACTTCTGGAGAATGGTTATGATGCTTTCTGGCACATTCATTTCAGCACAGCTCCAGCCAAATTCCCGCTCTCCAGTGAATGGCAAACTTCCTTTTGCATTAATGACCATGAGTTAGCATGTGTGTATGGGCACAGTCAGATCTGCATCAAAAAATCTGTGAATTTTCAGAGAGCCAGTGCATAGTAAATGTCATACATTTACTGCTGTCTGTTGGGCTCTGTTTGCACTGACAATTGCACCCAATTCCAGCTCAGGGTGATAAATATCTCAGGTTAAGTGGGCAGCCCAGGAGGAGCTTGACTGCAGTTTCTTTCCTGGCTTCTCCTGGGAAGGTGTGCTTCCCTACTCCAAGGTGTTTGCCAAACTCACGTTCTGACGTGTGGGCTGCAGATAAAATGGGTGGAGGATTGGTCAAGGCTGAATGAATTAGGAATGAGATGTGCAGGGACCTTTCCTAGCTACAGTTCTGAGTCAGCACTTCCAAAGTATACAGTAACATTTTAGCAATTGGTTTAATCTGAAAGCAGGAAACATTCACGAGAGTGTTAAAGAAGTGTCCTTGACATCTACCAAACATTTATAAAGTGTTTTATTAGTCAGGCCAAACGTATTTTAGAAAAAGAAAGCTAATGATAGCTTGAAAAATGAGAATAAAGCAGTTATTTTACCACAGGATTTTGCTCTGTTGGATTAAATTGTACTGTAAATTGTATTTACAATAGCACAGCTGGGCTCTGAAAATATATTGAAAATTAAAAGAACTGTGTACATCAGTGGATTTTATACTCGAAGTGAAAGGCAAGTAGAAGAACATGCAGAAAATGTATTTGATCCCCAGTAAAAACTTTTATTCTAACCATTTTATTGGAAATAACACATGTAAACTATGCAAATAGTTGCACACCTTTACCACCTAGTAAAAGAGCTGAGGATGAACCCTAAAATGCTGACTGCCTCCAGCTGTTTGTGGCACAGGGACTATCTGAACAAGACTTGCTGCATATATAAACATATATATATTAGCTCTAGAAAAATATTTCTTCCATCAATTTGGCCATTTTATTTGGACCCACTGAATTTTTGCCCTAAAATGTTGCCTAGACAAGAATGTTTTACAGCTCAATTGTGAAGAAATGCTGTGTTGTACTTGTTTTATATCTGCCTCTTAATATTTATTTTGAGGGTTTAATTTGATGTTTGGTTCCATGGAGATAAATTAAGTTCTTGAATTGAGACCTTGTTCATTAAAATCTCAAATAAGTTGTGCCATGGCCAGTAGAAAGAGTTGGTATGGGTTAAATGAGCATCAGTTCGTGCATTTATTTACTCAGAAGAGGATATGCTTCACATGTTAAAAAAAAAAAAAAAAAAAAAAAAAAAAAAAAAAAAAAAAAAAAATATCCAATTTTTTAAAAGTTTGGGTGAAATCTGGATTTTTTCACCTTTCTTTGATATCTACTTTTTTAGAGTGTTTTTTAGAATTTATAGGGTTTGAATGATTTAATGAAAAGTGCTTTGAAAGCCTTCAGAGCTACACAGTCCTTAGGCCAGTCATTATTTCTAAGAATTGGACTTCCATCTGTATTGCTTTAATCTCAGCTAGGGTTACCTCCATACCCAGGGTGACTGGAATAACGAAAAGGTCCCACCTCCTGCACCCTGTCTTTGGCCACAGCACAACAGATGGACAGAGAAGGCAAAGAAAAGTTGCTTCTTTTGCCTCTTAATGAAATCCCTCTCTCTTATTGACCCATGTAACTCCAGCAGTCAGTAAAAATCCGAGAGTTAACAAACTCTTCTGTAATGGAGGTAAGCCACAGAGAGGCTTGATCAAATTAGCGCACGTTCTTATGCAGCCTGAGGTCAGCTGCAAACACCAAGCTGGGAGAAAAGGAATCAGAACTGATACATTTATTGAAAGATGATGATGTGGTAACAAGAAGGCTGAAGTATCAAGAAAGGAATAAATATTGCATGTGATGTTTACAGAGCAGCACTTTAGTAAAGGGTGGTGATGCTACACTCTATTATTAGAGCTATGATAGCTGCTGGAGGCCCAGACAGTCACAGGGGCTGACTTCGTGAAAATTAAGCTTCTCTTTTTGCTGTCAGACTTTGTAAATTCCAATGATGTAGAAATCTGACCAATACCTTCCAGTTATACACTTGAAAACCACAGATGCTTTACACTGCAATTAATTGCACATCAAAGTTTGTCTTACAAGTGCTAAAAATGCTTGCTATGGGGGAGAGGAAGTACAAGTAGTGTTGACCAGTTGTGGGATAGTGGTAAAACTGCATCCTTAGGTCAGGTTTGTCCCTTTGTGGAAGCCACACATAGCTGCTTCAATAGGGAATTGCATTCTTTGATGCATGTGTAGAGTGAACTGTGCAAGCAATGAGATTACCTCCTTTTGAGGTGTATGGGCTCTGCAAGAGGGAACGTCTCAGTGTCTGAGGTAAAGAAGTTTTGCATAGAGGCAAAGATTCCCACATGGAAGAAGTGCATGGGAAGGCATCAAAGTGAGCCTTCAAAGAGTAATCGAATAGATAAAAGGATACAATAATTTTAATTTAAGAACACCTGCAAAATCCTGCAGCAAAGGTCATGCACGGGGATGAGAAAATTATATGGAGGGAAAGGTTCTGAAAGCTGTTCTAACTTTGCACATTACTGAGCTGGAGAGAGTTACAGCTAAGTGAGAGAACTCCATCAAAAGCTTGATTTCATACATACATGTGTATACATTACTCCCACAGACACTAGCACAATAGCTGGGTGGGTGGGACTAAGAGCACATCAATAGGATGGAGGTGGGAGCCAAGTGTAGGCCAGCTCTCTGAGTGCTGGGCTACCAGTGATGAATCATGACATGCCTAATTATGCCTTGACTCATTGCATGGCTTTTGGCCTTAATTTCTGCAGCTAAATCTACCTTGCTTGGAGGTGATGTTATCCATACATCGCCAGCCTACCTCAAGGACAGGATTTTTAAGAATTCATTTGGACGATGGGAAAAATATTCTTTGTACACTGTGCATACCATTATACAGCCACTGCGTAAAGGCTTTGTAGCTCACTTTCAAACCTGATATTTCATACACACAGCAAAGCCCAAAAGAAAATCTTCCACTCCCAGCTGTGGACAGTGATGACTTTCAGTGCTTTAAAAGAAATGAAAATACCAAAACTGTGCATACTAATTCTGGATAATTCACACAGAGAAGTTTTGACTAAAACAGGGACAGTCACAGGTGACAAGAAGCTCCAAAACTCATGTTCTGAAAGCTTTAGCATGAAAGGTCATTGATACAAGGCTGTATCTTCTGTTTTGAGGGTTTTTTTTCCTTTCAGTATTTGAAATCTGGTACTCATTAGCAGAACTCCCAGTGACATCAGTAAAGGAAGCCCATATTTGCTTTACTATTGTAAGTGATTTCTTGGACATCTGGAGTTTTCTGGAGTTTAAATCTGCCGAGAATCAATGGTTATGAATGAAATTTTGGGGTTTGGCTTTATGTAGGTTTCAGAGTGAAAGGGAATAAGTCAGCTGGACTACAAATTGTCATTCTGATGTACAGATCTGCACAGATAAGCCCCAGCTCCATTTCACTCTCACTCTTCAGCTGGGAGTAAAGCTGAGAAGCAGTGTGTGTTCCAGCTGCAAGATCAGTGCAGAGAAAGAGGATAAGTGCTCTTATGGGCTGTTTTTGGTAAGAGGTGTATGCTGTACTCCCCTTGTGCTCTAACCACAAGTCTTAGAGCCCCATATTTTCATCTATTTTGAGTATTGAGAAATGTGTTAGAGCCATGCTTGTGCTGATATATCTGTTTCCAGATATGGGGAAGGGATAAATCTCCTCTCTTTATAGAAATCTCTCATGCTGCTCCTGAGTTAGCTGGAGGACTGGTGAAAACTAAAGCTTTCTTCCAGCTGATGAGAGCCTGTGACTCCCTCTGAGAGCTGCTGCCTCCACTGAGAAGAGGGACCACATGCCTGTGTTGAACTCTGATCTTTTGTAGATGTGAGGGTTGCTGTGAAAATACCAGGCAGTCTGAGAAAATTAATTTTAGTCTGACTGAGTCACAAAATGTGTGAGACTACAGATGGAGGAGTGTCCTCCTCCCATCCCAGCTGTCTGCAGAGGACATCCCTCCTGGACCTGCTTTTCCCTGTCCCCCTGCTAGAGATGTCCTCTCCTCCAGAAAGGGAGGAAGAGCAGACAAAGCTGCTAAATGGGTCCAGACCCTGCCTGAAAGAGGCACTGGCAAACCCATATAGGGAGAGAAACAGAAAGAGAGGCTTTGTAAGAGCAAGTGGCTCCTGTGGATTCCTCCACAGGCAAAAGTGGATCCATGGCAGGGTGCCTGGGGAGCCTTGGAACCTGGGGGAATGGCAGCCTTCAGCCATTTCACTTCAATCCCACATTCTTGGTCTCCTCTCTGATGGTTTAGATGTGTGCATTTATTGCATGGGGAGATGGAGGATCAAATACCAGAGACAATTGAAAACCAATGGCATCACCTGACCCCACATCACGATGCACCAACTGCACGGTAACAGTGAGTTAGCTGAAGCAGTCTGGACTCTAACCCACTGCTCTGCAGCATGCTTCTAAAACCGTAAATGCCAAGGAAAGCAGCCTTTCAGAGGCTGTTCCTTTGCACTGAGCATTGATGGGAGCTATAAAAACTTCTCTACCATACTCCAGACTGGACCTGAATATATTAGTGAAATAGCATGCAGAGTTTTTTTGGCCTAAAGTTAGATAAAAGACAGACAAATTAGAAAGATAGGTACATATTCCTTTTCTTTCTGGTGTCGCTCCTCAGCTTCCTTCATCATTTCCTGAGACTGTTCCAACTTGGCATCCACCAGTTTCTGTTGAAGTTCTCTGTGCTTAAATATTTTATCAAGGTGCTGTAAAAAAAAAATCTGCTGAATGTGCATGTTTAATTATCTACATAGACCTTCATGCTCGTACATGTACAGCTATTTACTAGAACACTTGACAAAATCATTGCAAAACAAGAAGACAACCTACTGCAATTACTAAAAAATTACAGCTCTGGTAAGAACAAACTGTGCCAAAATTAGCATGGGAAGGGAAACTGCTGTACATTATGAATTTTGATTTATTGTAAGGAACAAAAAAGAGGCTTTAGCATCTTTGCCAGTTCTGTGGTCTACATATGAAGTCATCAGTATAAACTAGTATGACTGAAGATCAAATAATTGCTCATCAATAATAAATATGCTGGGGACACACTTTTTTTTTAGCTGTTAAATGGCCAGTGGATCTAAGCCACAGTGTGGATGATGGTGCTGACACATTGCACCTGCAGTAGTAGGGAGCACGTGCACAGCCCACGACATCCTCTGTGTAAATGCAAGCCCAGCACAGCCCCTTTGGTCTGGCCACACCTGCACAACAGAGGGCCTGGGTGACAGCACATGAGTGGGGATCTAGAGAAAAGACCAAACAAACCAGAGGCCTCCTCTAGCCTGTAAAATGTCTGCCTCCATGGTGATTTTTAGGAGATGAATGTTGCTGAGAGCCTTCTTCACTCTTAATTCCCTTAGATAAAATTCATAGGAGCAATTATTCTGAGTGTGTCCCTCTGGTTTACATTTTCTTCTCATCGACACCACAAGAGAGGCGTGCACATTTCCTTCATTCAGTATGGGACTTCATACATGATTCAACAGATTTGGAAAAGCAGGTATTCTATCAGTCATTCCAGACTGTAAAGACAGATAACTTATGTTTAATTCAGTGTGATAATGTTGTCTGATTGCACTGAGGCTCACAGTAAATGTATTTAGAACTATAAAAAGACCCGTTGTGATATTTGTTGATGTTTGTTATAAAATAAAAAAAAATGGTAGTTTGGGATATTACTGGAAGATTTTTTCTGGTGTCAAAATTTTCTGGCCAATGCCAGTGTTTACAGAAAGAATAATTTCCCATCTGTCTACTATCTGCTAGATCTCCGTAAGCATTGTGCCTGCAAGAAAAAAGAATCTATTTCAATTCATAGGGTCTCTTTTATTGGTCATCCTAATTTTCTGCTTTTGGGAAAGGGTCAAATAGTTTACATCAGAGTCCGTCTCAGCAAGCTGCTTCTGGAGGGAACAAAATATATTTGTTGTCAACATGCAGAACAAGCCTGCAGAACAGGCTGTCTAAAGGAGTGGGAGCTGGGATGTACTCAGTGGGAGCTTGGTGGGGAGGAGGAAAGGGATGCTGGGGCGGTCCCCAGGGACTATGGGGAGCTGTGATTGTGGGGCAGTTCAGCAGTCAGCTGGCACGTCTCGCTTCTTGGGTGCCTCAGCCCCTCTCCCACAGCTGCAAGGCTGCCGCGGCTGCCAAGGGCAGGCGCTGTCCCAAACCATTCCAGACCCGCAGAGACCGGCGGGCTTGCTGGAGGCACTGTGCCGCTCAGAGGGCAAAGCATGGTGGAGGTTGCCCTTGTTACCCCTGTGAGGCACCCGATGGATGGCCGGGCTGCCGGCAGCGCCCCCGCCTCCCCTGGGACAGCCGGGTGTGCCCGGCAGCAGCCGGGGCAGCGCTCACCTCCTCCCGCAGCTCGTACTGGTCAATGATGCTCTTCAGCTTCTCCGCCAGCTCCGTGTTCTCCTGGCACAGCTTCATGTTCCTCTCACTTTGCTGCTCGATCTGAGCCTGGATCTCACTCAGTGTGCCCTGGAAGTGATTAGTTATTTCTTTCCTCTTCTCATCTTCCTCCCGTGCCCGCTGGATTGTTTCCTCCTGTTTAGTTAAACGGGAGAGAACGCAGTAAGTGAGAGGCATAACAAGCAGTTCCAGAAAAATACTGTTTCACAGTAGCATAAGGCTTCCCTTTGAAGGATTATACGTGTTTGCATTCCTCTTTGGAGATTTTCTTGCTTTCATCTGCTCCAGTATTAGGCATGATTCTAAATTTACAGAGCAAATTACACAGTGGCCTTGAAAAAGCAAGGGAACTAAGAATTTGCATTTATAAAGATGGATGTAGAGCAGAGCTTCAGGTCAAAGCAAGCCTGAAGGAGAGGACATACATGCATGTCTTGATTCATGATACTGCATCACAGCTTCTGATTCAGAAAAGGATATTTAGTGGAAGCAGTCAAAAGCCCTTTTATCAAAATTCTCATTGACTGAATTAAAAAATTACCCTTTACAATGCATCATTTTAACAAGAAATCTTCATATCAAATTCATGGCCTTTGGGATTCAAATTTTCAATAAAAATCCATCACTTGCTGAAGAATGCCTTCCAATTTATCAGTTTTCCATCCCTAACTTTATAACTGGCATGCACATTTGCACTAATTTACTAGCTAGTGAATTCAAGGAAAGCTTGTAAGTTGTTTCCTACAAAATCAAAGCAGACATTCAGATTTTTTTTCCTATTACAGAAGTTTTGTTTTAGATTTGTTTATATAAAAGACAATGCAGAAAGAATCTGGATTCATTGCTTTGGATCCAGAAATACAGATTATTTTTATTCCTTCCTCATTTTCTTCCAGGACAGTCTGCCCTTCTGGGGAATGTAATCCTGATATGGAATGGCTAGGACCATATCTGCTGTAGTCATGCCAGGACCATGTTAAAAACTCACTTCACAGCATGCAAATGGCATACTCTAATAAGGTTTCAACTAGCATAGTAATTTGCATAAAAATATCTGGTAACACTGCATATGGATATTTTCTATAAATATATTTGAATAAAGCCTTAGCTGACTCTAATAAGGTAAAATTCATATCATGAATGTGACATAGCAGGCATTGATTCAGGCCCTGCTCATAAAGAGAGGTGAATACCAAATGACCCAATATCTGCTCAGCATGCACGACAGGAGCCTGATCTAGGACAGCTGCTGTTCCAGGTAGGGCACATTTGTCCTTTGGCTGTCTGGGGAGCGATAGGGATGACAACGACTGGGATGATGGGAGGAAAGCAGTGGAGCCATTAAAAACACCCTGGTGCACAGAAGTCACCACGGAGCCCTGCCGTGCTCTGCAGTTCACACAAGAACCTGTGTGTGTGTTCATAAACAGAGTAATACCAAGCGGAATACAAATACAGAAGGACTCTCCCTCCCAAGAGGAAGGACAAATGTCATGTGGAGCTGGGCAAATGACTTAGGGGTTGGGTCCTGGTTCAGTACCTGGCGTGGAAATTGGACACACAGAAAATTTGCAGCAAGATGAAAGAGAAGCTCTCAAATTTTTTTTTTCTCAGTTCCTGCGAATGACTTTGAAACATTTTGCTTGAACAGCAATTGAGCTGTTTGTAGGTATTTTTTGTTTAAATCCTTTCAGCAGAAGAATTCTCTTCCAAAGCAGAGTTAAAAATGCAGCTCAGAAGATGTTTTAAATCTACTGCTTTAACATTATCAAAAGGAAGCATTTAATTTTCTTTTGAAAGGGCATGTTTGCAAACAATGTCATCCTTTTTATTTTTATTTGAAACTTTTTCCAAGTTTGACTTGAATTCCTAGGTAGTTTTGATTAAGCCAGAATTCCATTTTATCTCTAATGCACTCTTTAAAAAACTCCTCATGTCTCTTAGTTCTCCATTTCATAGGTGCAGACCTGAGCAGGAAGAGGAGTGACCAGGTGCTTCACTTCCAGAAGTCAGAGTGAAAAATTGAACTTGCATGTCTGAAGTCCCCTTTCTATGGCTTCAAAACATCCTTCCTCAAAAACATTCTATTGTTATAACACAGGTAGCATTTTAACATGTCACTACTGTGATTTAAAGCTCTCCAGAGTAATAAGTCCATATGAATATAAACCAAAAAAGGTGGATATGTCACAAAAAAAGATATGTCACACCAAACAGTTCTGTTACAAGGTGAAATGACACATCCTGAGACTACCAATCATGCAAATATAAAAAACACAACCCTCTGCATATGTGTTACTCAAAAGATGTTATTTCCTGCTCGTCTGAGGTAGAAAAATGATACAATACAGAGCACAGAGACAAGGCAAAGATTCGTGGTTCAAAACACTGAGCCAGCAAACATTTATTTGCAGGATGCAGGATCTCTCTGT
Source organism: Prinia subflava (assembly GCF_021018805.1). Lineage (NCBI taxonomy): Eukaryota > Metazoa > Chordata > Aves > Passeriformes > Cisticolidae > Prinia > Prinia subflava. Next base: position 63,524,452 of record NC_086248.1, on the reverse strand, counting down.
ATCTGTTCTGCTTTGGAGAAAAATATACTTGAGAAGGATATTTGCTTGGGGATGGGGGCTGGTATGAGTCCTGGGAGCTCCTCAGAGGCCCTCATTTGTTAAATCCTTGAGATTATGGGTGGGTGGGGGTGAGGGGAACTGGTGGAGCAGGACAGTGGTGTGGCTACAGCACTGTGCAGAGATCAGCCATAAACTATTGTTCTCTTTTCTCTGCCCTTTCTGAACCCTTGCACTCCATGGCTACCCTTTCAAACATATGTTCTTGTCCTAGTGCAATATTGCTTTTGCTCTCATGTTTTGCTGCCAAGAATGTAAGAATGCATTGAGAAAAACCTTGTTAAAATGAAGACAGGATATTTTGCAGTTTGGGATTTAGCACAGGAATGTGAGATCATTTGTAACAGAAGTGTGTGATTGATACTGGAATCGTTCTCGTGCCTCTGGGGCAGTTCCAGGAGACTATTGGTCTGCTGAAGCCATATCAGCTAAGATGATATGAGCGAGGAATCCTTTTTTCAATGAACTGTGCTCTTCATTCCCAGGCACCACAGTGTGAGCCAGCTTGGAGCTGAGCCCATAACGAAGCTGTTGACTTTTGTGACATTTGTATGAAAGTCATTGCTTAATGCCTGGTGGCAGGAAGGACGAGGGACCTGTGATGTTCATGTCACTACAAGATGCTAAGTAGCTACCAAACTGTCAGATAATTGGCACAACACGAACTCCATGCAGAGAAATGAGTTGCTGTTGCTCTTAGCAGAGCTGCTCTCTATCACAGTGGGAACACTTTCTGCTATTTCATGAGCCTTTATTCTGCTTTTCTTGGAGGGAGAATTAAACATCTGTGTAACTGCAAGGAAATAATCAGAATAGCTGGTCTGTACGTAAGTGAGAATTTGCTGCTGGTATCCAATACTAACCAGAAATTTTTCTTCTCTGATCTGCCCTGTGGAATTTCAATGCAGCTCTGCATTGCATATTCATCACCACTTGGCTGCACGGATCTGCAGTTAATGGGAATTCCACGCACCAGATGAGTGAAGATGACATTTACATGACGTGATGTGCATATAATGCACCACATGGTTAGTCAGAGGGGGTTTCTGGTCTGGGCAGGCCAGGTTTCTCCTTGGCTATTGAAATGACATAATCTCCTAGCTTCTATTTTCCACATTTTGAAACATAATCAGAACTGCTAATCCCAAGCACTAAAAAGTTCTGAATCTCTGTCCTGCCAAAACCAAAATAAAAACATTTAGGCATAAGATTTTAAAAATAACATTTGATGGATTTTCTGGTTTTGGGCCCTCTCAGGACAGTCATAAATGAAAGAAAATTGCACTCATTCAAATAAACAGAACATGAGTTTCTGGACATTCACAGATTTCCAGGAGCTAAAGTATAAAGGCAAATATTCCAAGAACTATGCTAACATTCTTAGAGAGACAAAACTGGATAAAGATAATGAATGTCTTTATTACTTTATTTCTCATGCATTCTGCAAGTGTATTTTGTCCTATTGTCTTATTTAATTTGGGCTTTTTTTTTTCTACACCGATAGCACGGGAACCAGAGGAAAGATAGTATTCTGGGTTTCTTAAAAGGTCTCAAAATTCTTAGAAAGAAGTGATGAAAATTTGAAACTTCTTCCTAATAACAGATCACCTCAGGTATCTTTCCTGGCTCACCTGGCAAAGATACAGGATAAAAATAAGAACTGAGTCTGAAATTCATAGATTTTTTTAGAGAATCTAGTCACAAAGTAAAGCAGTCCAACAGGTAAAAAGATGTTGGAAAGAGACTTTCCTAACTGTAAAGATGAAATGTGTAAAGAAGTATTTATATACAAAGAATGGAAAAATCATGCTTTCTAGTAGTAAGATTAATAAACATAAAGTAGCTGCAAAACTGTATGAGGAATTCAACAGCATTTTTTCCAAATATGTTTTCAAAATAGAAATCATTTTTCTAAATGGCCCAGTCTTCACTGATTTGTCCCACTGATATGATTTGCTTAGGAAAGTCATTTAAGGCTATGCAAAGAACTGTACACTGTATCCTTAATTCACTATAAAACTGGCTTGTATTTCTTTTGAAAGATTTTACCCACAGATGGCCTGGTAAATCACTGTGGATCAATACTGAGGAATAGCTCAGGTCTAATACAAATGACAGGCACAAATTTAATTTCCACTATCAGTTCTGCATGACTGTAACTAAGCACAGAGAGATTTGCTTCTAGCTTCCCTGTATGTTAAACTGCTTTTATCCTTCTGCTAGGGCACAGTTTGGGTGTATGTGTGACTATTCCCTCTCCCAGCTCTATTCTTACCAGCACACAACAAAAGTCAGAGCAAGACCCTGAAGGGCCACTCCTGAACTGGTGGAAATGAATGAAAATGCATTACCAGTAATAGAGGTTATATCAGCTGGAATTCTTGTTGCTGACAATTCCTATGTGTAATTCTATACATAGCTATATCCCCATAAAGGAAGGGTTTGAACAGATCAAAGCAGAGATCTTTTGTATACTAATACCAACACCATCACTAACATGCACTCAGAAAAAAAAAGGATGATCACAACAGAAATATTTTTCTTGAACATACATTTTTTCAGAGAGCATAATCATGTTATAATTTTCACATTTAAATGGCATGATGCACCAAGAAATTAGCAGACATGGTATGATCCCAACCTTTTGACACCCTTGAAAATTTTCCCTTTTAACTGATTCTAGTAATCCAAACAACTTCTAAAAACAATGTTGGCATTCTTCCTGTCTCGACATTTGGTGTCTTGAGGCAAATGTCCTGATTGACTGACCCTCACAAATCACTTGTAAAAGTCCAAGTGCTCGAATTACATGAAAACCCCCATCAGCCTCCTGTGAGCCCACTGGAGCAGAGCTGGTGCTCCTGTGGTTCTGTCCATGCACGTGCATTTGCATCTGCACTCTGAGGGACCTGGTGTGTCAGCACTGCTGCTCTTCTCTGCACTGAGCTCCCTAATAATGCAAGGAGGGCTTAGAGCTAGTGTGGGCAACCCAGTATCCAAAGGTGCTGGGATATTTCCAAAGAAGAAATAAAGGGGTCTTGGTGTAAATGGACCTCAAGATTAGAGAGTATATATAGCTATTATTGCATGTGCAGATACAAAAGTCCCTTTGATTTGGTACTAGAGGCGGATGGGAAGGTGCCAACACCATCTTTCCCCCAGTACACTGCTGGGTATGTGATAAGGCCCCCCTCACCTTGAGGTTCTTGTTGTGCCTCTGGAGCTCTCTGCACAGGCTCTCGAGCTTGCTGCGGGCCAGGATGGCTCGGCTGTGCTCACTCTGCAGCTGGTCCTTCTCCTTGGTGATCTGGGCCTGTCTCTTCTGGAGATACTTCAGCTTTTTCTGCTCAGCACGATGCTCTTCAAGCTGGGCAAAACAGGGATTAAAACAGGGAAATATTGATTAAAATGAAACAAAGAGTGATAGAAAATAAAATGAGCTTTTGTGGTTTGGGGAAAGTCTTCACACTTTCTTAAGCTCTTAGGAAATCTTTTGTGTTTACCAGCACTAATGTGAGAGGAGAGAGGAACCTGGAGATTCCCAAGCCCGCTTGCTGCAACTGTCCTAAGTGTGCTGTACTTAGTGTGTGGATGGGTGAACATAATTTTCAACAACCTTGTCACATCATTTTAGTTCTTCCTTCTTTGGTTTGAATTTCTTTGAAGGACATCTGTGAGATTTTTATTTTTGTTTCAACATTTGGAACTAGAGCAGTCAGTAGTGCTTTATGTGGTGAGATTTCTCCAGATCATCAGGTAATACAGTAGTTGCTAAAAAACTGTTTTACAGTTTCCTGAAAAAGAAGCAGTTTCCTAAATATCCAGGAACCTGCTGGAAAAAACAACAGAAGAGGTGCTGCAGACCAGGAATGTCATTCATGTGGGGGCTTTGTTGCTGATGCAGGAGAATTCTCTTCAGAGAAGAGTTTCCCAAAATGATGTGGCACCTCCTCTTGCCAGGCTCCTCTGGCTCACAGGACCATGTGACACCATCTGTCAGCTGTGCTTCTGGAGGTCCTGTCATCAATGGGGGTGGGTCATGGTGAATCAAACCTCTTTGGGGCTCTTTGTCTCCCTGTAATTCCTGGAGGAAACACAGACAGTCCCTTATGTTCCCTCGGGTGCCTGCTGTTCTGTGTGTGCATGGCTCCTGCCTATCCCTAGAAGGATGGTAGGGAGAGGACAAAGAGGGGGCAAAGAGGACCAGCAACAAAATTGCTAAAAGTAATCACTGCACAGTCTGGTCATTTCTTTTGACGTGTGTCTATCATTGGATGTTAGGAAAAAACTTCTTGTACTGTAAATTAACACCTTAACAGTCAGGTCAAAGAAGCCTTTCAGCTCTGAAGCTTTTAATGATTTAATCTCCCATTCCAACACACAATAACCCTCCTCACTGTACCACAGGTGTGCATACATTGCGAGGTATTTCTGAATTCCAGATGTTTTCTGATTGAAAAAGTGGCACATGAGCTTAAACATGCGAACCTTAATAATAAGTTGCTGTTAAGACTACATTATCTAATAATATAGTACCACTTGTACTAATTAACCCCAGTATAACTGGGAAAGTCTGTGAGCACTGGGGAATGATGTGCAGCTCAAACAAGACAGTCAAAAGCATCATATTTGACACTTTCATGTTTTCTGCAGATGTTCAGTAATTTATGCTTATCGTAGAGAGCTCTGTGTATTATTAATCAAATCACAGCTAAGTGTACCACAAAACAATGCTCTCACCAGCTTGGAGTATATTTACAGTTTATGTCTAGCTTTTAACATCTGCATTGTCTATTTTTGCTCCTCTAGATCACAATATGGGCTTTTGCATCTAATCTAGCTGCACTAGCTGAAATAATTTTTCTAGTATTGTAGGAAAATAATTTGGTTTTCTGTAATTAAGTCTGCGATCTTTTTCCTTTATAAGCTTGTTTTTGTCCCCTTCCCCTTTCCACTGAAAAACATAAAAAGTGTGCTTTTTGCTTCACATTTTGCATGCATAGCCTGTGCTTGGTGGAAAATGATTTATCCAAATTTCACGATTCACTCAAACTGTGTTTGAGATAAGGGGCTCTGAATAAAGTCGGTCTTAATCATGAGATGAGAAGTCTTCCAAGTATTTTTTGCCTTTTTTTCCCCACCACTACTATTACTTGGGCTAGAAACTTATATCTCAAAGTTCTCAGGAATATCTAAGACATAGTATTACTTTTGCAATGAAAAAAGCAATTCCGTGGTAAATAGGTATGACAAAAGGGCCCCCAGTGATATATTTTTAAGAATAGTTAATGAAATAGAAGCTAAAATTAACTGCAAGTAGAAGAAATTTTGATTTTTGAAAGCTGACCTAGAGAAATAAACAGTCAGTTTAGGAAAAAAAGTTTTATCTTGATCCCACTGCAGATAATGACTGAGCTCATATTTACTTATTAGCATACTGTTCTTGCACCCAGCACTTGTGAGACTCGTAGGACCTCTGAGAATAATCCAGTTACAAACAATTCTGCAACAGCTGTTTGTAAGCAGAAGCTGTTGTAAACCACAGTCTGCTTTACTAACCCAACAGACCAGATTTAGTGAGTGAAATGTCCTCTGTTGGCAAGTGGCGTGGCAGAGCTCGTTCCCAAATGGCTGCGCCGTCCTGCTTCCTCACCCACCTTCACCAGCCCATGCTCCAGCCCGCTGGGTACCCACAGCCCTGCAGACTGTGCCAGGGCATGGGCTGGCAGGGAAACACCACTGCTGGGTGACCTCTTCAGCTACAGCCAGCCCCAGCACTGCTTGACGCAGGGGAAGGCAGTGCCAGCACCCAGCTCTGTCTGTCACATGGCTACACCTTCCCCTGAGCTGTGCTGCAAGGAGTGTTCGTGCCTCCACATGGCTCACCAGACCAGGCAGCGGATCTGGCTGGAAAACAGCCAGCAAAAGCAAGATGTGATCCAAAGTGTGTGATGGGCATGGGCAAGAGGGAGCAGGGAGAGAGGTCACAGCTACAGCTAGCTGCTGACATGCCATTAATCACCATACGCCCCTCAGCCGCTCCCAGTGAGCAGGGTAAGGCTGTCTCCAACAAGGTTTTTGTTGTACTTACTGAATGATTTGTTTTAGCCACACTGCAGTATGGCAGAAACCAGTGTTCAGTATTATTGTTTTAGCACCTTTCTCCTGCATGGCAATACAGCCCCTGTTTTATACAGTGCTGCAATGCCATTTGAATGCAGTGGAGAGTACTTCTTAGAGGAAGAAGATTTTACAGAGGAAGAAGACCTATTTCTGTTAATCTGTGAGCATGAAGTCCCTTTTAGCATAAACTGTGAACAATCTGAGCCCAATTTATGAAATCAGAGGATTTTACATGAAAAAAGGGAAAGCTAAATTTCACTTCACATTATGATGAGACATGGACACATCTGTGCACAAAACCCATTACAAAGTCAATGTTCTGCTTCACACATTTTTCAGCACTCCACAAAGCGCAAAATGCTGCAGCTTGTCATTTGTAAGATTTCCACAGGTTATGGTCATACAATCCTTTGACTTCACAGGAAAAGAATCCCTTCTTCTGAAAATAACCCATCTTAAGTGTGGCAAGAACAGTCGGGTAGGTGGCATTATTACAGGGGTGACATTATTGTGGCAGGGGCCTTGACTCTTCATTTTATTGTGCTCTGGCTTCTCTTACTATTAATCTCAGTTGTCTATTATCTGATGCCTAATATAGGAACTTTTATACTAAGTCCTTTATTATTTTAATTTTGATGAAATCACCAGTGCATAATTTAAAGCAATAGCCACAACAGAAGCATGCAAAACTTCTTGCAGGAAGTGAAGGCAGGAGCCTAGATACCAGTCTCCAGTGTGGGTCTGTTTGGTAAATTTGCCTTTATATAGAAATATTCTGCCTCATCAACTTTTTGACCCAAAATTTGTTTTCCTCACTTTTTACTTTTTTCTCTTTTTTACCCATAATTATCTGACCATGACAATTATATTGGGATTCACTTATCAGGAATCACTTATCACTACTGGTATGTGAGGTTTGACCATACTGCATGTTATGTATTTTTTATATCCTCTTGTATAGGCAGTTTGTATAGAAAAGAGCCAACATTCTACTCACCAGCTCAGCATACTTCTTAAACAACAGGTCCAGCTTCTCTTCTGGAGTATTCAACTTATTCAGACTTTGCATCAGTAGGGTGGCTTCTTTTCCTTAGAAAAAGAGGAAGCAGAGATTTGATGTTAGAGGTAGTTTGTAGTTGATGTACGGTTATGAAATTGGTTTTTTGATGCATGGGTCTATAAAAACACTGGGTGAAATGAGGCATTTTGGAAGGAAAGGAATAATTTTTGCTATAAATTTCTGGGTTTTTCTTTGCTCCATAAGAACAAACATGCTAGGACTTTCGTCCATTTCAGACCTCAGTAATGCACTTTTTTCTAACAAAAGCATTGTCTGTGAAATGCTTTTGCCCTGTGTAATCTGATTTTCATTCAAGGTTTTTCCAACATGATTAGGTCAGACACATGGCATACTTGACTGAAATAGGACAGAAAGGTCCTGGACCCCAAAGGCTCAGGAGCAGATCTCTTTGCAAGTGAAAGTGGAACAAAACTGGTGTACTCAGCTCCTTTGCTGATCAACCCACACAAGACATCAGGAATATTAAGTCAGGTATAGAGACTACAGTGTGGAAGTAAACAATCAGAGAGTGGTAGGTGCTGCCAGCCAAGTCTGGGCTATGTGATACTTGTGTAAATCAGTTTTCCTGACTTGGTGAAGAAAGCTTGAACACCAGAGGTAGTCTAATAGCTCCCTGGGTGTACAGAACTGAATCACTGCACAGCCATTTACGTATTGCTTCTCCTCTGATACCTCTTGGTTTTAATTTCAGCCCCAGGTATGAGCTGGAGCTTGAACACTATATATTCATCAAATACAAACTATCCCTGAGGTCCCTGGAGACAAGGTTGCCTGTGGTCCCAGAGGCCTGGACATGCTTTTCCAAATGCTCCTCTTTCCTGAGGTTGTGAGACAAAATTTGCTTTCTGCTTTGGACTGGATGTTTTCTACTTCAAGTCTAGTGCAGTCCAGAAGTGCTGTCTCTGGAGAAAAAAAAATATTTCATACTAAATTCTCTCTATAGCATCAGCATAAATAAGTGCAAGTGAGCTAAAATCAAACCTTGGTGTGAACTGCCACAAGAGCAGATGGAGAACTATGTGTTGGTAGGTTTTCACTGATCTTGCTGAGGTACCAGTGACAGCACCAAAGCCAAGGCAGTAGAAACTGAGGAATTTTCTTCTGGACATTCAAAGAATTTTTAAGGAAAAAAATCCATGCTGTCTCCTATCCTTAGTCCCTTGTCTGTAAGAACGTCCTGTAGTGATTTCTTTACAGGCTTAGTCTGCATTTGATTTTGGGTTCTCATGCAAAAGAGAGGCTTGAAGATTGGCTGGAGTTAAATGTAGGAAGGGAAATAATTTACATCTATATTAGATTGGAATGTAACTACATTGCTCTCTAGTGGCTGCCCAGCAGAAAGTACATGTATACAAAAACTTGCCGAGACTTCTTTCTAGCTCAACTGACAACCCTGCCAGGGCTGAGGTGCTAGAGAACAAATGTATTGACTTATTTCATATATATTATATGATAAGTCCAGGGGTTTACTAAATGAAAAATAACCTGGGCATGACAGTAAATTTATTCTGTAGGTCCCCATGCCACATAGTAGTACTGTCATTACTGTTGTGACCAGTGAGTAGTCATACCTGAGCAGACAGGAGAGGAAAACATTCACTAAGGTACAAACAAGGGGCTAGGTTTTCCTTCCTCTAAGTGACTTTGTGCAGTGTGCCATTGGACTGACAGCTTTGGCTAACCAATGTGTGCGGCCCAGTAGTACGTCAGTGTTGTGTGATACAACTTTTTTTTAAAAGAACTAATATCTGATATAGCCTACATGTTGGGTAGTGCCAAAAATAATTATCAGTTATACAAAAGTTGTAATGGTCACTGTAATTTTCAGTGGTAGCTGGAGGTCCCTATCATCCATACCAGAAACTTAATAGGGTAAAGAGCAAGGATGAAGGATTTCTTACTTGTGTTTGCAGAAGGGCTGTGTGAGTATGTAAATACTTGCCTAATCCCTTCAGGATTTTCTTCTCCAGCTTCTGCTCCTTGTTGCCGCTGGGTTCCTTTGCTTTGGAAGTATCCCCAGGAGCCAGCTTCTCTTTCTCACTCTCTTCATTTGCATCCTCATACTCTGCATCCTCCAGGCTGCCTGGCTCTCCCTTCTCAGGCCTGTCGGTTCCTGCAGCAGTGTTTTCCTTCTCCATCAGGCTCGTGGCAGACCCGTAGGTTTTTATGATGTCCTCCAGCTGCCGGCTCAGCTCCTCTGAGATGTCGCACACGGCTGCCTCGGGCCAGGTGCTTGGCTGCTCCGTGGGGGCTGCAGCAGGGGACGGCAGGCCAGGGGCAGATTTGTCCCCACTCTGCCCCTGGATGTCCTGCCCAGGTGAGGTGGGAGACTGGTCATTCTCCATGCTTGGTGCAGCACCTGACAGAAAAACAAATGGAAGGTTAATTTAAAGGCATAGGATTGGCCACATAAAGAATTAGCCATCAAGCTATTCCCAAAGCTTGGCCAGCATGTGAGTGATTTTGTGTGAAATTTGGGATGGCAGCTTATCCGTTGGCTTTGGTTTGACAAATATGTCACACTTAGATAAATAACCAAGGTGATTTGCCTGCAAGGAAAAAGCAAATTATATACTTTCCAAGAGAAAAGCCTACCCAAATCTAACACTTAAAAATGAAAACCTCTTATTCCCACTGCCAGCAATGACACATGAGATGACACCCCAGTCACTTATACCATTTTCCTCCTTGACTAAAATATTGGCCGAATGTTTACTTTTCTTGATCTGTTTACCTGCAATACTGGCTATGGATATGGACAGCTTCACTTCAGAGCTGCATTAGTTTCATTTCCTGTTTGTCTCCTGTTGGCACATCTTAAGTCAATAATCATGAAAAATATTTTAAATGAAACTGGTGCACTGAAAATTGCACTGTGCCCTTGGAAAGCCCAGCATGATGCTTGATCTACAAGAGACGTGGTTTGGTACTGTCACAATAACAGCAAAGAATAAGATAAACAGCTCTAAACCACCCTTCTCTTGTACTTGCTGCATGCTGCTGACAGCTTCTTTGACAAAGTACAAACTACAGAATAAATCACAGTGAAATAAACCCAACCACACATAACATAGTTTGATAGTCCATGGTGCTTTGTGGACAGAATTTCAGCTTATTTATTCCCAGTTTCCAAAGGGAAGCTTTTGTTTTTTCACATTTTTTGAGCAGCTGCTCTCAGCCAGAAAAATTCAGAGCCCCCAACATGTCTGTGTTCCTGCTCTGGCTTACCCAGGACCTGGTAATGAGGTTATGAGAAAGAGCATCCTGGGCACCAGGAAAACTCAAGAGTGGTGAAGGCCCCAGCCCTCTCAGAGGGAGAGGCTGCTGGCACCTCTGCGTTGCCCTCATGAAGTAATGCAGAGGTGTGGGGTGCAAAGCTGGACCTTGATCTGCAACTAAACTAACTGATTTTTGTTCCTTCCCTTAATAATATGGTGCCAGTGGGGAAGGATGAGGGGAAGAAGCTTGCTTGGTTAGTTCTTTCCAGCATGTGAAGTGGTTTCTTTCTTGTTTTTTAGAAAACTTTGAAAACATGGAGCTAACTGGGAAGCATTTTGTTCCTTATTCAAACAGGCTGTAACATATATTTTCTATATTCTATATATTCTATATTTCTATTTTCTATAATGTCTAAATTTCTACAGCTTTCAAAATTGTAAACTAACATGACCAAAGGCATTACATGAGAAGAGAGATGTTATTTACTGTAATAAATTACTCAATGTTCCTAAACTCCCTCCAGTCAAAGTGATGTTTAAAAGTGCAGTGATGGCCATCACTAAGGCAACAATTTTTCAAGATTTGATTTTCTAGCTATATGACCAGGCTTGCAGATACGATAGTCAAATGAGTTATCATCTCTCAAGCAAATAACTGAAAGCTTTGACTGGGCTCAGGAAGCACTTGATAACTGTTAGCTATAAATCCATGTCCCTGCAGTCCACCCATAGATACAACTTGCCAGCAGAAATGGCTCAGGAATGCATCTGAACCTAGTCTCACAGACCTGTCACACAACTGCATCCCATTCTTTCCTTACCCCTTGTGGCATAGTCATTATATCACCAAAAAATTATTGTAAAGTTATATCTAACTGATTTGATGTCATATGGTGTTTAATTTACATTGAAAAATTAGACCCTATTATGTACAATTTAAGTAAATAATTCCAAATAGCACAAATGTTGGCCTACTGTTCGTGATCTTTTTAAACTAGAGTTAATTGACTGCCAACTAATTCAAGGTCAGTAAGAGTATTGTAAAAGCTAAGCTAGACACTCCACAAAATATGTGTTTATCTCTGACATGTTCAGGCTAGTGTTTATTGTTGCAATCATTAATTTGAGCTAATTGGCAGTTGGCAATCAATCAGCTAGAAAACCCAGGACTACTAGCTCTTATTTAGGCAGACTAAAGTTCTCAGAAAGTGTATCCCAATTTAAAATAGCTATTTTTGTAATATGTTCATCACAGAGGGAGAGCAGGACTGCAAAATGCTCCATTTCCAAATATTAATTTATTTTCTGACTATCTCCCCCTTTTTGTAAGAAGGCTCAAGTCAATGTTCTCTCTGTACCCTGACTCTCTCCCTTGGCTGCCTCCCAACTTCATCACTCATGTGGTAGCACTGTCTGGCTAAAGGTTTTCTCTTATGTGAATCACAAAGCATGTCTCCAAATACTGTAGGCTTTAAATCCACAGTGGCAATTGACCTGTGCATGTGTCTCAGTAACACGAGAAAAACATGGGTGAATGAAAGAGAAAACGGATAATTAAAATCAAGGGCACAAGATGTTTACAAGCTGGCTTGCAGGAAATCTTCCCTAACATACATTCCTGGCTAGAAAGGGATTAGTTATAATCAGTCTGAAACCATGGCAATTCACATCTGCTGAGTTTCCATCCACCAGCCCAGAATGGTGAGCAGGCAGGAACCCCAGAAATACACAGCAATGAACTTCTAACCCGAAGTTGCCCACCTGCTGGGTCATACTGGGGGTTGTATTTGCACATGCAAATAATATCCTAATGTTTTATTTTGTTAATCCTCAGGTTAAACCAGAGGTCTGATAACTGCTTTCCAGCACAAACACAGTCCCTGTGAAGAATTTTGTACCTTGTCTTGCACAGCAGCTTCCACAGCGCTGCAGTTTATGTTGAGGGAGTCACAGCATCTGAGAGTTGCCTGCTTACAGCCTTTAATAATGGGAGTTTCTCCTGCAGTTTGCCCCAGTTCTCCCTTGTACTCCAGCCTGCTTAACCTTGATGTACACAAGGAATTCTCCCTTATCAAGCCATAAAAGACTTTCAGTGTCAATTTCAGCAAGACCCAAAGTGCCTACATTATACTCTATCTTAAACACAGTAATGCCTAAAAATTAGGTGACTGAGTCCAGAAGAGGAATTCCTTGGTTTTTCAGACTTGCCCAACTTTCGACTAGCCACCTCTTCAGTTTTGCAACTCCTGCTACCATTACTGTTGCCTCCAGGCACCTGAATTTCCAACACAGACTTATCCTGTATTATGACAAGAGGAAGGACTGACCAGTCTGACTAAGCCTGAGCATTGCATATTGTTTACTCTTTTCTTCCTGCATTTTCAAATCCAGCTGTGTTCCACAGCTGTGAGATCAGCACCTTTCTTGGCCCTGGTGTTTTGGATGGAAACTTGACACTTGTGGTTGCTGCCTACAAATAGTCTCTGTGGTCCTCCTCTCCTTCAGTGGGAAACACCCCCAAAGAGCAAGAGGGTGCTGCTGCCTTCCCACTGTGAGAAAGACTCTCCTCCATTCTCCTTCTTCCTCTGTTAAGAACTTGGGATAACTCAGGACAGAAATGGAGCTGTCAGCATAGTTGAATACACAGCATAGCCACAGCTGCACCCAGAGGCAACAGCAAAAGGTGTACACCTGAGATCAGTCTGGTTACATGCTCAGTGTGTTTTTCTGCAACTATATCCATTCATATTTCACATTTACAACACAATTTGCCTTCACTGTGCTTTGTAAACAGCCAGTATTTCCAAAGCAAAAGGTCAGTAGGCAAGGGCCAATGACTGATTTAGCAGAGCTGCGATAGCCATCCCAGTGCTGCTGGAAAACTGTTCCTGTGCTGCCAGCCCACCTCTCGCACTGCTGGGAGCTGACACTGCTGCCCAGGCGCCCTCCTGGCATGAACAAAACACAAATTAAACGTCGTCTTCTTAGCTTGTCTTGCAGGCTGCCTTGAAGACTGTCACAGAGTTTTGTTTATCTTTTATAAACAGTGTGCTTCCCCTTCCTTCTCATGGGGTTTGCTTCCTGATTTCCTTCTTGCAGCTTGAACTTCCAGAGGCTTTACAGACCAGTCTATATTTAGCTTTTGCATCCCCATGTATTCAGCAGAAGGACACATGGCACCTGCTCTGCAGCCAGGAGCTATTTTAAGCTCTTCTAAAATGGGTGATGGTATTTAGCACTTTACACTCAAAGTTCTCATATACATACATTTCTCTAAAACAAAGCTTTACATATATTTGCACCAGCCAACACACGGTGATAAAATCTGATTTTTTTATCTTTATACAACACCAGATTGGCCTGCAGTGACACCTCAAAGCAGCAAACATCAAACTCTGGAATTGCCCCTGCTACTGTAGCTCAGATCACCCTCCAGAAAAATACAAGTATTTTCTTACAGTCTAGATAGACACTGCCCGGTGTGTTAGAAAGCAGAGGTAAAACCAGCTGTATCAGCTACCCACTGCACTGAATAGCTTTATGATTTATGAGCAATTTTCTAGTACAAAACTGAACAAAAATTTGGAGGTTTTGTGGCAGTTTTCCGTACAGACTCAGAACAAGACTTGGAGGCTTTCTGAAGCCTCCTGCCTCATCTCTCATGTCCACCTGAATCTTGACCACTGACTGTTGTAGCAGACCACCCACGGCCCCCAGTCTCAAGTCAACACAATCACTACCAAAGTAATCTTAAATTTCTCTGATCACTCTTAAGAGAAGCATTTCTTACTTTCACCAACAAGCTTGGATACCTCCCTGTTTTCCTCAGATGTCACCTGGTGCCCAGACTTTCCTAGGGTTGTTCCTAGCAAATGTGGGTTGATGCTCCCAAAGGGAAGTGCTTCCATTAAAGCTCTTGTGCCATGTCACCAAGCAGTGACGGCAATGAAGCTGTTCATCAGACTTACCGGAGCAAAGAGAAGAGCTGAGCAGAGGAAAAAAGCAGAAAGCTTTTCTGTCGGGCAGAAAGCTCAGACAAGGGCACGCCAGCAACAGGCCGCTGGTTCTGTAATCCTGCCACTGAGGGAAGCGGGACGGGAAGACCAAGTGAGGAGGGAAGGACAGAATGACACAGGAGGAGCAAACCGTGCAGGGACTGTGCAGGGACCGTCTCTGATAGGCGCAGGGGAAGCTGCCTGCTGGCTGGCAGCATGAGCCAGCTATGTTGGCTATTCCCTGCTCTGACAGAGATAGCAGAGAGATTAGAGACTTGGGCCCTCAGAAAGAGAAACTAAAGGAGGGATACTTACACAGCTGCTACCTTTCAAATTTAAATCCTTCAATGACTTGAGACGTTGTGCTGTGTGAAATTTGTCTGTAATTGACTATGGATTGGTCAAACGTGGTTGAAGTTTTCTGTGTCTACCCTAAAGACTGGGATGGATTTCCATAATGTGAACTCCCAGCTGTGACTGCCCTTTGCAGCCTGGGATTTGGGCAGGATTTGTTAAAAACAGACTGATTCTTAATCACTTTCTCACCGGCTGGAAGAGACCACAGGACATCTTTAGTTCAAACTCTGGCTTGAAGAAAGCTCAGCTGTGATCTCAGACTGGGTCTTTCAGGGCTTTAAATTAGTCTTTAAAACCTCCATGGATAGAGACTGCATGATCTCCCTGGGAAGTCTGTTATCTGGCTTGACTGTCATGGCACTGAAAAAGTTTCTCTTTCTACCTAGCTTTAACTTCCCTTCTTCCAGCTTGTGCCTATTGCCCCCTGTCTTCCCGCTTTACACTCCTATAAAGACCCTATCTCTATATTCTTGATCATCTCCTCCAAAGCTGTCCCTGCTCCAGGCTGAACATCCAACCTCTCCTCACAGGACAAGTGCTCCAGGTGCAAGCCACCAAGGTGCTCCTCTGTTGAACTGACCAACTTTTCCATTAAGGCAGCAAAGCTAAAAGAGGGGAGTGGTGTAGCTGCCCTCCCGATCCCAGCAGCTCCCAAACAGACATTACAACCAAGATAACCTGCCTAACCTACTTTCTGCATGTGACTGTGCCAGCTCATGTTGGCCCAAAGCTGTTGATTCAAACAAGCAGAGCGCTCCCCAGGGAGCTCAGCTGCACGCTGCTTATGCAGCAACCAACATTTCCCACTTCTGTGGCCCACAAGCCACTCAAGCACCGTCTTGAGATGCCATATCGCCCAAGCACCATCTGCTACCCACTCCCTAGAAGGAGATGTAGGTCAGTTTAACGCACAGATATGCAAACAGTGGAGAAACAATAGGCTGGTACTGGAAGTGGCAGCCAGGGCTATGACAAGAGAAACGGGACTTGGTCTCCAGCGAAAAACAGAGGCTCAGAACAAAAGGTGGCCAAACAAATGTATGCTATAATGATTTGGAGTAAGCCTTCAAACTGGTCCATGGCAACAGAAGAACCAGAAATGCTTTGTGCCTGATTTACAAGGGATGTCTGAGAAAGCAGTACTGGGCAGCTCAGTATCAAGAAGTACTAGCTTAGAAATAGTTATATGTTAGCAGCATCTCAGACTTTTTTTGGAGAGGACTAAAGATCTTGTTATATTTGTGGAGATGGTGGGGCAAAAAGTTCACACTTGAGGTGGTTTCTCATTAGTTTTATTTCTCTACTTGGAAAAGGCAGCTCCAATCATCTGGAGATCCATGGGCATTGTGGCCTCAGGGAAAATCAGTTCTTCCAGTTTTCTTCAGACACTGGTGGTGGCTTGATAGTATTCCTAAGGAAGTAACAGACTTAGAGGTAAGGAAAAGAGTGAGCTTGCAAGGTCAGGCGCTTCTGTAGAAAATCTTTTGGAGAGGGTTGGAAACTGGCTGGATGTGTTTTGCGAGAAGATAAAACTCTGGGGATGTTTGTGACAGGGCAGTGTGAGAGATCAGAATACCAGTGAAGATAACAGTGTTTGTATGGGCTCTTTGTGCTCCTTCTGATTTCTCTGAAGAATTCTCCTCTTCCAGTCTTCGTTCATTTTTATTTTGAAATAAAATCAGCTTTGAGACCAAAATGCACAACTGAGCTACCAAGTGACAGCTGAGCTGCAGAAACTTACTCTGGCATATGCTCACTCTTTGTCAAACGCAAGGCAAGACAGGCTCAGCTTTGCTGTTTTTCACTGGGGTAAAGCTATTACATGTCAGCTCCTTTTTGCAACAGCCTAACAGCATGCATGGGAACCCTTATCACAGCTCAAATGACATGATGGGATTCACTGGGCACTGGGAACTTGGTCACATCCCTGAGACATCAGAGTGTACAGATAACAGGAAATTAGTTGGGGTCATCATTTCAAAAATCAGCTACAAGTAGTACAAAGCTACATATTCTGAGTTGTTCCTAAATATGCAAGTAAATAAAACAGTGTGTGGTAGAGTCAGGAAATAGAAAGGCACAGATAAAATCAGTATTACTAAGTTTGTGGGGAGTATGTGGGTGTAGCTTCAGAAGATTAAAAGGAATCTGCTGGATTTTGGGCTGTGAATTGAAATAACCGTCTTAGCAAGGGAAAGGGAAACTCAGACAGAGCAATTTAAAGAAGTGTGTTGAAACTGCCATGCAGGCAATTTACATGCTGAGGACAACAAACTGACTGGCACTTTGCTGGGATGGTTACATCTGGCCAGCTCAGGAGAGACTGGACTCAAAACGCTTTCCGTGAAGCCTGCACAGGGTCTGAGGTTTCAGCTTTTGCAGTGTTTTAGGTATTTCATGTCCCTGTTTTGGGGAAGAGAAAGAAATCGTTCCCTATTACATGGGAAAGAGGAGAAATGTACCTTCCTCACATTAAAGCTAGATGACTCCTTGAGAATTTGCAGGAACAAAACTTTTCATTTTACAGGTTCATTTTACAGGTGTGTTCAGCTATGATCTGGATTGCATATCAATAACCCTACGCTCTCTTTTTTGCACAGTGGCATTTCCATGGAGGTCATAGGGAATATCACAAACAAACTGTCTATTTCTGGATTAAAGGTAATCATCATCAGCGTAAATCTACTGAAGGATAGACTTCCCAGGGGAGGGAAAAAATTTCTACCTGTATTTGTCATTTGCCCTGTATAATATTAAATGTGTTCACCCTTACCAAATGGAAAGACAAATTCATCATTAAATCAATGCTATTGAAGCTTTTGGGTTTCCTTCCTATCTTCTTCTGACATACCTTTTCCCTTCTTTGCCTAGGCCATTTTCCACAGCTGCAACATTCAGCTCTCACCTGCTGATGCTACCTGCTCTCCTCACTCCCTCCAGTGTGGGAGGAGCGCTAATGTTGCTTTTGTGAGTTTTTCGTGTTCTTTCTGTGTCCCATGGGATAATTTAGGTGAAAGACCAATGGTTCATGTTTAGAGTCTCTCTCTCAAATGCCCAAGGCCTTTAAAAAATGCCGACTCTGAAAGCAATACTGTGTTGGTTAAAACCAGTTGAAAAAGTTTTGAGGGTTTCTTTTTCACCACAAGCAATGGCAAGCTTTAGTTCTTCTTCCATCTAAATGAACACTTAGTTTCTGCAGAAGCCCTAATATCCCCTGGAAGCCATACAGTCTGATTTGTCCTGCAGACCAGTCATTTGACAGAAGGCAAAGAGGCTGCAGAGGTTCTCTCTTACCTTCTGTACTGGCAAGGAAAGGGCTGTCTGTACCCCTCTGCAACTTGCAGTTGCTCTGCTCCATGAGACCCCCCTTGCCAGCAGTAGAAGAAAATTTGGAGACTAGCATTCCCAGTCCTGTCACACACACGGATGCAGGCGTCAGTAGACTGCCATGGTCTGCTACTTCAGTGCCAGATCTGTATAATTTTGTTATTCTTGTGCAGGAACTTCTCTAAGAATCTGAATGAGTTTTTCATGGCTTTCCACCTGAACAGTTTTTGGTTTCTTTTTTGACAGATACAGGTTTTTTAAATTATAGTGTGCAGGGACAGAACCACTTGCTGTAATACCACTATTTCAGTCAATTATGTTATAAACATCATTGGAAGGCCAAACACATCCTGGGCTGCATCAAAAGCAGCAAGGCCAGCAGGTCAAGGAAGGTGATTCTCCTCCTCTATTCTGCCTTTGCAAGACCCCACCTGCCCAGGTGGGGTACAAAGAAGGTGTGGACCAGTTGGAGCAAGTCTAGATCAGGGCCACAAAAATGTGGGAGGACCTCTCCTGTGAAAAAAACACTGAGAGAGTTTGGGTTGTTCATCTTGGAGAAGGAAAGATCTGCGGAAACCTTATAGCAACCTTCCAGTACTTAAAGGGAGCTTTAAAAAATGAGAAAGAGCGACTTTTTACATGGACAGATAGTGATAGGACAAGGGGAAAATGCTTAAAACTCAGAGATGGTAGATTTAGATAAGATATGAGGAAGAAATTCTTTACCGTAATGTTGGTGAGGCAACGGAACAGGTTGCTCAGAGAAATTGTAAATGCCCCATTCCTGGAAGTGTTCAAGGTCTGGATGGTGGCCTAGTCCAGTAGAAGGTGTCCCTGCCTGTGGCAGGGAGGTTGGAAGTAGATGGTGCCTTCTGACCTGAGCCATTCTATGTTTCTATGATTCTGTGAGTCTAAGAAATAACACTGATCTGTTCTGTTTAAATATGACCATAATATACTTATGTCATGACATAATAATATACATATAACATGCTAATATAAGTAACAAGCAGGCATTTAAAATATATAATGCAAGTATAATGTTGATGAAGAATTTAGAAATGCCTACAAACTTAAAACACATAATTTGAATTTAGAAAGAGCCCTCATAGTGGATCTTGAGACACAGAGGCATAGTGATGTGAAGAGTGATCTAGAAGTTAGAAGGCTGCTGAATCTGGCAGTGTTTTTCTGCCACTGGCACCTATAACTAAACCAGTGTTGGGAGAGTCCTACGATTTTCCAGTGAAAAGTTTGTGTAGACCAGTCTCCACTGGGTTTAATTTACTTTGATAGAAGCTTTGTAAACACCAGGACCAATAGGACGTTTTCCATGATGGTCTCTTGGGAATCGTTTCTCTTCTGTTTGGTCCTGTGTTAATGTGAAAAAAAGGAGGGGAGGGGGAGTAATATATTTGCATTCCACACTGTATCAATTTTCTACAGATTTCCTAGCTCTACATCAATCTCAAAAGGGTTGGAAGGTTGTGATTTGCCTTCTAATAAGATTTTATGGCCTGAAGGGTTTGTCATATACCTAATGTTTGCACGTTTTTTTCTTCCAGAGCTCAAAGATCCTGGCTACCAATGGCACTTAATAATGCAGCCAAATTAGCTGACACAGAAAACCCCAATTGGCAACAGACTTAACTATTTTAAGCAAATAATTTAATTCTTAATCTACATCACTAAGAATATAATTTCTGCACTGTAGCAAGGAAACCACTCTAAGAATCTGGAGGGAATCCCCATGGTCTGCTACTGAACAGTTTTTGATTTATTCTTGGCAAGATTCAAGTCTTTTGAAACTTTAAGAGCTAGCAAAATCAATTATCAGGGTTTCAATTTTCTCCGGGCAATTTCCACCGCTTCAGCTTGCCCAAGAGACAGACTCTACATAAATACATTATACTGTGTGCTACTTGGAGAATTTGGCAGAGTTGAGAATAGCTCCACTTGAAAAATCACACAAAAGGTAAAGAAAACCCTCAGGTGAGGCATGCAGTCACACCTGAATGCATATCAGCAGTTTGAAAATAACTCTTCTCCAATATATAAAGGTAATTTATTGGGAAGGGAAAGAGCACTATTAGCTGTTTCTAGTTATTCTGGTACTGCAGTGAAGTTACTGCTGATTTACACCAGTATAAGCAAACACAAATCTAGCATGAAATTTCAAAAAGATACTGAATCCTGAAACAATCTATTTTTGTCATGTAATTTCATTTTAAAATGATACTCCTCTAGCTTGAAATGATCTTCAGTTAACACACGGTGGGAACAGAGTTGGGCCAAGTCAACCATCAACCTCAGACTTTCTGAACCTGCCAGGGGAAATCTCTGGGCCTAATTCAGATGTGATCATGCTGTAAATCACACATCAAATATAACTGGGAAGTTTTTAAAATGCCAGTAGTATGTTGGTCAAGGGTGAGTTATAGAGAAGAAATTATCTATTCTGGCATGAGAATGTAGACTGAACTACTTTGTAAAAAGTACTTGTCTTTGTCTTTTCTTTCCTTTTCTAATTCCATCTATTTGCTAGTAATGTTCACTTGCATCAGTTTCATTATCAATATGTATCATTTATTTTAGATTGCTGCTAGAACTGGCTTATAAAAATTAGAAATGGAAAAGACTCATTAAAGGCTCAGTCCTGCAGCTGCTTCTTGTGTGGAGCTGTCATTGATTTCCCAAGCAGCACCTGCTTGTGAGCAGCAGAGAGAATAAAGCAAATTAGAAATTGAAGGCTTGAATCTCTCATCTGTATAGGCTATACATGGGCAAGAAAGCATCTCATTATTAGAGCCAAGCATCTTTCTCTGGAAAGGTCCAAATTCTGCTGATAATCATAAGGAAGCTGAGGGGGGCAGGGAGCTGAACAACACAGAGGTTATGACTAACCTGTCTGGGAACACTGGAGGAAAGATTAGGGGCTGACACACTGAAAATTACACAGATTGAGATAAACAACGCTTGAAATCGGGGGAATATTTGTGGTGAAAGATAAAGATTTGTAGAAAGAAGTGGGAAAATAAGAGACAGTGATGGTGAAATAAGTCCTAATGAGGATCTTATTTTATAGGATAATGACAGGGCGGACAATGAACTGTTAGTTCAGATGGAATGATCCCGTGATCAGCAGAACTGGCAGCACTACTCTGTGATGTCTAAAACTGCTGCTGATGTAAACACCAATGACCTATTTTAAGGCATGCATGGAAGGAGAATCACTACATGGAAAATGCAAAAGGATGCAAGAGGTATATTGGCGCTGGCAGAACAGAACTGTGAAACAGTATCAATTGGACTTTTTAATAAGGGTTTTCTAGCTATGCAGAAGCACCTCATTAAACATAACATTTGTGGGACCAAATGAATAAAGATTAAAAGAGAACCCAAGACATGAAAGGGTGAATAAAGAAAAGATCAGGTGAGAGTGAGCTTTATATTTTACTAAGCTAAAAGACAAATACAAGAGGTGGCATCAATGTCCCCAACTTGTTAGAATATAGTAGATCTTCATTCCGTGTACATAAAAAGCCTGTGCAAGTCATATTTATTAAGAAAGGTAATTTGGTCTCTAATTTAGATTCTGGAATTGAATAGGAGTATTCAGACAGATATATACATAATATTTAGCTTTAGGTATCTTCAGATGTGTCTTCAAAACTCTATTAGTATGAATTTAAAGAGTTTTTTCCTCTAACAGCATTCTAAAGGAGAGGATGGGTCAGATCTCAGTGCTTTTCAATAGCCTCAGAGCAGTTATGTAATTTGAGACTCTCAAACTATTCGGAGTATGGGGAATTGCTGAACTAAGGGAAGAAAAGTAACCATTTAGCCCCCCACTTGGAATCAGAGAGAACAATTATAATTCACTTGGAAACTCATCATCAGGCAATCTGTAATATTATCTGTGTTTCTATAGCATTTCAAGATACATCACTAGTTACTCTTCTCTTGCTTCTGTGGCTTCTAGTGTTTTCCAGTTGTGTAGTAGCTTACATGCAAGATTATAATATAACCTATTAAGTAAATTCAACATCAAGCAGTAGTGAACTGCAAAAATCACATGGTACTCACTGTTTGAAAGGGTAAACTGGGACATAAAATGTTACATGTTAATGCACAATAAATAAGGACTTGCCCAAGGTCATGCAGATGAGAACAAGATGTGCTCAGATTCTTTCCTACTTTAATTGTGGCATGCTTGCTTAACACAGGAGGATCAGAGTTACATACTTAGAGTGAAAGGGAAGTCCACCTCACAAAAATGTTTAGTGTCTTTGTGTGCTTTATGTGCCTTCACTTACTGCAAAGGGTTTACATTGGTTGACAAATTCATGTGACCTGTTCAGTCAGCTTGAGCAAAGACGGTTTAAAACCCACACTGCTTTTAACAAAGGAGGGCTAAGTTAAGTAAATATAGAACTGGAGGGCCTAAATGTTAACCAATCTAATCTACAAAGGACCTGTAGTCCACATGACCAGGGAAATGTGTAATTCTAATTTTCATTAAATTCAGAAAACCTGTGAGATCTCCGAGAAATTTCAGAGGCTGTGGTTATGACAACCCACACAGGAAAATGGAAATAAAATCACAGGACTGTACTATCATTAGTCTAATAACTAATAAATATTACCTTTTCTTAGTTTGTTTTCCTATACCCCCCAATCATTTGGTCTCTCATCTGTCTTCTCTGTCTTGTAAGATAGACAGTAAGTAATTCAGAGCCATCATTCTGTTACATGATCGTGCTTTCCTCGTGCAGCAGGCTCCTACTGTCTGGTTGCACCTCCAGGCTTCTCAGTGTTGGCTTCTGTGCCATAATCTTTTCCCTCTAGGAGATCAGCTAGTAGAGCGGGCAAGAAGGATAGTCACAATTCATAAGACTGCGGACTGTTTTACCAACCACAAAATAGAAAAAAAAAAACCCAAACCAACCAGTCTTTAGTCCTATCCTTTCTCACTTATTTGCCAGTCACAAAGAGGAAAAGCTTTTGGAAGGCACACCAGTCAGTAAGGCCCAGGTACACCAGTCAGTAAGGTCCCCAGAAACCTCCTGTGTGCCAGCCAACAGCAAACAAGGATAAAATATAGTTATTTTAAGTCTGGTTTTCTCTGAATTTTCTTTCCATTTATGTCACCAATTAAGGTTTAACTAGCTGGGTCCTTGTGAAGCTCTATCAATTTCAAAGACCTGTTCCACGACCCAGTTCCTTCATAGACTGTCGGGTGTCAAGGATACCCACAGGTCATCAATCTTCCACATAACCTTTATCAACAAAGTGGAAGAAGAAAGTCACCCATTTCAGCATGATCGCCCATCTCAGGCAACAAACACTGAGGAGTCATGAATCCGGTAACTCTTGGCACAAGCAGGTGTAAGCTAGCAACTTGCCTTTCTAAAGGAAAGTACAAAATCTCCCTGATAACAATGGGTCCTTTACTGGCAGTGTGAATTGGTTTGGATGTTAAATATTACATACACCTATGTCTTTACTATTTTAGCAGAACCACCAGAAAACAAAAGTGTCTATAACCCGAAGATGTGACATACATGCAAGGATTCATGAATGTACTTAAGCTTCCTTAAAAAGCAGCATGCAATTTCCTCACGATGAAAGAGGCTGACCAAAGCCACTGACAAGCACTTTGGAGCTGCTCATTTATGTGGGGGAGAAAAAAAATAGGAAAATGTTAGTCAATCACATTTCCATCTACTTTCCTTTCCTTCTCAGTAGTTAAAGGCCACTTGCTACCAGGGTGACAGAAAACCCACAAAACTAGGAAAGAAGACATTTTCAAGTTATTTCACTTTAGGCTGAGGAAAAAAAGGTAATCAGGTCACAGTAATTTTTATCAGAATGATTTTAACAGTAATAAACCCCAATAAGTTAATGTCAGAGCAAAATATGGATCAGAATGTGCCCTAATCCATTCTTGACCCAAACACCACTTTAAGCTTCTACTGAAATATGTGACACTACATTTGAATTAAGTTAATGAGAACATCAGATAGACTCTCAGTCATCATAGTGATTGTGAACTCTGGTGTAATCCTATCTGAAATTACCACTGTCACACGAAGTATTGGAGTTAGAGAGGATGGTTCATGTCTGCATCTGCAGTGCTGTGCTCATTGAACACTTTAACTTGATCCAGCAGTGTCTCCAGCAACACCACTCCAGACTTTCAAGAATGATTTAAAAGACCCAAGACTAATTTACATCACTATGACATAACCTGACCAAGCAACATATAGTTCTTCTAAAATGCATAATGTGTTCTGAGCACTTTTAGGCTCACTGATTATGGTGGGGTGACTTTGGGGGAGCTGAAGTGATTGCATTAGACTCAGAATATGCTATGCAGCTTTGGTCTAGAGTACTGCCTGCAATCCCAAAAGGATCCCACATTTATGGCTATGCTGGATAAGCCATCAGTCAGGTCTTGATTTTTGACTGGGCTTCACTGACAAAGCAGTTACCTAGGTCAGAGCTGGACTCAGAGATCACTGATATAGATTTTGGTTATAAAGCATATCTGGAAAAAATCACAGGTGAATAATAAAGTTAAGTCCTGTCAATCTTTACAATTCAAGACCACTGTCTTTTGAAAGCTAACCATAAAAACCCCAAAGCCCAAAACCAACCACAAACAAACAAAAAACCCCACAAAAAACCCTACAAAAAATAAAACAAAACAAAACAAAAAACCAAACCCAAAAAACCCAACAAAACCCAAAAACAACCAAAAAAAACCAACCCAAAAGAGAGAGAATAGAATGTACCTCCTGAACTTTGCCTTATCTTCAATCACAGTTATAAGAATACTATTCAGGGCAAAGCTGTTATGTACAGTAAGAGCTGGAAAGATCTGAAGGAGAGGCAAGGAAGAAATGTAGTCTCCTTTCCTTCCTTAGGCCAAAATACTGAGAGCTCAGCTTTGGAATTTAGAAGTGCTCCGCTTCACTGATTCCTGTGGAGCCAATCCTGCCCTTTAAACACAGACCTTGGTATCAGAGCTTGGGGGAAAATAACACAGTCCTCTAATAAAGGACTTCATTGCTTGCAATATTTACGTGTAAAACAAACCATGTCAAAAAGGCCTCTGGAGTAAGAGGTTTAGGCCAGAGGAATCAGTCTAGTAGAGTCGCTGCGTGTATTAATCTAATTTTTGTGAAGGCGTTGTGGAACTGCCAAGAAGCAATTCTTGCATTAGGTAAAGGCTCTACTCCATAAGCATCCATCACTATTCATTCTGACTACATTCATTCAGTTAAAATGTATACGATAAATCAAATTAAAAGGCTGCTCTTTTAAATACCTTAATCAATAAGAAAGGCAGGGCTTCAGCTACACCTAGCTACAAGCTCCCAGTACTGCAGCCTCTGCGCAGCACTCTGATAGCGAAGCTTTGTCTGTCGTGGTAAATAACTACTGCTCTGCTTCAACTGTGAATTGAAACGAAGCACCTCCAATTAAGTAGCAACGATTTAAACAGCTCCTTGTAAAAATCTGTGTGATTATCTGTGCATTGGCATCTTTCATGTAAAGTGCTTAATTAAAATGTCAGGCAAGGTGTCAAAAGGCGACGGCTCAGAGGGAGACCAAGAAGTGAGGCGATGGGACGGCGGGCTGCCCTGCGGCAGGTCCCTCTCTGAGGAGCCAGAGGCGGGGCAAGGTGCTTGTCAGATGTTCCTCTTCTCCTTACAGGGCAAAGCCACAAGGTGACTTGTGACAGACCAGTTGTCACCCTCCCCTACCATCCCAGGGCACAGCTGCAATAATGCACCGCACTGGCGGACCGTGCATCCCAAAGCAAACACGCTGCTGCCCCGAATACTTTCAATGGTTACATTTGCCCTGATTAAACCCGAGTGAGGACATAAGGAAGCACAAGGCCTGTGGTGCTTCCTGGCCACTGAAAGAGTCCCACCAGACAAAGCTGAGACAATATATTACAAGGGATTTTAGAAGTGAGAAGGTGATTTTTAGAGGCAGCACTGAGCACAGGCTTCAAGCCCATGTTTTGGCTACAATGGTTTGCAGTGTG
This sequence comes from Prinia subflava, assembly GCF_021018805.1. Lineage (NCBI taxonomy): Eukaryota > Metazoa > Chordata > Aves > Passeriformes > Cisticolidae > Prinia > Prinia subflava. The sequence goes on along the minus strand of NC_086248.1, from coordinate 63,498,232 downwards.
AAAACTGATGGGAATGGGACCTCTCCCTGCTCGCAGTCCAGGAGCAGGGAGTGTATCCTGTGCCCACCCTCAAGAGCAGAGAAGCTGGTGCTCAGAACTGCAGGCTTCATTGGCTCCATCCAGCAGCAGCTTTGCTCACTTACATTCACCTAGGAAAAATCAGTTTTTTCTTGTAAATAATGGTCCGTGAAGAAGCTTAACACCTCAGCACCTCATGTTTTCCCAAATTCTCCACTTTCCTGGCCTACAGTGTTTTGTGCCCTATCAGACATGATGAGTAAAACCAACCTGTCCTGACAACTCCATTGATAGGCCCCCATTCATAGTGCCTATCAGGTTAAGGATTTACTGGTCTTCAGATCTTTTCCCTAAAACTTTCTCTGTGACGGTCACTAATTTTTTTCTGCCTGCTACTTAGAAAGAATTTGTATTCATCCCCACACCTGCATTTCAACCTTGCCCTTCATCTCTTTGTTGGATCACACATTAGCCTTAGTGCAGCCTGCTGGTAAGCATCCAAAAATATAACTATATAACCCTTATAATTCTATAAGGAACCTAAAATATATTTAGTTTCTGTACAAAGCAGATGTTTGCAGAATCTTGGTGTCTTTCTCCATCACTGGGAAATCCTAGGAGTTCATTTCTGCCTTCAAATACATAGTTCATGTAAAGTTGATGGAGGGCACATAACTCTGTGAGTTTGTAGACAGAGATAATATCACTTATTAGACCAAATAATGTAACTTGAAGTAAATATAAAAGATTTTGAGTATCATGCCTTTAAATACATATCCTGGCAGAGAGAGTGAAATCTGAAATACTCTGTGTTACTTGTGTTTGAATAGCAGCAGATAAGACATTTTATACACTTTCAGAAATGTCTCCCTCTCCTGCACAGCGCACTAGTGCTAGCAAAGCAGAAAACTCACAGGGCAATTCTTAGGAGGCTTTTGGTCAGAACTGCCCTCAGTATCTTATTGCAACGAGCATCTGCTGAATAATTAACTTTTGAGCTTAAGAAATGCTGTGTAGTTGCACTAATAACTTCAGCCACAGTTTTAGGAACTTGACAATTCTGAAAGTTTATTTTATTTTACTTTATTGTTTATAAAATAGGTAATATGCTGCCAAATGAACACTCCAGTAGAGAAAGATAACAAAATGGCCCAGTGAAAGAAAAAGGCGTGAAAAGTGGTTAGCATTTCATGAAGCCTGATAAGGTGGAAAATGTCTTACTTGGTTTTAATATGGTAAATTAGTCTTTCAAAATCTGTTTCGGGCCTGTGATCAAATTGGCCCTCTGTAATTTTTTAAGAGGTGGAAAGGTGCAGCAGATGGAGAGGGACTGAACCAACTCTATTAAAAACCAGGAGTCGCAATTTTTTTCCAAACTGAGGCAAAGAGAATAACAGAGAACCTACCGTAACAGCAGCTCATCTGTTCAGTCATTTGATGTATCTCTTTATTGTTGCAGTTACTGAGACCCAGCTTTATCTTGCACGTGAGCACAATAGTGACACCATATTGAAATGTGTAAATATATTTTCATAAACTATGTAAAACACCTCCTCTTTACTGGCAAAATGATGCACTCAGAATACATGAAATCCAGAGAAAATGCTGCTGCCTTGCGTTCCAAATTCCTCTGATTCCTCATCTGAGTTTTATTGCACATGTACTGTTATCTGACAAATATATCTGCCAGACTATTTAAAAAATACTTTGTCTTATCATTTAAACAGCTCCTGTCAATGTTACCTAGTCCTTGTTCACACTGCTATTTCTATGAGTGATGATACAGAAATAGATCAGGTTAAGGTCGGTGTGTGTAGCCCAGATCCATAACATTGGCATTTCTTATTCCTGTCTGCAGTAAACCCAAAGTATTTTTGAAGAAATGAAGGCTTCAAAAGGGACAGCTGTAGGGTCAGGGACAAGAACTGCTTTTTGTGATTAAATTTCCCTCTGCTAAATGCTTGTGACCCACGATTTTGCTGGGGTTTCTGATACAAGGGTGTATTGTCCCCTTGGGTACCAGCTCACGTGTTAAGCTCTGGTGTGCCACACAGTCAGGAGGGAGCAGAGGCAGAGGGCAGGAGGAACAGGGCAGGAACAGGGTAGGAATAGGCTGACTGCTACAGCCAGCTGTTGATGCAGAAGTCACCTATGTCCTCATGAACTACTTCGGTGGGGCTCCACAGACACAAGCCTTTGGCTGAACACTAGCGATCCACAAGGCTTTGTATCCAACCGAGTGCGGAAAACATCTCCCTGGAGAAAAAGTAAAAAAAAAAAAAAAGAGTAACTAAAAAATGAAACAAATGAAAGGAACTCCACAAATCCAGATGCTGGAATTTTCCAATCCCCCTAGCAAGACAAGATAAGCAGGGGATAATCCTTGTTTATATAACTTTTCTTTTTACTTTTTTTTTTTTTTTTTTTTTTTAATAAAACCTGAGACCAACAGGCATGTTTTCACCAGGTTCGTGTGCTTCTTTTCTAAACCCGCGCCGAGAAATTTCGGGACGGGGCACAACCCCTCGGGCCGGGTGCTGGGGAGGCTGGCCGTCGGTGGGCTCGGCTCTCCCTCCACGGCTCTCCAGGGGTCCCTGGGGCAGGGCAGTGACGCGCACTCGGCCGGCTGCCCCGGCTGGGAGCCGTGTCCCTGCTGTGGCCCGGCACAGCCCGTGGCCGCTCCAGGACGGAGCTCCCCGGCCCGGGGGCGGCTCTGGGCCCCGCGCCCCTCAGCGGGCCCGCGGCAGGGCGCGCGGCCGCCGCCGGGGGGCGCGCTGGCGCCGCGGCCGCCCCGCGCAGGTGCCTGAGGGCCGGGCCGGGGCTCCCGCGGCGCCCCAGCCCCTCGGTGGGCGGGCGGCGCCCCAGCCCCTCGGTGGGCGGGCGGCTGCCGCTCCTGCGGCCTCCAACCCAGCGCCCACCCGGGGGTTCTTGGCTCCCGGCGAACAAGGACGAGGACGGCGTTAATGGGTGCCTGATTTTCCACCGAGCGCGCGTTGCGTGGCGGGCCGGCTTAGGGCTGATCTCCCTTCCAAATAAAGCAGCGCGTCTATTTATGGCCGTGGCTTAAAGAGGAGATCTCATGTACCATGTTGGAAGTTCTTGAAAAACAGCCAAAGTACAGAGGTCAAGTTTCCTGTACTGACAGCAACTTAGCGGGACGCGAGACGGCAGTGTCCTTCGTGAGGAGCTGGAGAACTGGGTCACTGTGCATCCTGCTCTAATCGCTGGGTTCCAATAATAAATTACTTCTGTCTATTTCGAAGCAGTGTGGAGGACAGAGGGAATCTGCTTGAAGGCCTGTTACTGCCTCAGCCATGGGAGCCAGTGGGACCACTGCCAAGGGGTTCATGTCAGCAAGATGAGGGTCAGGCCCCCAATATTGCTATTGATGATATAATGAATAAAAAAATACACTCTTGTGCTATCCACTGGGATCTGGCTCTTCATTAGAAATTAAGGGACAAGGCAGACAATATGATTGTTTGGCAAATTTCCCCAGGGTCTACTTTTAAGAAATCATAAAACCCCTTGGTGATGCCTTGCCCAAAGCCAGTGCTTTCAGTAGCTGCTGTTACCCAAGAGGCAGCAGCTCTCAGTTTTACATGGAGTTGTACCCAAATAGACTCTACCAGTGTGCTCATGGAACTGCCTACTCTTGGAAAAGCTTGCATGGAAGGATTTAATGTTGACAGACTTAAGTAGTGATGTCTCAACTGTGAAGAATCTGTTGTTTAACCAACTTTATGAAGCAGAAGTGCCTATCATTAAAGTGAGAGTATTCCCTTTGGTTTTAGAAGATCATCGAGGCTTTAAACATCTATGCAATTTGGTATGCACATAATTTGATAGTCTGTTTTACAAGAAGTTGATTAGAATCAGAAAAATCACCCTCCCTAACTCCCGCAGAAGAGGGCAATGAAACGTGCACAGATCAAACAGCCTTAAAATGGAAAAAGGATTTATATAGTGGCAAACTGGGCAATGGCTCTTAAAACTACAGCTTTATTCTTCTAAACACTCTTTTACGTTATTGGTGAGTTGGTAAGTTATGATTTACTGTCATTTGATGTAAGGTTTGCTGTCACAAAACGTTAGCAATCACTGGCTGAAACCAGAAGGCTGCTTTTTAAAAATTCTTGGTATTGAATTTTCTAGGAATGGACTGTCACTGCCTGCAGAGTGCGTTTTGTCATCTCAGTTTTTCCCAGAAGCATACACTTTCTTCTTTTTACCTTTGCTAATACTTTAATATTGACTTTTTTTTTTTTTTCTTTTTACATTCATAAACATGTTAGTTGCTTCATGTCTGCAAGGCAAAGAAGGACAAGTATCACTTTTCTCACCAGCTGGGACAATCTTAGAAATAGTAATCAGTTTAATTTCCCAGCTTGATTCAAAACACTGCTATTTACACTCCCATTGTGTGGTGATATCCTCCTGTTTACGTGACCAGGTTTAAAATTTAACTACATGCACCATGCTGTTTTTCTTCCTAATTCAGGAGACATCGATTAAAAGGTAAGCAAAAAGAAAGCTCAGTGGTACTGCTCCTCCATCGAACTTGGGAAGCATGGCTAAACAGGATTACGTGTGTTATTAGGGTCCTGATCCCACAGCCCTCACCAAAGTAATAACTTATGCAGGAGCTTTGCCAAAGGCCAGGTGAGGGCAGAAGGCAGCAACAGTTGGCACTAAATGTCAGCTGCCTTTAAATAATGGGCATTTTCCTCCAAAATATGTGAAGTAGACCTGTATGAATTTGTGTCAGTGGCTTCACTTGGCAGCAGTTTCTGGGAGAGAGGGGTCAGAGATGTCCCACTGTGGAATACTTCAGTGATATATTCCCCTTCTCCTAAGTCACTGGAAATGAAATGAAGCTGGTTCCAGAGTCACACAGATCTGGACTGATGCAGCAATCTCCTGTGTTACCTTGTGAGGTGAGAGCGGCAGAGGGTGACACCCACCACCCTCCCTTCCCTCATTACAAACACTTTTTACATAGCTCTTCCAGGTGAGACAATGAGTATACAAAAGAACAAAGTCTACTATATAAATGAAAGCAGATTTATAAAATTACAAGTTTAATAGATAAATATAATAAATACTTTATGCATCATAACTCTGGACAACTACATTTAAAGCAAGTATGTTGGCAAGTCACAAAAAAAGTTGCGCCCTCGGCAACTTTATTTTTCAGAAAACCACACTGACAGGCATATTACAATGTAACGCATGAGGCTTTATGCTGTAAGTATGTTCAAATCCTGCTCACCTACCGAGTTCACCATGACATATATATAGGTGTAGTGTACTTTCTATCTTGGAATGTCTTTTTGCACACCAACACGGTTGTACAGATAGATGTTATGTTCTACTTACCAGGGACAGTGGGGAAGAGTTTTGGAGAAAAATACGGGTAAATGACTTCTAGAAAAACTAAAGCATTTCTTAACTTTTTATTGACATTGGCAAATTAAAATAGAATAAATTAACAATATTTTCTCAAAAAAATGTTTTGTACAAAAATACTGTCAAAATTTCCTGAAAAGCTTTCAACACAGTAGTATCTTTTCATGTACTGAATAAACTATATTAGCACAGTGTCAAAACGCTGAAGACAGAAACAAAATAAAAAAAATCTGTGAAATGTTTGCCACTAGTCAACATTCCATCCACACCATATTATTGTCTGTACATATGGGGGAGGGGGAATGGGTAGCAGACTTTTTAAGTAACAGTATTACTTTTCCTGATCTGGAAAGGTTTGGCCCACATCTGTTAAGCTTCCAGTTTAGCGTATTCAGAAAAAAAAATAGTCTGTACTGCAATGCATAGTTAAAAATTAAGCAAGATGGCAGCTTTTGTGCAGTAGTATCTGCCCTTCAAAGTTCATGCAACCAACTAATGCAATTTTTTTCCCTGTTCTCTCAGAATTTGAATGCAGTTCAAGTCATTGGAAATCATAGTTTACAAAATCCACAAGATTAAGCAATTTGCCAAGATTAATATCTAACAGTCCGGCACTGTGGGAATTATGGGCACGTTACTGCGAGGAAATTAAGGTCGGGAGGGGGGCAACCAACTTAAAAAGGCAGAGTTCGCTAGATATTATTACTACAGGAGGGGAGGTGAGTGACAAAGCTACAAAAATAAAAAAAGAAAAAAGTGGCAGCGATTAAAAAAAAAAATTATACAAGCGCATAGTTGACTCTGCTTTCCAGATTCTCACCTTTTCAAGCCCTGAAAAGTGAGACACCGTGTCTAGGGGAATGTTTTCATTCGCACCGATAAAAGTCCTTTGTTTGTTTTAAATGAATCAGCAGCTCACCCTGCTGGGCTGCTGTTTGCAAACGAAGTCTGTCATGAAGTCAAACTCGTTCTGTCCCAACCACAGCTCAGGAAGCTCCTTGATGCGATCCAGCCCCATTTCGATGACTAAGGACATGAGGACCTCCTCGTCGATGAAGTCCGTGTCTATGACATTGGGCGGCAGCATTGCCGCGGGGACGTGGGGGACGGCGGGCGGCAAGCCGCTGCCGCCGCCGCCGCCGTGCTTGGGGTTGCAGTCCCTGAAATGCTGCTGGCTGCCGCCGTTCAGCTGGTGGCTACCGGGGTGCAAGTCCGGCATGTAGTGGCTGTGGGGGTAGGGGTGGTGGCTGAAGTACTGGTTGTTCAGCTTCTGGAGCTGCATGCTGGCGCTCAGCTGCCCTCCCGGGCTGGCGACGGGGGGGGCCATGAACTGGGAGCCGCTGAAGCGGGCGGGGGGCGGCATGCTGCCGGCCGGGTGCCCTCCGCTCACGCTGCCCGGCCCCATGGCGTGCCTCACCCCGCTGCTCGCGTTCATACTCCCAGCTCCGTAATGTATATGATCGCCCATCAGGGCGCTGAAGGCGTGCTGCTGCGGCGGCTGCTGCTGCTGGTGGTGGTGATGGGGGGTGGGAAACTGCCCCATGCCCATCCGATGCGCAGGGTGGTGGTGGAGCCCGCCGGATCCGTCGGGGAATCGCCCGTGGTTCATGGCCATCATGTGGTCTGCCATGGCTCACCTGGAAAGTTAGCGTGTGAATACATTAGGAAATACACCCTCCTCGGACATCCAGCCGCCCTCTCCCGGACCAGCTGCATCTGCCTGGCCCTGGCAGAAATTACTTGCTGGCCCTGCAGTCCTATGTCCTTCTCGGTGCAGGAAACAACAAAAAAACAAACCCCCCAAAACAAAAAAACCCCACAACCTAAAAAAATCTCCCAAAAATCTACAGTGGCTGCACCATGGAGTACAAAAGGAAAAATAAAAGGAGAGCCCGCAGAACGAAAATCCCGGTCCCCTCCGCTGATCCGGCGGGCAGCACGCCTTCCCACTCCAAGTGGCTCATACCTATCGGCGGGGAGCGGCGCATTCGGCCGCCACCGCCGCCTCCTCGCACGCTCCGGAGCCGCCCAAGCCCCCCGGCTTTGCCCGCGAAGGCAGCGGATTCCCACGGCACTCTGGCTAACTTGCGAGGAACAAGCCAAGAATCGGCAAGTCCTACCTAGCCGCTGACAGTAACTTTTGGAATTAAGTGCCAATTATTTTGGTGAAAATACGGTAATGCACAGATAAGGACATGAAGCCAGGCAGCTGAGAAACACCTTTCCTCGCGTGTTTATACAGTCACGTTTTTCCTGTTGCACACAAAAGGGACACCCGGCACCAGCCACGAGAACCGCCGCACTCACCTCCCGGCTCCTTTCTTCTTCTCCTTCAAAGGTGGCGGTGGAATCAGTCAGCGAGAGTCACCCAGCATAGAGAGGGCTTCTCCGGCTCCCTCTTCCCGGCGCTGACGTGACCGGCGCCGCGATCGCTGCCGCAGCCCCGGAGCTGGTTCTCGCCGCTCCGCGAGGCGCATCGGCACTTGCCAACAATGAGCTGTGTTCCTTACACGGCTTTGGCCGCGGCTAATATAGGATTTCAGAAGGGAGGAGCAAAACCCTTACAGGCAACCAGAAGTAAAACCTGGAGCAAGCGGGGCGGGAGGGGGGGGGGGTGGGGGGGAGGAGGGAGAAGGGGAGGAAGAAAAGGGAAAAAAACCACCCAAAGCCCCAACACCCAGCGCGCGCGCGCAGGCAGCGGGGCACACGCGTGTTCGGAGACACGCGGGAAAGGGACAGGCGTCGGCAAGGCACCCGTGCGCCCCGCGCTCGGCGCTCCCCCGGGAACAAAGCGGGGCACCCCGCGCACCCCGCGCCCGCTTCCCGCCGCCCACGGCCCCGGCCCGCCCCGCGCCCGGGCATCGCCGCTGCCCCTTTGCGCCCCGTCCGGTCGTGTCGCTGCAGCGCGGCGGCCGCCGACACGCGTGGGGCTGAGCGCTCCGGCAGCGCTGCCCGGGCAGGGCGAGGTGCGTCCCTCCGGCGCCGCCGCTGTGCAGGTGCCCGGATCCGCCGGCGTGAGGCCCCAGAACCCGCGTGGGCGTCCTTGGGGCCGGCCCCTCTCCCGGAGGCGAGATCCGAAATCCACCTTTTTCCACAAACACGGCGCCGTGTGCGGGAGGTGTATGTGGGGATACCGGCACGCTCCCCACTTCCCACGTCTCTGCATCTCCTGTTTGTTTTTTTTTTTTTTTCCTTCGCTGCCGCCCGGGCTATGCAGGGCGAGTGCCCACCCACTCTTGCCCTTGGCCGGTGTGGTGGGATTTATTACAGTTATTTACGATTGTTTTCATTGGAATGGCAAAGAAAACCAGAACATGCGGGCTGCGGGTGGGCACATGTTTTGCACGGGCAATCGCCCTGGCTGGGCACGTCCCCTATCGCTCCCCCTGCCCGGTAGAGCCCTGCCTCACTGCACAGCCCTGGCAAGGGCCACGCGAATCCAAGCCGTCCCCCCACCCCCGAGGCGCTCCTGCCTTTTGCTCCAGCTCCACCAGCTCCTCTCTGAAGGGCAGCCATGCTGAAGTAGCAGGGGAGAGCTGAGGGGCTGGGGGAGGCATGCCACAGGGAAGTGCTGGATGGTGGCCCACTTTTCCACAATTGACTGGCTTTCTGCTTCCGTGTTTGTTTTTCTTCTTGAAGCCGTCTACGGGCACACAGAGAGGACACTGATAGGCAGGACATTCTCCCCGGCACAAGAAATTGTGACTATGAGGTCAACACGGCCATCATGTAGGCTGAGATCAGGTTTCTGGTCTTCCACGTGCTTTGCAAGGATGCACCCACAGTGCAGGAGGGCCTCCCTGGGGAGGCACAGGTGAGGCAAATGGGATGCTTCGAGAGGCTCTCCATGTGGCAGCGTCTTCCCCCTGTGGGATGGGACAGGTTCTTACTTGGCTGCAGTGGCTTATGAAACCTAAAGGTTATCCCTGCCTTGTCTCTCCTTGAGATGGAGGCAGAGCTGGGCTCCTGGATGCACTGAGGTGTGATGGATGACTGTCTCTGTGTGGCTGGTGCAATCCTTTGGCAAAGCCATGTGGGCAGGTGGCAGTGGTTGGGCACACATGGGATACCAGGCAAATTCCTGGCTGAGGTCCCAGCTGTGAGGGACAAAAGGGGTGAAATCAAAGCACTGGGAGGACAGAAAGCTTTAAAAGTGTGAATTACTTCAAGGAAGTCACCTTATCCTGAAACTCCTTTTCCTGCAGCCGTTAAGTAGGGTGCCCATCATGATTTCACCTTCTGGTCTTCGAATGCTCGTGAGTAGATGGATGTGGGAATTGATCCTGAGGATCTCCAATACAGCCAGGGATGGTCAGAAAAGTGACAGTACCGTTCTGGAGTTTTTTCTTCACGTTTGTGTGCAGGATTAGCAGGACAAAACAATGAATAATAAGATCCTATTCCATTTGGCAAGTAGTCTGCTGTGTATCATGACAAGTGGTTTGTTTAATGTCACATATCCATGGTGATAGTGGTATGCCTTTTTGCTCTCCGCTGCTTTAAGTTTGCGATCCTTTTTAAAGCCAAGCACACATCGTATCACCACCCTGCAAATGCCCTTTCCTATTTTCAGCTTTCAGGTGCTGGAAGCTGCCAGCTTGCCAAAGTGAGTTATGAACAATTGGTGTGAGACTGCCAGAAGCAATAGTAGGGAAGTCGCAGCCTCCATGACACTTCACTCATGCAAAACATATCTTCAAATATTTACAGCCCACGTACAAAGAATTAGTGGGACCGTGCTTTCTCCATCGGGGACTGCAATGGGATGCAGATAAGGCTCAGCAGAGCAGTGCCAGACAAGGCAAGTCTGTCATTGTTTATGGCCATAGCAAAGTGGGAACACAGTCAGTGGGTTGCTTTCCAGGAAATGGCAGGAAGGCTTGTGACTGGCAACTCAGGGAATGCAGGACAAAGCATGAGTCCATCACCACTGAGCTCTTAGGAGATCCTGAATCTCATTTGTTTAGTGAGATGACCCTGATCCATAGTTATTTAAGGAAATCTTTTCACTCATATTCTTCAAAGTCTTTTGCATACAAGTTGGTTCTTCAGTCAGACAGCAAGAAAGCAGGGCACTGCGTATCAGGAGAAAGCTGGAGATGGCCAGGGGTGGGAATGAAAGCAGCAGGCTTCACAGAGTCGCTTCTCAAGTGAAGAATTGGAGTAGAGTTGAAAGCAGAATGTGACTGAAGGGCCCATCTAGGACAAATCACTGAGAAACATCAAACACGACAATGGAAAAGAAAGACAAAGATGGATCCTTGGTTGAATGTTAACATTTTGGATTGGAAGGCTGGCTTGCAGATGTGGCCCTGTTCACTCCTTCCAGAGTGGAATGTCTGCTGAGTATGGTGAAAGGAAGGAAAGGAAAATCACAAAGGAGAATCCCAGATGGTGTGTTTTCAGATATTTACTGGAAATGTTTAAGCTTGCTGAGTATTTGGGGTATGTCCCTGTAACAAGATACCCAGGACACCAAATTTCAGGGGGACTTGGATCTTCAAGTCCTTTTTTTTTTTCTTGCAAGTTTGAAAATGTAATCCCTAACTCTGTAACTTGTCTGTCCCAGATGATTGTGGAGGTGAGTTTCTGTGTGTTCCCTCCCACGCTGACACAAAGCAGTCAGGAAAATCCAGGTCAGGACAGCTGCTAGGGTTATCTGATAGGAAATTTTATATTAGAATGATATCCTGGAAGAAATGCCCTTTCTGTAGAAATGACACTCTGCTATTGAGAAGACAAGTCATGATTTTCTGGCTGCTCTCACGTCTGACCTCTTCAATGCTACCTTCAATCCCACCCTTCCCGGAGGCACCTGGCAGTTGGGATGAAGGAGGGAACTGTGGTTCAGGAGGTCCCCAGCTCTTTGCTGGACGTCTGTCCCTAATTTCACTGCCCACCCTGAAGAAAAATGACAAGTTTGTTCCAGATGGGCACCCAGGAAGCAGAGAAATCTGTTTTGGTCTCTCAACATGCCTGTTTATTACCCCCTAGAATTCCCTTTGTGAGAAGAACGGTTAGGTTTTTTTACTGATGGGGTTTTGATTAACAGGGAACTCTGTTTTATGTTGTTACTAAGAGACCTATTATTCTGATGGGATTGAGAGTAAATATTGGACACAAGACTAACCATGGGTCTAGTCATGAGATCCTCTGTGAATCCAGGTGGAATTACCATGGCAAGCTTGGCTGTTAGAACAGCCCCATAGTCCAGACTACGGCAGAAAACAGAGGATCAACTCCATTTACTTAGTTCAGAATCAGACACAAGCTTCCTCAATCCATCATAGCTCCCCTCTGTTGGTCCAGACACTAGTCAGGCTTTCCCCAGAGCTGAGCATCTAGCCTCCCTTTTCAGCAATCTACTGTCCCAGGGAAGGCCACTGTTCAGAGGTACTGTACCTGACATACAGGTGGGCAGCCCAAGTGTGGGTGAGGGGACCCACTGGGGATTTCTTTCAGTGGTGGCTTATGTTACCAGGAGTTACTGGAGTGATGTCAAAGCAAATCTGTGTTGTATTCCTAAGAGTTGGTTAGTGGAAATGCAGAAAGAGACATAGAATGTGCTATCTCAGTTAGTCTGTATGGGATTAATTTTTTCTTTGACAGGTTTCACAAGATAAACCATTGATGTGCTGGTTGCAAGTGGTTACTGTGCTGAGAATTGGGGTTACAGGTGTCCTTTATTAGCAGCAAATCATTCTGAAAGAAGTTACTCAGGGCAAGGAACTTGAAGCATTGGGGGATATGTTAGAGGGTTTCATGTGCTTGCATCTCTTGTTGATATGCCAGGAACCAAAGATGTACACATAAAATTGCTGGTCAAAATTAAGGAACACAGGCTATGCAAATTGTGCTACTCTCTTCCCACCCACATTTTTTTGTGTTTTGTTAGATGGATCAAGATAGTAATGTGCCAATGTATTTTATTTTGATAATAATGGATGTAGCTTTGCAACCTTTATCTGCATGATCTTATTCATATGTGAATGTCTTGGGGAGCATGGCAAGCTCCATTTTTTTACCCTTATATGCCCTCTTTGTGCAGTCTTTCAAACTTGTGTGCTCACAACTGAGAGCATTCCTTAAGTGTAATTTCACTGCAAGGTATCTTTTTTGAAAAAGTAACTCTGCAAAAATGGGAAAACTTATTAAGAACATTATTTCCCGAAGAGGCACGAGAGGATGTAAACATACTAAAATAAACACACACATAAGCAAATAATGGATCAAGCATCATTCCATTTGCACTTTGTTACACAGAACCCCAACACAGATCTTTTGACTACTCTTTATGTTTTGGTATCAGTGGGAAACAGAAATAACAAAAGGAAACATTCAGGTGCTTTTGAAAAAGCAGTGGCAGCTTCTGTAGTAAACTGAATAACACAAGCTTCAAACAGAACACAGAGGTGGAAAGCGGTCACCAGGGCTAGGATGTATGAACAAATGTTTTTTTCATTTGGAGATCAAGCCACGTACTAATAATTACTTGTTTGGCTCAAGAAAGACTTTAAATTTTTTTTAGGTAGAATAAGATGCTTTACTTAATTAAAAATTATTAGAAAGCAGTGTGCATACTTCTAAGTATGTATTAGATCTGGATGAGTACACCTAAAGCGTTTGTTGCATACATTCTGTAATTAATTGAACTGGTAGTTGACAAGTAATTTATTTGAAGTCCACTGAATAATTAAAACTTATTATTAGAATGAACTGGAATGCTAAAAAAAAATCTGTGATTAAAAATATGGGGCTCAATACAGATACATTTCTACACATGATCAACAGTTATGTTTTTTTTGACAGATCACTTCACACAGTACCCTACTCTCTCGTATCTGCATACAAACATTCTATTTTAAGTAGGTGAGACTATGCAGGAAGTAAGATTCTTCTCAGTATGAGTAAGGTTGACAAAATCTTAACTTCTCAGACTACCAGCTGTTCAAATTGACACAACTCAGGTCCAGCAACTGTCTGTACTTGGGATTGGATTTTCAGGTGATCACATCTTGGTAATACAACAGTCCACTTGTGACAGTGATCTGTGTGAGTGTCTGGCCTGGAATTTAATAATACCCAATTAAAAATATAATTATATTATTCTATTGATTAAATCCAGATTGTGTCTTTGCAATTTCAGTATTTCTGACTTGAAGAAAATGTTAGTAAAATCAATGTAATGGTTATTATATGAAAAACGTTTGGTTGCAATGCTGAACACCAATTTAGATGTGGTTAAGCACATACTTTGGATATGCTTATTGGACCTAACAGTGTCATATGCAGCAGATTCTCTCTAAATCACGTGAGAAAGACTTCCTTTCATGGGACTACAAGAGCTCCGTGTAGAGCAAACAAATGTGTGCAAAAATGTTGTAGTATGTATGAGTAGTTGTTCCATGTAATCGCTATGGTCATTAAGGCTTCTCCAGCAACTTCACCACTTTAAAGGTTTACTTAAGAAATAGGAAAGTAGTTAGTCCTCCTCTTGATGATAAAGGGTTACAAGCAGCTGTGGTGTTGGTGTCACGTATCATACATTGTCAGCAGAGAGTTGCATTTTCAGTTACATTTTCTCCTTTGATTTGATTATGTTCTTCTCCTAAATTAAATAATTATAATCTGTGTACTGTGTGGTAATGGCAGCACCATCCATTCCAGGCCTTTAGAAATATGCTGCAGGTTCAGGAGAATTTGTAAGCAGTAAACCTTCTCATCGTTTGTCATTTTAGGCAACTTACTTTGCATACACCTTCTCCAGTGGTTTATATTTTGCAAGGATGAGGATCTGGGAATCATTCCAGTCTGACCTGTCATATCAGTGGATTTTCACTGCCTTTATTTAGTTGAGAACCTTTTTACTGCAAAGCTGCATTTTGAGGCTTTGTATTTCAGATTTGGTCTCATCTCAATCCAGCACTTTACACTGTCTGTTCTCTGGAACACTGATAGGTTATCTTTGTTTTCTGTGGCAAGGGTTAATCTCGCTCAGACAGGCCATTCTCAGTGTAGAAGATGCCTATCTGTGCTTCTCCCTTCCTGAATGCTTGCTGCGAAGGAGCCTTGCTGCTATCCCTCTCAAGATTAGTTACACACTTTCTATGTGGATTACTTCCTGCTTTCCTTCAGCCTTTCATTTTGTTTGGCATCAGCAAAGGTTGTTCCCATTTGTGTAAGTAGCTGTTTTGTGGCCCTAGGATTTGGAAACGACAGACTCGATTCTAGTGTGTTTTAAGTTTTGCTCTGAAATATGTACAGTAGGTCAGTCAAACCCCTGAAAAATAATGACATATAAACAAAGAAATGTAAATATTAAAAATAGTTTCCATTTCTGAAAACTGCTCAAAATTCCAATTTAGTAGACCCTTATTCGGAAATACACACCCTGTTTTCTTATCAGACATATCTTTATAAGTGTTGGAAACTACACCATCAATTTTTTTCAATTGATTATTTTTGGTTTCAGTTGTTTTTAGGAAGGCACAGCAGATGTATGCAATTTTTCACAGCAGATGTGTGTAATTTTTCACACTTTGCTGTTCTTATGCGTCAGCCTGATGATATCATACTCAAGCACTAATAATACTACTACTCGTCTTTTACATAAATTAGCACTTCACAGCTTCAGCGCATAATACCAACATTACCTAATTACTCCAGAATTGAGCATGCACTCTTTTCCTTTTAGAGTAGAAGCTTAAATGGATTTAAATGGTCAAATGTAATCAGAAAGGAAAACAAGTCCTTTAATAGCTGTGCAGTGGTCTCATCAAAAGGCCAGGAG
Organism: Prinia subflava; assembly: GCF_021018805.1. NCBI lineage: Eukaryota > Metazoa > Chordata > Aves > Passeriformes > Cisticolidae > Prinia > Prinia subflava. Next base: position 63,483,015 of record NC_086248.1, on the reverse strand, counting down.
CCAGGGTATTTGTTCTCTCCTCTCTCCCAGCTCCAGCAGTGTAATTAAAATCAGACTTAAGTACCCGAATTCCTTTCTCCTTCTGAAAGTCCTACATAGACCTCAGTTTATCTCTCGGTAAAGTGGAAGAAAATGATACCTTTCCCCTAGAAAATGTCTAGCAGAAATCTTTTTGGGTTAATGCCTAAGAATCACTCCTGTGTCCACAGATATTTGACATTAAATCATTTTACAGCTATCTTAGTTTTCTGCGTTTATTTCAGATCATGAGTGGGGCTCCGGCCATCTTAATGTCAGTAGAAATGGTCATTACCATCACTGACTTCAGTGTAGGCAGGATCTGCTCTGGCATTTTTAATCTCATCCAAATGGTGACCCTTCCAATAACATTGTGTTCAGTCTCACCCAAGCAACAGGACAGAATTCTCTCCTCTCTTCTCTGCCTTCTCTGTGTCCTAAATATTCCACTCCCAGTGCCTCTTACCAATTACCTCTGCAAGACTCTTTGGAGGCTCTTGCTTCTATTCTGCTCCAGGATGAATTATCCCTGCAAATTTTCAATCCTCATAGTTCTTGTCCAGGAAGATCACTGCAATTTTGCTTCCAAATAGCCCATTTCCTGCAGCTATGTGCAACACCCCCCACCAAATCTCTCACAGGGTGAATGGCAGCAGTCCAGCAACATACTATCAATCACAGTGGAGTTACCTCCTTGACAACTTCTTTGCATAACCACATCCTCTCCCTCTTTCTTCCCTCCAGACTCTGATACCCCAATAACCAATTTCCATTAGTTTAGAAAATGTTAAATCCAACTTCCCTCGCTATAATGCCCATACATGATAAACCAAACATCATATAATTTGCTCTGGTATGAAAGATGTTCAGCGATAGTGCAAATATGTGTTAGGGCTCTTGCATCCGTCTGAAGTTGTCTTCAAGATCTTAAGAAAAATGTTTCCTCAAAGGGCGAAGGCTGACCTATACTTGTACTTCAATGAGGTTGTTCCCCTCCCCACCACAATTCCCATGCCAGGGTAGGAAGAGGATTATTACTACTAATGGACATGTACATACTGCTTTTACTCCTCCAAAAGTTTGAGAAATATCCACCACTCTGTATTTTCATTTACAGATTTTCTATAAGTCTTCATATTGAAGGGGAAAACTCCTGACAGTTTGCAATGTTTTGAACGTTTCATTCATTGTCTTTCATGTATAAATTCACCAGGCTAGTTGACTGCTCAAGAATAATTTATTTATTTGTTTATTTTTCTATTTATTATGCTCTTGAATATTATATTAGGTCTTGCAGAATAAACCAAAATGTTTTGTGACTAATACTGACTTAAATTCAGTCTATAGCTCTGATTAATGCTATTTTAAACTGTCATATTGCTTCTCATGTATTATGGCTAGTAACCCCCACTCAATTTTTTTTTTTTTTTTTTTTTTTTTTTTTTTTTTTATTTTTTTTTTTTTTTTTTTTGTGAATGGCACAAGGGAACTTGATTTCAGAAAGAACAAATACCTATAAGGGCATCAGAAATTCAGTCACATGTATTTTGCCTGAAGACAGGTATTCATAACACAGGAAAAGCTGGTGGTACACTAAGTTCAGTCTCTGCCTAACTAGCAATGCCAACATTAATGTCTTCTAGAGAACTTGTAATTCTTCTGGCATTCAACAATACCTGAGGAAGGATTCTCTTATGACTGTTACAACTGAGAGGACAAAACTTTAATATAAAGCAACTTGCAAGCTATATCATCACTGGTGGAGACATAAATCTGAGGGATTTCTGTCTTAACCCTGCTGACTCTTGAACACTGGAAACTGAAGGCTCTTGTCATTTTTATTTTCTGTACCACTGATGAAATGGTACCTCTGTGGCTTGTATAATCAGTTTGACTGATTACAACAGTTAATGGACTGACTCTGTTTACATGAGCGGAGAGGCTGTGTTTCCTTTCTTTTTTTATGTATGTTTAAGTCTCCTGGTTTTGGTGGTAAACAAAGCTATTTAGCACAGTAACAGTTTATGACCAGTTTTCTACAGATTAATTACAGGCTGCGTTGAGAGATTATGTCCTTTTACATGTTTCCTTATTAACAACTAGGTAAATAAGCATGCTATGTACCACATCCTTTCTATCCTTCATTGAATAAACTTTCATATACTCTTTCTTTAAAAGTCATCAATCTGCTCAGTTGAGGTGTTGAGATTCTAGGATGCACTGCAGTCAGTAGCTCAGGACATAAGCAGCACTTGGCAGGATTGACGTCTACAAGTTCATTTGGTTTATTCTCTAGGTAGGTTTCTCTTCTGCATCCCTCTGAAGTTGGATAACTGAAATTTTCTATGGATGTTTTTTATGTAATCATGTTACAATATCTTCTGTCATCCATTTTTTTATTACGGCTTATTTTCTGGGTTTGACCACTGCAGCACACTGAGCAGACATCTTCAGTAAACTGTCCGTGCTGATGCCTCAGTCTTTTTGTTGAAAGGTTACAATTAATTCAGAACCCATCTGTGTATATGAGTAGTTTAAATCATGCCTTCCAAGGTGTATTACTCTGTACTCATCTACACATTCCCTTTGCTGATGCATTACTCAGTTACTTTGTGTTGTCAAGGCTTACCAAGGTCCCTCACCACCCTTGTCTTGCCCACTGCTCTTAACGGATCCAGCTTTTCTAGTAGGACCTCAATAAGTACATTAAACAATGCCACTGTTTGTATTGATCCTAGAGGCACCCCACTACTTAAATGCTGAGAAGAGAACCAAACAATTATTCCTGCTCTGTCCCTGTGTGCTATCCCCTAACTGGATTTGCATCCATGACTGGCAGGGTGTTACTCACTCTTCTCCTAACAACTGGCTTTTAGTCAGTAGCCTTTTGTGAACACTCTTTATTCAAAGCCTTTGCACTGTTTAAGTAACATCCCCTGGTTCCCCATAACCACTTCACAAAATTGCTCAAAATCCAAAGAACAGACATCAAAGCCTTCTTTCTTTTCACAAACTTTTGTTTGTTGACCCAGAAGATTTTGCTGCTCTGAGTGTTGTTTTTTTGGTGTTCTGTACAGGTGACTTTCAGGTCTGTACTACTGCAGTGCTGCTGGGATGGGGAGCTACTTTATAAACTAAATCTATTTCAGCAGGCTGTTGTGTTTTGTACAAGTAGCAATCTCTGCAGAAGCAGTTCTCTTAGCCACTCAGGAGCTGAAGAAAAAAGGTAAAGAAATGAAGTTTCCTCAACAATGATGCTTGCACATACCCACACCCCAGTTAGGCGCTTGCTGAGGGTTCACTTTTAACCCTATGATCCCATGCTTGTGTGACTAAATTTGGTACTGACTGACCAGCAGCTGCCACCTTGTCCCTCTGGAAAATTCCCTAGGTTTCTGTTTTGCCTGCAGGAGATAGTTCTCTCAGACACCAGGTCTATCAGCTGCATGAGCTTCCCTTCCCCTCCAGGGCTCCTTTCTGCCTGCCACCCCACAGCTGCCTCACCCCAGCCTTGTTCATCCCTGGTGCCTCTTGTCAGGCCTCACAAAACAGCCTCCACAGCTCCTCAGTTCTCAAGTGGCTTGCCCTCCTTTCCCTGGCCACCACCTCAGCTAGCAGCACCTTCCCAAGTGCCCCTTGCTGCCGTGCCTGTTGGGGCAGGTGGCTGTTGCACATTTTGGGATTTGGAGCAGGCTTGTCTTGGTGTCCCCATGAGCTGGGAACTGTCAGCCTGGAGGAGAGTTGTGGTCCTGCATGGTGAGTCTCTTGGCTGGGCCCAGGGAACAAGCCAAAGCTGTGCACAGAGATCACCTAGCTTCAGGTGAATCACCTTTATTAAACTCTTCTTCATAGGTGTGACGAATGGAAAACTACTTAGAAAAAATAAAGAATTTGAGATCACCTGGTGCCAGAAAATAACGGCACCAAGTACTAGAGACTTGTGACAGTGTGTGGGAGGTGGTGCAGCACCCAAGAGCAGAGATGCTTTGAAATTGAGGCCTTTCACAGGAAGGGACACACTTTCTTCCTTAAGGGGATTTGATGTGGGTGGTTGTTTTTTTTTTTTTTTTTTTTTTTTTTTTAATTTTTATTTTTGTTTATTCACTGGCTGTGAAGCACTGGTAGAGCACAGCTCCTGTTTAACCTTTGGAACCTGGATGGAGTTGAAACAGTCTAGGGAGCTCCATCTGCAGCTGTGCACTGAGCATCCCTGATACTGATGGGGTTAGACCAGCCTTGTCAGTCCTCAGAGACTCCAGAAAAAAACACTGGTGCAGACAAAGCCACTGTGTCCCAAACAGCAGACACTGCAATTTTTGAAGGTTGCCTTGCTTACTATTTGTTGGCTTTTGCTGGTGAAAAATAACAGGTTTAAAAGTGGCAAGATGGGCTGTGATTCTGGTCAACATATGACCATCATGCCAGCCTGGGGCAGGAGGCAAAGATGGGATTCGGTAGTGTGGGGGAAAGGTTGGACCAGCTATTTTGCCAGCTTATACAACACAGACCAACTGCATGGCAGAACTGCAGATTCCTTCAAGAAACGTGGATACCTTTGTCACTATTCCGTGTGACAGAAGAAGAAGCAACAAGTCTTACCCTGAGCAACTTGCACCCCAATTCAGTTCCCTCAATGGAATATACTTTAGGGCGCTATAGTTATTGTGTGGCTGGTAGTGTTGGTACCACCTTGGTTTCCTAAAGGTGGTATCAACAGTATTCCTTTTTCATTTCATGGTATTCTGGTTTGGCAAATAAAAAGCTTAAAATATTTTTACACTCACTTTCACATTAACCTCAGAATAGACCTTCCAAATCTGACACACTTAAAATAAGTGACTCTCATTTTGGATTGATTTTAAGGCACACTTGAAAAGTATTACCTTCCCCCCTTCTGATAAAAGAATTTTGCAGTTAGTTTCAATGATCCATTTAAAATCTCATTCTGCTTTTAAGGTTTTTTTGTAATCTAATTTAAATTTCTACTCCTTGGAAGACCTGCTAAGAATTCTTAATTGGTATATGGAACAGTAAATATAAAAACAAATGGCAAAGAATAGTGGAAGAGAACAAAACAGTTGGAATGCAATAGAAACAAGGAATGACTTGATTGTCACTATTCTAGCAATGCAGAGTTTTAACAGCATGCTGAATGTAAATTCTCTTTCATAACTTTCTACCCTCTTCTTGTACGGGATTTTTCCTTTCTGAATTATTTTTGGAATCATGGCTCTGCAAAATTCGATTTCCTCTATTCCTCTACCAACTTCCTTGAAACCAAGAAATTAATTTCTTTCTCTAATAATTGCAGTGTGGAATGGAGATTATATCATAGAAATTAGAGATGCAAATGGGCAAGTTAGGTCATTCAGCAGTGCATCTGCACTGTGTATGCATGATGACTCCCTATACTGTAACACGTTCTCTAGTGTTTTGTCCAATCCAATTTTGTAAATTGGGTTGACTTCTATTTAAATTGTGAGGCTGTTCTATAATACAGAGAGATTACCAGGAGAAATGTCCTACATATGACCCAATTTAGGGATTTTATTTTCTTTTTAATCAAGCTTTTGCCATATAACTTTTTAAAACTTCTTACTAAAACCACATGGGAAAATACACAGAAACCATCTAAGATCACTGGAATGGTGATGCAGCGTGCAAACACTTTGAAGGAAAACTGAGGATTAATCTTGTCAATAAGTGCATTATGGGGACTGCTTCCACAGCAGTTCTTCCCACACAAGCACCCATTGCCCCAAATAGGAGCTGCTCAAGTGCAATAGCTGCAAAATCAATCCCCCTTTGCGTAACATCCCTTGAATAACAAAGTAAGAGTGCAGTGTATTATTAGTTTACCTACAGTCTGAAAGTCTCTCGGTTGTTTTTGCATTTGAAGTGAAGTGCAAAATTATTATATAACTGTCTGAGCAAAGATCCATTAATGTAACTCCAGAAATCTAAAGATTATTTGCCCTAGTTTATTTGGTGGAGAAGGAGACAGGAGGCACAATGTTATTTAGGCACCTCACTGTGCTTGAGTGATTTCAGTGTGAGCTGGCCATCTACACAGCTGCTTGGTGCCTTAGACCTTTGTAGCTTTTGGCCTGAATATTTGGTTTCCCATTCCCTGTTCTAAACACAGCTTAGGAGTTCTAATTCAGTAATTTATCGTACAAGGCATTCGAAAGAATAGACGAGACTTCAATATTTCTATTGTGTGGGACTTTAGAAAAATAATAAATTGGCCATTGTTATGTATCTTTATGTCATGTTTTTGTTTTGTAAGATAAACAGTAAGTGGGTACTCTTGGCACTTGGCTGCTTTGGAAATCAAGATTCTTTTTTTCAGGTGCCTGAGGCTGTGCATGGTATTCCAGGTTGGAGCAGCAATGCAGTTTTGAAGTTATTTCCCCAGTTGTCTCCACTTACAGAGCTCTGGTTTAGTTTGCAAAGTGTTTTTGGTATGAGCTTAACTAAATTTTCTTTCTTTTCAGGGAAACTTAACCAGAAGCTTTGCTCGGCTCATACACCAAAACCACTTTGACAGCTGGTGACGGTCCAAGCCCGTAATGCAGCCCTTGAATAACTTGGAAATGCCTGGGGCAACACACGCTCAGTTCAGGGGATTGGACTAAGTCTGAATTTTCCCCAAACTGCTCGAATTGGAAATAAAGGGGCCTCAATACCAATACTTTTGATTGATTTATCTGTGCTTATGATGTCAAATTAGTGGCTAACTGTAAACTTAGCCTGAGATTTTAGGAATACAGTGTTAGACCCCTCTGTCTGGCAGTTTGGACCCATGAGTGCATTAGTGACTCCCTACATGCCTTTTCCAATTCCCCTGGAAAAAAAAAATCAGCTTTCTCTCTGGCTTAATCACTTGGAAACTACATCATCTTGAATTAAAATTGCTTTTTCCTATTTACAAAACCAGGAATGGTTTCTAAGAGCTCTGCCCCTCCCACATCACTTTCTTTGCCTCTTTTCCAGCTGGGTCCAGCATGATTCCAGTGCTGAGATAACAAAGCACCATCAGCAGGGTGATGTGGGTGGAGGCACATTGAGAGGGTGTAACTGCCCACCACACATTTAGATATCTTTTCACTGAATCAGGTGAAAAAGACAATACTTAATGCCTTTAAGAAAAGGCTGCCTGTGTGACAAGTACAAATTATACTTCATGTTCCTGTAATTTGACCAGTCAACACCTGGTCTAAAACAAGTGATATACTGTTAAAAGAGAATTCCAAAGCCACATCTAACAACAGACATATCATTTTCCAGATGGAATAAACAGGCAGTTAAACCCCCATCTGCACTCACTCCTCCCTAGAAACCAGAAAAGCTAAACACTCAAAACTTAGCAAATAAGATTTAAAAAAATAAAGAAAATGTAGGTAATATCACAGTGTTTTATATTTACAGGTTTTTTATTATGATTATTAATGGCTGTAAAACTAAATGTTCAGGTTCTTAAGCATTATAAAAATAGAAATATTTTAAGATAAAACCTGGAAAATAAAGTTTCAGCAAAAGAGATCTCTATCAAAATATGTTTTATCTTGGTTAGAAAAATATAGGTACTTCTTTAGTTTTGTGTATATAAATAAGGAAACTGAAGTGCTGAGGTGACATTGGTTTAGTAATTTCTACTGGGAATTATTCTTTAAATTCTGTTCACTGACAGAACAGAGTGTAGGTGCTCAGCAGAAACAAAACCAGTAAATAATTGTTCAAGAAAGTACATTTGAATTGTGGCACTTGGAGTAATAACGGTTTGGCTCTCTGTAATAATATATAATTGAACCAACTTGGAGGGGAAACCAAACCAAACCAAAACTTGCTGAGAAAGAAGTATGTCTCTGTGCATCAGAAATATGTGGATAGAAGATAATTCAAGCGAGAATGAGAGCTTAAAACCACAGCAAAGAAGGAAGGAGTCTGCAAGATTCAGTGGCTACCAAGGAATAAAGGAGTTTGGGAGTTGGTGTGCAGGGAAGTGCAGCCTCGCCTGCTTCAGGCAGTCAGCTGAAGCCCCTTTCTTTGTTGCTTGGCCAAAATCAGCAAAGCTTGAACAAGTTTGGGACTAACTCCTATGGATCCTCCAGGTCTGTTAGGGCAGGGATGTCTGTCAGAACAGTGAATATTTAGTTGAGAGCATCCACCTACATCACTGGCTTTTAAAAAAGTACCTGGACTGTGCTTTACATCCTGTTAAGTGTATATTTTGAGGGTGTCTTGTGGCTGGAGCCTTTGACTGAGAAATGTCTTACACTGTGTTTCTTAAGAAGTGTCTGTCCCAAGAGGTGCTGGACACTGGCTGGGCCCTTCCTCCTGATCTTGTTAACACTCCTCCTGTGAATAAGGGCTCATTGACACGTAGAGATATTTCTGAGCAGTGCTGCATGTGGATGCAGTGGCCACACATGACATTAATCAAGAAAATTAATCAGGAACAACTCTGTGTGTAGACAAGACCAAGTTTAAGGTGAGGGTGGTCACAAGATGGTGTTCTCCACGTGGATTATAATGATCCTGGCAGGGAAAGAACAGACATTTGAGAATGATTTAATTTTTTGTGACCAGGCACACACTCATGCACCGCTGTTAACAGTCCCAGTCCCATGAACCCTGGAATATGGATCGTGAAGGTGAGCACCTCTTGCTGTTGCTGCCTGGTATGTGCAGCATGAGCCGTTCCATGTGTTAGAAGACACTAGTGAACTGGCACTGGGCCCTGCTGGCCAAAGGTGTAAGTGCATTTATTCCTTTATCTTAGGAAAGGTTAAGTGCAGAGAACCTAAGCCTTTGTTATTAAATGGTTTGTGTTGCTCAGGCCAAGCTTGGGTTAAATTTTCTTGTTTACAACCAGATTATTGCTAGTGGAAGGTGGCTGACAAGTTCTTCTTGTGTGGGCAGCTTTTAAAGACAGAGATGGTTCAGTGTACCACAAGATAACCTCTTCCTGTTGCAATCACAGGAGTTTCCTGAGCTGGGACTGGTAGAAAGTAAGATTATTCTGCAGGTGTGTTGGTGTGCTCAGAGGATATTTACCTGTACCTAAGGTGGCTCCCAAACTGGCTGTTACATTGTATGCAAGATCTTTTCAGTACTGTTTTGTGAAGAACTAATTGTCCATGCTTAGCTTGCTCAAGGTCTGACCAGTGCTTCTTTGTCCTTTTCTTCCCCCCTGTTTTTGGTGCTCAGACTAAGAAGTTGCTTCTCTGGTTGAGTGTGTAGTTTGGTTGGACCCCAGTTCCACAATGCTTGGATGACGTACTCTTTCTCCTCAGAATATTTAGTGGACTTCACTCTGTATATAATTTCCCATGAAGCAATATGAAATCCCTTGAAAACCAGTGTGTCACATGCTAGGAGAGAGATATTTTTATTTCATTTTATTTTTAGAGAATGCAAAATAGTGGGCAAGTATTTAGACCACGTTTGTATTAAGTCTGACTTGGAGCCATATATGAGCATACATTTCCAATATCTGCGGCCACAGCACATTTTTGTGCAAGTACCTCCTATTGACGTTACTCTTCCTCAATAGGAATAAGAGTCTGTGAAACTAAGCTGCTAGTTAAGGTAGTCATATGGGAGACTCAGATTCATTTGTGTGTTCCAAGAAATGTACAAAGTGAAGCAGCTGTAGTGGGACAGACTGAGACTGATTTTTTTTCAAAACGCTGAATGGCTTTGACATTTGACCAGTTCCTGGAGAAAGAGGAGAATAGGTTCAAGTTCCTTCAATGAATCAGGCAGAGAGGAGACTTCAGGATGTATTTCCCAATACACCTAATCCTGACAGATGTGTGCCCTGACCCTGCTGCACCCTCCTAACCTCCCCCACCAAATGCTGAATGTGAGACTTCCAGCAGAGAATGGGCATGAGGTAGGGCTGTGAGCAGCTTCACAGCCTAGCATGTGCCTACCTGTTGATCTCCTGCTCTGCCCCCAAATATAAGCAGGATCTGTGGGTTGCAGCCCTGCTGAAATGTTAACCTGAGGCACCTAAACTTGGAGTTAGGCACTCAATTAATTTGTAGATTTAGTTCATAAAACCTGAAGCGCTGTATAGCTTAATAATTCATTTCTATAATAAGTACTTTGTTTTGGCAATAAAAATGTATATTTCATGCTTGTATATATTTGGCATTTTTAATTACTCATTTTTCTAATACACTTGTGAGGAAGGTCTTTTCCAAACTAAACGATTCTCTGATTCTGTGATATAATTTATAGTGTAATGTCACATAACTAAAATGCAATTCTAGGAATAGCATTTTTGGTATGAATAGTTCTTTTTCTCGTTACATTTTTACTATGCTTAAATAAATAAACAAACTATATCATAAAGGGATACGGCCTTTAAAAATGTCAGATATGAAAAGTTACTGCAATTTTGTTCACTTAAATTCATGGAAGCGGCATTCAGATGACAGATACCCAAGGTTTTGCTGACCTTGTGAACATTACTGAGTAATCAGTCATTAAGTAATCATGAAGTGTTCATGAACAATGTAGTCAATGTTTTCAACACTTAACATATTTTCCCTTGGAAGCAGGAATTTCCTTGCTCTATCTTCTATTCTGGGATGCAAATTTGTCCTAATTTAAAGGGAACGCTGTTCTTTATTTTCTTTGTTTGCTTTTTCCTGTCACATCTCTTCTTAGTGGGAGTAACAACCTTCTGTTCAACTTTTGACTTTGCATGTGTCCCTTAAAAGCTATAATAACACTTGAGGTTTACGTCTTGACTGTGGAAGGGCTGAGTTCTGCCCTCAGGCAGACAGTATAATTCCCCTTGAAATAAATGAAACTCGAGCATATTTGTTGCAAAATTCTGCGAGAAAGGTGAGCAAAGCATAGTTATACCAGTCTTTGTGGATAATCTGAGACAAAGAGGATTAATGAATTGTCGGGATCCATTTAAAAAATCATTACTTAAAGCTACTACTGGCACTCAGGAATTTTCCGGGCTCCCAGTCGTGTGTGCAATCCACATGGCCATAATTCTAAAACCAAGACACCCCAGGGTGGTGGATAAATTACTCCTCCAAGAGGTTCCATGGCAGGTTTTTCAGATTCTCCAGCTTAGTGTGTGGACAACCAAATTGGCACTTGGACCAACATACTGCTTTGCAGTGTCTGGAAGCAAGTCAGCAGTGAAAGAAAGGCTCTGGACGCCATGGCTGAAGAAGAACTGCAATGTCTGGTGTATGGGGTGGCACTGCTGATGCTCAACACCCAGGAGGCAGGGCAAGGTCAGCAGAGGGGATGTGGAAGAGGGAACATCATGATGAGAGAGGATAGGGTGGGAGTGGAAGGAAAAGAAAATGTGAGGAGTATGAGAGGAAAAGCAGAATGTGAAGGAAATGGATTATAGAGCTACATTAGAGAAAAGCATATTAATTTATGTAATTTCTCATTGTTTGAAGAATGACCATCCGATATATCTAAATATCTACATCATGAGAGTGCTACTATGGGAGGTATTCCAGGAATTATTGATTGCTTCTGCAACACAAAGAAGTAACTGTTAACTTGATTTTCTGAGTTTAACAAAATTAGTGTTGTAGTTTGTGATAGATTGGAATCAGATTTGCCAAAGCACAATAAATTAAACTGGTTCCTGAAAAAATAACAGTTTGCACTTGCTCCTCTTCATATTAATATCAGATTTCAAAATGACTTATATTAAAGTAGGATTGTGCTTTTACATGAAAGCCCTGATTTCCTGAGCATTAAATTTTTTATTAGATGCAATGGGCATCCATTTAATGGCTAGGAATGGAATATATATGCCTGTATTTGTCACTAAAACTCCAGTGTAAAATCTACCTACAGCCACCTGCCTTTTTATTCTGAGCTACTGAAAAGGACCATCCTAACAATTTCTTGGTTAGAAATACACACATTCTGTTAAAATTCACTTAACTAATATACTTTGTATTATTAAAAACATTATGGGAGGTTTTAATTCATTGGTAAGATGCAGGAGATCATTGAGGAGGGGAGAAATGAGAGCTTGAACATGCAAAACATGCCTATACGAGCTTACTTAGGATGGGCACATAATCAAATGTCAGAGATACAGCTATATATTTCTTTGTTGTTTCTTTCAGTTTCAGTAGCCTTAAGTGTTATTTTCACTGTTGTGGATACCACATTTGATAGGCGTAACAAAAATGTGGTTTTCAAGCTGACCCTTTTAAGGCAGAATAGCCTGAAGGAAATGCACCCATTCTGCTTCAAAGACGATCTGTCTGTAGGAAGGAGAAATAATATGCATGCATAAGTAATTAATGATGATCTGAAGCTTTGATATTTTGTAAGGCCCAGAAAATTACATTTTTGCAGGATGTAATATATTGTTGGTTTAAAAACACATGGTTTAATTCCATATCCTGTGACAAAATTTCTGTTGAGATAAATAGGAACCAAGCTTGAATAAGGACAGAAGTATCAAAAGCACTGGTTTGAGTGCTGTGTGTGTCCTTTTATTACACCAGTGAATACAGTTGTGGTATGACTGCAATCCTTAATAGGATAATATGGATGAGAAAGATCTTCAATGCAGAGTATAATGAGGTGCTCAAATAGCCTGACTTTTCACTTAATTTAAAGAATTCATTCCCCTGAAAAGCTCAATTTCTACATACCTAATAGGACAACATGAAATTCAGAGGCCAAATCTCATTGACTAGATTTTGTTTGAATATGTTCTAAAACAGCTTCTTTGACTTCATTAGATGTCTTTAAATGTAGCCATTTGTAAGGTCCTTTTCTTGTATAATAGATTAACTTGCAGAGAGGAACTGGCTGATACAGCGATGCCTTCTGACAGTCCTATTTTTAGAATCAGAGGGAGGTACAGTCAAATAAAACATGCTGCAATTAATAAGCTAGAGATCAAGCGTGGATCATTTTGAGGGAACTTCCTCTGTATTTTAACAGTCTTCTAGGCCTTCCTGCCCATCTTATAACCACAGAGAGAATCCCACAGGCTATTTTTACCTGGTGAGAAAATGCCTGTGTGCTTATCCATCTGTAACATGTATATACATATATTTAGTTTTTACTTTTTTTTTGTTCAGTGGCAAAAGATGAGAACCTGATGATCAACTTCCACCATTCATTTTTCTCTCCTCTCGCATGTTGTTTCAGCAGGTCATAAGGAGACTGAACTAATACCCTAATATAATAGGGTAAACACCCTATTATATGCCATGGCTACAGCAATGCCACTCTGGTATTTTACACAGATCAAGGTTTGAAAACCTGGGGAAATATGTTATTATGATGTGTTCTGGGGAGTGGTTCAACTACTCAGGACTCAAACTGGTCAGCTAAATAGAAACACGGGAAGATTCAGGAGATTTCATAGTAACCCCCAAAAGTTGTAGTGAAAGGAAAATTGAAATTCTGAGATCAAAGGAAATGGACTGAGCATGGTTTGGCTTTTGGTGAGCTATTATCACGGGGAAAAGATCTTCCTGATGGCAGTCTGATACAGGTTAGTTTAATTCTGTACCTGAGATACGACTGGCAGAGTTTAGATGTTTCCTTAATTGAAACATTACGCCTTTAGAAATTTGAGTAGCAAGGTGATGGTGTTTGCAATTGAAAACATCTCTGTATTTTTGTATGGATAAACTTTCTTATATATGCAAATCAGGTGCTGGTTGATTTGATATTGCCAGATTATGGTTATTGCCCCAGAAAAAGCTTTTCACTGAACATCTCTACCCATTAAAGCTATTAGGAAAGGAAGCCTTCAAACCTAGGCTTCCCTGACTGGAAGCTTGGATTGGCAAGATGAGGTTGGTTAACCTAATTTAGGAATCCATTCCCTTTGGTGCATTGACAAGTTGTCTGGTGAGAAAGGCTGGAGAAAGGCTGAATCTATAAATGCAGCTTCCCTTCAGGTCAGCTATGCTGTGTCTCTGTTCTTCCAGTGTAGTGTACAATCCCCTTACCTTTTCCACAGATTCTTGGGCAAATTGCCTGTGCTTTCTCACTGAGCACTGGACAAGAATGTGCAAAGCAGCTGATGGTGAAGGGGATGAGCTCCCACAAGTCCATCTAATGCTTTTCTTGATGGCATTACCTCTGTCAATGCAGGTGCTTTAATGCTATGGCACATTCACTAAGTATATGAGGCATTCCTGTAATTTCCAGTTACCACATATTTTAGCCACATTCAGACAGCACATTTCAAGGTTATTAATCAGCAACAGAGAGCTAAACAGGCATTCCCATGGAGCCAAACCTGTTACTTCTGTCTTCTTCAATCTATTGTCAGCATATTGACTTTTGGTTTACTACTATTGGAACTGTTTGTTATCTAATTCTGTATACTTACACCCTGCAAACAAGTTATCTATTCTAATGCTCTGTCTAGACAAAGACTTAGAGGTGTGATAGTATGTGCAACCAACTTTAACCCATGCTAACCTGTTAGAACCTAGGCTCCCCATGATTCTTTAAGGCAGTCTATTCAGCATGTTTCTAAGGTAATGTGCCCTGTCTAAAGCTTAAGAAAAATACAGTTTGACAAAAGCTCTAAGAAGACAGCAATGTGCATCACTAGTCTCTTTGTGTAGCTGCTAGGTTCCATCCACCTCCCCCCCCTTCAAGTTGGCATAGTATTTTTTTGTAAAACAATGTGTCTTTGTTTTATTTATAAACCTGCCTATCACTTTTGCCTTTGTGGAAGACTCCATGGTTTTATCTAGGCTCTGTTCACAATGAATTTTTAACTGACGTATTTGCAGCCACGTTTAATCTTTACTGTGGACTTCTAGTTCTGCACTGAGCCAGACAGTTAACCCTCAGAGTAAACTGTACCACTAGTACCACCTTTTTCACTAAGGCAGCACATCTACTTTAGGTAGTGTTGTGAGAGTTGTCCTATATAATGCAAGTTGTCCTGAATTATGTGGTCAGAGTCAAGTGTCTTATAAGTTGAATTCAGTTTTTCCCAGGGCAGCCATCACAGTAAAGGAGATTTTCTGAATATAGAAATTACTTGTATATAATTTGTCTGATCTCTCATTTATTAGAACAGTTGATTGATGTGCAGAGTACTTCATTGTGAATCAACTCTCCAGTACTATCTTGAATTTTCATATTTAAAATCTGACAGCTGAAACATGAGGGATTTTTATCAGTGTGTAACCACTGCACAACCATAGTAATGCCAAAAAAAAAAAAAAAAAAGAAGAGAGAGAGAGAAAAAAAAGATTGTAATGACTATTGATAACAGCCAAAAATTCATCTCCCTGTACTGACTTGATCTTTCTTATTTGCTTTTTTTTTTTTTTCCAAGTAAGGCAAAAATAGGAGTCATTCTTTGATAAACACCCTATGTGTTTCTTCTTTGTGCTAACTTGTTTACTTGATCACTGAATATTTTCAGGTATCAACCCTTTAAGACCAATAGTATTCCAAGCTCTTATTGATTTAGATTAATTTTTTGTCTTTATTTACCATGATGATGGCAGATACCATACCACCATCTTTCTCTCTTACTCTCCAATACACAAACCATATTTTAGGACATATTCATTATCTACTTATTTTACTGCTGGCCTTTGTAAAAATCTATTTCAGATCCTCAGACATTCTTATGTCCTCTGTCAAGGTCTCTGCTAGTTCAGTTTTCTGTATTCCTACATCATATTATTTTGCACTGCTATGCCCTTTACACATTTTTTTCTCAGTGATTCTTCTTATACATGCCCTACATAACTCACTGAAATCAGTCTCCATTTCATTCTCTCACCTCGCTTTCAGTACTCTCCCACTTTTTATAGTGATTTTTTTTTAATAATATAATTTTGACCTCTCTGGTAAGCTGATTTGTGTTCCTTCTTGTGTTCTTAACAACCAGGACAAACCCGCTCTGAGTGATACATAGAACTAAATTCAGTATGTCCCCTCATAACTTTATTTTTCTGCAACTGAAATACTGCACTGTAGTTCCAGTTAAGCATTTTGAGTACATAAAGTAAGATCTTTGCTTTTATTTACATCTGAAGAGTTCTGTCTGGCCTGTTCAGCAGCCGGAGAGCCACATTGTACGAGCAGTGCTGGTGCTGCCAGCAGGTCCTCAAACTTCAGCATCCACAGCAGCTCTGCAGAATCAGTTAAGCAGCCCCAGGCTACCTGCTGACCTGCAAGGTAGTTCTTTTCTCACAGCTCAGTCAACTGGAAATGCTGTCTTTTTGTAATCCATACTCTGATAAATAGTATTCTTAATTAGCATTGGATTTATTCATGTAGTTGATTTCATTAGGCAGCAGGACGATGAACAATCATTCTGCTTCATAAATGTAAGTTGCTCTAGCTTAGTGTCACAAATCTGGTGTGAGTTACATGATCAGTGTTCTGAAAAACGTTCTTGGGGGAGAAAGCTGCATTTCAAACACAGACAAAAGAAATTTGACACCATTTTGACTTGATGAGAGAAGCATACAAGTGTCCTGTCATGGACTGGATGCTCTATGTTATCTTTTAGCAAGGAGATACCATTTCATCCATAATGCACACAAGCTGTTTCAAATGATAAGGCAGAATAAGAGGCTTGTTCAAGGATGGTCTGCTTTTGCCAAGGTGGGCATGAAGCTCTTGCCTCTGTATTGCCTGTCATTTCCCTGCCAATGTTACAGCAACGAGGTAGGAAAAACATTCCAGAACTTCATGTCATAAGATGGAGAATTTCAAGTGGTAATTCTTTGGACATTCACTTCCTTTTGTGGCTGAGGTTTTCTTTTAGGTGGGCAGTGAGTGTGAGCCCATGTACTGGTTTTGTAGGTCTTTGTCCCTTGCCCATAGGACCCTAGTATTCTTACAGAACAGCAGGAGTACAGGATGATCTGTGGAATAGAGCTTTATATTACTCATGCTGCAGCCCTGAGTAATATAACATCAAGGAATAATTTCTTTTAGGAAAAAATAGATCCATTAAAAAATTTCCCCTTTCTGCACAAAATGTGATGGTGTGATCAGTCCAAGGTTATAGGTGGCGATACCATCTAATTACTCTTGCTGTCTGTAAGGTTCTAAGAACACTTTTACATTCTTTCATTATTTTGAGACAGGTAGAAACACTGTTCATTAAAAATTTAGCGCTCTTCTCATTTATTCAGAATAGATTAACATAGTGGTGCACTACGATAGGTTGTTGCATATGAAACTGGTGGTGCTGTTACCCTTGAGCCAGACATGTGGCTCTTTCTTAAAAGGATGCTGTAAATGCACACAGTTCTCTATCAATCACAATAAATGCACAAGATTTTTCAGAAGTGTCTATTAGTTTCAGGTGCATCACTTCTGTGGTGCTTATCTTCATAGAGCTTAAGAGGAGTCTGATTTTCAAAGAGCAGGTGTCCATCATTTTGTAAAAATCCAGTTATATTAAAGTGTCAGTCAACGGGAGGTATCCAGATGCACTAAGCCATTTTTTGAAGTCTTGTTCAAACCAATGTCTTCTGCAAGACTTTGTAGTCTAATTCACCAAATATAATGTATAGAATGAAAACAAGATGAGGCTTGAGAAGAGAGAGACATCAAAGGGAACAGAATGAAAACACAGAATTTGTCATATCAGAGCAGACCGTTGATCTGAGGAGAACTGTATTCTGCTTCCAGCTGTGGCCAGTGCCCTGTGATTATAAAAAAGGGCCAAAAAATGTGATTCATAGCTCGCCATACTAAAATCCCCCCCAAGGTTTTTGCTTGTGTTGTTCACTGCAAATACACTGGTTAAGTAAGAATGAGGTGGAACAAGAAGCCACGCGTGGCACTTGATAGTACACATGAAGGAAATGTATCTGTGTCTAACATACAGAAAATGCTAAAATGCAAAATGCAAAATGCAAAATGCAAATGCAAAATGCTACAAGACTGGTTCATCCTTAGGAAGGTATTATTCCTGTAATGCTGCCACTTTCAATGCTTATGTGGGTTATGTCTGATTGAACAGATTGCCAAGTTTGCAAGGGGAAATTCTTTGGAATTATTTATCTTAATTTTTTCTGTTTGCTCAGAAAACTTTGTGATATGTCATTCACTTCTCCTTCATGCAGGAGCTGTTGCGTAAGCTGGAAAACAGCTCATCAGCTAAGGCATTGCTTCCTCAAAATGCAGATGTAAATTTGGGCACTGAAGGTCATCCTGTGTGTCATATCCTTCTTATTTTTGCATCACTTCCTAATTATTATAAGAAAGTCTGCGCAGAGTGGTGGAATGGGCAAGGATAGAGGGGATCTTTGGAACTTATCTGGTCAAACCTCCCCTGCTCAAAGCAGTGCTAACATTTGGTAAAATTGCTTAGGACCTTGTCCAGGAAAACTTTGAATATTACCAAAGATGGAAGTCTCATGACCTCTTTGTGTGCCGGTTCCTTTTTCTGCATATTCTTCTTATGTTTTGGGTTTTTTTTTCCTTTTTCATGTAATTGCAATTTCCTGTGATGCAAATTTTGAGCATTGCCTCTTGGCCTTTTGCTGTGCACTGCTGAGAAGCAGCTATCTCTATCTTCTGTCTGTCTCTTTTACCCTGTTTAGGAAGCAGAAAATAGAAACTAGGCTCTCCTTATGCCTTTTATCCAGGTTGAACAAATCCAGTTTCCTCAGCTTCTTGTCCTGTCATGCGCTTCACCAGAGTGATGGAACTTCTCTGTTTGCAAGCATCCACTTTGTCCTAGGGAACCCCAAACAACACACTGTGCTCCAGATGGGGTCCCTCAAGCACTAAACTGTCAGGAATAATTGCTTATTTATAGAATGGATCATGATTGTTTTTCTTCTCATCCCTCTACATTAATACAAAGGTAAAGACAAAGAAGAAAACCAAGATTTTGGGACTACTAGAAGGGAGAAAAGACTGTGATGCTGTGCTTAATTTTTCCTTCTGGTTCTTTCAGTTTTGCTTTTTTTTCCTGCATAGTGACACAACTTCAAAAGAAGGGGCAGATGGTGCTGCTACTGATCCCAGCTATCAAAGAAATACCCTCCTGGGAGGGACGCAGGAGATAGGGGTTTCAGATAGTTCCAGCATGGTCCTGTCACTTGTTTGGGAGGAATGTGCTATCTGTTCAGAGATGATTTGCTATCAACTTGAATATTCCCACAGAGATCTTTTTGCATGCAAAAATCTTATTTTGAATTTTGAGGCTTTTCTGCATTTGCAGACACTCTTCTTACCCCTACAACAAGTTGAAGTGTGAAACACCTCGGGCTGGATTTTTGTACCTTTAATATACTGCATGTATTACTTTGTTTGAGAAATGCAACACTTTGGTGGTTTAGACATAAGAATTACCTTTCTAGTTTCTAAGTTTCATTGCAGTTTAGAGCAGGGGAAAGCTCTGTGCTTGAGAAGCGAGGTACTTTCAGGACAAAATGAAAGCTGAGTCTGGCTGCTGTCAGGTGCATTGTCCAGGTACATATAAAGTCCCATTTAATTGTCAAAGTCCTCTTGTGGAAGGTCTAACCTCAAGAGCAAGTTTCTAGCAATGTTTAGGCAACTAAGTGAACAGATAAAAACATAATGTGATTCAAGGAATTTTCTGCCATTTCTCAATTTCCTGTTTTGACATAGACATATTCTCTTCTTGCAAGGGTGTTGTGGAGATGAAATTACATATTCAAGTCTACAGAGTTCTCAGACACTATGCTGTGTGCAGGACATAAAGCTATTTCACCAGGTACTATGACAGAGGGATTTAATGCTCCTCCTATCTCAGTCCAGTCAATCCTCTGCTTTCCTTCTGCTTGTTTGCCTTTCCCCTCCTGTTTTATTGTGATATACTTCTGTTCTTTGAGAAGCATATGTTGACGAATACTGATGGGTGAGTGAGTGCTGTGGAAGAGGTACACACTCGTCGATTTATTTTTTTTCCATGACAGTACTACAAAAAATAACTGCAAAGCCATTCATGAAAAAAACCCAGGCATTCAGTATCACTGTGCAGAGTATAAATCACCAAAGAGGCAGCCTTATGTTTGACTTTATAATATGCAACAGAAGTGCCTTCACATCATCAGATGTTGATGCTATGGCTGCCATTCCTAAGTTGTTCCCCCCACACCCCAAGCTGCTGCTAATAAATTACAAACACATTTGCTCTCATTAATCATTCTTTGGAATGGCAGAATAGTCTTTGCTGATTGAAAATAATTATTAGCTTCTCAAAAGGATTAAACAGCCTGTTTGGATTTTAATTTATATCACCATTTTGATGGAGTGATGTGGGGGTATGTACACAGCCTTTGTCTTAAAAGTAGTAATAATAATAATTAATGCTGTGTAACAAAGAGTTTCAGAAGGACTTCAGACAAAGAGAGAAAGAAAAGGGAGGCAAGGTGAGCTGTGGAATAAATGTAGGACACAGAACTGAGTATAAGCTTGCGTTGGGCAAGAAGCCTCCTACTGTAGCAGGGCAGTGATAAACACAAAGGAAACTGCAGCATTCTCTACATAGCAGTGGAGAGACTTGAAATTTCTGGGTAACATTACAATCTGAGCAGTGTAATTAATCTGGAATTGAAAGAATACCACAGATGTTTAAAATTATTTTTTCTACTGAGTCAGTATCCTGCACATTTACAAATTGTAGGTTGTGGATTAATAGCCTCTGAGGTTCATTACCCAATGGGCCTTGCTCCAAGCTTTGAATTTACACTCAGCAAAGTGTATTTGGTTTGAGACAATTTCCTGAAGTCATGTCCCAAGGCTTTAAAATGAAGTGTGTTTGCTCTTTAAGTGTTCTGTGGGCACTGGGATGGGAGTGCTTGCTGGAGTGTCAGGGGTATTAAAATTAAAAAAAAAACAACCTACGCCAGGTAAGATTTAACACACATATACTTCAGAATGGGATGCAATGTGGAGGTTTCCAAATTGTATAACCCTATTAATGTCTTATGCTCACACTGTAACACTGTTAATATGATATTATATTTGCCTGCTGAAGGGCAGGACTTGTTAACTAGATCTACATTCTACATTAATTTGATTGCACTGTTGTGGGACCTGAGTTGACACATCTGTGCAGCGCAATACACCTATCTGTGGAGGTACGAGCTCCTGAGGGTTCTTCACGTGATACAGGCAGGCTTTCTAAGAATCTGAGTGGTACAGAAACACTGTGGGTCATTTTTTGATTGGGTGAATTCCAGCGAAGTCCCTGTGCTTGATATTTCCTGTTGGTTCTCTGTAGGCTTCTCTCTGCCATGACCCTCATTTTAGTTCTTTAAGTCATTCCTTAGAATCTGTCATGGAACTTGGATGTAAATGGAGCTGTTAAAATAAATCCCTCTGTGACTGTTATGTTTCATTCACCCTCAGTGGCATGCTTGAAGTGAGACCTCAAACACTGGGAGGCCAATATTGGATTTTCTTCACCTGGGGGGCTGGGATATGTGGCATTCCAGTTTCTACTCAGAAATATTTACATAGATTTCACAAAATGAAAAAATCACATCAAGAGGGGTGGAGATTTCCTTGTTTGGAAATAATGATGGTCATGTAACAGCTGAGCTAAACCTGTGACGCCGAAAGGACTGCCACAGCTCTTAAGGAGCAGAGACTCCAGAATGGTTCTTTCATGTGCTGCTGTTTACTGATGTGGGCTCCTAAGAGAGAGGTGTAAGTACTGTGCCTTTTCCAATTCTTTCATGACCAAGAAATGAAAGGTTGGTCACTGTTTAGATGGTTGTGCGTCTATTCAACAGCACCTTTCTAACTTTAGCAGTGGAAGAAGGGGATATTTTAAACACTGAATGTTCAAATGCTGCTTTAAATGTTTGGCTAAAGGGTCAAGCAGGTATTTTGTAAATCTGACTCTGGTCAGCCCTAGAATTCATTTCCTGATGGTAATCTTTGGATATGACTTTCAACTAAAGGAGAAATTGTACACAGATGCACTGAAGTAGGGTATCTTGTGTTCCCTGTCACAGTTTGTACCAAGAATCACAATACAAAAGCTTATCTGAATTTATGGTTGGATAAATGATTTTTTGATACGGGTCAAGGAACCCTTGACCTAATTATTTAACTAGCCTCTGGAGCGTTATTTCTGACTGTGCAATGGGAATCTGAATTTCTCTTGGACTTTGCTATGCTTAATTTGTGTGCAAGGTCTTAGGCAGGTGTAATATCTGAAAATGTATGTAAGCACTTTAGGACCTGTGCACTGAGATCCCCGTTTCCACTGAGTGCTGCAGTTGAGACAGGTAATGAGTGGGCCGTGTGACAGGGTGCACAGCACAGGGTGCTCTCAACCAGAAAGTTAAAGACAGTGTGTACTCCAGACAGCTTGCAACCTAAATACTGGGGATTTGTTTTAGCAGCTGTTTACATAATTCTTGTATCAGTGTGAAAATTGTCTATGAAAATATTTAAAAGTAAATGCAATTTATTCTTCAGTATCCAGTTCCTAAATGTGTAGCTCCAGATGGATGTTTATTTACTAGTAGTGTGTCTTTAACATTATATGTGGAAGTATATTCTATTCCTTCCCTCTTTACAGGGTAATATTCCTATGCGAAAGTTCCATTTTGAACCAACTCCATACCAAACATTTTCTTTTTCAGTCATCTAGGAAGACATTTCTGAAAACTGCATATATTGAAATAGGTTAACAACTTGTTTTTCTCACAGATCACCTCAATAAATATTGCATTAATTCTTTCCTATATTAGTTCCTACTGTTGTGTCCTTAATTCAGACCTTTCCATGTGTAGCTGTTTAAATGCACAGAGATCAAGAAGGATAGAATAGGTAAGACCTGTCTGTATTTCACATGCATAGATCATTTGATTTTATGTGGTGAAGGAACTGATCTAACCTTATAACTAACAGTTGCTGGTTGATTTGCATAATGAGTTGATGGCAAAGCTTTCCTTGTCAACAATTAAAAGCAATATTGGATTCAAATTTACCAAGTTGCAGAGAATGATAAATAAAAATATACTGGACCTGGAAATTAAGGCAACAAAATATCTGTCTTCCACATGTTAGCCTAATTTCTACTTTCTCTGGATTCAGATCTCCTTTGCAAGTGACTTCATGCAACCAGATGGGAAAGCATTTTCCTCACCTCCCATGTGTGCAGGGAAGATCCTCTCTCCAGTGAAAACCATGATCCCTTGACGGCACAGCCATCTGATGAGTAGGTGGGAGGACGCTTGACTGTGTCTCTTCCGACACAATCAGCACCATGTAGAATGGGAGGGAAGGTGTAGGAGATACACATTTACTGCTACATACTTCCACTATGAGGGTCAAGAACTTTCTGAACTTCAACCACAAAACTTTTTCTGTAAGCTCAGTTTGGAATTTGGTTACATGTTGGCTCCTCTCAGTGTGCTCCTGTATGTTAGCACCCAGTTACATAGTTCTATACACAGGTCTTAAAATTAGATAGTGCATGTTATATTTTTTTAATGACTCAGATCTTTGATTAGGAACAATTCTATATTACAAAGCAGAAACACACACACATAAAAAAAGAATGAAAAACATTAACTTAGAAGAGTATTTTTTAATAAAACTTTGGCATGATCTATTAAAATATGGGATTTTATAGAACAAAATACATTTACATCTCCCAGAGTCATTGAAAAAGTGGGAATATTCAAGGTAGCATTGAACATTCATTCTTTTTTAATACACTTTATTAACTTGGGTTATCATATGTTATTTTATTATCAGGTGTTTTTATTTTTGTACAGTTTGGGCCTGATCCAGTATCTTCTTACAAGTAAGGAGTATTTCTTGTATAGGGAAAAGTATTTATTATTTTGTTTGTTGATTTTGACTGCTTATTAGAGTTCACTTCTGTTTGAGCTGTTAACAATATGCCACTATTATCTTGACAGTCTCTTTGGATTATTGCTTGATAATTGGGAGACTGTGTAATATAACAAATTATTTTTAAAAGGGTATAGGGCATAACAGAAGACTGCTCTATAATTTGCTGTAATCATTAGTTTGACTCACTTGTCCATCCTAAACAAATTTTACTGTGTTATTGCAATTACTGTATGCAAAAAAAATAATAAAAGAAAGGAAATTCCCATTGGCTTCTATTTCAAGAGAGTTATTAACAGGACAACCTGAACTTAACCTGCAGCATTAAGATACAATATGTGGTTCTGCCTTTTTAAATCCAACAAAAGTCAAATAAATTGTGTGGATGAAACTGAAGTGTATTTAAATTGTTTTGTTTTGCTCGGTGCTGGGATAGAATGTGAAACTAAATGTGTTCATCCAAAGATAACTGGAGTTCCTGCTCCTGTTTAGATTTCATCATCTGTTAGAAATCTCCTAGGTGATTAAACTAATGCACTGTAAAAGAATGAATCAGTCCTGCAGAGCTCCTCTCTGTACTGAGAATAACTTGCTTGGTTAAGTACTGTTGGGGTTTTATTAAATTAAAATCCTGGGAATTTTTGTACATAATATATTTTATCTGTGAAAGCTGAATAAAATTTTATATCTGACTCTCAAACTAAATTCCTATGGTAATTAATAAAGAAGATTTGAATACATTTCTGGTAGAGTAATCTTTGACCAATTTAATAACTTGATTTTCTTAACAGAGGAAAATCCTTATCTCTCAAGGCTTGTGGTAACATTGGGATACACCATGAAATTGTTAAGAGAATCAGAGAGTCTTTTCTTTGTTGTGAGAAGATGAATTCAGATTGGAAAGTTATCATTTACTGGCTCAGGTGGAATACATTCTTAGTAATTATTTAATATTTATATTTCAGTTCCTCTGTAGATACCAGTAGATTCCCGACACTCTTATCAGAAGCATCATGTAGGCTGCTTGCAAAGCTGACTCATTTTAACTATTCACTTGTTTACAGATAAATATGAATATTGTTTTTTCGCATGTCAGCACAGATAGGTGAAAAATTAGTCAGATGTATATTCTTAAAGCACATATATATATATACACACACACATTTGCCTTTTTTCAGAAGATTTATTAAATGTTACTTATCCCCACCCCCTCCTGGCCTATTTTTTTGTGACTGGTATGGCAAGGAGGAATGACAAGAGCTAAAAAAGAGATAAGGAAATGATCTTATCAGTCAGCTCAGAGATGGCATTTCCTGAGTGGCATTTTGCAATTGTTACATGGAATAAAAGTGCAGATATATAATAAATTTATGCTTTTCAGTGGGTTTGTCTTTTAACACCTGATCTCCAGCTGCAACTTACTCTTGTCCACTTCAATCAGTGTAGTTGATAAAGACTACAAGAAATTAATTGAAATGAAACAAATGCTTCCTTTTATTATATGACATAGAATTTATGTATGTATTCACTAATTCAAATAGTTTTGTTTTTTAGTGTAATGAACAGCTTTTTTTTTTTTTTAAACATGATCTGTCCTTTTCCAGTTTTTAAAGTTTTCTATTAAAATTCCATGTAAACATCTTACTGTGTTTTACCCAGCAAATACCTGTATGTGTGCACTTTCTGTAGATTGCTAAATCAATGACAAATCTGACTAGAGTTGACTGAATTGTGAAAACAAAACCCCAAATCCACAACCAAATGTATGCACCAATTTGAATTCCATAGGAAATTTTAATTCAATCATGTTTGCTGCCCTTTTATGCTTTCTGTTTGTGAACACTTAAGAACTCAATTCTTGATGTTGGGATCATTTCAAGAACATTTAAGACTGAAGATTTTACGAAATAAATGTGTATTATGGTAGTAACAGGGTGAGATTCCTTTGGTCCTTTCATAATACAGCTTATGATGGCATTGTGGAATAATGCTTGTCTTTATAAAGAGCTGGCTGATGTAGTTCTTGATCTAGAAGAGGGCCTTTCATAGTAAAATTCAGTAGTCTTACACCAGCTAGGGAAGACTCCCATACATAGAAAGTAAAGCTGATAGATTTTCGTAGGAATGTTAAAACCTCTGTTTGATTACTTAAAATGACCAGTACTTTCAGAAAAGGGTTTCTTGTGCAATAGCACTTGGCAGAAGGCAAGAGAGGATTGCACAGTCTGGAGAAAGGAGTTGATAGCAGCTCAGCATACAGTGCCTTCCTTAATTATTTTGGAACGGTACGTTTAGCTGGCTTTTGACCTGGTGTCCTCCTAAATCAGCATTAAAGGTCAGACAGATAAATAAGAGAAATTTGAGGCACTGGTAATTAAGAAGGTATTCTGATTCAGGGCAGTAACTTAGAAGAAATGAATGCAACCAGACAGATGCAAACAGAGGGGAGAGCCTTTCCAACAACCTTTGAGCTCCACTTCTGCAGAGTACGGTACTTTGCCTGCTGTGGAGGCAAGACTGGTTTAGTTCTCTCTCCTGTTTTGTTTTCAGTGTAGAGTCACTGAAGTAATCTCTGTTCAAAAGATGTTAGAGACATGGCAGAACTTGCTGCAGGTGAGGAGGATTGCCCACACTATTTTTATGTGTGAGTTCTGTTTCCATGTGTGTGTTCTGTTCCCATGACAAACATTGACCCAAACTGGACAGCACTGGTAGCTGATAGATTAAGACAGGGCAGATCCTGAAGGAAAGAGTTCCTTTCAAAAGATAGGGTTTTGACAACTGTCAAGTCAAGGAATTTCATCTTTAGTATAGTGGAGACTTGGAAATTCTTCCTACCCAGACTGGAAGGAGAAAGTCTGCTGAAGAGTCCAAAACCAGCAAAGCAATGGGTTAAGGACAGCATGAAGCTGGGTGGAGCATAAATAGACATGTTAATGAATTTAAGAGTAAAATAGTTGCTAACTGAAGTACACATTCTCTTACTTAAGTCAGCAATTACATTGGAAGATAGCAAATATTATATTTATAAAAAGCCTGCATAATAACCAGGAGAATTACAGAGCAGTAAGACTTCAGTTCCTGGCAACTTAGCTGATAGGATGATTAAAAATACAGAAGCTATATAAAAAGTCTCAGAAACACAGAGTTTGATGATATGGTAGGAAAAATGACACAAATTTTGTAAAGGATTATTGCACCTCACTAGTTCCTTAAATGTATAAATGATACAGTAGATGAATGAAAGCCAGTTGATAAAGTATATTTCTGTACATAATCACTGATACTTCTTGAAGTGACAGCTAAGGAAACAAAAGGATGGATTTTCCCTAGAAAGGGGGTGAGAGGAGATAGAAGTCTGAGATTCAAGTATTCCTTCTGAATCAGTGCAGAAGACAGATTTGCTCTTACATTCTCTGTATTCAAAATAACTGTTAAAATTAGTGGATTTTTGAGATCCCAAGGAGTGAATTTTTTGTTCCCTTTGTTCTGATAGGATTTACAGTGCCTGGCAGAATGCCTGCTTGAGCTGAATTGATGCCTAAACCCCACCCATTTCCTCTGTTTCACTGCTTAGCGGTGTCACATTCAGCCAGCTTTGGGAATCTCTTTAGCTGCATATTAATTGCATGCAAGTATGCCATTAGGCATCAGGGCATGTCTGAGTTAGGCATAGTAACACTTTTGTATCTTTGATATTCTGAGCAGAGTAATACTCTGAGAAAGTAGCATCCTCTGTGGATAAAAGAGTACAAAGCAGAAGGAAAAAAAAAGGAGTTCCTTTTCCTCAGGGGAAAAAAATAACCTTTGGAGTATCTCAGATTCCAGTTTATGGGTGTAAGTTGGTCTATTTATTAATCATTTGGAAAATGGAAGACAAATTATGTATTAAATTATAAATATGCTCCAAATTCATTTAATTAAGGTTGAAGAAATGTGGACAAACTTCAAGTGGAGCTAGCAAAGCTGGCAGGAAAATTGCCAAAATGGCAGGATAAAATCAGTGTTGATTTAAAAGTGGTGGTCCCTAAATCATTTTATGCCAAAGGACTGTTTTCACACCTTCAGTTTCGTCTTAGATAGCTTTTAAAAATATGACTCCTGTGAAATGAGTAATGAATGAGGTAGAGATGATAGAATTGGAAAAATTCAGAAGAAATTCAAGAATAAATGAGTACTAGTAAAGACATGCACTTTTTTCTCATCAGATTTTTAATGGAGGAATTATAGTACTGTTTAATATGCTCCTATGGACAGTCCACAACCCAGTTTTCATGGCTTAGCAGAACTCCATGGAACCCACAAGAATTTGGTTTGGGATATCTTGGCCTAAGAAAGCAGTAAATATTGAAAAGTACAGTTGTAAGGATTTTTACAGCTTGATGGTTTCAAAACCCCAGTACCTTGGGAAATTGTGTAGTAAGTGCAAGTGTTTTGATATGAGGCCTGCTTTTTTAAGACTTTTTTTAATGACCTCTTGCAGATCCCACCAGTTATCCACGGATATTCAGGAATACACAGATGATAGGAACAAAAAGAAAAGCCCACCAGTTCGAAAAGGGTTTCTAAAGGATCCTTTAGTTGAAAACACTGATGATTAGGATTAGAGCAATTGTACCTAAGCTTGTGATAATTTGTCTTTTGCATTTCCTGCCATAGTTATTTTTAGCATCACTACTTTACATTTTCCAATTTGAACACAAGCCCTTTGTTTTCACTGAAGCTGGAAAGGAAGATGTTCTGGAGTAATTAGAACACTGCTGCTCTTTTCAGCTTTAGTGTTCCCTTTATTCTTACAGTTAAGAAAAAAATCAAATTAGTGGACTTTAGAGCTTGGGTGGGTGCTTGGGCTGGGAGAAGCAGCAGGGAAGCAATACACTTAATGTGGCAAAAGGTGAGATGACAAACTTTTATGTACCCTGGGTACCGTGTATTAATCTCCTGATAACTGCTTTCACATTTGAACCTTCTGTCTCTTATGTGAGATCTAGCAATCTTTGCTTTTTTCTGTTCTGGGAGCAATTTTCTGAATCATTAATTTTCAGTGGCCAGGCTTCAATTAGCTTAATCAGGCATTGATTAGATTTCTCAAGTCCCTGGCATTTATTTTCCACCTTGCCTATATGGTTCCTTGACTCCATTACCTGATTGTTCACTTATTGCATATAAGGTTGATTCCTCTCCATTAACATTCCCTGATGAGAGGTCTCCTTAGCCATCCAGCTAGCCACTTTCATTAGTGATGGTGGCAATTCATGGTGAAGGCCAGTTTCTACTACCCCTGCAAAACAGGATATTTTCTTCTAAGTTGCATCACTATATCAGCAATTTACCCTTAGATGAAGGTGCTTCTTATGAACAGTTCTGACCCAAAGGAAAAATAATTTATTCCAGATTTATTTGGAATATGTTTCATATTTAATTTAGAAAGCTGTGAAATTGTAGAAAATGAGAGAAGTAAATCACTAGTTTTTTCAAAGCATACTTAATGCAAATCTAGGTTTTTATTTATTTCTCCTTTTCTTAGTGTCTAGCCTGACATATTAAAATACATTTCCAAAGGTAGTGCTCCTGATTTCTGACGGAGCTTGGCAAAGTTTTATAATCACGGCTGGTGTGAGGCACATGTATTTCAACTCCCCATAGGTAGACCCATGCCCTCTTTCTAATGCAGTTGCTCAGCAGTAACAGCTTGTGTGCAGACTCATTCCTCAGTATACATATTTTGGGGAAGTTTGAGACTGCACCAAGACAGGTGAAGGATGGGGCTTGAGGTGAGGGGTTGGACAGAGGTGGAAAATGGGACTGCAGACTCAGGTGAGTTTTTCTTGGTTGAAAAGCACTTCCTTTTCTCTAAATTCTACTGAGGTTCTCACATAATCTGTGGTCAGCTCTGTTCATTATGTTTTGCTTTTGCAAATTATGTCTTCTAAAGACACAGACCTCTTTTTGAAATTCTCTTTTAAACTCATATATCTACATTATATTGAATGAGACAGACCTGAATGTAAATGAGCTTGTGCCAAAATCAATATCAGGAAAGTTTTAATAGCACAGTTTTAAGAACTTCATGTACTATGCTAATTAAAAACTAATAAAGAGTTTTATGACAATAAAACAAAACATGGAATCAGACCTTCAGGCTTTTTCTCTTTTTTTTGCTATAGGTTCTTTGGGTTCAGAGAGTTGCCAAAATTTCCTTTTCTTTGTAACCAAACTGAAGTTGTTTGACCTGAGTTTTGATGAGTCAACATTTCTGAGAAAAAATGACATTTTGCCAGGTAGCTTCTAATCCACTATAATCATCACATGAATATATAATTAAATATATGATTTGTCTTATCACAGTCTTAGGGTATATAGGTGCTTTCTAATTTAAATGATAAAACATAAAAAAGGACCCTTTCAAGGTTTAACATTTGATTTTTTTATAGATTGTTCTCAGAAATATTTTGAGCATCAGCTTCAGCTTTTGGTCAAAAATGTCAGCAGAAAAAATTGTAAAAAACAATTAATGATCCCTTTCTTCTGAACAACTAGTTGCAACAGTGATTAGATTCAGTGTGAGACTGAATCTGACTGTTCTGAAGTTAATTTCCTATTTTTGTACTCTGTTTTAAAGATTCATTGTGATTTGCTGGATTTTTAGACAAGGAGAAAGATCTCTTATTTTTCTTACTTTATTGTTTATGCTCCATGTCCTTATTATGGCCCCAAAACTGTAGCCATTCATTTAAGAAATATAAAATGTGGCAGGTTGAATATGTTTTCTGTCTTGAAATTATTCTAAAATTATATTTTAGGGGATTAAAATCTCACATATATGAGAAATACTCTTTGGCTTCCTTAAAACATCCCCCCTCCCCATTTTGAATCTTCCCCTCCCTTTTGAATCAGAGGTCCCCTTCAGCAAGGAAATTTTCATGAGTCTAAGGCTGTCTTTCTATAGAAACTACGGTCTTCTGTGATGAGAAAGCCCTTTGAAAATATCTGACACTTCATCTCTGCAATTAGTAATTTTCAATTACTACATTCAGGATGGCAAGGGGAATTAACATATAACTATCTCAGAAATCACATCCAGTATCATCACTCCTTCACTTTTGGTCATTCACTGTCTCAGGTTTCTGGGCTTATTGGGACCATTATGGGGGCACCATCATTATCTCTTCCTACTGGTGAAAGCCATTGCTGATTCACTGCATTACTTGGGCAGTTAACATTTCTCCATGAAAGATTGCCAGGAAGAGGTATTTTGTCAGTGGCAGAGGCAATGATGTGGGGCGCAGGTTGCTCCAGAATCAATGGCACACCTCTGACAATCTTGCCAGCTGTCCAAGCATGTCTCATTTTCCGTTTTGCAGCTGGAGGTTATTGATGGAGTATGGGTAAATGGCGTGTTCAACAGAGATTCTTTCAGGCATAGCTTTACATGCTTCACCCAGCTGAACTACTCTAGCACAAAGCAAACGGGAAAATGGTTGCCCTGAGGTGCTTTGTCTTCCTTCTTGGATGGTTCCAAAGGACATTGTTGGGTGCTGTACTACAGTGTACTTTCTACAGGGGTATTTTAAGCATCAGTTTAGAAATCCCTCAACTCCAACATATGCATAAAATAACGTGCTTGGTGAAGGGAGGAGTGATAGTCCTTGGTGGACAGTGCTTGTTAGACTCCTTGCCTAGTTCTGGCTAGTCAGAAAACTGCTGTGGCACATGTCCTCTCATTTGTGTTTTTCCTGCTGATAAGGCAAACGGGCCAATTTATTTCAGATCTTTGCTGGAGTCCAGGCCACCCCTCTGATCGCCCTGGAGGGTCTGGGACCCTGTCAAAGGGGCCTGGGACCCAGGCAGGGGGGTTTGGAACATGTACAGGGGGGTCTGAGATCTGTACAAGGGGGTGGAAGACCTTGGCACAGAGCCCAGAAGGACACAGTCTTTGACTTCGGTCCATGGGAAAGACTGCCTACGTTGCAGGAGGAATTGTAAGTCACCAGGGTGTGAAGTAGATAGTAGTTAGCTTATCACTGGGGGTGCATGTATTTTTGGTGTGTGGACTTAAGAAGACAAAATGGAGGATTCAGGGCGTGGTCCTGTCCTCCTGGTTCTTCCTCTTGTCCGACATTTCTGCTGTGAAGGTGGCACATTTGGATTGGGTCAGAGTAGACATGACCTGTCTAGCATAGGTAGTAGGCATTGGTAATTGATTGTAAATAGTAGACATTAACATGTAGTATGAGATGTGAAGACCCTCCCAGCCAGGAGGATTCAGTGTGTCCCTGCTGCAGCACGGAGCTCTGCAGGGCATGGGAAGAACTTAAAAGATAAGATATAATAAACAAGGAGCAAGACCTTGAGAAACCTGAAACCTGAAGAAAAACTCCGCGTTTTTCTTTGCATCTGGCTTGGGACTCCTCAAAGGGCAGAGACATTCTATCACCCCAACCTCTGGGGGTCAACCCGAGAGATGTTCACCTTGCAACACCTTTTTACCTTCTGAGTGGTGCATGGAAATTTTCCTTCAACAAGCAATACCTTGAGTTCTCAAAACAGAGCTTATCATGGCTACTTGATTTATTGAAGTGTCTTCTTAAGGAAGTCCTATGACATTCTGTTGCTGAAAGCACAGAGCTTCTGACTAAAGATGAAGTTACTTGTTTTAATTAGAGCTGATCTCGATAAAAGGACCAAAATCATAATAACACTCTCATACATTTCCATTTTTCATCAATGTTTCTTTCCAATGAAATTTTCTTAGAGGCAGAGATTAGATCTATGTAAATTTAGGTGCTTAATTAAGTTGCCAAAGACCAAAGTTTAGTTTTTTTGGATTCTCTCTGCAGTCAGGGGAGAGAGATGGGCAAATCTAGAGGGACTTTATGTGGACTGGGCTGCACATTGAAACAATTTGTCTTTCTCCATTGACTATAGACAGCAGATACAAGAGCTGAGTGATTCGAGGGCTTGTGAAAATAAACTTAGATGAAGTGCAGAAATGCAGAGGGAAGAATCTGGACCAAAGCATCTTTACTGCAATGTGAATGGGTTGGCTAGATTTCCAATTGTCCCATATGGTCTGCCTCAGGGAATGGACCTGACTTAGGTAGGGAGGTAGTGATGGAACAAGCAAAGTCGTATGTTGTAGAAATGACCCAGGAAATATCTAGAACTATTAAGCAAATCTGCTTCTGCTAGAGAGACAGCTGTAGCTGAAAGGCTTCACCTATCACAAAGGGTTAGGTGTTGAGAATTTTATTCCTTAATACCTTTTTCTTCCAAGAGAAAAATAACAAAAACCAAGAGCTGGTCAAAATCTATACCTCCTTATCCCTAACCATTTTGAAGTAGCTTGAACACAAATTTTATTGTTGTAATTCAGTGCTGTATAAAACAATTATTGTTGTAATTCAGTGCTGTTTTGTAAGTGCTTCATATAAATTAGATCTTATTTTGTCTTTAAATAATCACACACCAATAATGTGTTGTGATAAAAATACATGTGAATATTGTAACTATGGGCATTAATACTCTGAAACAGAAATTAATGCATACCTTATTAACTGCTTCAGCCTATGTTACGATTAGAAAAAGAAGCCATATATAATTTCTAGAAATTAAAATAAATGTGGTACATCTTGTGCAGTATCTAAGTGGAAAAATTAGATGGTGAAGAGTACAGTTGCATATTTGTTGTATATGTACATAAAGAGAACACATTATATCATGATAGGTGATTTTAAAGTGTGAACTTGGGAGAGCCACATTATGAATGATTAAAATATAGTAAGTCATCTCTTGCTGGTATGAATAGTACCCTTTGCACCTTGTACATGAAATATGAGGCATGTATTGTGCCAACAGATAAAATATTTTCAAAGCAGTTATATGAAAAAAATTGGAAAATGATTTTTACTTTTTGCTTGTAAACTCTGGTACTTTCCACCTGTATATCTATCCAAAGCCTTTGAGGCAGCCATAAAAAATAACTTTAAAATATTGTGAGTTTGAAATTTGATATTTCAAGAAGTTTCAAGAGCTAAATGCAATCACAAGGATCTCTTGGGAAAGAAAGGGTTTCTCCTTTCAGTTACTTTTACTACTTTAGAAGGCTGGAAAAATTTCAGGCTCCAAGTTACGATTTTTATTAATATACAATTTCTCTGGTATATGTATGTGTGTGTATGTATATGTATATATATATATATGTACATATATAGTCTGTCTTTGCCCTTAGAAGTAATTTATCAATGTTGAAAATCAAAGATTTCTGGAGCTTCTTTTTACCCTAAAATATTAAAACAAATCCCAGAGAGCAGGATCCAGAGGTCAAAGATCCTTGATAAAGGTATTTTTTTTACACAGTTTATTTCTCATATGGCTTTCACTGAATGTGCTATTTTGCCATGTCACTCTACAAAGACAGCTGGGTAAATGTATTGGAGGGTGAGAGTAAGAATTTCCGCAGATGGAGAAACATTTCTCCTGGCCAATTGATTTGAAAAGAAAATGGTTTGTCAGTGTGCAAATGCATCTGGAGGAAGAAGGGTAAAGGAACGAATTAGAGGTCAGTCAGGATAATCATAAGTGAATCACACAAATGTGTATGTGTGCTCAGGCTGTGTATTCATTGTTCTCATGAATATTATGCTGGACTGGGATTTTCCTGAAGAATACTGCAAAACGTTGATTCAGTGAAACCAAATCTTTTTGTAGACACATGCATAGTTTCTCCTGGATTTGGCTTGGAATGTTTTTAGGTATTAGTAGATAATTAAGGTGGCAGGGGTACCCCAGCGTTTTCACTGGAATAATGCATGGGCTGAGGCACCTGGCACGGACATGGGCAGGAGAGTGCAGAGTTAACCCCGGGCCCACCTGGCTGGAGGAGGTGAACCTCTCACCTTTGCCTGGGGAAATGCCTTTCCTCACCCTGCTGGCACTGCACAAGGAGGCTGTGCTCACTGTCAGCTTTATAACTAGGACCACTTTTAACAGATTCTTTTTTTTTGGTTGGTTGGTTTTTTGTTTTGTTTTACTTTGTTTTGTAATCTGCAAAGATATTCTTGACTGAAATTTCAGAGACAGAAAATTCAATTTTTTTTTTTTGCAACCTATCCTTGAATCCCCATATTTGCTTTTAGTCCCACTGCATATTTAAGCTCCTTCACTTAAGAGAGTACTATTTGATAAGTAAATCTCTACCAATATTCCTCTCAGTGTGCTGCTGCTTCCTCTTGATTCCTCCTTTTGTGTTCGCATACGTCTGTATTCTGCCATAGATCCTCTTGGACCTGAGGTAGCCTCCTTTTCCCATACCCCTGTTTTCCCTAAAACTCCTGATCCAAACACTCCTTAACCATCTTTCCATTTTTTTTTTCTTTACCTCAGTTGCCATTATTCCCTCACATGGCTCTTCTGTGTTGTACAGATGAGTTCCAGTTTTGTAGCTGGGTTTTTTCTTTCAGAGGTGCTCTTTTAAGATATCCATAAAGTTTTAAAGGTTTAAAGGCCAAGCTTGAGAGGAAGATCTGACAAGGGTGCACGGGACTTTGCTATTCTTTCCTTTACCTCAATTTTTTCTTCTTAAAATGTTTTTTCCATTTTCAGCTGTGCTCCATGAATAGCAGTCAGAGGCCCCTGGGGCCTGTTTATCCAGTCACCCCTCTTCTTACACATTTGGGGTGCAATAAAATGGACTCCAGATACCATCAGAGCCTGCTGTTGGGTAACAGTCTGACTAATGTTATTTTGATAAAAGCCAAATACCCCTCCCCCTTGCCCCACAGGGATTCTGTATTTATTTTATGCTTTTAAATCAAACAGAAAAGTGCCCTCATTTCATTTAGCATCTCCTCCTTCTAGCTGGTCTTTGGAATGCTGGGAAAGGTGGGGTGTAGTGTTGGAGCACCCCTTTTTCACTTTAACAATTCCCTGTGCCTCTCTTCCTCCCCAGGCACAGAGAGGCATGCAGGCAAACGAGAGTCTATCTGCAACCTGGTTACCACTGCGAGCAACTACAGCTTTTTGTTTAACTGTATAATTGCTCTCTCGGTGGGTTGTGGGTTTTCTTTTCCCCATCTCCATTTGTTTTCTTAATAACTAAGACCAGGAAATTTAAATTGTCCCTTTTTTTTTTTTTTTTTTTTAACAAGTATCCTGACTGTAACAAAATATGCAGCTAAAAACATTAATCATATTAAAACTAATTAAAAACTGAAAAGTTGCTGTGCATTCCAAGCACTGGGGGTGGGAGGGGGCGGGGAGGCCTTTGGTCTGAGCACTGGCGTTTCCTGAGCGCAAGCAAATGCCTGACACATGGACTTCACCGAATTCCAAAATGTATCAAAACAGTGCCTGCATATTTGGCAGGAATCACAACCAGTTCAGGTCAGTGTCTGTTTCAGCAAAAGACGAAGGCCTGCATGTTAACAGAGGAAAATAATTCAGAGGAAAAGGGGAGGAACAACATGTGACATTTTGTAAGAGCAGCACTTGCGTTACCCAAGGCGCACCACTCACTGTAAACACTTCCTCCGGTGCCAGTGCCTTAGGACACATTTTTTTGGATTGGGGTGGGGGGAGGCAGTGGGAGGGGTGAGAGGGAGGTCAGGGCTTTCAAGCTGCTGGGATATGAATGAGCTAGGGTTTTTTCCCCCTTTTTTTTTAACTTCTTCTTTTTACATGTTGAGTGCCATAAGTGTTTTAAGGAGACATCAGTGAATCTGTGGCTGAAAAGACGGGCAAGCAGTGCAACAGGATGCCAAACCCCAAACCAGTGGGAACGTGGGGGAGAGAAGGGGCAAGGCTGCAGGGAAGGGGGTGCGAATTATGGCGCTCTGAGTGCAATCTCACAACATCAGGTGCAGGGGAGGCCAGCTGGGAAAGGTGGGTGACCCTCTGAAGCCCCAGCACCTCACTTTGCTTCCACCTTGGTGCTCCTTAATCCTGTGCCATGGATCTTGGTCACTGGTCCCTGATGTTGGGATGGGACAACCCCTGTCTGTTTAGGGACATAGACTGACTCCTCCAATCTGCCTCCCCCAAATGATTTAGAAGCAAATCCATTTTTTAAGCCCTTTCCTAGTAAAAGCAAGAGTAGGTCATCAAGATTTAAAATACTGGAATGGTCATTGTCTTCGTACCTCTTTCTTGAATTTGGGCACCTTAAGCTGCCTTTGTTGTTGAGGAACTTGCTATTTCTTCAGCGATAAGGCTGGATCACTTGTTATTGTAACACTTCTTGGTGATAAAGTTCAGTCTAAAAATTAAGCAGCTGCAATGTTGCAGCACAAATTAGTTTAATGTAAGCAGTCAGGAGCA
This sequence comes from Prinia subflava, assembly GCF_021018805.1. Lineage (NCBI taxonomy): Eukaryota > Metazoa > Chordata > Aves > Passeriformes > Cisticolidae > Prinia > Prinia subflava. The sequence continues at coordinate 63,445,851 of NC_086248.1, read as the reverse complement.
GCTGTTTGGCTCGGGACTCCGCTCCGGCGGTGGGGGAAGGGCGCTGTGATGCTGACAGTGTTTTTTTCTCTACATAAACATTTTCGGCTGTTGCAGCTTTTGTGCCGATCATGTGACAGTGTCCCTAGGCAGATAATTTATTTCTGTAGCTTTCATGAGCAATCATTAACCTTCAGACACTGAGCTTGCTTTCTGCTTTGTGGCATTTGTTGGTGGGTTTTTTTTTTTTTTTTTTTTTTTTTTTTTTTTTTTTTTTTTTTTGTATCCTAACTAGTTTAATTCACAGAGTGTCAGGAGAAAATTACAACCAATTTATAATAGACTGTAATGCAGAATACTTATGTTTCTATTAAAACCGACCTTGCTTACAAGACCATTCTTACGGCTTAGCTTGTGTTCATGGATCAGAATAATTATTTTCAGTGATGTAAGTGCAGCTGTCATCATGATACTCCCATAGTATCTTATTCTGAATGCAAAGCCCTTCAGAGTCCTGATTTGGGACCACCCTTTTGAATTCCCCCTTTGCTGGAGACACTGCAGAGTTTATTGAGATGCAACAGGCTTGGGAGAAAGGGCACAGCATTTATTGTGGTGATTGCTATTCTCCCACCATGACCGGCTGCTGAACAGGTATTGACCGCCACAGAGAGTGTGTCCAGGGGAGAGGCCAGGCAGTGCTGATAACAATTACAGCTCCAGTCTCTGCTAACTTAGTCTGGGGTTTCAGAGCAGGCTCAGGCGGCAGGGGTGGATCACAAAGCAGTTGTGACTGTCAGAAAAAGGCTTCATTTTCATTCCTGTCCATTTTGCTACAGTAAGGGAAACAATAAATTAGTTGACTTTGTCAAGGTCACTGAAGAAATAAATGTCAGGATAGGAATTTCCCTTTCCCTGATCCTTTTTCCCAGATCTTGTGCTTTTTGTCTAGGGAAGATGAAAAAAGAGTGAAAAATACAGACTCTTGGGCAAAAGAACTAAAAAGTAAGCAATAGAAAAAGCGAGAGGTGAGTGGGGGCGGGGAAGAGAAATCATAAAAAGAGCTGAAAGCCAGGGTGACTGCTGACTTACTGTGAATATCATTTTCCTCCAGATCTGAATGTGGTTTCTGCTTTTGTTCTCTTCCTCTCTGCCTTATCTTAATTCTTTTTTCTAACTAGTCATTCACTAGCACTGGCAAGTTGATCCTTTTTGTACCGGAGAGCAAGACATTCTGTTTGTATACACTTCTGAATAGGTGTAATCTAGACATGTGTATTCCTTGATTTATTTTTTATACCTTGTGCTACAGTGGAATCAGACATTTGTGATAGAAGTGCTCCCAACATAATGTTGCAGATACAATGGACTAGACAGACACAGGGTGGAAGGAGACAGAGATGGAGAAATAAAAAGATATTTCCAGTGCCCCAAGGATAAAAAGGGACTTTATCATAATCTGTCAATGAAAGAGCAGTACCATTCAGATAGTTCAAATATCAACAAGATAGTGCTTTATCTCCTTAAGACTCAAATGAAACTTTGTCCATCCTACAATTGTCCATTAACTTATGAAAAAGGCATGTAACTGGAAGAAGACCAAAATATGAGATGACATGAGATGCGACAGTAGTACATGCTCTATCATCTTGTAAAACATACAAATGAGTAGATAGATTTTTGCTGTCAGTGTCAGGGAAAATATTGCTTCCTCATTAGTTAAAAATAATGTCTGAAATGGGTGTTTTACTGATGCTGGGTTTCTGTGTGGAAAGATGAATGAATGAGTAGCTCCCTGTTTGAAACCTCCATCTTTCAAAATGTTTAATGAAAATGAAGGCACAACATATGGTAAATGTGGACTGAAATCAGGGATGAAAAAGCAGAAGCCTGAGATGCCCACTGAAGGGCAAATGGGACTATGGAGGCGCTTGGTGTTGTGTTACATATAGAAGGGAGTGACATTTCTGGATGTATTAGAGTGATTTAGGAGTTATCATCCCATTGACTTGTGACTAGAGTCAGGATGTAACTGCCTAAGTCAATTCTGAAAATGGGAATTAGATTTCTAAGTCATTTTAAGGTGCTTTTGAAATTTTTAGCTCTAATCCCAGGTTGATTAATTTGTAACAAGGTGATTCATTCGTATCTTTCTTGTCTTCAGGAGCCTGAATGACACATTTGAGATGCACTCTAAAAGCACAGGTAATAGTCAGAGTGCTACCTCAGCGACTTTAAAAGACAATTGATTAATTTGAATTCATGCTTTTATTCACACTTTTAGAAGATTCTGAAATTAGTAATAGCACTTTGGAGCTGCTTGGTTTGAACTGTCACTTCCATGCCCTTGCCTTCATAAAAGCCTTCCTATTTTTTTCTTTCTTTTTTTCTTTTTCCTGAAAATTGTCCCCATCCCTCCCCATTGCTAACAGCAGTGCAGCCCCTCTGGTCACGGCAAAAGCAGGAGTTCTAAGACAGTAGCTGCTTTGCTGCTTGGAATGGCTGAGTAGCTTTAGACAAAACAGTGTCCAGGAACCTGCTGTGAACTTGTCTCTACTAGTTTGCACTGGGAACTACAGGTACTTTTGCTGGAGCTGCCCTACAGTGAGTGATGCTGGGAGGAAGAGCTGCTTAGATAGTTAGCAAGACAAGACTTTCTTCCAGTAAATTCAAGCCACCTAACCTGCTAGTTTGCCCAAAACTAAGAAAAGACTGATCTCTTTGGTATTTCACCAGATTTTGTTAGAATCTATGCTAAGAACATACTGTAGTGTTTTATGAACTTAATTATTTTTGTTATTACTGTCTTAATCTACAGTTGGAAAGCTGAGACTATAGTCATACTGGTATAGATTTTGGTCAAGACATTATATAAATCTATATATACTGCTCCCTGACATCAGCAACATTATTGCAAAGGTCAGTTTGCATTGCTCCTATGAGCCTCTGTGTTTTAGGGTGTAACTGATGACACAAAATCCTTTCTGGAGTGAAAGGAAGACTGCCAAGCCTATCTGTGGGACTTCTCGAAAACATTAGTGCTTACCAGAAGCAAATCTAAATATTTGACTTGACTATACTTTCAGAATCGAAGAATCTGATGATCACAACAACCTCATTTTCATCCCCTGGTACAACCTCAACCAAACAGATATCTCAAATTAATTTAGAAGTCAGTGGCTGGTATTTACTGTTTGGAGTAAGGAAACCTGGGTTTGCTTACATGTCTTCAAGGAGAAAAGTGTAGTGGAGGGACTGAATGCAATACAAGTTTGATTTATGGACTAATATCATCGACTTTTGACTGTGGAAATTATTTTGTGGAATGGCTTGTTTCATGCAGTTTCAAAGCAATCTCCCTGAGAGCTAGGAAGTCACCTAAGTTTTCTGTGCCGCAGGCTGGAGAGAATCAAGGTCCCAGGGAGCTCTCCCACATTTTTCAGTGTCAGTTGTCTCAAGCACTTCACATCTTTTGATGTAAGGGTTCCTAAAAGGTCCAAAGGAATACCGGGGACATTGGAATACCAGGAAAATATGCCTCTAAGAACATGCTCTAAAGCTTCCTGCTCTCAGTCACACAAGAGTAGGAGAAAGGTAAAACTTCAGCACATTCTGAGCTGCAGCATCTGGGCTTTTTTTTCCTAAGTCCTTTGTCTGGAAAAAGTGCTGCTCATCACTTGGTCCTTGAGGAATGGAATGTTTTACATTGAGAGCAACCCTTGCAGGTAATTCTGCCTGCCACTGTCGTTTAGGACATCAAGCACTAAGTTAATGAGTGACAGAGCTTTCCTTCTCTGCAGCCCAGAACTCAAGAGGGTGTGTCTAGATGATCTAAAGACTACTGTGAATTTTACCACCATCAGTTCTCTGAACCTGCTTTTTAAAAAATAAACTGACAAAACATGACCGTGTATGTAATACTTAAGCATATTCTAAAACAGATCCCAGACTGTGCACCATTCTCTCAGGAGAAAATGATAAAGCAGATTGATTTGTGCAGTAACAGACAGAGCTAGGAAATGGTGACAAACACAGGGTGAGAATGTGTGTAGAGGATAATAAACCTGCTCTTTGAGGGCTTGAACTGGTAAATTTCTTTCCCTTGCATTTTTCATTGCTTAAAGAGGGAAAAAACAACAAACATCCTCAAACACAAAACCACAAGACAAAACCCTGCAGAGGAAATGAAACCACAAGAATATGTTTCACACCAGCTAATTTCAAGGGTCTGCCATATACACAGCAAGCCTAGGAAATTCACAGGTGCACTGTATCATTCTCCAAAATGCATTGAGCTTTTTCACTCTTCATATACACACATGTGCTTCGATGTACTTTTTACCATCTCTTTTCTTTCACTTGGATTTTTTACCACCTGTAATCCACACATTCTTTTCACTGCCATGCAGGTGACTAGACCGGAGGCTTCACAGTGGAGTAATCTGTCATCCCAGAATGTGTATAATGTAGGGAAAGCTGAGCAGAACAAATTTATTTTCACAAGAACAAGGGACAGTTCTTATTTCCACAAGGACTTGTAGTTTACAAATTGTCAGTGTTTGATTTTATATGAACTGCAAAACATAAAAGAAGGGAGGAGTTAGCCAGAAACAGGAAGCAAGGATCTAGAAATGTATTTTGACAGTTATCCCCCCACTGAAAGTTAGCAACACAGAAAAAACAATGTCTTACTAACCAGAAGCATTGCAGGAGGCTCCGGGGAGACCTCACTGTGGCCTTCCAGTACTTAAAGGAGGCTTGTCAAATAGAGGAGAATGACTTTTTACACAGGCAGATTGTGATAGGACGATAGAGGAACAATTCTAAACTAAAAGAGGACAGATTCAGTTTAGATTTTAAAAAGAAATTCTTCACTCAGAGGAGAGTGAGGCACTGGAACAGTTTGCCCAGAGAAGCTGTGGGTGCCCCATCCCTGCAAGCGTTCAAGGCCAGGTTGGATGAGGCTGTGAACAACCTGATCTACAGGAAAGTGTTCCAGGCCATGGCAGAGGATTGGAACTAGATGGTCCTTAAGGTCCTTCCTACTCAAACTATGGGTACCTGGTCTTAGGAGTCTGGCTACAGGAGTGAATATTTAGTCTTATTTTTTATTTTTTGCTCTTGAGAATTTTACTTTTCCCTCTTATCAGCTTGAAAGAAGGTGTCATGGAGAGACCAGTATCCTTTTATGGAAAATGTGTTTCAAAGAAAGAATAAATCTCTCAGAGAAACAACAGGAAACATCTTTATAATTTCATTAGCTCAATTTAAAGTTAATATTAAGCTTCTGAAATGTGTTTATTCATTTGTTTGCTGCCAGTCTGTTTGCACATTCTCCCTGCTTAACATTGGTTTGAAAACTTACATTTTTATTCATGTGTTTTCTTCACTGTTTCCTGAGGTAAAACAAAAACAATTCTCAATAAAGCTTTCCTTTTCTTTACAGGTGATTGAATGTTAAAGGTGTTAGATACCTGAGAACAAGTGAAAATAAAGAGGGGCAAGCATAATATTAGTTAACAATATTATTTAAGTGCCTACACAGTTTTCTCTTGCTACACTGTCTACTTCACATCATCATCAATACTATTTAATTGAACCTTCTACAAATGCCTTCTCCCAAAGACAGTGAAATATCCAAAATAGAGCTAAATGGAGAAAAATTCCCTGAATCTCCCAATTAGGGAAAGTTTCAGAGGGAGGTATAAATAGAGCGTAATTGAGACTTAAGTGGTACATATCCTGTTGTGACCTTTTGCAAAGAACACATTCACCCTTAGCTAACTATTTGAGCAAAGATATGCCTGGTACTGGTCCTGTAGTAAATAAAAGACATCCTTTTAAATGTGAACTACTATGTGATTTGCAGCTTCAGTGTGTCAGTTCCGTTTTCTTGGAGGGGAAGGATCTGGTGTCTGTAAGCTGCTTTTTAAGTGCTTAAGTGGATTTGAGAAGCAGGCAGCTATATACTTGGGGAAAAAAAAAGATTCCCTGAAGAAAAAAATTGATTTTCAGATTTCCCATTCAGAATTTAAAGGCAATTTTCTTTGTGTGCTCAATAGGTAGTAAAAATAGGACCTATTACAGCCAATCGCTACTCTGAGTTTACATCCAGTTTCTTTGCTGGAGCTCAGATTTAGCCCAGTATCTGCCTTGAGAAAGAGGTATGTATGTGAAAAGAAATGATGGAATTTGATGTAATACAGAAATAGACCAACCAAGTATAACTAGAAAGTGAACAAAGAAAAATCCATGCTGATAATGAGGAAAAATTTCATAGCAGTGAGGTCTGTTAGTCTGCTGAATGGTCTCCCAAGGGAATGAGTTGAACCCTCGTCGCTTTAGTTATTTTTAAAATGAACAAAACAGTCAAAATCCTTGCAAGGAGACACTCTTAATTAACAAGAAGACAGGAAAAATGACCTAATGGGTCTTTTTTTCCATCTCTACTGTTCACGACTATTATTGCAGGCAAAACCAGGTTTGGCAATAAAATTATGGATTTCCAATTTTCAGTGCAATTTTGCAGCACTCTTATTCTGTAATAATAGCAGTACTTGCCCACTTTTCATTTCCTTCTATAAACTTTTGTGTCTTACTTTTCCTTCAAAGAGGGCTATTTAGTAGTCCTCTGAATGAAAATGGCCGTCAGGTAGCCTAATTTACTTTGAATAATACTGCTTGTAAGTTTAAGATAAATATTTGGCCCTCATGCCTCCTAATTTTCATCAGGAACTCTTCAGTCAGACCTCAAGTCCAGGATGACAGTACTGGGCAAAATGTCACTGCCTGTATCTAGGGGTCATCCTATGAAATAAGGGGCTGCATGTACAGCCAAGTGCTGGGCTTTTGTTGATTTCCACAAACATAAATTATGAAGGCATGACATGCAGCACATCTTTGTGATCAGTAGTTAGGGCTCCTTATATGATTTCAACACTTTTCTTCTTTCCATTGAAACCAGTCTTTGACCCAGAGTGTTTTCACACTAGCAAGGGGCCCAGGCAAAGGTGATTCCTGCTCTTCCAAATTCCTGCATCTCCAATGCCCATCAATGCCCTGCATCCCTTCCCTTGTTCTCAGAAACCCCGCATAGACTTGTACAGTGAACTGGCTTGAACAAACGGTAACTCAGCAAAAATAACAGGCAAGAAATAGTGCCAGGAGAGCAGCAATTGCACATGGTCCTTTATGGACCAGCAGCTGGGTTGTTTTTTTTTTCAGATGATAGGGACATGAATTTTAATGGTTAATACTGATGTCAAAACTGAAGTAATGCTGCAATGAGTCAGGCCCTGCTTCTTCGAAATACTGTGCAAATATTTGCCAATTACTCTTCCCAGCAGCCAGCAAGCTATGCAACCTTCTTGCTGCCTTATCAGAAGACAGATTGATGGAATTGAAATCCAGGAAGATCTGATTGTTATGTTACAGTCATACAGCAAGGATGGGCAAAGGGCATTGAAGCCCATACCTCATAATCAGCCCTAGACAAACCTATGTGAGTAGCATAACCAAGATGACTAGAGTATAAAATAGAGAGACATGGTGCTAATGTGTATTTATTAGTGATTTACTGAAATGAACGTTCATCCCAAGAGTTAATCCAGGAATATCCAAACCACTGTAATTATCCCTGCACAAAGGCTCTCTATTATTTGCCTGTTAAGTAACAAAGCCTTTTCATTACCTGGCACTGACATAACTTTAGCTGCAGTGGTAGGTAGGCAGTGAACTAGCTTCCCTTGTTTGTGGGGGATGGGATGTCATGGGATGGAGCCCTCCCCTGTCCCTGTGAGCTCTAGCAGAATACAAACAGGATGGCCAGACTTTTCTTTGAAAAAAAATGAACATCATTGCTAATATGCCAAATTTTGTGTACCACAAACAGTTGAAATCTTACGAACTGTACAAAAAGAACAAAGAAGAAAATTCCTGTCACACACAAAAATGAAAACATAGGAGCGCTGGCCACAGGAAGGTAACTGTATTAAAATTGGGAAAGGATCCAAAATCTGTAGTAGCTCTCTAATCTGCAACACAAGAGCAAGGATTTTCATTATGTTTTGCATTCCACATGCGCCTTTGCTTTGGAGCTCTTATGCAATTGTTGATGCAGTAAAACCATTGTATTCATAATGATTTCAAAGATGTGGATGCTTCCAGGGTTTGACCTATTTTACCACTCATACATTATACACCGGGTAAAGCTACTCTCATAAGGCAGAGTCATTAGTACTTAAAATGTATCTGTCTACTGCTGTCCCTTTTCTCTGCAAGGCTGCTGATTTTTTACAATTCTAAATCAATTATTCTTTATTAAATAATTTATGTTTACATGCATCAATGGAAACTGCCCATGCACATTTTAAGGTAGAGCTCAGTGTATGTAGATAAATTAAGGCAGAGATCAGTGTATAAAGATAACTGTTGTTAGCCAATAGCAAATATTTCTGTTAAGTCCAAATAGTCCTTTTTAATTTGTGATACTTTTTACTTTGGAAATATAAACACAGACCTGTGGTCATTACTTCCAGACCAACAATACAGCTCAGGTTTTTGTAGGCTGAGATTCAGCAAAACTCCTAATCCCATGTTTTGCTTTCAGTGGGATGAAGTCTTCCCTAGTTAAGCATGTTTGAGACCTATTGATGTCTACAGATCTCAAACTTTGCTCTGTACAGTAAGGTGCAAACAACTTTTTGAACATCAGTTTAATGCTTCAGAATTTTTCCATGAGCCAGACTGCAAATTTTGTGTGCTGTAGTCATCATTGCAAGGACAAACCTTCCTGCTTCTTTTTGGAAAAAAAAAAACCAAACAAACAACTGATCACCAAATAGTGTACTTGAGAGCTTATTTTCTTTAGATCCCCTGAGCCATCCTGTGTGGTACTGCCAGAAAGCTTGAACTATGAAGGCAGCACTGATTTCTCCAGGCTCTACCATGGGTTGCCACAGTAAGAACAGGCCCAGGACAAATGCATCCTCCCACTGCTGAACGTTGCCACAGGTGAGGCATACAGCATGGATGGGAGATGATCTCCAGAGTCCCTTCCAACCCTAACAATTCCATGATTCTGTGAGATGATGAGTAGGCTCAGATCAAAAGTGTGTTTGCAGTGGTGGGGGAAGGTAGTGAATACCACCCTTCCCCCCTCCTTCCTCCACAGGGATCTTGTTTTCTGTGGGTCAGTCTTCCCCTTTCTCCACAAAAACTGGATTAATCTCTCTGAAGCAGCTGCACAACAAAAGCGTAGATGTCTGCCCAGAAAATCTTTCCTCTGTACCAGCTCTGAACCAGTGGTGTTGGGGCAGAGATCTTCCCTTTACCTGCAGGGCAGAGAGAGACTCCTCAATCCTGCTGCTCCTTTTGACTTGTCTGACTTTTTGAAACCATAGGAAGGGAGATGCCACTGCACTGCTGAATATAACACATCTGCTGGTCACTTCAGCGCTACGGCACAGACCAGAACTGCTCCAGGGGTGAGTTCAGGGCAGGACCAAGGGTTTTCCCACTTCCCTGTTGCAGTCTTAGACCTCTGCTCTGGGCTGAGGTGGATGGTGTTTCTCTGCCTTACTCTGGGCTCTTGAGTGCTTTGGGGCCGAAGTGTGGTCTCTAATGAGAAGTTAAATGAAACCTTTGCTGTTTCTGTGACCTCCAAAAATAGGAGCAAAGTGAAAACAGAGGCAAGAGTCAATCAGTCAGTGATTACATTAAAGAAAATGGTTCTCTGTGGAAAGCATGAAAGAGAAAACAGACTGGGTGCTGGAACTGAAGTAAGGAAAACAAGACTTGTGGGGTTTTGAGGTCTTTACTTTTAATCCTTTCATAGTGTATTTTAAATTCATAAATAATGGAATAAAAAAGACACCAACAAAACTCAGCTAAATGATCTTGAGCCCTCAAGCCTCAATCAAAAAATAAACACTATAATGCTTTTAAAAGGAATTAGTAATGCACAATTATAGTATTCCATGTTTAAAAATAAAGCTGTTGAATAAATGAACAATACCATGGCTGAAAAGTATTTCAGCTGAAGAGTGAAATCCCTGCAGAGAGTGATCTGTGAGATTCTGCAGGAAATCTGCATTACAATACGCCATTTCCATTTCCAGGGAGGGACTCACAGAAGGACACATGGAGGAGAAGAAAGAAATGAAAAAGCCCCAGTCCTTTATGCCTAGGTTGTAGGGGGCCTTGGCCCATCATTCTCATGCTAAACAGTTACTTCTTCTACAGGTACCCAACTTAAATGGGAATATTTTTTGAAAGAATAGTGAATGTGAAAAAGACTAACAGAATTGGTTCTTAGGTTAAAGAAAACTGTCTCCATAGCTCACTTAGACAGCAGACGTGAGTTTACTTCTCTGTCTTCCTGAAAATGAAGTAAGGAGGATGTCTGAAGCACTGGGCTACCCAGCTGCTCTTTGTCTTCTGCCCCACCATTCCAACTACTCCACCTCTTGTTACTAATTAAATATCTTTGCAGTGGAGGAAAGGTTTCAAGCTAGATCATTAGCCCACTAGTCAACCAGCTTATGAGGGATGCACGATGCCAGGGTCCTAAGGCTGCTGCAGGGACAAGCACAATCTGGTGTTGCTGTTCTCTGCTACAGGGGACTACACACAGTGCCCTTTAGGCTGGAGTCCTCTGGCTGCAGTTTAGCAGCTGGGGAAATGGCCATCAAGAGACTTGGATACACAAAGTGTTATGTCCTGGCTCAGTGCCCCATCTGAAGGCTAGGGTGCAATGGGCCAGCCTCACTTGTGTGTGGAAAAATTTACACAAGGCTGGTTCCCTTTTGCTGCAGAGTGGGAAAATTTGTGAAATCTTTGTCAAATTTGTGGGATAGGAAAAACGGAAAGGCAGCAAGTGGAAGAAAAAAGGAATAAAGTTCCTGGCTTCTAGTCCCCAGGTTACTAAGCCAGGCATAGCAGAGTGTGACTGGGTCACTGGCATTAGCAAGTTCACATGGTTACTTTGGAGGAGAGCAGCAGTAAACACACAGTGCTGTCTGCACTGTGCGTAGCAGGCAGAGAAAGTGTTTTGGCAGATGGAAAGAATGGGCCCATCAGCTGCATACATCTGTTTGTTGCAATCTGTACTTTAACTAATACAATGGGCTGCCACCCCCTTTGTGGAAGATGACAATCTTGAAGACAAGTAGATGCCATGTTTGTGTCTCCTTAGCATTTCATTACACACAGAATATCTTCTGCTTGGGCATGTATTGAAAGGAAGAGAAACCACAAAGCAATTAGCACCTGGTTATTTCTGCTAATCAGAAGTTTGTGGTGATTCCAAAAAAGACACAAAATTTGCCCCTGACCTCTACTCCTGGAAAGCATCGACTGTCACCTTTTGCTTATAATTTATTGTGGCTCTGCATTATACCAAAATATGATCTAAATCAGGGATAGAATAATTTGAAATTTCTGCACTTGTACAAACACAAATACTTGCCTTCATACCTGGATTTAGCCACCTTTTATGTGTGTGCATATTATGGATTTGTGTATTTATGTTTATGTGAGTGTGTGTATGAAGGGGTGTGTGTACATTTCACATAGGTGTGTATGTGAGGAGGCAGCTTTAAAAGCATACCTTACATGCTATGAAATATACTGCTACGTGAATCACAGGAAGAATTCCATCTCTAAATTAAAGTACACTCCAGAAAGAGCAATTATTGCCTCTAAAATGCTTCTGTTAAATTCATGAGACACCATACAATTTTATTCATGTTATCATCTACGGTTGCCTGAAAGTGTAAAAAAAACCCCAAACCTTAGCCAGTAGCAGAGAAATGTGCAAAATACTGTCAAAGGAGTGGCAAAGGTCATTTCTATTGCCTGCCTTTTTATGCGTTCCATTTTTGTCTTTTTTTTTTTTTCTCACTGCAGTTTGTTTGTGTACATTGCAAAACTTTAATGGAAGAAAATATGAGGGGGCAAAACAAATATAAAGAAACAGACTGCTGTTCAACAGTGCTGAGCTGGTATTTCCACGAATGATGTTAGACTCGTGTTTAGAATAGAAATTTGGAAGGTCCACAAACAGAAGATTGCAGAAATGCTTTTCTCCTTTTCTCTTTCTTTTACACTTGATACATTTTAAAATTAACACCTATTTCTGTGTAGTTTGATAAATGTGTTATCATTAAGCACAGCAGCACTGATTCTGTGAGGCACAGAAAGGAGAGGCCTTGGAACAGCTGGACCATACATTTTCTTTGTTGCTGTAGACAGCCCATTGCTCTGTGATGGGATTTTGTTTGTGCAGGTTCAAATTCCAAACTCGATTGCTTAACCCCTACAGTAATAGCAACTGATTAGAGTTTAACACAGCAATAACAACATTTCCATGTGCAGGTGCCTGACATCAGGCATGAGAGCTCCATTTGAGATCCCTAAGAAAAGGTACCATTTTCCAGAGATGGCAGCAAGCATTTGCAGTTTTCCTTGAATTCAGTTGTATCAGCATGTCCTTCATTTCTCTGAGGAGAAGCCCTTAACTCTGGTTAATCAGTTGAAATATTATCTTGATCTTCTCAGCAAAGTGTCTTAAATTCAGATGAGCTTTTCTCGTTCAGAATCAGGCTTAGCAAAATGTACAAATAAATGTGGAGGTAAAAGGCAAAACTGAATATAATCAGATACTTAAATGCTTTGCTGTATAAGGGCAAATCTTAAGTATTTTGTTGAGTCAGTCTCTAATTGTCTGTCATGCCTGCCTTAAAATGAGATTTACAACTGTTCTGGCAATGTTTAAAGGTGTAGTTTAATTTCTACAGCTACTCCATTACTTTTTTTACTATAAGTTTGCTTTCTCCTTTCTTACAGGAACAGTCCTTCCAGCAGTAAAGAAAACTCCATGTGAAGTATGAGCATAATCCTTGAATGAACAGTTTATTCCTTGAGATAAGGAAGAACACTGTAAGTAAAATGTGATGGATAAGCTAACCTCTGTAAAAAACCCAAAGTGTTCCTGTTTCCACCTAAAATACCACTCAGTAGGTGATGGTCCAGGTTTTTACCCCTCACAAGAGTCAGCATAGTTGCAGACCTACAAAAGCGAAAAACGGTGTAGAAAAAGTGAAATTACAGTATGAGGCTGCACCTCCTGTGCAGATGCAGAAATGGCACCAAGCAGAGTTTGTGCTAAAGCCGTGCAAGCCTTTCCCCAGAGTTCACTGCAAAAATAGGGTGAAATGGCAGCTGAAACAAGGGTGTCATTGGGCAGTGCTTGAATGCCAGGCAGTGCCAGCTGAACTGCCAGGACCACAGCCAAGAGAGGTAACAAGGTGTTGTACGCAAATATTTCCATCAAGAAGGCAGAAATTCCTGAAATCTCCATATGTTGAATAGTCTTTGGAGAGTTCCAGCATAATTTATCAGATCAGAAGCTTTAAACTTCCAGAGTTTTTAGATATTTAGACTATCTGGACACTAGGACCTCTAGGCCCCTTTTATAGGCCAGAACAAAATACTTACACTCCAATCCAGTGATATAAATTACTTGCTTTGTGGAAACAGTGTATTTCAATATATTTTCATATTTATTTCATCTATGGGGAAGCTTAGATCTGGTCAGGGTACCTATTCCCAGCCCTTTAAAACTGTTTATGGTTGAAATTGTTTTTTCTGTTGGAACACACCCAACAGGCTTTTAGATTTTTTCATGGAGAGAAAGCACATCACTGGACTGTTAAGAGCCTGCTCATAGTGAGCTAAATCAGGTACTCTACAGAACTCAGTATAGATTATTTGGGCTGGAATTTCTTTATTTGAGTCCTGGACAATCCATGTATGAACCTGTGGAACTGATGTATTCTGTCTCTAGTGTTTTTATGATTAAAAAGACAGGGAGAAAATGATACCTCAGAAAACCACTGTTTACAACTAATGTCCCAAGAAGACTATGTGAAGACTACCACATACCACTCAAACAGTTTTGTCTACCCAAATTTCTAGCTTTACTGCCCACCTGCCAAGCCAGTAATATGACTGGCACAATTCAGCACTGATGTAGAATTAAGGTATCAGAAACTCCACATTTGCTTTCACCAGGTCCTGGACTGAGTGCAGCTCTGATTTCTGACATGAACAAAGCCCTAGATTCCTTAAATTAGCATTGGCTTCTGACTCAGACATTCCTACCTTCTCCCTGACTTGCAAACATTAACCTAGGCCAGCCAACTCCCCTTCCTACCAATATACCTATAAACATATACCTAAAAAAAAAAATAATAACAAGTTCTCTGCTTCCCAGTAAAATAGTGTTGTCAATCTGCATTTCTCAGGCCTTTATGAGAGGGACTTTCTTTTAACTGTGACTTGTGTAAGCAACTACATGCATAATTTCTGTTTGATAAACAGTAAAAACAATGCTAAAATTAAAACATTCTTTTTGTCAGCATATGTAGCTGGAATGCTGAAGGCTGTTCTTCTAGTAGGGAGAGATCTTGCACACATTTATTTATCTGGTTAAACTTTGTGGCTCATTTTTAAAGCCAGCAACTTCTCAACCCCAAGCAGCAGAGCACAAGTAAAGGCAGATGGTCGAATGAAACAGAAAGACTGACTATAAAAAGCTCAGCCTTCCAATAATGTTGCTGCCTCCCAGTTTTTTCATACAAATCTCTCCATTTTGCCTTCCAGAGCCTCACAATTAAAATTCTATTCTGCCTGTCTAATCAAGACAGCAAATCTATTGAATTGCATAATGCTGGGGATAATCAAGGAAGGATGTGACATGAATCCATTTTTCTTTACAGGTAGAAAATGAAATATTTTCTCTCTTCCCCTGAAAACAGATGGGCGGCTGAGGAATTTTTATTTGGCCTATCTTCTCCCTCTTGTTCCTTTCTGCCTTTGGCACCAGCCATTCACTGCTGAGTAGATCTGCCCATCAGGGACCACCAGCACAGGGGCAAACAGGTTTCACTGGTGACAGTGCCTTAGTGGTGTGGGACAGGCACTGCATGTGGCTCTAGATGCAAGTGGATTTAAGTGGTGGTGTTAATCTCCTCACTGCCCACCCTTTAAGGTTATTTTTCCAGTAGCCTGGAGAACTGAGTAAAATGTGTATTTGCACCCTATTTGCTGTAGCTAAACCCTGTTTACTAATGTACTCTGGAATCCCTTCTGCACCTCCTCTAATTCATGTTTACATCCTTTAGGGCTGGTCTGGGCTCTGGAGAAGAAAAGAGGGGCTTGCAGGATTTGATCCTGCAGTCTGTGGGTTCTCACACTTAACTAAGTGACCAAATGTGACTCTGGAGCAAGGGCACGTCACTCCCTCTCAGCTGTTTGAAGAGGAGCTGTGTGAGCTTGTGCAATCACTGAAATTGGCACGTAGCTTTCTATCCACCAGCAAATCCCTGAGCATTGAGGTGAACAGGCAGACTACTTTTTGTGTAAAGTCAGGGAGGGAATCAACCCAACTGAGCTGAATTGGTTTGTAACCCAATCATGCTTAATTTGGTTACAGGAAAAACAAGGCCCTTGGAGTTTCAACCTTGTTCCTGTGCAACATCAGGAATCTGATTTGTGCCGATCTCATAATCGGGTGCAGACAACAAGGAAAACAAGTCCTTGCAGTGGTTTCTTTACTGAGCCTAACAAACCACATCTGATAAGCTATATAATTTGCTACAGCAATTTGTGCCAAAAATAAAAGGCACAGTCCTACAGTGCAGCACGTTTCTGAGAAAAACAGAACCCCACCTCTTGCCTTTGCAGCATCTTTCTCTTTCTTTTGCTCTCTCAGTGAGCCTGTGCAGATGCCTTCCATCCTGAATGACTGCCTCTGTGCTGCTGTGCCTGCCCTGCTCCCCAAACTGATTTTGGCTCCCTTCTCTGCAGGATGAGCCAAGGTGATGGCACTAGCAGGGTTAGGAAATGATGACAGTACCTTGACTTGAACGGAGAAGGTTTTTTCTTGGCTGAGTGGCCCTGACTAGAGGGGAGGAAGCTGAAGATCTAAAGCATCAAGTAATAAGCTATACAACTTTTCTAAAAGAACCCAGGATTTTTTTGTTGTTGTTGTTGATTTGACAGTTATTATAATATTGCAAGAAATGTGTCTCTTTTTAGTTCAGTGACCAGAAAAGGAACTGGTTCTTCTTGTGGATTTTATATATCAGGCTGCTAATGGAGAAGAAAATTTCCTATGCTTTTTGGGGTGTGAGTGTTTTTTTCTTTGTCCTGTTGCTTACAGAGAGAGAGGGAAAGAAAAAAAGCAAACAATACAAAGTTCTGAAGAATGCAAGCTGTCAGTTATGCTGGGAAATAACTTGGAGGTTAAATGTGAATCCTTGCAGTATATTTTCTAATTTGGATTTTGCCAAGGTTACCTTAAAAACCTTAATGCTTTTTGCAGTGTTTACAGCAAAAGCTGCAGATGTGCTTCTTGGTTATTAAAGGGAAAGCATATGAGAGGGAGGTGGACTAAGAGGAAAGGAGAATGAAAGGTCAATGATTTTAATTCTACCTCACTGAATTCCAAAGTTTGAAGGGATATATTTGCTTGAAAGGTCATGCTATGGAAGGTAAGCACCCTGAAAGCAGCATGTTCGGGGTTGCACAGTGGAAATAAACAACAAGGTAACTTGCCGGGATGTTTGCGTGTCAAAGGTGACGAAAAACCTGCCTTTCTTTTTAAAGCCTCTCAGCCCTCTGCAAACTCACTGGGATCAGGACTGGAGTTTAAAGGCAACACACTGGTGTTTGCTTTAACTCCTTAGACAAAAGCCCTATCCAGAAGCCAGCAAGATTTCACTCCTTACTGAAAACAACTAAAGGAGAGAGCAGCAGGCTTTGTATTAGAGCAGTACTTGAAACTTTCAGTGTTTGTGAGTTCAGTGAGTTCACACTGTGTTCCCTTAAATATGAAAATTCTAGAAAAACAAATGCTGGGCACAAAGATCTGCAATGCTGACTTCGATTATGAAAATCCTTCAGATGATATTTTTGAGGCTAAATATATCATACTTTGATCCTTTGCTTGCACATAACCCAGCACAACGGATTCCAAATTTATGACTATTGCCTCTGAGCACTACTACGGCACAACAGTGGATACTGATAATGTTATTTATTCTTCAGTTAAAGTTACCTGGAAGGAGTGAGATCCTTCAAGTCAAGTATTGAGAAAGTTTTCCTTTAACACCCACCCCTCCTCCCTGCCCCCCGGCCAATTCTTGCATGGTTCATTAATGGATCTTAACTATATAACAGTACTGGAAGGAAGGAAAGTTCTTACAGGCAAGGACGATGGAGGCGCACGACAGAATAAGTGACTTATACAAGGTCATGCAGGAAACCTGATGCTGTGCCAAGAACAGAGTGTAAGTTCCTTGAGTTCTAGTTAAGCTCTTTGTCCATTTACCCATCCTCCTGCCTGCTTGCCTAAGCCAAATAAACAACGACAGCCACACACACACACACACACACGCGCGCACGTGCACCTACGTACATGTGCACACATTACAAGCCAGTGTTCCTGGAAACAAATTCAAATGTTTGGAAGCAGCAGGCAAAGCCTGCTTCTGCACCTTTAGTTCAAGCAGCCCTGTCTGCATGCATTCCAATGCATGGTGCTTAATCAAACTCAACAGCTTAAAACTGCAGCCCGTTGAGCATATGGACAGTGCAGTCTTCGAAAGGATTTTCATCTGGCAACATCTTGGTGGAATATGGTTCCTCCCAGGAACAAAGCACACTGGGTTTTTAAGTTCCTTGCCCCAAGTGCATAGGGAACAAGGACTTTTGAAGGAATTATCACTAGAGTATTTTAACATGAGAAACAGCTCATTTAGCACTTGCCTCATTGTCAGAAATCTTTACTTGAGGGTGAATAAGTAGCACAAGCATTGTTAGCCTGAACCATTGTAGTCTGGCAGACATAACCAATGATAAACAGGATTGTATAATGGTGTCAGCAGCTTTAGGAGTTAGCTGGTGCTACTAAGTCTATATTTAATTGTACAGTGAGTTTAACTCTCTGATTAGGTTCTACTCCTGTATCCCAGCAAACAGCTGAAATATTGTCTCCTGCCTTAAATGAGAGGAGGATCAGGCTTTAAAGAAAGAGGCTCTTATTTTTTGCAAAGCTGTACTCAATGAGCATGTTTTGGAAATACATCAGCATGACCTTTCAGCAATGTGCCAAAAAATGGGAAAAAAAGGGAAAGACTTTGGGAACTGCCAACCAGGAAACATTGTTTTGTTTGTTTAAAAAAGAAAACCAGAAACCCGTCCAAGAATTTTTGTGTAAGTTAGAGGCTAAGTCACTCTCTATAATCACTCATCTTTTTCTGGATACTGTATTTTCAGTGAGGGTAGATAAAAACTGGCAACATGCTCATTGGCTCTGTGTTTGGATTCAGTCCCCTTGACACTCATCTGCCTCCATAAACTTTCATCTCCTAAACTCAAAGCAAGTTCACCCAGGAAAGCAAAAAGAGGGAGGGGGGCTGGGGCGAAGGCTGGCAAACGGCACCATAAAAATCCAAATTGCAGCTTTTGCCATTTCTCAATGAAGAAAACATTAGCAATGGCCAAGAAGTGCAATAAAATGCCATAAATCACCCAGCTTTTATTTCCTGTATGTGAGCCATACATAAAGATGAATTTCTGGCAATTTCTAGATACACACAGGTTTTGCAAGTGTGATTATTTCTTCAGGTTGTGTTGCATCGAGTAATTTCAAAACATGCGCAGAGAGTGAATTGAAGAGAGACCAAAAGGTGAAAAGCTATATATACTACTCTTTCCCCCTGCTCCCTTCCCCCTGTGCTGGCTGTTTTGCAGCGTCAGCCTTCCATGCATCATCAGCTCTCTACAAGCGGTGGAAACCCCCTCCCTGCAAGTCAGGGGCCTTGTGCAACGCCATAGGATTTGGCTATCCCAAATGCACTCTGGTGCATTTCTTATTCTCCTCCTCCCCCCTGTTTACATTCCAGCTCATTTCTCATTTTCCATGGGAAAGAAAGAGATACTAGCAGGTATAACAAGGGGCCCTTTAAATATTTCCTGATTCCTGCTTGCTAATGGGACCCTGAATCTGTGTTTTACAGAGTTTCTCACACAATGTACTTTTAAGAGTCACATAACTTTTATTGAAGTTCTGTTAAAGAGAAGGAAAAAGTTAAAAATAAATTATAAATTCTTTTAGTTCTAATTGCTAATGTAAGGTGGAATTTTGTTAAACACAAGCAAGCCTGACAAACCCAGTCTTCCAATTTTACTTGGAGCTTGGTAATTTTCCTTAGGTGACTGTTCAAAGGGTTTAGATCCCAATTGAATTCACTTTAAGGTTTATTTTAATTTCATAGGTAAGATATACTTTTCTTCACGTTAAACATACCTGATGTCACAGAATGATAACAAAATCCACAACACCCAATGTTTAAATGGGACATATTAAAACACCCCCCACACTCTATGCCCCCTCTAGCTTCACCAGTTGGCTCGTAAGCACCGAGCCAAATTCCGCCTCAGTGGCACATATGCAGCCAGCCTCCCCCTGACCTTAATGAGATTTTTGTGCCTACGACCAAGGGCAGAATTTGACCCATTTTTTCCCAGGGTGGTAAGGGGCTCAGATGCATCTTCCTTCTCCTATTTTGCTCTGCTGATGGATGAGTGCAGCACACCAGCACAAACAATCGTGGTATAGATCCTAAACATAAATGCGATGTTAATTTCAAGGTCTATTAGCAACACCGCGAAAAAAAATAAATGTTTGACAGGACAAAATCTGCAGGGGAAAAGAAAACATTATTCTCCAGCTTCAGGGAGGTTATTATTACAAACAATGGAGAATCGATAAATTATATTTAACACTATTAAAGGCAGTTGACAGTGTTCCTTTGAGTGAGCACACCGAGGTCCCGAACACCGTGTGACTGCCGCCCGAGTGCCCGCAGCTCTCTAACTCGCCATCGGGTCACGTTGGGAACACCATGCACAGCATTTGGGGAAGAGCTGCTGGGAAGTGCACTGAGCACACACACACACACACACACACACACACACACACACAGAGCAATAAACTGAAACACAGCCTGGCCCCCCACATCCCCCCCGAGCTTGTTTTGCTTAATTTCTGAGTTGGTGAAGTGGGCTGCTGTGCACTCCCGGGGTTGTTTTTTGTTTCATTTGAAAGCAAGTGGAAAGGCAAAAGCAAACAGGGTTTTGGCTACGAAAGGATGACCTTCCTTGTAAAGAATTTAAGTCTTTTTAACTTCAGAGGGGAATGAGGCAGGAATGCTGTTTGTATCTGAACACTAACATGGTGAAGGGGAGTGGGGGGAGGGAAGCGGCATCTTCCTCCTATCACTTCGGTGCTTTCAAAGATCCCCATTTCCCAGAAGTACTTCTGTAGCGGGATAATGCAATTATTAGCAGCTGTTAAAACAAACAACAAACAAAAAACAAAACAAAAAGCACAGGCCAGGACTGGCATGTCTGCACATGCCTGAGTGCTCTGGCCGTCACACTGAACATTCGGGAGAGGCCTTTCCTTTCCTTTCCTTTCCTTTCCTTTCCTTTCCTTTCCTTTCCTTTCCTTTCCTTTCCTTTCCTTTCCTTTCCTTTCCTTTTCCTTTCCTTTCCTTTCCTTTCCTTTCCTTTCCTTTCCTTTCCTTTCCTTTCCTTTCCTTTCCTTTCCTTTCCTTTCCTTTCCTTTCCTTTCCTTTCCTTTCCTTTCCTTTCCTTTCCTTTCCTTTCCTTTCCTTTCCTTTCCTTTCCTTTCCTTTCCTTTCCTTTCCTTTCCTTTCCTTTCCTTTCCTTTCCTTTCCTTTCCTTTCCTTTCCTTTCCTTTCCTTTCCTTTCCTTTCCTTTCCTTTCCTTTCCTTTCCTTTCCTTTCCTTTCCTTTCCTTTCCTTTCCTTTCCTTTCCTTTCCCTCCTCCGTTTGATGATCAGCATTGATTCTTTCGCCTCTCGAACACGCTCTCCCCGTAAACAAAGGGCAGAAGAGAAGAATTGTTTCAGATTTAGAGAAACACGGGAACAAATGGAGCAACAGAAGGAACAAATGCAAAAACTTCCACGCTTTTAAAGAGGAATATGGGGAGAGGGGGAGGGGCGGGGAAGAGGTTAAATGATTGTTTGCTCTGGTGGCTTTAAAAATCTGACAAGTGGTAGGATTTCTGATCGCATCTTTTGTTGTCATGGGCTCGTTCCTGGGATTGCGGGGGGAGGAGGGGAGAGGGGGGATGTGGTTTGGGGGAGACGCAGATATTTCCTTTTTTTTTTTTTAAAAAGAGCCTTCAGGGCCTTAAATTCTGGCTAAAAGTTTATAAACATGATCCTGGGAATCTGTAAAAATCCAAGAGCAAATAAAAGCATTCCCATGCGAATTGTTTATTAAAATCACATGATTTTTAAGTAGCTCTCGTGATTCCTTGGGCCAGTTTCACGATTCTGAATGCTCAAGGCTGGCAAGTATAAATTCTACCTGCTCCCTGGGACTACTTTTTCTGATGAGCTGGCTCTAGGCAGCCACTCGGTCTACACATTCCTGTTCATTCATTTATTAACGAGGCAGAGGGGCACAGGTAGAGTGTCAGCGCCATGAATATGAATGCCCTGCTCGACTGATCCGAGTGGCAGGCACCAAAGCAGCGACCCACAGCAATTCAAAACGTGACTGCCTCCAACAGAGCGCACCCTCCCTCGCTCCCTCCCTCCGTGCCTGGAGGATCCCAGGCCGGAACAGCGATCCGGTGTGTTGTGCCGGTGCAGAGCCGCCCTCCCTTCGTTTGAGCCGGGGCTGCAGTGGCTGAGGCACGGGCTTGTGCTTGGGATGTGCTGCCCGAGCTGCCGGGGAAGGCAGCAGCATCGGCCCGGGGCAGGGCGGGCAGCAGCGCTCGGAACCAGCAGAATGCACCGACTCTCTCTCATCCCCGAGTCTGAAGCTAAAATGAAATGCAAAATGGCACATGTCGCATGCATGTTCCCTTTGTCTGGGAGCGAGACACTTCTCTCTTTAAAGGGGCAGTACGCGAGGTTTCTGACACTGATAAGCTTCCTGGTATCTTTCCAGGCTGGATCATAATTGGCAAATGTCAAAGTCTTAAACAATTTAGCGGTAGTTAAAAATGCGGCTAAACCCCGAAGGTTGGCATTAAATCCAGGCAAATTCCTTTAATATACTGGGCCAGACCTGCTGTAAGTATTTATGAAACTTTGCAGCTTGGACCCCTCTCCACTGATAATGACGGTCAGTCTTGTTATCATGGACCTCTTCCTTTGTCCTTCCCTTGCCCGCCAGGCAAAGAAGCTCTGCCGCTTACATTTTCTTCTTGACCCTCCTTGTCCTTTTCTCAAGTGCCTCTTATGCTGGTTAGATAAAAGGTAGCAGTGTTCTAAAACGCTGCCTCTGTAGTTTTGCTATGTAAAATGACATTCATTCTGAAGAGTGGTAAGAAAATAATGATCTCATTAGAAGAGAGTTTAGCTGTGTAGTGATTCCTCTCTGTAGTGGAGATTAAATAGCAGCTAACTACAAACAATAGTCATTTAAACAAAGAGCCGGCATCAAAGTTATTATCTCTCTTTCTGTCCTTCGAGAACATCATCAGAAATTGATCCTCTCAGTGCTGCACATTTTCATCAAAGGTCCTGAATTTTAAGCTTGAAACATTAATTGTTTTGTGCATGCGTGTGTCTATGTATGTTCTAAACTGGCTTCTCAGGTTGGTGTTCTTAACTAATTATTGGTGACATTTCACTTATTTTGGCCATGAACTTTCTCCAGTGATGTATTTTTTTTCTTTCTCCCTCAGAAAGAAGAATACAAATCTTGTCTCAAAAAAGAGAGGTGAAGTGGCAGAAATAAAGGAAATAATAGTGCAAACAGCTTGCTTTCTTCTGTGTATGAGGAATGCTAGGAGCTCATTGTCACTGCACATTTGGAGAATGGAATAAAGGAGATGGTTCAGAGTTGCAGATGCTGCCCAGACTGTAGTCAGAATAGGAGAAGGATGGGAGTGATGAACCTGGGATTTCCAGCTTTATGCCGCATCTAGGAGAATGTTCAAGTGGACTTGCAAGACAAGAATCAAGGAAGCCTTGAAAATAGACAGCCACCCCTGTCTCCTGTGACCCAACACCCTCCAACTCCTCAGGTGGTGGTACATCATTTGTTTCCTTTCTTAAACAAGAACCTACTTTCCTTAGTTGATGTCTGCTCACAGCAGAACATCCACTCTTTACTCATGCAGCTTTTGAGCTGTGGAAGGGGAGAGGCATGAAAAGCAAACCACCCAGGAACATGTTGCATAAAACTGAAGCTGCCTGGTTGCTGCTCATGCTGTTGCTGCCATGCAACACCACTGAGGGGCCTGGGTTTCAGGGATGGCAGCAAGCAAAGGAGTGGTGTCTAGTGATAATTGTGATGCTGGTTCATATATGCATACATGCAGCAAACACCAAATTGTTTGATTTGTGGTTGACTCCAATTCGAACATGCATTCTATGTCAGTTAGGAAAGAATAGCTTTTGAGAAAATTATGCTCACTGTAGTGCATGATAATGCTTTATTTTTCTAAACATCTTTGGTCAATGTGAAGAACCAGATTCATGAAGACCCAAAATGCAGAGCTGTCACTGGTTTTTTAGGGGCAGATGTATGCAGTCGTGTTTATTGGGACCCCCAAATGCCAAATATATCTCTAGGAAATCTGAAAGAAAACTCAGGCTTTTTGTTTGAGATTTCCTGTGAAAAGTGAAAACTGAAGCAATAGCTTGGTTAGAACCTCGGTCTATTTGAGGTTGGTCTGATTTGAACTGATTTCTTTCTGGAACACTTCTCTTTGATGTGGAAAACATTGTAAAGTATGTATTTTTCTTTCCTTGAAAGTACATTTTTATTGAAAGAAACTTTTTTGTCTTTTAAATGAAAAACATTTTGACCAAGTCAGCTAGGGACATAAAAGTGCCCAAATACTAGCGAGTCTAAATTCCTGACCTTTGATCTGGAGAAGTTACTGAATGCATAATATTGAAGAATAGCAAAAAGGGAAGAAGTGTAATAAAAGATAATAGCAATGACTTCTACTACCCACATCCAATCAAGAAAGAAGTTATCTAAGGACATTGTAGCACTCACAGAAGCAGCTAAAAAGAAAGCAGGAAGAAAGAGAAAACAAATTATGATTAAATGGCGAAGTTCAAAATGCTGTTTGAGGTAAGCAAGATCCTCTGGAAAATGGAGAGAGAGCAGGAACGAAGCCAAAAGTAAGGAGTGCAAGCTATGATAAGAAAAAAGAAGATGAAAATTCTGAAGAATGGCAATTACTTGATACTAAGGGTTATTTAAATATGTGAGATACTGTAAGCCCATCTGTCCACAGGATTTCAAGGATGCAAGGAAAGCAATTAAGGGGAACAGGGTTCTTCCAGAGACTTTTGACAACTCCTTTGATTGCCAGCGGGATAGATGGTACAGAGGAATTCAGTGAATTTGTGGAAGAGTCAAATTAGTTTCACACTGGTCCTGTGCAATAGTGCACAAAAGCTTTGCCTTCCAGTGCCAGGCCATCTGTACAGCCTACCTGGGGTAGTGGCTGGAAATGCTTCTTCCAGAGCTGGTGACAACCTGCAGGATGGGGACTTGTGTGGATGGGCTGAATCCGTGGGAGCTGCCTCTGCTATTTCCGAAGGGTTTTTTCATGCTGTTACAAGCCTCTGGTAGTTCAGCTCTGCTGCTTGCCCTGCCTCTCTGGGGAGCAAAGCAGTCAGGACAGCACCGGCTAATGAACGGAGCACAACAGCAGGAGGTCTTCCACCCCAGCTTATTCATTGTGGCTCCAGGTTTTACTTAGCAAAACTCCTTCCCTCACAAAACAAATTTAATGCTGTCTCTGATACAGTGTATGGCTACTGTACCTTGACTTTCAATTACATTAAATCCTATTATAATCACTTTCTTTATAACAAATCCTCTTTAACACCTGAAAAGCTCAGTTCCCATGGGTGCAGTGCAGTGTTCTTGAAATAAAAAACAGTGGAATTCTAATGGAAATGCATTAACTGGGAGAATACTTTGAAAATGTGCCTGGCATGAAAGGCCTTCAGCACGAAGCTTACATTCAAATGGCAGATGAGAAAAAAAATTTCCAGAGCCAGGCACTTGTACACCAGCTGCCTTAAGATAGAGTGTCTGAATCGCTGTGTTATCACAGTAAAACATCTTGTATGGAAAATCATCACTATCCAAAGACAGGTCAAGTACAGGTTATCTAAGTACTGTTATTATAGAACTGAATGTTTTCCATCAAAACAGGAGCAAGAATTTGAAGAGATTTACGGTGATGGCCAAGAGCTCAGTGGTATAGTTGATAAACCATGGAGCTTCTTTGCGATTTTTTATTTGTTGTTGCTGCCTTTTTTTTTTTCTTCTATTTTTTTTCTGGCTGGCAGAAAGGCACCAAAAGTAATATGCCACTATTTGTTAACAATTCTTTTCAGGGTTCTACCCTTCCTGGAAAAATAAAAGATTCTGCATGATTCACATGATGTTTGGTTTTTCTTATATAAAAATTACCCTGCTGTTTTCTATTAAAATGAGAAATAATGACTCAGTTGCACTTCATTGGGGGAGATAGAGGGAGAGAGGAAGAATATTTCTAACAGATGCAAATCTGGTACCTCCATCCAAACAACTGGGTCTTTCTCAGTGCATTTTACATACAGCTTGAAAAGGAAATGCTCACTCAGGGGTTCTAGGAGATAGCAGGTAAAATGAATGACGTGAATAATTCATACCTTTAGGATACCATACACGTCTTGGTCTGTTTCCCATGCTGGTTGGTTTGCTGAGGGAACCTGAAAGCCTGAGCTACACCTTTATGCTTACAAACTACATGTGGGATTCTCTCACACACTGGCCAAACACTGAAGAATAGATAACACTTTTGCATACAGTTTTTAGCAGTAGAAAAATCTTCAACCCTGTTCTTATCCCATCTGAGACTGGTTCATGCCTTTGCTTTCTTGGCACTACCCTAAGTGGGGAATATTCTGCAGACACAGTTTGTAGTAAAGGTTTTCCTGTGTGGATCTTGTTTGTGAAAGAATTTAGCTTACACTTTAACTTACATCCTCCCTCTTGGTACATATATACCTTCTTTAAATGCCACCAAATTTGGTTGCATTTCAACCAGATTTTTGGCACTGGTGCTGGTAAGTTCTGTGCTGAGCTGGGAGGACTGCTCATATGTCCTTCTAGACCACATCAGCAACAACAACAACAACAACAAATAATTATCATGGTTTTCCAGTGTAGGCAACTGCCTTCTGACCTAGAGCTCAGTTTTGGTGATACTGGGGCCCCGTATCAGCTTCTGATGACTGTGAACCTGCACCCTGAGGGGCTGGAGTCTGTCATTAAGTATGTGCACACATTTCTCCTTGATTTTCAAGGTAGGGACACAATAGTGTATGCAGGCATGTTCTGCTGCTAGAATATGGCAAAATGTGATGGCTTTGTTGAATGGTGAATGTGCACTGACATAAGGCAATCCTCTCTTCCAAAGGGAAAAAACCCCATTATTTTTTTCTGTATAGAAATCTTTTTATAGATTATTGTGTGTATAATTCTGCGGAAGTAGCATACTTCTTCTTGCAAAGTGGAGCTAAAAAACTGTCTGAATTTTGTGGAAAGGTTATGTAACTGTACTCTTTCTTTAAATAGCACTTTTTATTCATACTGCTTACTTTCTCATCAGTAGGAAAAAAATATTTTCCTAGCACAAAAGGTAATTTCCAAAGGACTGTAATTAGTTCATGAAAACTGTGCCTTTTGTCATATCCCCTCAGTTGAAATGGAAAAAAGGATGGACCTTTTTCTTTGTTAAAACAAAAACATAGCATGTGAGGTAAGGGAGCCTAAAGGAATCATATGACAATTTATGTCTTAGGTCTACAGAAAATGATATTGCAGCAGTACTGTAGATTCATGACTTCTCACTTTGATTGCCAACTTTTGGAAAACCTAGAAGTGGCAACTGTCATCTATTTCTTTGCTCATCTCTCCTGAGAGAGAGCCTGGAGCCTTATGAAAAAGAGGTATAGTTCAAGTGCTAATGGAGAGATAAGAAGGAAGCTATAAAAGCCCTAATACTGCAAGGTGACTCTAGCACAGTCACATACGCTTTTGATCTCTGAGGATCACCTGCGTTCACCATCAGTTTTTGGTCCCAAACAGGAGGAAAGGGGTACTAACAGAAGGAAAAAGACTGCCAGAGACTTGGGTAAAATGAAAGGAAAGAGATGAGGAAAGAAGAAAAAAGAAAAGGCAAACATTGATGGTAGTGAATAATAAAGAATGGCACCTAAAAAGAATGGTCTGGCAGAAAGAATATTTTTTAAAAAGTAATCATTGCAGGTGATGTTTTTTTAAACCCTGTGTAAAAAGATCATAAGTTTCAGCAAGAGTCAAAGACGAGAAGAAAAGAAAGAAATAATGGGAATAAGAGGAACTAAAATCTTCTCATCCTCTCATGTTCATCTTTCCTCTATGTTCTTATTGTGAAGCACTGCCAATAAGTGATTTATTTTTTAATAACAAACACATGATGCAACCATTTCTGCTGCATCCCCTAGGTTATGGTCATGGATGAAGAAGGGAGAAAGATCTTTTGAACAAAGGTTCTTATTTATATAAAGATATAGCTAATCCTAAAATCATAAAAAATGATACTGTAAATAAATTTGGGGCCTATAAATAGAACTCAATTTTGAAGGGCTTACTTAAATAGGCTCAAACCACAAAATAGAAGTTTATTGAAATATGGTTTTAAATAGAAGTTTATTTAAGTAGGCACAAGCCATATATTTCAAATCCAGATTTAGAAACCCCCAAATTTTAGGAGTGTTTGGAGCTATGGTTTTTGTTTCATCCCATTATGTTGGAGGTTACTTTTCATTTAGATTAGGGTTCATATTCCATATGCATCCAAAATATGGAGCTTGATCATGTGCTCTGCTTAAAAACTATAACTGAAGAATGAATGAGAACCTCTTTATTTTTTTTGCGTCATATTCCAATCAAACACTATAATTTTCTTTTGTAGTTCTCTTGTTCTGTAACAACCATTTTTAACCTGAGGTTTTTCAATGAGCATAAAGACATTGACCATTAAGTTAATGAAATTAGTGAAGGTAGGAAAACGATAAAAAACATTATAAGGTGTTACTAAACATGCATCTAAGGAGATTGGGAATACTGTATGGTTTATTACTTGAGGAGCAACGTGGGATACTGTAACTAAAATCTGTTTCATAATTCATGCACACACGAGGATAGACTTAGGGTTGCAAATGGTGTAACTCAGCATAAATTTAATGGAACTATGCCAGTTCATAACAGGAGGCTCTCTGCATCTCAGAGGGGTTGACTTTTGCTTTTGAAAAAATTTATCAGTGCAGTGGCAGTGTCTCCCACTGCAGCTGGCACGGAGGGGCTGGGTGGCAAAAAGCTGCTGTTGCCCTTGATGGGAGCTGGCTCTGACAGCAAGCTGTGGCCATGCCTTGACTAAAGGCTTGTCCCTGTGGGGCTAGAGAAGAAGAGATGGGGTTTGATATTCTCTGAAGTAGGAAAGGCAAGAGAGATGCTGCTGGATAAGCACGTTGCCAAAGCTGCAGCACCCCAGCATTGGTCTGCCTGATTTCTCTGCTGGGAAGTTGGGTATTGGGAAAAACATTTGTGTATGGAGGGCAAGGTAAATATAGCAGTAAATGGCAAAGCAATGTGTGACTGAAGGTTTTTGGTAGGGCTCCTGGCTAAATCTGATGAGTCATTGTGTTTTGGGGAAGCAGAACAGCCCGTGTGAAATACAGGATCATGTTCACAGGGAACTGCATCTTTCCTGCTGCAAAACAGGCTACTGCTGTGGCAGGTAAAGAGATGACTCCTAAGAAATGACACCAGGTTGCTTGACATATCTGCTCTTTGGACTCAGTTCTGGTTTGCAGCAGTGAAGTGTGCTACAGGGTCCTTCAGTGAAAGCCTGACCGTGGTGGAGCCCATGAGTTTTTTGTTATGACCTGCAGTGTAGCAGGGATTTTAGCCTTAGGTCAAACCTGCTCTGAAAAAGTAATGAAAAAAAAAAGCCTAGGTCTTCTGAGACAGGAAGTGCTTAAAATTCCCTTGCTAGGATTATGCTATTCTGCCCTTTCAATGTTTTGCTTACACCTTTGTAGGTGGCCTGACTACACATAGGAGTTGGAAATTAGAGGGGAGGGCAGCCAGTATTAGCAGGTATTTGTTGATTATAACAAAATAAGCTAAGGGAAATACAGAAAAAAGTCCTAATTTGTCTCAAACTACATGGCCATCCTTATTGGACTTCTCATAGACTCCTAAAAATTTTGCTTGTGTGATTCAGTATTTAGCCATGTCTGCCTTCCTGACAAGATGAGTAAAAAGATCTTTTGCTTACCATTCCATTAATTCTTTAACAGCTGCTCAAATGTGTGATTCTCCAGGCTGTAGTATGCTCAGAGATGAGAGCCTGCAGGATAAATACTGCCTAATACACTAGAAATAATGCAGTATCCCTGTGGAAGCAGAATTAAGCACTTGATTTTGGCTGGGTGTATGTGAAGCTGTTGGGAAGAAAAAAAAGGAGAACAAAAAGGGATTGCAGAACTGTGATACAGTGTTTTAGAAATGTTATATACCTTTTTGTGTAGCTTCTGTGGGGCTGCTGGAGACGTAAAGGAAGCTCAGTTCAATTAATACAAGGCAGCCAAACCTTTCCAAATAGCAGACAGCCTCTGAGTTTCAGAAATGTATCTTATGCTTTTGGCAAAGGTTGATGAGTCATATATATTCCTTGTGTGTTCAACATGAGGATCAGGCTAAAATTAACCCCATTCTGAGGAAGAAGGTAGAGAACTTGACACTGTGCTCCATTATGTTAAAGAGAAATGTTTCTGTCTAAACCCAGAGGTAAACTGCACAGACAAGGAGTCATTGAAATGAATTATGTGGCCAATCTTGTTAGGCCTAGGTCAGAAGCAGAGATATCTCTCTATTTCTGTTCTTCCACCTCCTAAGTACATTTAGCCTTTACACTATTAGACTTCCCTGGGCCCTTTTTAAAAATGTCACCTGCTCCACAGATTCCAGCATTTTGTATTTTTAGATGCTGGGGTCAGGATGAGTGCAAAAATAATGACATTTCTGCCCTTACAAGTAATTCCTTCATTTTATTGCTTGTAGGAATGAGCCATAGTACAGATTGAAGGAAAACTGCTTAACCATTTTAACCTCTCACAGTCTGAGAGAGAAATCACAAAGAAAAGGAGCCTCTTCCTAACCCAGTAACCTTCCTTGTACCCACCACCATCACGAAGAAGTCCCTTCCTGGTGTGCTTTTGAAGCTACTTGCATGGTGGACAAAGGAGGAGTGTATTGTAAAAGGATTTTGTCCCTCTAATCATTCTGGAAAGCACCTCTGCTGGAAACCCAGCTGATCTGATACTCTCATTTCTCCAATCAGAATTTTATTTTTTAAATTAAATTTCATTTTGCACTTTACTATTTTTTCCCTTCAGAGCAAATTCAGATGCTTGTTCTAGGCTCTCTTTCTGGCTTTGAATTAAGATCCTTTTCTCCCCTTCTGCCCCCCTTAATGTGCAAGGCTATGGCACCACTCTTGAGCAAGGAAGTGAAGCTGTTTTATGTGCAATTGATTATTACTGGCAGACCCCAACATGTCATTTTCAAATGGGAAGATCTGGCTTAAAATTTTTTTCTTCCAAGACAAGTCTTGCTGCTAAGTCCACAATAATTCCATTTTATGTGTGTGTGTGGGGAAATTTCCTCAAATGAACATCAGCTTTCAAGACATAAATAAAAAAACCCCTTAACAACCCGTTTTTCACTTTTTAACTGGGAGGTCCATTGTATTTGAGATCTGGCCATAAGTGTGATAAGAGCTTCTCAGTGTCACCATATTTAAAGGTTTGGACCAGTAATTTTGATCTTTGGTGCTTAATTGTCTCAAAATGATGTTTTCTGTTCCTGCCTTTAACCAGCTGAGATTGCTTCAAAATATGAAGAGCAAAACTATCAAAGGGAAAGGACAATCTCACAGAGGTGTTCTCAGAAGCAGTGTATGAAACTGAGTCTTCTGGGAATACATTTTTAAAAAAGGATCCGATTTACCATCAGGCTGCCTTGCAGTGGTTAGCCTGGTGTACTTTTCCTCAGGGGAATACATTCAAGTGTGGTGGTGGGGTAAAGAAAAGCATGTGTTTTTTATTAAGAACTTTTAGCCCTTTACCATTTCTGTAAGGAAACACCACCACAGATGATAGCTGAGCAAAGGAAAGATCATATTTTAAGTGAATTCCTATGCAATCAGTGATGATTTTTCATGCCTTTTCATCACTTTTATTAGTATTTTAAAGGAGCAATAAAGAATACACAGCTATTAAACTCATGAAACCCTCCACAAACTCTCTGATACAAAAAAGAAAGAAAAACTATCTAAACCATTCATTATAATTTCAACGTTTGTCAAAAACATGATTTAAAAATAGAAAGGAAAGAGAAGTTACGTGTTGATCTATATTTAGTGTAATCAGGCTTTTGAATGAAGTTTTGAGGCCCATATTTTCATAATTGTGTGTGTGCAACTGATTGGAATTTTATGGCAGGCGAGCTTTCCTTGAGGGAGGGAGATAGATTACTGAGTCAATATTTGAGGGCTCTTTTGTTTTGCTTTGTTTTAATGTTATTGGAAAGTCTGGGTGGCAGCCATGATAAGTGCTTTACAGCTCACAGATTATTATTAAAAAAAAGAACTAATTAAAAAAAAAAAGGAAGGAAAAAGCAATCAATTGGTTGCACATGGCCAGTACAGGAGAGCAGTGGTTTAAAATATTTGTCGTGTGTGCTTTACATCCATGGAAATACCATATGAAGCTGTACCAATGATCAGGATAATTTACTTGAGAAGAAACTTACGGATCAAGTTAGTTTGTATTAGAAATTCAGACCTCATTTGAAAGCTACCTGTGAGGCCTTCAGTGAAATGAAGAGGCAGGGGAAGAAGGGAGCTGTGCTGTCTGCTAAATATAAATAAACAACAAGGTAGAAAGTTTTGCTCAACACAAAAGCTTTTAAAGTATACTTCTCCTGTGCTAAAAACATCCTTGATATCTCGACAGCTTTCGGTAATTCATAATAACCTCTTGGAAAAAAAAAAGCGTGTCTTTATGTATAATTACCCACTTCTATCTATGTATAGGTAAGTTTATTCAAGTAGGATGCAGGTGACCCTTAGACCATTACTGCCTACACAGAATATTTTCAGAATTCTGGGAAACACATTAAGAAGTTACACTTCTGGAAACAATACTCTTCTGTCAAATCTCGTAAAGCAATACAAACCAGAGAGATTCCATAAACTTTGCAAGTTTTGTACAGCCATGTTTCTTGAAAAAAGCAACTCCCTTGTTGCCCTTGGCTCTGAGAAAACTTTTTTCTTGTCTTTTGCCATGCACTTGGAATAAAACGAATCCTTCAGCTTGATGAGATATTATCAATTAAAGAAGCTGAGAGACCAGATTTTATTCTTTTTTATTTCTTCTAAAATGTTTTAGAGAACCAAACATTATATAAAGAATAAAGGTGCACGTGTGCCCTTGTATACACACACATATGCAGATGTAGTCCTAAATGGAGCAGCATTTTATCTCCTAAAATTTCAACTAAGTATTTTTTTAATATACATAAAATGAAACCATCTACTATTTGAAAAATTTGACTTCAAATATTGTGTTTGACTTTTTTGGTGTTTCCAGCCGTCTGTGTTTCCCAGAGTGGAGCTGTGTAGTCTCACTAGAGAAAACATAAAAGACACACAAACTGGACTTCTTTAGTATGAAGTAACCTAAATCAATCACTGCTTTAAGAAAAGTGACCTTATTACCTTGTTTTTGCTCTGTCCTCTTACAGAAAATAATTTTGTGCCAGACTGAACACTGGATAATTTGTATTAAAAAAGTTGTAGAGTCATAATTCCTGATTTATTCTCATGTTAGTTTAGGCTATTCATAATAATAATATCAACACTCTCTAGCTCTTTTCTGAATCCTTAATTGAGGGGTCTGAGAGATCGTAGAAAAGAAGTAAATATGCTAAGTATATGTTTTCCTGATTTTAAAGTTGGGAAGCAGAGACAAAGTAGATAAAAGTGTCTTTGTGTCACCTAGGAAGGGGGACAAAATCCAGATTTATCAAGAACTAGAATGACATGGTATCCACTTTCTGCCCTATCATGGGTGATACCACACTCTTCCTCAGGCAACTTGTCTAACAAGCATGCACAAGGATGATTTTTCTCTTGTTTATTATCACTCAATCTATTTTTTCCCCTGAAACTAAGCACAAGAGACCAATGCTAAATTTCACATCTCAGAATCAGACATTTTTGCAGGAGCTGTGTTACCACCTTTTTTTTTTTTTTTTTTACAATGAGACTATATCTTTCATTCTTCCATTCCTCATAAAACTGACAAAATCATTTCCATCAGAATTTTTTTTTTTAAGAATCACCTCAGTCACAATATAATAATGAAAAATTGAAAATAGCTGTAAGGCTGCATGTTTGGAGAAATCATATCTGTGACACTGGTGTCTTAAATGCAATCCATTTTCTTTGGGGGGGCACTTAGGAAGGCAGTCATATTCATGGCCATGACAGTGTTTGGGACATTCTGCAATATTCCTTATATCTGAGGTGTAGCTGGCTGAGTTTTGCCCTCCAAGAACAGAATGTTTCTTCTGGACTTATTTCTTGATAGCTGCCCTGCACCTCATGGTTAAGGACCCACATGTATTAAAAACTGAAAATATATAGGTGGACACCACACTAATTTCAGTGAGGCAGGTAGCAGATCAGTTGAGAATTAGGCTGAGATGGAAACTCATTAAACCAGACTTTTGGAGGTAATAATGATCCAGCAGTAAAGTGCTGACTGTAATTTAAAAAAAAACCCAACCAAACAAAAACCCCCCAAACACGTAAAAAACTCTATGTCTCTTACATCTTTCCAAGGTTCATGTGGTTTTCTTGGTCAGATATCTGTGAAATAGAGCAGATATGGCATGACATCTTGACAGTAAGCTTTGGTTTGGTCCAGGGAAAGTTGGAACTGGAATTTTGGCATCAAAGATGTTTTGCCTGTATAGTGGAAGAGCTTGCTTTTGCCTCTTCAGCTTTTGGAGATGAATGGAAGAGTGAGAAAGTTACAAACACTTCACCTGAGTTTCTCTGGCTGTGGAGCAACAATAGGGGCATCTGGACTTGGTGACTTGTATCTTCATGTTTTTCTTATTTTTTTCAGAGGAAATTCAGCTCCAGTGGTGTCATCACCTGTCTTAGTGATGACTTTGCAGTCATCTGACTTGTTACATTAGGATAAAATTCACTGCCCTTACAGCCATATCCTGCCACAGGGTTGCATGCTACTGACTTCAATGGGAATTCTGTATATGAAACAATGACTGGATATGCCTGTAGAACAGCCAATAGTGACATTATATCCCGTGAAAACAGAAAAGAACAATAGCCAAAGTTCCTCCTAGACAATAAAGTTATGTCTGGTTTCTTTACTTTTTCTCCTCCCCCCATCCTGGGAAGCTTCCATAGCATGAGTTGTAAATTTTGTGGCTGTTAATTTCTAACATCCCTTTTCATTGAATGAGATCTTAAAAATATGCCACAACTTAACAATTCTATTGACAAAGTATCCAGTGAAGAAGCTTTTTGTAAAAAAAAAATAGATACAACTGACATTTGGTCTTGTAATTTTTTTATTTTAAAAAAGGAAATTAAAGAGTTTTCTCTTACTAAAATTAAACAATGAGCCCTAACAACAGGAATGATACTGGCCTGGATCCAAAACCCTTTGAAGTTAATGCAGAAGCTTGCATTGGTTCCAGTGGGCTTTGAATCAGACCAATTTTGAATTAAAGACAAATTATTAGCTTTATTACAGAAATGTGCTTGTCCTCATTTGCTTAGTATCACACACTGCTCACATAGTGCACATATTTTTGCCTGTTTAATTTTCTTCAGGTGTGACACAATTGGAATTAAAAGAAACAGCTGAACCTCCACACTTAGCATGCATGAATATTATCCTGGAGAACAAAGAATCAACAAAATTAATGCTTCCTTAGAGATTTCTTAGCTATGTAAAGATATTTTTCTTACTCTGGGTGGGGGATTTTTGTCTCCTGCAAGTACCTGGGCAGGGACTTCCCCCTAAAAGGTCTTGTAGGATAAAGAAGAGTCTCCCTCCAGCTGCACCCTTTTTCTCCCACATACTCTCAAGCCCAAGCCTTTATTTGAGGAATCAGAGTTTTCTTAGCCATTTTCTTTCTAAGCTGTCCACAACAAACAGGATTCCCAAGAGTGATGTATTGCTGACAAATGTGTCAGCAAACTGCTCATTTACTGACACCAGAATTTTTTCATTTGTATGCCTACTAATTTGGGAAGGGTTTTCAAAGTATTTGTTCCCTTTAATGAGTGTGGCACCGTGAGATGACAGTTTCCTCCACATAAGAGAGAGATCAAATTATCCCACCCAGATAAACCAATAATCAATGTGACTCCAACAGCCAAAACAGGTTTTCCTCTCTCATAGGGGAAAGCATCCCTATTTTTAGTTTGCATTGCATCCTATCAGAAAATGTTAGACCTTATAATCTAATGCAGTACTTACAATACCCATAAATCACTCAATCTGACATAAATGCAGAGAATATTAATTCTTTTCTTTGAGCAGAATGCAATCATGCCTTCATACTGCCTTAAAACCAGTGAGGAGTCATATCCAATAACTATCCCAATTATCTCTCAGCACAATGTTTTCCACCTGCAAGGAATGATTATGTGTCAGTAATGATGATAAAGTCCTTAAAGAGATGTTGATGCCTCATGGAAAAATTTGAAAGACATATTGTTTAGAGAGAGCTCTGCTTACAGACTGCATCACATATATCTCATGTATTTCTTTTCCCTATTTTTTATTACTAAGGACATATGCATAAAGAGATATTGTGTGTCAGGGAAATAATCATTATATAGCTAAAGCAGAAACTGGCAATCATGTGTGTTCTATTCTTGTTTTGACAGAGACTTCACAATGACCTTGGGGAAGTTTTGTAACTGTTCTGTGTCCTACTCCATTGTGAAGTGGAGACAATGCCTGTATGAGGCTGAGTGTCAGTTCATGGCAAGATGTTCCATACTGTTGGGTAGAATGTGCCAGGAAAGGGTTAGAGCATATTCTTACCATTTATACTCCAAGTCGTAGTTCTCTTCCTATTGAGCCTAAATGCAGAAATGAACGTCTGTCCATTACTGTTTTAGGTGTCCAATAGAAGATATACTAAAAAAATTGCAATTTAAGTAGTAAAAGCAAGGAAAAAAGGGACAGAGAAGACAGTGATGTTGAGAGGGGACAGTCTTTTATCAAAGTTACAACAGTTTCACATATCAAAATGTGGAAAGGAATCTCTATTTCATGTCTTGGTGGATCCCTCTACATGAGCACATAGAAATAGAGCTGTCCTAATCCCCCTGAAGCTCCACCCTCCCAGAGATGTTAGATCATTGCATTAGTTGGAGCCTGGTGTTATGTGATCGTGGCTGGATGGCTTTTAGACAGGAGCTACCAGAGGAGCTTTGGTCTCTCTGTGTGAACAACTCTGTGTCTCACAGCAAAAAAATGTTTTCTAAGCCACAGCCCCTCCAACTGCAAGAGGAAGTGAATGTGCTTGCATTGCAGAATCCAACTGTTTTGCAGACCTCACCAACACTGACTCAAAATCTGCCTTCCTAGCAACACCATTCTGAGTGTTTTAATGAGCTGTACCTCCTGCAAAACAAGCTAAGTACCAGAAACATTTTGCTTCCAGTTCCCTCCCTCTTTTCTTCCCTCTTCTCTCTCTCTCTCTCTCTCCTGGAAATCTTTGAGAAGACTCTCATCTTGTTATTAAAGAGTTTCCCAAAACATACACTCCAAATTTCAGAGTTCTCTTCATCTGTTTCTATCTTCAGTGTGAACATCTTTATACTAAGTATCAGTTTTCGCATGACCAAACGCTAATATCCACAAACAAAATTTTCAGAAGTCAGACTCTCATATACAAAAGTTTTAACCACCTGCAGCTCCCCGTAACTTTAGCAGGATTAACACTGACTGCCATTTCTATACAGAAAGTCACCTCTCAAGGCAGGTCTGTGTTTGAGTTTGCAGGACCTGCTGTGGGCAGCCAGGAGGAAAGTTATAGTTCTTTGCAGAAGTTATGGTTCAGCTTGTTGCCATTCTGCTGGCAGTCTGACAGGTGAACCACAAAGGTTTATGTAATCACCCGGGCTTTTAATTGTGCCCCTGTACTGAATTATCTCCCCTAACTTTTGAACTTATCTCTTGTTTTAATTGACAGTGCATCTTGATCTGGCTGTCATCATGCATACGGTATTGTTGAATGGTTTTAATAACTTCCTGCATGTGCAGCAAGTAGTATCTAGCATATGTTAAGGGACATATGTCAATCATAATTGACTTACACTTAATTTTCATTGCTTTTGTGGGTTTAAATCAGACCCTTCATGCTACTTGATTTTTTTTTTTTGTGGTTACATTTTAATACTTTTTTGCTAAACCTTCCAGAACAATGTCCTTTCCTGGTGGGTGATACATCGAAACCATAAGTGCCAGAGGGGAAAAAAACCTACCATTGAAAAGCATGAAGATATGAATGACAGATTGCTCACTTGGCTTGCACATTCAAAAATATCTAATTTGTCCTTACAAGAGTGACATGGCTGCTTTGACATAATTGTGGTCTCTTGTATGATGTTAATCCATAGTGCTGAAGTCATTATAATTCTAGTTCAGATGTGCATATTTTAAAAAAGAATTAAAGAAGGTAATTTTAAATACTTGGGCACTGACTTTTTAATGTTAATAATACTGGGTTAAATTTCTAAAAGAATTTAGAAATATGCCACTATAGGGAGCTTTTGGATTTGATAAATTCCTTTTTGAGAAGTAAGCTTCTTTTTAGTCCAACACTAGCAAACTAGTTATTTTCCAGAGGATGTTAGCATTCATGAAATGTATTGGATTTACAGTTCTAGAACATCTGTTTGCTCAAAGAAGGCATCAGTGTAAACAGTAAAGAGGTCTTCCTATTGCTCTGCTAATATTTTGGCCTCAGTTTGAAGTAACTGTCTAGTTTCAGTTTGCTCATGTCCACTGTCTGCTTAAGCTCTCAGACGTAATTAATTGTTCTTTTCATTATTTATGATCTTTATACCTGTTCATTAGGAGATGTAGGGAGTCGCAATCAAATTTATGTTGTTCAGTCATTCTTTTAGAGCAACAAACAGCAGCAATCCAATTTCATCCCCTGCCAAAGCATTTCCTGTCTGTTAACCCTATTTTATTATCAATCCCTTTTTGCACAGCATCATGTGTTTATTCTCAAAGACTTCTTAGCACTAGGATGAAATAGAAATACCTAATATCAATTTTCAAATAATGTGAAAATGTTAGAAAGACTATTAAAAATGTTGGGAATAATATTTGAAGAAACTGATCCTCTGTCTTTTCCAATATCCAACAACTTCCTGATATCATTGTGCCTAATTTTTTCCTCTGCTGTTAGAAACTGTGAAAAAGATATAGCTCACTACAAATGTTATCACCAAGAAAAACAGAAATTTTAACACTTTGTAGGGGAAGCACAGATTAATACATTAAATGTGAATGTGGTATCATGGTAATGATAAACCTCCAGAGGTTTGAAGTGAGAAAACTGTTGGGATTGCTCCAGCTTCAATGAGCAGAGAAATTGAAAGCATCTTTCCAAAACATATTGAACAAATGCCAGAGGAAGGAGGTCCCACATCACGCTGGGAAAGCACTCAGATGTTTATCTTCAGGACATCAAAACTCTTGGTCTAAGTATTTTCTGTAAGAAACTATGTGATACAGTTTGCATTGCTCAATAGTATTATAGGAATCAGACAATCTTTTAATTCCTAAAAATGAGACCACTGTGAGGGAAGGGTTCTTTGATTTTACATTGTCTTGGTCAGAATCTGAAAGATGCAACCCCTTAACGCCTGATTATGGAAACAGGCAGAAGTGAAGAGAAATATTATTTGTCCTACATTGGAATCAGTCTCAGAAATGGAGTGGAAAAGATGCCAACGTCATTTTACGTTATATATGTTGAAGTATACCACAGAAGCTACCAGGCAGACAGTGCACAATCTAAATAAAAACAAGGGCAACAGATGTATTCACGTAGATGAAGTGAAAGAAGACAATAAAGGAATGATATAATAAGGCTGAGAATTATAGTTTTGGCATAGCAACAAATTAGTTCCTCAAAATCTATTTGTAGGGTGAAATTTTTTTTTTAAGACGAGCTGGTATGAGAGCAGACATTCTGGGTATGAAAACTCCTCCCAAACTTAAGTGGAACCTTGGGTGAAACATTCAGAGCCAAGGATGGCAATGAAGAGCATTTAGAAGAATAAAGAGCAACAACAGAGGTGTTGCTGCTGAAAAGATATAAAAGAGAAATTCGTATTTGGCAGAATCAGTTGATTAGGATGGTCAATGTGTATAGACAAAAGATGAAGTGTATAGAGAAGAGATCTATATAGGAAATGCTATTTAGGAGCTGTGGAACACAGGATTGGGATATGCCCCCTAGAGAAAGGGGCATGAAATGGATCTTCCTTAGCGTACACTGGAATAAAAAATTCTGATATTTGGGATTAGAAAGAAGAATACATATCAAAGGTGATATAAAGCTAAATAAGGTGCACATTAAAAGATAAGGGAGGCTGTTCTGGCTTGATTCAAGCAGACTGCTGTGGTGGAGGCTGTGCTCTCTGCTTTCAGCCTCAGGAGTGATACACTCCTCTCTTTTTGCACATTAGATAGGAGCCTGGCTACACTTCAGACCAGTCTTTCCTTTTAGGTCAGTTCTTAGCTTGCTTTCTAGGTAAATACTTTGCTAGCAACAGTCCAAGTTGGATCGGAGAACTGGATCCAGCACATAGAGTATGTAAGGTTAATACCTGTTTTGAGATTTCTACTGTAGAAAAAAGTAATAATAATAACAATAATAAAATCCAAATGCCACCAAACTGAGCAGTATGATAACCTTGACTCTAAAATAGCTTCATGTTGTGGCCTTAGGCAAAATGCTGAAATTTAGATTCCGCTATTTTTATATGTCAAACATGAACTCGAATAAAATATACTTCATACATATTTAAGATATTAGAATCATAAACTCACCATGAAACAGCGAACAAGTTTCACTACCTTAGAAATATCCTGACTGACAGGATATAACCAAAATATAAGTTTTACTCTGTATGCTGTAATTGCTACTGTACACTTATGGTGTTAATGTACTGAGAATGCTGTGTACTGCATTTCTCATGCTACATATGCAATCATGTAACTTGTGTATGAGATTCTTATATGTTCTAAAATCATGGAAGAAATTGTAATCTAATCGTATATTTTCTCTTAAACTGAAGCTGAACTGTTCAAAATTTTGAACAGCGTGGTGACTTACAACTGACTCCCATTCTTATTTTTTTGAAATAAAACAATAACCCTAATTCCTCAAGGAAGCTAGCAATCAAGTAGGTTGCAGAAAGAATTTTCTAAAGACTAAGATGTTTCTGTCTGCTCAGAATTTGCACCACAGAATTTATGCTACTGCAGAAATTTTGTGTTTATTGTAGGTTGAAAAGAAAACAGATTTCTGATGTCTGAAAGTGCAGCTGTGACCTGGGATCTTGGCTTAAGTCAAGCCCATTGTAAGACTCATCTTCAAAACAGGAAACATATCTTAGAGTTAGATTAAGGAGGGATTTCTGGAAATTCAGAACTTATCCTATAGAACTGGAAAATGGAAGAGACAGATCCATGCTCTAAGTCAGTCTTCAGGAGAATACAGCGTTGGTTATTACAGAGGACACTATAGGATCACTGGTTACCTCAAGTTTATAAGTGCCATGTCCAGGGATATAGATATATTTCTTTTCTCAATGGTTCCTTTACCCGCAACATTTATAGTTCAAAAAAAGAGTGGGGAGCTCTTGTAGGTAATAATGTAATTCAGTGAGTGCATTTGTATGAGGAGCTTGTTTTTCAATCAATTAATTAGCAGTTAATTAGAGGTAGGAAAAGATACAAAGGAATGGAGTGATCAAAGGGAGGAGGTAGGTAAGTATAGCCAAAGGGAGCCAGTATGGAAGAATTTTGAGCATCACTAAGCTAGCATCACTAGGACCACTGGTCCCTGGTTGTTTTATTTACTCACTGACCACTTATTTTGTTAAATTTTCCAATGGGTTCTTCAAACTGAAGAAAAATTCACCATAGCTGTGCCTGTTATGCCCATCTCAGAACTAGCTCACATCCTCCAGCTCTTCTTGGTTTATGCAGACTGAGTTAAATTACTTTTTAAATTGTATTTCAATGAGAACCTTTTCTTTCAAGTCAGTGCTCAACAGTGATTGATGGAAGGATGTAGGGAAACATTGGCTTTTCTCAGGATATACTGTAGATGACCTTATGTCCTATGTCCTTGTT
The DNA here is from genome assembly GCF_021018805.1 of Prinia subflava. Classification (NCBI taxonomy): domain Eukaryota; kingdom Metazoa; phylum Chordata; class Aves; order Passeriformes; family Cisticolidae; genus Prinia; species Prinia subflava. The sequence goes on along the minus strand of NC_086248.1, from coordinate 63,404,186 downwards.
TCATTTGAAAAGAATAATTACTAATCAATAGCGAAGGGTTAGGTGACACAGTAGGTTAATTTACTAGCCTTTTGCCTCTGGAGAGCTGGGTTCTGGCTTAGGTCACTTGTAAAATGGGTTTGGTGGTTTCAGCCTTAGGTCCCTGGTGGATGTCTGGCTATATCATAGAAAACAAGCTTGATTTTGATATGTGTTAGATGCCTGGCAGTTTCTGCTTAGGGAAATCTCAGGGTTCAAGGTGTGGGGAAGCAGGCGTGGGCACATCTGCAAGAGGAAATGCGGCGCAGCGCCGCAGCCTGCCTGGGGTGGGGCACCCACCCTGCAGCAGAGTTTGGGGCATGGCTCCCAGTGCAGCCTGGTGCTTGTGTGCTTTTAAAGACATGAGCTTCTCCTTCTCCCTGTAGCTGCTGAAATCTTACAGGGAATGCCTTTCAGGACATGTCTTTATAAAACCAGGATCGCAATTACCTTTTTTTTTTTTAAAATTACCCATCCAGGAAGCTGCTTTCAGTTTGTGCTTTAGGAAAGTTCATTATGAGAGTTTTATGAGTAAAAATATCTGTTTATATGGGAAGGTAATATACTTTCAACCTTTTTGTAAATATTATTACATGTCTTTGCTCAGCAGCTCCAGATCTTTTATGCTTTGAATGAGCATCCTGACATTATGCAGGAGGCTACCCTGGTTGCTTATGTGATATAAACCCTTTTATGATTCTTAGAATCAGGACTGCTTTAACCATGATAGCCTGAAACTTTATTTTGTTTTGAAGTGTAAAGTTTGATTGTAGTCATTAGTATAATTTAGATTTTTTCATGCTCATAGTTGGTCTGTCACTGAAGTGTCTGACTTTACTGAGGGTGCAGAAGGGAATTTGAGAAATTCAAATTTGATTTGTGCTTTTTTGCTGTGCTCAGAGTGGTCCCCTTCTTTTGGTAATCTGTCACTGAACTGCAGAAGGTGGGCCAGGAGGAGTAAACAAGGTTAGGAAGTGCAGGCAAAGAAGCCTCTTGTTCAGCATTCAGAGTTGCATTTCAAGTTGAGTAGAACTATAATTTGAGTATATAAAGAACTGTAAAATACATGATGTATTGATGTATTAGGCACAAAAAACCTAATGGACAATTTTGACAATTTTGGACTTACTCTCCTTTTTTTTTTCTGCTGTAAGATGGACTCTTAATACTTATTCTTCCCTTCAGGACATTGTAAAGATTGGTGCTTGAAAAGGATTTAGATGTGACTGTGGACAACCTAATGAGGAATTGGAAGGGATGAATAATTTTATAATTACGGTAGGTTTTGATAGGCATTAAATAAGTTCAAATAGCCAACAAGGAAAATGAAATGAAAATTTGAGTGATCACCCATTTAGAGACTGTGACAGGGGAAGTCTCATGGGGAGGAAAGTGTGTGAACATGAGTGAAGACAATCATGCTACATATACAAAAGAGGATAATGAAGGCTGGATGGAGAGTCAATTCTGGCATTCCCTAATCCTTGTAAGAGTAAATGTGATGTCCTACGTAGCTTTTTTTCTTTACTAATGTAGGCGTGTTGCATAATAGTTCAGACATGGCTGCTGCTGTGTGTCTAGGCTGAATTGCCAATTGTCATCTGAATTTTCTTGTTATCTCCCCACAGAAACAGCCTGACTGTAGCACACCATAATGTTATCACTGCCTGTATCTGCCCTGGTGGGAGCTGCTTGTGTAGGCACAATGCTCTACTGAAACCTGTACATTGAATTACTCTTTCCATGGAAGTGAGAAGGAAACCTGGAAAAAAAATTCTTAAGGGCTAAATGCCTCAGGCTTCATGGAGATATTCCAAAGGGACTTCCCCACTGACACCATTTTGATTTGACCCCACTGTTCATTTTCTAAGCTACGAAGACTTTTTAAAAGGTAAATCTCTAACACATATTTCTAATTTGTAATATATACTTATTAGGTTTGCCATGTCATGCATTTTAATTGTGAGTTCTAACTGACTGGTTTAACGATACTTCACAAAGTAAACTCAACATGTAGGTCATAAGTTCAGAATGAATGAATCCCTGGATGTTTACCAAACACCAAAATTAAATTACATTCTTAATTGTTTTGCAAATACTTTGGCCTAACTAATTAAATAGGAATGACTTTCTGCGTTGCTATAGTGCAAAGAATATTAAAGTCTTTAGGACTCATTTCAAATTAGCAAACTCAACTACTTTCATTGTACACTATGTGGTCAGCTAGCACTTCAAAAATAGCGACTCCCGTATCCTCCCAAAACAGACAACTAAAAAACTAATAATACCTTACAACTTCAGTTGTAAGAAATACCTCTTGAGGACAATTATTGGACTGAGCATATTCAGTGTTGTTAACTTCCCTGAAGCTCTTAGGGAGTCTTCCAGAGTATCCTAATGAGTTCCTAGACTAAAAAAGAATATGTGTTAAGAAGTGCTTCCTCTTTGTGTTGTTCCTTGATCCTTTACCAAGAGTGAGACATAGACCTCAAAATGCACAGGTGGGAAGGTAATTCAAAAAGTAAGTTTAGCTGTTTGTGCTGGAACAGCTGAGGCTGTACTGTGTCTTGATCTCTTCCAGACATGAACTTCAGCTTCATGTACTAGTTCCCTGTGTTCAAGAAATGTGTTCCTCTATCAAGGCTAATAGTTCCTTAGCTCTGGAGTACTAAGGACAGGGCTGTGACAGGGATGCTCATGTAGGTGAGTATCTAGACAGGTTTCTGAAACCCTGGTTTTGACTGTGCTCATCAGAGAGCGAGAACAGCACGAGCTCTGTATTCTCTGCATATGTGATGCTGAGCAAGTGGACTGTTGCTCTCAGTTGTGTACAGTCTTTTGGTAGAAGACCCTTTCATAATGTGTCATGCTGCAAAGGCTTGCAATAAGCCAAGGAATTATGAAAATTTGGGTAACACAGGAGCTGTGGTTTGAAAGGACAGATTAAGATTTGGATGTCTTCACATGTCTTATGTATGTGCTTTTATATGGCCACGTGTATCCAATGAATTCTTGCAAGAGGATGATATAGAGACATCAAAGATTTTAAGAGTCCTTCTGCTCTTCAACAGAATCGTTTGCCCCTCCAAAACGTATCTTTATCCATTTGCTGTTTTCTTCCAAGCACTTGCAGTCAGTGCTACTTGTGTCTAAGAAGACTGTCTGACAAATGTAACCTCTTTTCTGGAACTAGAGGAGAAAACTCTGCCTGAGATTGCTTGCATATACTTTGCTGCTGGGATAAACATGGCCTCTCTAGGTCAGGATAATACCCTTGAGTCCTGCCTGGGTCATTTACCGACTTATTCTGCAAAACAAATTAAAAATGCAGAAGATAAGGGAAAAATATATAGTGTTTTGCATTGTTCTCAGGGATAACCATTATTAAAATGTTAGTCCTGAACAGCCATTAAGCTATGCTGGGAAAAAGAAAACTTGTGACCCTTTTGACCCCTCTGCTAGTATTCAGAAGAAGTGGTTGTGTGTAGAGCATCTGATGACATCAACCATTAAAGTAGAAGATGGTTCTTCTACAGATGTCTGAACCAGAAAAATACCCCAGTCTGCTAAAACTTCTCAGAAGGTTTATGGGACTCTGCACTAGTTGGTTAGCTGATGTTCCAGAGAGTGATTGGAGTGTTGATACAGGAAGCTGGACCCACATGTAGTGTTTTCTAGTTATTTTATATGTTTTTCTCTGTTTAAAAGACCTGGTTGAACATTTACAGGAAACTACATAAAATTCTTATATATTAAATTATGGCAAAGACCTAGCTAGTTCAGCAAGCAAGCAAGCAAGCAACTAGTGCATATATACCAAGTATAAATATTTGAAAAAGAGGATTTTGAGGAACACGTTCAACATCTGGAATTCCACCACAAATTTAGATTTAGGTTTTTTCTAGTTGTATGATCTTACCTTTACCTTAAAACCAAACAATCTTCAAAATAATGTCTTTCCAGAAAGCCAAAAAAAATCCCCCCAAATCAAATGAGGTCAACTAGTGTCTTTCAAAGTAAATTTTTAAAACTCTCCAAGAACAACAGTTTTGCTAAGGAATGAAGTAATTGTGCAGTCATACATGCATCAGAGGTAATTGTGCTTGTAAGAATGTTTGTGCGTGCTGCAATACTCTGACAAGTGCATATTCAGTATCCTAAATTGGGATGGGCTGTGGAAAATTTAAGCTCAAAGCTACCATTTTTGAAATTGTGTGTAAAATAATGGATTTTGCTGTTATGAAATTCTTTAAAGATCAGTGAAACTAATCTCTCAGGAGAGGAACATAGCAACGAAAGCAAACAAAAACGTACACAAGATAATAGAGTTTTGAAATGGAAGTAGAGCTTAAGCAACTTTTATATTGTGAAGGAAGGAAAACAGAGCCCTTTTCAGAGAAATTATGCCTCTCAACTGATTTTACTTAGAAAATGAAGAAGGGTTTATTTGCTGAGTAGGTTTCGTTTCATTGAAGAGAATGTATTTTCATGTTTGTGTTGATGATTTTGAATAATCATTTCCTGTTTCTACTAGCAGCTCTCAAACAAAGAGATTTCTTGAGCGATAGCTAAAGAAATGCCATATTCAGCCTTGCTCAGAATGTTCATAGTAAACAAAACTTTGTGGTTTATTGGTGTCAGTTGGGAAAGAGACTCTTTGCTCCTTGCATTGCTTATTGTATTTTTATTGTTTACCACAGCTCTTGGTTTTATTGTGCTAATTAGTCAGTGAGAGGCTACATTTTCTATATGTGAAACAACAGTTTTGGTGCTTGATATGATGTTTTGTTTTTGGTGGCAGAGCCCCACCTTGTTTTCCACTCACCATAGTATGGCATGAACTCTTCTGTCCAAAGGTCATTTGTAGAGAGGCTGGGATCAAACATCTTCAAAAATATCATTTGCTTTAAGTAAATGCATGGCTATAAGAAAAGAGTATCTATATTTATATCAGATATCATTTCAAACAGGTTTTTGCTAGTGTTATCTCTACTTCTGTCCAGAATGAAACCTGATACAGCCCTGAAGATAGTTCATATTTCAAAGTTTGTAACAAAAAGATTTAATTTTGTTAAAAAAAGCCACAAAAATTATAGAGTTCCTCGAAAAGATATAAGAGCAAATATGATTTCAAAGTCCAGTCATATTATAGGTGAAAAGAAGTGAAACAGAGTCCTAATTTGGGTCTGACTGCCCTGTAATCTGCAACACCTTTACAGACTGTCAACATTGAGAATTTGGATCACATTTGCAAATTACAACCTTTTTTCCCCTAGGTGCTGTTTATCTCTAAATTTCCCCTTATTGACAAGGTAAACATATATAGTACTTAGAAGTGTGCAATATACAGTACTTAGAAATAAATTTCTGGTTTCTTTATTTGAATAACCTTAGAGTTTGAAGGCTCATAGCAGAAGAAATTCAGAGGAATAATATTTTTAGTGATTTTTTTTTCTTCCAAGGACAGAGTATTCTGCGAGGCATACAATGACAGGAATTACTATGCACAGCTTTTTGAGAAGGGTAGTGATTTAAGGTACTAAAATGGCTAACCATTTTTAATAGTGTATTCTAATTGCAGTAGCCTCTTTCTCTGAGCAGGCTCTAGTAAGAGATAATTGACCTCTGCGTCTGTTAAGCACTCTCACATTTGGCTTGGGAAGCATAATTCACATCACAGCCAATTACCTTGTGATATAGCCTACAAAAAACTCCTCAACTATTGGCATAGCCCAGCCATTTCTTTCCCTTTCTGTCTTCCTTTCGTCTTTGCTTCCTGGCTATAATATTTGGGTTGTCATATTTGTCAGATGCCCTCTTTGTTCTCTTGCATCTATTCTTTACTGTAGGAATCCAAACAGAAGAAAATAACAGACTCAGAACAGCTCCACGGTTTCAGTGCATAAAGTTGAACAATGATTTACAGTGACACAGAAAATAACTCTCTGTTAAATACTGCTTTTAGTTAGTTTTGTATATAAAGCCTTTCAAACTAGATGCTGAACTGTGTGTGATAAGGAAACCTGATAAAAGAGATTCTGTGTTGCTTGCTGCTATAGAACTGTCTGTTATTGTGCCAGGTATTTTTTTTTAATAAAGATTTAAGCAAAGCCATTTGATTACTCATGGCTCCTTAATTGTTTCTTTCAGATCTGTCATACTGACCATCCTGTTGGCACCTGGGCAACTTACATAAATTAAAACAGTGTATAAGAAAATATGGCTCCTTTGGGAATAAAAGTCTCACTAAATAGTCCTATGCCTCTGTTACTAGAAATGGCCCAGAGGTCAACTGAAAATCAGAGTGATTAATAGGTCTAGTAGAGTCTTGCAGACTGCCAGAGTCTGGTTGCCTACTAGAAATCCTTAACTACTGGACCAGGCTGACCATAAGCCAAGAAATGAAAGCAAAAGATGATCTGACTGGTAAATGGGTCTCAGTCCTACCTCAATAACTCATAATCAAAACCTTAAGCTGCTTTGCCATAAGTGGCTGTACTTGCTCAAGCAGGCAGAAAAGTTCGACTTTCACAGCCATTACAAACAATGTTTGAAAAGCACCAGCTGGATTTCTGCTGACATTGTCTTATCTAGGCTGATTCTAGTTGCTGCTGTCCCTGTCCCTGTCCCTGCAACTTTTATAAACTGGTAAACCAGAGAAATACCAACACTGCATAATTCTGGATACTGAATTTTCTGGATGCTGAAAGAGTTGTGATTCATGACCTTATTAAAACATAGATTGCCAAAAACATTGAAATGTAGATAATAAGATTTTCAAAGATGCATCTGACAGTGAAGAATCAATACTGCATACCAGGGGTCTGAAAGAAACTCAGTCAAAATCTCCAAAGGTAAAATACTTGTCATATTTCTGAAAAATAGTAACTTTCTAACAGCTAGATTTTTCTGTGCCTTAACACCTCCTTGAAAATAGGAACTTAATGAATAACTTGGACTGGATGATAGGTTCATGAAGCAATTGTCTATACTCTGGTGTGTCAGGTTAAAAGCATAAGATGCAGTGCTATTTTGTAGAGTAGAATTTCTGAAGTTCTTGTCAGGAATGCATTGATAATATTCTGTGACTGAATACACTTGCTAAGTCTTTAATTTGCTTAATATCTGTGACAAGATAGTTAATAGAGGTTTGAATTTAAAAGGTAGTGTAGTATATATTGTATATACTGTATTTATATTATACTAATCCCATGCTTCAAGGCTTCCAGTGATTACTTCTAGGGCTAGAAAGAATTTTCCTTCTTTGATCCATAATGGGAGTTCTTTTTTTCACCTGCCTCTGTGCATTGGAGGTAGAGATGTATAAAGTATTTTTGTGGCATTAAGTTCATACATGTCTGATTGGTATATATTGCTCACACACTCAGTGACCAGATTTGGGGTCAGGAAGTGCTTTTCCTGGGGCTGAGATTGACTACCTAAGTGGTAGTTTTTAAACCTTTTCTCATACCTCATGGAACATCATGTGCTTCCAAGCATTTTGTTGAAATTTTTTTTGAAAAATTCCTTTCTGCCAGATCCTGGAAAAAACCTCTTTACTTTGTGGCACAGTGTATTTATGTTCCTTGCCATTTTATGAAATAACTGAAGTTTGTTGCAGACTGCAGCACAGTTTTGGTAGCAGCCATAGGTGTGGCATAAAACATAGGTATTTTATGGACTAGTCTAGATGATAGGCAAAAAGACATTTCTAATAGAGTAGCCCATGACTGCAATTGTCTGTATACCCTTCCATTCCTGTTTTCTCGTGTTTCAAACAGTCACATCAGAGACAGGCTGGAAGTGATTTTGATGTCTGGAACCAGGTTGCCAGCTCAAATCTTTCCTTTAGTTTTGTAGAGAGAAAAATCAGACAAAGAATGGTAAGATGGGGATTATGGGGGTGGAAATCCAGTGGCTGACTGCCTGTGTGCAGCAGTGTTTGGAAGAGACACTGAGTAGAGCTTGTTGTATGGAGAGCAAATTGGCCGGAGAGGTACAGAAGGTTTTGTGTGCTTCCATTTCTGTTTTGTGTTGAAGAAAATGGCCTCAGTTGCTTCTAGGTTACACACAGTGCTTGCAGTCTCAAGCCTGATGCCTCATCTGTTTTTTCCTTTCTTTTACTAAAGCTAATAGTAGTGTAAATGTGGGAAATTGTAGATATGTTTCTGATTTAAGTAGAGAATGCAATGTGAACCTATTAGATTAATAGTTATAATGAAACCTGCATGCATTTTTCTTGGCAGTCATTTCAATCACTTCATTGTAAGCAATCCAACTTTCCTGTGTTTCCTCAGTGAAGCATATTTCTAGAGAATTCAGTCTTTCCAAGTGCATTGTCAAGTGCTGATAAATTTTTATGAGCTTCAGCTAGTGGGTGACAGCCACCATGGATATCAGAAATTATAGGAGAGCACTTAATGTGTTCTAGTTCTCCTCTGGAGTACATCTGCTTCAAGTGTCAAATCATGACTGGTATAATCTTTACTTTTTTTCCCTTGGTTGTTGGAATAATAACTAAAACTCTCCCTAGAAAACCCAAACAAGCTTTCATTAGGATAGCAGACATTTCATGCTAATATGATAAAATGCAGCAAAAGCTGGGATGGTCTGGGGTGACAGACCATTGCATCTTTCCTTACCTGTTTTTTTGGTCAGGGTATAAAGTGAAACAAGCCAGGACCTAAACAACTCTGAAGTGACTGTCTCTTGTGCTGAGCTGGGATGTGTTATGAAGATTACACTGTCACAATAGGATTGGCTATCCACAGAGGCCAAAATTAATTTTATGCCTCTTTAGGCAACTGAGGTTCGTAACCTGGAAACAGAGAGGCCTTGCTATACATAGTGAAGTAATGTTTTCTAGTTTTTCTAGTGAAGGAGAAAAGGGATTTCAGCCCCTAAGAGATCAATATTTACTCTAATATGCTTTTAAATGAGAAAAAAAATCTACACATTTCTAGGCTAATGTAAGTATTGAAAGCAAGGGACATGAGAAAAGTAGAATATAAAGACAGGCTCTGGCTTGATTATTTTTTACATACTAAGCCATGAACTAGTAAGCACCCCAAAGGAAATTAGCTGTCTTGTAATGTTTATCATCCTGAGAACTCAAAGTATTTTGTCAAAATGGTGAATTTAAAGCAGACATAAAAGGGCTTGCCTAAATATCATACAACAGAGAGATATGTCCTGGTCTATAGTCTAGTAAACCATCTAAAAGATTGCATCATATTAGAGGAAGTCTCCCAAATGTGCAAGTTATAACTTCTGGTGCAATAACTCCAAATTTTTGATATTGAGAGGTTTAAACCCTCAGTATGGGTAGTCCAGCAGTAGTGAGTTAATACAGATAATGGGAGAGGGAGGAGAGGGACAGGAATGCCTGGAGAGAGCTTGAACACGGGGTGCTGTGGTACTCGATGCACACCCCTGTGTTCACAGAACAGAAAGGAAGCTCATTCAATAAAGTTTAAACAAGGTCCACTGAGCTGGAAAGAAGGAAGAATTTCTAGTGGAGCATGGCAAGAAGACAGAGAGGAGGGGTGATAAACAAAAATGGTGAACTGGAATGTATAATCAAGAATTATGGAATGAGTGGGGGGAAATGTGGTAATTTGTTAATAGTGACAGTTAATAGTCAATTTTTGTATAAAATATTTGACTTATTTCTGTGGAATAATTCACCGTAGAGTCGAACTACCCAATGACACTTAAGTATTTTGACTTCCATGAAGTGAATTCTGTACCATCTAAGGGTTTTGTCATATCCCTTGATATAATCCTTGCAGATTTGAGCACTGTTCACTTAATTTTTGACATATTTAGTTAGAGTATAATGAGCATGTAAGGAAAATAAAACATCATTATATGTAACACAGATGTACCAGATTTTATTTTTACATTCCTCTGAGTTATAACACTCACATTGCAGTACCATCTGTAATCCCTGGCAGAGCTGAGGCATTCTACAGATCTATAAGAAATGACAGGTACCCTATGACAAACAGCTTACTGCCTAGCACACTGAGCAAGCTGATGAAAGAAAGAAGGTACAGAATATGAGCGAACAGGCTGAGCGAGCTAGCGAGGGAGGTAACAAAAAATAGAAAATTAAATTTACATAGGCATGTAAGTCATCTAGGAACCTAACTTAGAAGTCACTAGGTTTCAAAACTGGATTGTGCATCATTGTTTTCCAGCAGATGTTAGTTTATTGAACACCACACTGTCTCCAAAATGAGATGTTGTTTCTCATACCAATCACCTCTTTGTGGTCTGTGGGGCACACCAAAGAAGGTGCAAGAGATGCTGGGGAAGCGTAGGCAGACATGAGAAATAACAAGTTCAACTTTATGTCCATAAATTACTTACATTGCTGAGTATTAGAACCTACTACCTGCAAAGTCAGCCAGTGGACTTATACCATCAGTGTCTCAAAGTATATTTTAATGAAGCATTAATTAAGTAAAATATTACACTGCTTGGGTAACATGGGCTGCCAATCTGAATTAATTTAAAGGGGCAATCTCAGGTTCCTACTGGGCTATTTATGTTCTCTGCACTTCCATTTACATTGCAAGAAAAGTCCAGGACAAGGCTTGCCTGAAAAAAAGCTCACTGTACTTATTCATAAGAGAGATATCAGAGTCCACAGTATTTTGAAAACAAGTAACTGAATGCCTAACACCACAGTGAAGGCATTGCAAAAACTCCTACATTGTGGGAGTACCAACCATGCAAGGGGTGACTGAATGTTTCCTTTTCCAGGACACTACACTCAATAGCTTTTGTTCAGTTTGAGAGGACTTCCACTTTGCCTTAATCAAGGTATTTCATTACTGTCCATTTACTGAAAGAAGTTTATTGATGATATAAACTTGGTGCGTGATATATGTAATCAAAAACCATCAATGAATCACCATGAAATAAAGGGCATGAACATAGAAAAGTCACCAGTCAAATGATGCTTCTGTGCTATTAAGTGATGTGTTTGTACCAGCATCCAGCCCTCCCTAAAGGGATTACTAAGTCTGCCTTAAATTTGTTCTTCAAGGTGCCTAAAAACAAAGAATTACTTGGCCATATTTATACACATTTAAATAGAATCACCAGTTCTAGAAGTATAGGCATTTACTTCTGGTAGAAAACCTAGAGGATTTATATACCTTTTGGCATTCTTCCCCCAGTGACAAATTGTCCTTTACTCAGGGATTCATTATTCCAGGTGATAAACTCTTGCCAAAAATTTCAAGCTCAAGTAACTAGAAGTAGATACCCAGAGAAAAGGTTCCTAAATTGTTCACACAGAATTCCAGTTCCTGACAACAAATGAGATAAATTAAGGAGTGTTGCACATGTGAAGCAATTTTGAAAAGAATTTTATTAAGTCATTTAGATGACAGAATGTGATTGCTTGAGTATGGAATTGCTTGCAGATTTTACCTGAAAAAGCAAAATTCATAAAAGATACACACAGGGAGGACAAGTGAATAAATTAAATGTTTTAATAAGACGGAGAGTGATACGGCAGGGGAAAAAAAGTAAGTAAGTGGTAAATGATTTATCATTTTCTAGGTAGCACATTTTTTTTATGGTTCATTTCCTCCCCAATGTGAAATCTATAAAAAGAATCTTCAAGGAAATTGTGCAGAGTGTGGGGTTTCATTAACATATTACAATTACCCTGTGGCCATTCCTTGCTGTTAATCACAAGACCACAACAACTTCTAAAAATACAAACCCACAAAAGGGTAGCTGTTATGAGCAGATTTCTTCCCTCTCCACAAAAAACCCTGGAGTTTAAGAAAAGAACCCAAACTCTTCATCATAAGTAGGCTTTAATTTCTGTCTACACTATGTGCTTCTCACTTCTATAGCTTCAGAATTTGTGACTAAATGGCAATGTTTGGGCAGCCTATTGCTGACATCTTACTTGAAGATGTCAAAGCAATGACTTTCACAGATTTAAGATTTTATCATACAAACTGGACAACACAAGTGAGGCTATTTGTTAAGCATTTAATCATATTTTATCAATTGTCCAGAGTTTACATCTCACCACAGATTGTATCTCACTTTGAATGTGAATAGCAAATGGAGGAGAACTTTAACTAAATCAAGTTGTCTCTGGCTGGCATTTGATTTGGTTTCTTGAAAACTGACTGCTTGCCTGAGGCAGGGAAGGTAAGGAGATGAGGGTGGGACCTGAGATGTTGATCAGTGATTAAAACGTTCAGAGTTCACACACAGCTCCTTCAGTGGGAATGACTTCAAACAAGTCACAGAAAAAAGAAGCGGGTGAAGTGTCTGGAGCACAAGTCCTATGAGGAGCAGCTGAGAGAGCTGGGATTCTTAGCCTGGAGAAAAGAAAGTTTCTCTTCAACTCCCTCAAGGGAGGTTGTAGCCAGGTGGGGGTTGGCCTCTTCTCCCAGGTAACAACTGATAAGACAAGGAAATGGCCTCTGCCTGCACCAGAGGAGGCTTAGATTGGATATTAGGGAAAACTTCCTCATTGACAGGGTTTTCAGGGAACATGCTGCCCAGGGAAACAGTTGAATCACCATCCCTGGAGGTATTTAAAATACATGTAAATCTGGTGCTGGGGGACATGGTTTAATGGCAATGCTGGTATAATGGTTGGATTTTGATGTCCAATGCACTTGGTCTGATCTTAGAGGACTTTTCCAGATGAAAAGATTCTGATTCTACATATGTGAGGTAAATTATGGCCAACTTTTCGTACAGGGAACTGCAGTGGGGCTTGTCTCATATACAGATTTTGGGTAGCACTGTTTGTAGGTTTTTAGGTAATAGATTTGGAATAAGAGCTGACAAAGGTGAATTGGTCTCAACTACGCCTTCAACAGAAGCTAGTGTCATTAAGGTTTTGATGACAAGATTGCTAAAAGGACTACTAAAATGTTGGTGAAACCTTACTTATGCCATCTCATCCAATGTCACTTTTAATTCCATCTGTCTCTCTAGAAAAGTCTCTGTGATTGTTGCAGTTATACTGGAGGCACTGGTACTAGTCCAGGAGTAGCTTCTCTCCTATCTTTACCTCTCCATGTCAAATTTCAAAGCAAATACCAAATAATCTCTATCAGGGCCAGCAAGCTCATTATGTGTGGGCTAATTTGTTAAAGTCAATGTTTTCCTTATAAACTGAAGCCGTGTTTTTAAAGCTAATTTTCATTAATAATTCTTAACAGTGCATGATATCATTATAGAAACAATATTTTTTGCAATGAAATTAATTTGTATTAATAATGTACATATTTTAATATCTTTGAACAGTAAGATGGGCATTGTGGCTTATTAAGATTTACCCCAGTTTCTTTATAAAAAATTTCTATTTCTATATATAAGAATATTGCTTTTCTTATTTACCTTTAGGTCTAGATAATTATAATTCATTAAAATGTTAAAGTACTTGGTTAACAACTCATTTTTAGAATATTTATTTTCTTGCAATTATAGTACAATTTTTCCATTCTTGTCTGTCAGTAATATCACACATTTACATGTATTCAGAAGGCACCTTGTTCACACATTGTCCATGAACAGAGATATTTTATAATATATTTTTTATATATATTATAAATATATATATATTTATATAAAATATATATATTTATATAAAATATACATATAATATAATATATATATTTATATTTTCTAAGATGTTCTATGAGAACAAATTTCAGTCTTAGACTGAAAGAAAGGATTTGTAGTAACAGTAGATATAAATTCCTGATTTTTCTTGTTCTTGCTCTTCTGTTCTATGGCTGAGGGCCTAATCTTCTTATTCCTATCTTAAGCTGCAATAAGTTTTGTTTAAGTATGGCTAACAAATGGGTGATTAATTATTAACTAGCAATCCCATTGCCTGAAACCCTTTTACTTGGCACCCCAAGTATTGGTTTTGTTAATTTTATTCTTATCTGATAAATCTGACCTGATGTCTTCATACTTAAGAAAACACTGAAAGACCCGAAGCTAAAAGCAACCTCTGCTTGGACAAAAACATATTTATGCTAAAGCCATTTGTTTAAAAAACATTTAAACTTATGAGTTCAAGCATAATAAACTGAAGTCCTTCAGAAAGTCATTGAAGTTCTCCACGGTTACACAAACAGATCAGAGTCTGATTCCGCAATCCGATATACATCTGCTTAAAGGAACATTGACTTTAGGCAGTGTTTATGAGGCTTTCTCAAATACTTGCCAGTGGTTTTAGTAACCTTCTGACACTTTCTCAAATACTTACCAGTGGTTTTAGAAACCTTCTCCTCCAGATGTAAATTATGATATCACAACAGAGAATACAGGTAATTTTACCATTTACAGTGCCCCCCTGAATTTATTCTATCCCTCCTCATTACCTCTTTGTCCTCCTCACTTTAAAAGTGAAAACATTATTCTCATCACCTCAAACCTTGCTACCTTTTTGCCACAGAAATTCCATCTTTCTCTGTGGATCTGTTATTATTAATTTTTTTTTTAGGTCTGAGGAATCACTGCAGTCTGGATATGTGGACATTATCTATCCAGATAAAAGGCAGAGCAACATGTACAGCCCTGACCCAACAACATGTACAGCCCAACCAAACGTAATTTCTCCTAAATATGTTATGGATTAACCTCAGATAATATGTCTGTTTAGTTTTTGGGTTTTTTAAGCTACTGAGGGTATTAAGAGTTAACATGGAGGAGGAAGAAGGGAACAAGAAAGGACTTGCTCTTGCAATGGGGAGTAGATGAGGCTGCTACTCAGGATAGCAGGGCAGACACCTGGGAGCATAGCCCTGCCTCTGCACTCATTGGAGAATGCTCCAAGGCCATGGCCAGGGAGGAAGTGTTAGTGCCTAGCTTACAGATCCTGTCCTTGTAAACCTTTTGTGTGAAAGTTCCTCCACAGACCACATTGCTTCATTTGCCTGATCTGTATTAGGTTTGGTGGATTTCTTTGTTGCTTTTAGTTTATGGTATCGTGTGAAGTAACACTTTAGGTGTAAATGGGTGGAAGGAAAGGTTATCACTACTGTTCTTAGAAAGGATAAGTATTAGTAAAACAGGTCCTTTTGGGGCATTCCAACCACCCTGATATCTGTTGGATGGACAACACGGCAGTACAAAAGCAATCCTGGAGGTTCTTGGAATGTGTCAATGACAGCTTCCTAACACAAGTGATTGAGGAGCCATCAAGAAGAGGTGCCATACTCGACCCTGTGCTCACCAGCAGGGAGGAGCTGGTAGGGAATGCAGTGCTCCAAGGCAGCCTTGGCTGCAGTGACCACTCCAGATGGTGGAGTTTGAGATCCTCAGGGCGTTGAGGAGGGAAAGCAGCAAGCTCTCTGCTCTGGACTTCAGGAGGGCAGAGTCTGGCCTCTTCGAATACCTCCTCAGTGGAGGATGATGAGATGGAAACCTGGAGGGCAGAGGACCAAGGATGATGGCTGATATTCAAGGATCACCTCCTCCAAGATCACAGACAATGCATCCCAACAAGGGGGAAATTGGGAAAAAATGGCAGGAGGCTTCCATGGATGGACAATTAGCTGCTGAGCAAACTCAGAGTGAAGAAGAAGCTTTTGTGAGGTGGAAACAAGGACAGTTGGCCTGAGAGGTATACAGGGAAATTGTATGGGAAGACAGGGGCAAGGTGAGGGAAGCCAAAGCCCAGACAGTATTGAGTCTGGCCAGGGATACTAAGGATAACAGGAAGGGCTTTTATAGATTTGTTGCCAGCAAGGGAAAGACTAAGGATAATATGGGCCCCCACTGTAAGGAAATGGGAGACCTGACTACCCTGGACAAAGAGAAGATGGAGGTTCTCAATTACTTCTGTGCCTCAGCCTTCAACAGCCATGTGCTCCAGCCATTCTGCTCAGGCTGAGATAGGCAAATGCAGGGAATGAAAACCCTAAGTCCACTGTAGGAGAGTGTCAGGTTTGAGACCATCTAAGGAATATGAATGTGCACAAGTCTGTGGTACCCAATGAGATTCATCTGTGGATCCCGAGGGAGATGGCAGATCAAGTTGCTAAGCTGCTATCCATGATTTTTGAAAAACTGTGGCAGTCAGGTGATGTCCCTGATGACTGGAAAAAGGGAAATATACCCCCCATTTTTAAAAAGGGGAGAACAGAAGACCTGAGGAACTACAGACCAGTCAGGCACTTGGAAAAGAAAGAGCTGACTGGTAACAGCCAAAGACATGGCTTTAGAAAGGGGAAAACGTCTGACAAATCGGGTCACCTATGATGAGGCTACAACATTGGTGAATATGGTCAGAGCAACAAACATTGTCTACCTGGACTTATGCAAAGTACTTGAGACTGTCCCACACCTGCATCCTTGTCTCCAAGTTGGAGAGACATGGATTTGGTGAGTGGACTACTTGATGGATAAAGAACTGGTTGGGTGGCTGCACACCAAGAATTGTGGTCACCAGCTCATTGTCCATGTGGAGACCAGTGACGAGGCGTGTCCCCCAGGTGTCAGTGCCTGAGCCAATGCTCTTCAACATCTTTGTCACTGACATGGATAGTGGATCACAGAAAGCCAGTGGTTACATGGCCAGCAGGTCAGAAGGTGATTCTGCCCTTCTATTCTCCTCTTGTAAACCCCCCACAAAGTGCTGCATCCAGTTCTGGTGTCCCTAACATAAGAAGGACATCAGCTGCTGGAGCAAGTCCAGAGGAGGGCTGTGGAGTTGATAAGGGGACTAGAACATCTTCCCCATGAAGACAAGCTGAGAAAGTTGGGCCTGGAGAAAAGAAGATTGTATGTAGACCTCATACAAATCTTCCACTATCTGAAGAGGGCTACAGGAAAGCTAAAGAGGGTCTCTTCATCCAGAGCTGTAGTGATAGAACAAGGAGTATTTGGTACAAAATAAAAGAGGAGAAATTTAGGTTAGATATTAGGATTTTTTTTTTTTTTTTTTACTGTGAGGGTAGTGAGACACTGGAACAGGTTGCCCAGGAAAACTGTGAATGCCCCAGTGTTCAAAGCCAAGTTGGATAAAGCGTTGAGCAACCTGGTCCAGTGAGAGATATTCCTGCCCATGGTAGGTGGGTTGAGACTGTGCTGTCTTTCAGGTCTGTTCCAACCCCTTAAGTGTTTATGATTTTATGACTCTATGTACGTACAAATTTATTTGCTAGCCAAAAGCACAAATAGAATTCCTGCCCTAAATTGCCATGCTAAATTCAGCTTTTTGATTTTTCTGATGTTTTTTCTCACACCTAACATATACCAGAAGGAACTGCCCATGGGTGGTTCACTGAGGCATCTTTAAAGACAGGAATTGCTCATCATCAGCCACCCTAAAGAATTGAAGTAATTCCCTTCTATTCTCCATATTAGATTTGCATATGTTGCAGAGCTAACCAACTTTAAGAGCAGGGAATAATAATAATAATAAAAAATAATTCCCTTTCCTTCAGCAAAACAACTTAATTTAATTTGACCAGCCACAGGGAAAAAAAAAAAACAAAAACCAACCAACCCAAAGAAATAATCCCTTCAAGAAATACATCACTCTTCTGCCAAGTGTGTTTCTCAAAGTGTCACAGACTGAAAGCCAAAGTTAACACTGCCTTTTCAGTCACATAATGGCAAAGCAGGGAGTCCAGGTTGCATACAGGTCATCCAGTGTAAGAAACAGCTTCTCATCTCACTTGCCCACACTGCTGCATGACAAACATGCAATATTTAAATGGCAAATGTAATATTTAAATGGCAAGCCAGATAAGGCATCCCTCTTGTTATGATTACATTTTGACCTTTTCTGAGTTGCATAATATTAGAGTAATTGTATAATCAGTCTCATTTCTTCTGTGCTCTCCCTTGAAAGTACCCAACCAGCAGTGATTCCCACCCTCTTGTAGGCAAAAACTATTTCAAACCACCCACCTATCAGTTTTATCGCCTTCTCTCACTCTCAACTGGTTCATGCCCTTATTGGATACAATATACCTTCCTCTCCTATGGCAAATTGATGTTACTTAAACTGACTTTTCTCCGAATGCTATGAATATAGCATGCTGCAGCTATGAAATAGTTGAAAGATTTGGATCACTAAATCTTTAAAAATTATTCCTGATTAGCAAATAGCATGTTTCAGACTAACTTTCTCTTTCTATAGCTGCTCCATTTCCTTCAATAGTTGCATTTTTTGGCAAGTTGTGATGTAATGACTATCCATATCATGATTTGAACTAGTGGTTAATCAAATTGTGTGTAATGAAACAGGAGGATTTTTTTGTTTGCTTCTTGTAATGCTGTTTGCTTTGAATTCCATGCTTTTAATATTTGTGCTGTAGCTTGTCTATGGCTCTGTTATAATTTTTTCAGATGTTCAGTTAGCCATTTGAGAGATAGGCTGTTACCAACAGGAATATTGTCAAGGACACTTCTAAAGCAAATAACTAAACAGGACTTCTTAGGTGCTTTGATGTCCTTTGTTTTTCAAACATTTGCACTGACATATTTTCCTATATAATTATCACAATCACAAACAAGACCTGATCAAAGCATTCTGCTGCTTATGAAGGTTGAAACTTTTAACTTTGTGTTTTTGGTTTTAGACATCTTGTGCTTACGGTTTTAAAAGCATCTGGGGAAGCCCTAGTTGGCAAGTTTATATAGATTTGGGTGTCTCTGATACAGCCATTTTTTTTGTGATTTTATTTGCACAGCAAGTACTGGATCTGCCTTCTGAGTTGATGGTACTGCACTGCAGTGTAAATACTAAAAACTCAAAGCACTGTATTACATGAAATCAATCAGAAGGAAAGCTGTATCATGGCTGAGTACAGTGATAATATCTTCTGCCTTATTCTAAAAGTAACTATCATACATGACTGACATAGATCTGCTGGCATGCAGGAGTAAGAAAACACAGTACATGAGAGTGGTTTCCACCCCCGTGGTCAGGCAGCCCATGTACTTTGTTCCTGTAGTGTGGAAGGTGGGCTGTCACACCATCTCGCTGGGCTTCAGATACCTCACAGGCCATGAGCTGAACACAGGAGCTTCAGGAAGCACTCCTCCTGCCCACAGCTCTCCCTCATCAGCTGGTTGACTGTGTTACCTGTATCCAGAACCATGGTCATCTGTGAAACCAGTCCTGCAAGAACAGGAGTTGTGAGCACTTGGGCCGTGCTGCAGTGGTGGAACAGGATGGTGCTCTCCTCACGTGGCCTCTCCCTGTCAAACCAGTCGTGTTACTGGCATTGCTACCACTCTTCCTGTTACCATGACTGTTTTGCTGCTTTCTACACTCTTTAAATAGTTATCCCTTGTTGATCTTCATTGAATCTTCCCATCTTTCCTCTGCTTCCAGCTTTGCTTTTAATGTCTTTCATAATAAACACAGAAGGAGAAACAAACCTGTCATTTATTTTTTTGCCCATGCTCTTAAGTGCATTCTTTCAATGAAATTTAATTAACTGTTGCAGCTGTACTCATTGCTTGAAATAAATATATTAAGAGGTGTAGAAAATGGTCAGGTATTGAAGGAAAGTGCTTGCACTTATCCTTGTTGCTGAAATTTGTAGTGCTCTTTAAGAGGCCTGAGCTGTTGCAATGTGTTTCTGCAGGATAAAATGACTTAAGGTTCTATTTCAGTCTCTAATTTCTGTCATTAAATGAACATCTCTGGTAACACTGAGATGGAACTTCAAGTTTCCAATGCATTTTCCAAAAGGAATAGGAGATAACCCAAGTATCTTAAGCAATGTTAAAGTCACAGCATCAGGACTGGAGATGAGCCAATACCAAGGTCTGTGTGTCAGCTGTCTCTACCTAAAAAAGTTGACTTAATGCTCTGCGGGCTGAAGTTTAAGAGAACAGATTTAAAAGAACAACTTTCCATCTGACTTTCATGGAACTATTGAGATGCTTTAAGAAAGGCACATAACTAGAAGTTTCAAAGCTTTTTCCTT
This sequence comes from Prinia subflava, assembly GCF_021018805.1. NCBI lineage: Eukaryota > Metazoa > Chordata > Aves > Passeriformes > Cisticolidae > Prinia > Prinia subflava. The sequence continues at coordinate 63,384,210 of NC_086248.1, read as the reverse complement.
TGTAATTTATACCTTCTGAATTGTGCTGGACATTTGATTCCATGTTGTTTTCTTGCTTTCTAGATGTAGTACTCTGCATAGTTCTGGAGTCAAAATAAATTGCTATTTTCCAGTGTTGGAATAAAAAACAGATTAAAAAAATGTGGGGAAAGAAGTGATTTGCTCTGGATAGACATCCAAATGATACACGCAGAGAATTATTATGTTTGAAGCTTAGGATGACAAAGTAGAGAAAGATATTTCATACTGCCCTATTGTATGTGGGGAAATGTAATCCATCAGCTACTTTGATAAGCTTTACCATTTTTTTGGAGATTGTTGTGAAATGATCTCATGAGCTGAATCAATTTAGACATTCCAAACAAATGTCTTTTAAAATGCCCAAATGATGTATATGAAGAAGTGATTGTTGTGTTTGTGTCTAGAGATCAATGCATTTTTCTTCATTTGCATTACGCTCTGACACTGCTGTAGCTTCTGGAGTTGCATTTCAGTAGGACTTGCTGTTGATTTATTTTTAATTTGATCTTAATCAGCTCTGTGTTTTTATCCCCTTTCTTTTTGTCATTTTATTTACTTAAGTATCAGCACAGTTCCTCAATAAGAGGCTTGGAAAGAGAAAGCTCACATTGTCTGGCTTCAGTAACCATCAGCTGTATTACCACATGCACATCTATCAAGATTAGTTACTTTTCCAGTACATAAAATCCATTTATGTAACAAGAAAATCAAATAAACACCGCTGTGTTTTCTTAAAATCTCTAGTGTCCATGTCTTTCTTTGGCCACATAAAAATGATTTCTGGGAATTTAACAGCAGAAGGTTTAGTTATTATGTTAAAGTCTCAAGTGAACTGAATAAAAAACTGGACCTGTCAATATCCTGTCTGAAAAGGGAAAATAGGTGAGGTTGCCTTTTGTTTGAACAATGTGAATTTAAGTAAATGCTTTGTTATTTCAATATCATTTTACATCTGATACATAGACACTTGCCTGGCTCTCTCACCAATGAAAACACATTAGTCTCCTCCAATTGCTCTGGAGCAGACACATGGAGCAGTCTCCCATTTATTCATGCCTCCAAAAAATAGTGGTCACCCAAGAGATTCTCAGGAGGGGAGCCAGTGATACATCCCACTCCAAAAAGAATGAACTTAGTAGACAACATAACCAAATTCAGGGTGAGGGGCAAACGTGGCTTCAGGTAGTGTGGGAGAGGTGTCAGACCTGTGGCTGGAGACCCACCTGACTTGTGCTGGACAACTGATCTCAGGGAGAGCTGTGGACCTGAGAGGAGGTCAGCACAGAGGGGCCAATGCCACTGCTGAGACCACAGGCACAGGTAAGATAAAGTAATGGGGGTCTGTCTTTCAATGATGAATTTTGGCAGGAGTGTCCTGCCTGCTCCTTCCTCTGGGACCTTGGACTCAACAGGGGGAGTGCAGGCCAAGGCACTACAGATACCACGAAGCAGTGCAGCCTGTTTCTTCCTCAGACCATGGCAAATATTGACAGAAGGGCTTTAAGTTTAAGATCTCACTAGGCAGCTCTCTCTAGGTGCACTTTCCTTTCCCTGTCCTTATTCTTCTCCCTCCTCTTTTCCATTAACCTTTCCTGTACCCAGTACCCTGACACTTTGTGCTTGCAGTGGGACAGCTGACTGGGCTCCTGGAGTGCCTCATACCATGCAAGTGTCTCTGCCAGTGGAGAGCTATCTGTTCCCCCCAGTTTTCTGAGAAGGACAACTCTAGGGAAGGTTGCAGCAGTTCCCTGAAAAATAAAGATTCTCCGCTCTTCTTATGTTTTCTTTATTTCAGGCATGTTCATACCCTTCATGAGAAAAGTTCCTAGTGAAGTATGAAGATGGACATTTCACAGAGTCAAACCGGTGCCAAGATAGGCTTTTAAGGATAAAGAATACTGTTCAGGATTTATTTTAGGGTGGTTTCTGATTAGCTGCTCATCACTATTATGGCTGGATCACAGCATTGGCAGTTTTGTATAGTCAGCTGTTTGGATAGCATGCTCATTATCCAAAGGTAAAGGAAATGTGGGAACAACAAATTAAGAATTTCTTTTTTGCACCTTTTTTCTCTGTCTGATTATGTTCCTTTATTGCATATAGATTCTTTTTAAAATTAAGAAGGGTTTCTAAATGGATTTCCTGTCAGCAGCAGTAGAAATGGACCAAATTTACAACTTTTTCTTTAGATTTATGGGTATCTGGAACTCAAGGAAACATAGTATGAATACATGGAATTTTTTTTATGCTGGTCTTTTCATATTTGATCCATAAATAAATAACATTTCATTCCTTATTTCCCAATCCACCAGTATCCATCTTCATTTCCCAGTGGAAGTCAGTGCCATTCACTTTGGCATGTTCTTTTCTGGGCTGGTATTTCTACATGGGAACCAGCATATGTGAGTCTGTGTGGGGAGGGGAATGATGCTTACCAAAACTGGGAAATGCTCCTGGAGTCCACAGAGCAGACATAGGTTATGTCAATATCACACTGTGGGGCACAATTTAAGGCATTTCCCAGAAAATAGTCTGCAATTATTCTATTCAGGTCAGCTCCAGTCCTGGGGAAGCACGAGAGGGGATTGTTTAGTATTTTTAGGGCAAGCCTTTTACAAGTTCCCTAACATGATTTTCATTTTTGGAACTCCTTCTTGAGAAAGCAAATGAACAAATATACATGTCTGTGTGAAAGGGGATCAGTGGGGCACACCTTAATTCAGAAGGTGTGTTTAAAAGAAAGGTTGTTCCTTCTTCACTGAGCATTCACCAAGTATAAGCAAGGCGTGACTCTGCTGTGAGCACTATTTTCATGATTTTAAGCCAATAATATTAATTTGAGGAAGGACCAGGAATTTAGAGTGTTTCAAGTTAGAGCTGAAGAACTTGTGCTGGCTTCTGTGAACATAAATTTCTCCAATATACTGTGTTTGGCTCTAGTTAGGGTTATAAATCCTTCATTTTCACAAGCACTAAATTCATTGACAAATTTTGAAAAGTACCTTTCATTTTTTCTGAGTTGTGTCACAGAGGAAAGTTGAAGACATGAGAAATGCTTGGGCTAAATGCCTCCTTTGGAGCAGTTGATTTGGGTGAAATATCTAAGGAATGTTAATCCTTTTAGTTTTAGTCGTGTTTACAACTAGCCATTTTAAAGTGATGCAATGTGAAAATTCAGATATCACTAAGCATGTTATGTCTGCAGAGGATGGAGAATGATTTGTCAAGTTATTACCCAGTATCCTCTTAAGCTCTCATCATTGTGTGAGGTTGCCAGGCTTGCAATAATTCACAAATGCAGTAGGTTCCTTCAGAGAGCCTTGCAAACCACCACTCACAGGTAGTGTAACCTGACACGATCCTTGCAGGCTTTTGTTTACTCTCCTCATGCACTAATAAATCCTTAGCAAGCTCTTGTTTACAGTTGGAGAAAAGGTGGTTTTTGAAGATAGCAGGGTCACACAATCCATGGTACTGCTGCCCCTTTTAACTGCAGGCTGGAGAAATCCATGTCAAGCCTCCCTGAAGGATACTGCACTACAAAAAGCAGCAGTAAAAAGACAATACTTGGACATTTAAGAAGTCAAGGATTTAAGGAGGCAACCAAAATCAATTGGACCTTGATCTAATGGTCTGAAAACAGACACAATGAAGCTTCAGACACTTTGACTTGAAAAGTACATTGTATAGTGTAGATGGTGTCTTTTATGTTTGGCAGGTAGAAAGCTCTTTAATGTTTCTAGAAAAAAATGTTCATATGTGTTCTCAGCCTCATGGCCTCCCCTTGTACTGCTGCCTGGAAGGATATACATACCCCTTGAAAAAGAATGATGAATTACCTCTTTCTTCATTTCTAGGCCTGCACTGATATGGGAACCCTGATGGCCAGAGTAAATTACTTTACTTCAAGTGATTAGTCCAATTTCACCAGTTATTAGGCCACTTGTGGGGGCTTGACCCTGACTGGATGCCAGGCACCCACCAAAGGTGCTCTATCACTCCCCTCCACAAGTGGACAACGGAGAGAAAACATAATAAAGGATTCATGAATTGAAATAAGGTCCAAGAGAGATCACTTACTGAATACCATCACAGGTAAAAAAGACTCAGCACTGGAATATTAATTGAATTTATTACTAACAAATCAGAGCAGGATAACGAGAAGTAAAATAAATCTTAAAAATACCTTCTTCTCCATCCCTCCCTCCTTCCCAGTCTACCCCCTCCCCTCAGCAGCACAGGGAGACAGGGAATGGGGGTTACAGTCAGTACATCACACATTGTTCCTGCCTCTGCTCAGGGAGAAGAGTCCTTCCTGCGGGAAAGACTTTGGTAGGGTTGTGTTCAATCTGAAATGCTTTCTTTGTACTTTGCTGAAGTTCAAATGCAGGTATGAACACAATATGTGATACTGCCTGGTTCAGAGGCTGAGGTCTCCTGAAAAAGTCACAATATTGCACATAGTAAAATATTCATGACTCTGTGATTCTATCTGTTTTTTTACATTATTTCTCACCATGTCTTAGATTGTCCATCATGATTTTCTGTTTAGGCTAAACTGCTAGACAGAGGCTCAAAATATGTGGACACACATTTTTCTTGAAGAATTTTGTTTTCTTTAAATTAAAAATGAAATTCAGTCAGTAGTATTCATTACAGACATTTGCAATGCAGACACCCTGACTCTCTTGAAGTTTGTGGAGAAAAGTAGATATTCCCAGGAGACAATTCACTTGGCTTGTGTGGATACTTACTCTGGGAGGTGATTCATGCTTTTCAAGTTCCTTTTTTTTCCAATGGGTTGTAGAAGACTCTATATTACTAACTTAGACCAGTCGTAGGTGTCTAAAGTCTTATCAGTCTTACTCTAAAGCTCCCCTATATGCAGGGAAAACAGCTCAGGATTGGAGTAAAGGTTTCAAATTAATGTGTTTCTTTTTAGTTCCAGCATTATTTTTCTGAATGTAAGTTTTTCCGTGTGTGTCTCAAGGATAATATAACAAAAATTAAGTAGGATCATTGTGTGTTAGGTGCTCTGCACCTACAAAAGGTGTAGCTTTTAGTAATAGAAATTTTCTTTTGCAAAATTATAGACAAAACTTAAATGTAGTTGCATATAGCATATCTATTAAAATCCCATATATAAAAAAGTAGAACACTGGGAAAAAACGCATACATGCATGTGTAGCCTAGACTAGCCTGCAAAATTAGCAGTTTGAAAATTGACAAGTCAATAGTGGAAAATCAAAAATTTCTTCAATGGTGATATGTTTGTAATGATTTTTGCATTCAGTTCAGCTTAAAGAGGAACTGAATTCTAGTCTGAGGTCTGTCCTCTAGGTGATCTCTGAAATAATCAGTGATTTTTTTTCCCCCAGAAGTTCAGTCCACTACTTCTTGTGCATGCCAACTCTCTAGTAACTCCCTGTAAAATTTGAGAGTTCACTCAGAGGTGAAGTAACTTTATAAATTACAGCCTGGCACTTTGTATTTCCAGACTGATTTTACTGGCACAACACTACAAAATGATAGAAACCTCCTCTTGCTTACCTATAAAGCATCAGCCAGAAAGAGTGACTGATATTTTGTCAGCATAAATACTCACTTAGTTTTTAATCTATCAATAAGAATTAGCAAGCAGGATACTCATATGATTATTGGGAACTCTTCTTCAAAGCTATTTTTTAAGAGGCTAAATGCATGCAGCCTGCCTTTCAACCACTCCACAGCTGCATTGATTATGTCTCAAGGAGGAGACACTTGGCACTTAATTTGTGAAAAGCTTTTTGTCTGAGTTATGCCATGTTTATTATAACAGTATTATAACATTCTTTAGCCCTGCAGATTTACAGTGTAATTTGATGGAGGAACTTCTGGCAGCAACCCACATACAGTGTTCCTCCTCTTTTTCTGGGTGTTTCTCACATTGCAGTGATAAAAGAAAGGTCGTGAAAGCTGCTGCGTGGAGCAGCCCTGCTTTTAGCAGGGAAAGGATATTCCTTCACTGCACGTTCCATAACCTGAGCATGCACAAAACGTGAGTGTGCACTGGGCTTAGTGGCATGTTAGAGGGCTGTTGATATGTAACATGAATTGATGTGTGAGACTGGACTGTGCTAATTGAACTGATTACATAATTAACTGGAAGAAAAGTGAATTGTTTGCATTACCTCAATTTGGAATTTGTAAATTTGCTGTGGGTATTTTGGATGGATACTTTTCAAGCTGTGTGCTGTTTGTTAGATTGTCAATTTTAACTACTCACTTTTCAGGGCTTGCATTAATCATGAGGTTCAGTTTCTGTTCTTTAATTGGATGACTGAAGCCTTTCAACAAATGATTTCTTTTTTCTGGAGGATACACTTTGGGTATGTAGTTTTTAAGATTTGGAAACTTTTTAAATGAAATTGTCATTTCAGTATTCTTGCATAATGCATATTGTAAGCACAAATCTAGTGTATTGAATTCAAGCTGTGTGCTAGATAATGCACTTTGGGGATCTTTTCCCATCATTCAGCTTTAATTAATAAACCTACATCTTGATAATGATTGTGTATGTCAAAGACCTATTGGAGATAAAGATCGGCCACTGTGCAAGAAATATGTTTGTGAAGATCTTCTTTTCATGTTAGAGAGTATCTGGAAAATGGATACTAAGCCCTTAAACACTGACATCCAATAACCATCTCAATATGGTTCTGGAAAATGTGTCAGATGGAACAAGTAATTAGTAAGTGGCATGAACAAAGAGAAATCACTCCTAGTTAAGTAGAATATTGTAAATAATGGATTTTATTCAAACAAGCAAGGTTCTGAATTACTATAAAGTAAATATCAATTATTCATTTAGTTTAATATTTTATTGCATCTCTCATAAACATTTACATTAGAACAGCAGTGAGCATACCCTAGAGATTCAGGCTGAGCAAACAAGCTCCCTTCCTGCTTCCCAGGCTTACAGCCTGACTGTCCATCACCATGCAAACCCTGGATGAAATGAGCTGAAAGTTGTACTGCTTGCCGAAACTCCAAGTAGTGCCAAGCTGCTCCATCATGCAGGGAGCCAAAGGAGTATCTGGAACTCTAGTACCTTGCTTAGCATGAGATGCCTGCTATAGTAATGTCATTTAGATGGGTTGTTTATCTAGAAGTGAAGCAGCATGAACAGAATTGTTATAAGCATTTTTATATGATATTTTTGAAGAAACATACTGAGAGATTACTGACTTACAAGAGTCTTGGTGTAAGAGAAAAGTGCCTGACTGAGAGTGAAGGACGCTGATGTATTCTTCTTTATGGCAAAAGGGTCCTGATGAAACCCTTGCACAGGGGCTCTGTGTGTGGGTGAAATGTTCCTGGAAAGCCGCCAGAGGGAAAGCTCCAGGAACTTTTATACTTACTTTCCTACCATTGTCTGAGCCCTACTTGGAGAGGATTGACTCTCAGGATATGCAGGTGGTTCAGTTTTTGTGGCTTCATTTTGTCAGCATTTTCATTACTATATATGTATTGCAGGTTGCAACTTAGTATAACCTCACTTAATGCTGGAAAGCACCTAGCCATTACTGAATTGACTTCCACAGAGCCTGCTTTATTTTGCTTCTTAATTAAGGCTAGTTAGAGTATTTCTGAACAATGATTCAGTCAGCTGGCTGTGTAGATGTGCTGCTAACCATGGTATTAAGTCGTGGCTATTGTCTTAGCCATGCTGTGCAACAACTACAAATACGCTGTAAGAAATGGACTTAGGCAATGTATTCACTTCTCATGGGTCGTTACACAGGCATGGCATAACAAGCTTCCATCAGGATCAAACAGGACAAGAAGTTAGGTAATGCTGAATACCATGCTCAACTTTACTTACACTATCCACCAATTAATTTGGAGCACTTTTGTGGGGTGCAATTCCTTATTTTAATACTTCCTTATTTAACGGCCTTTCCCCCCAAGTTTTCAGGCTTCTAATCTCTGTTTTAATACATGTGATATAGTGCAAAATAAAAATAAATGAGATTGAAGGAGCAGCTGGTTTGAGTGAAATCCTGGACAAAAACATCCTGAGAATAAGAGAAAGCAACCTTCTGGCAATCTTGCAGAATGACGTGATCATAAAGTGCTTATTCCAGAAGAAGTAGCTAAGTAATCTGGACAAGCTACTTGATGCTTCACTGTTTGACTTCTGTGACTGAAGGCCAGAGTTTCACAGGGTGTGTGACCCTAAAGTTGAAGGAAGATATTTTGGAGGTTCTGCCAGGGTTTGCAAATGAGTATTTTCAAGCACCTAACTCTCATGGCAAACCTCAATCTCAAGATTCTTGGAAAAAACAAGAGTGTCTTCATAAGATCTTCGTGCCCCTTGGACTGCTCTCCCAGCAATATAGTCAGAGATTTAATTTTCCATCAGAATTGTGGGTTTATATGGTAGCACAGTAATCTTTAAAAAGTCCTTTACCCTGAGTGCAAAGCTGCAGTGTTCAATGGAGCTCTAGATTGATATCAACTAGACAGCCAAGATATCTGGGCTGGGAACCCAACTCACTCCCTGATTCACTGGGTAAACACGAAGGAGCCAACTCGACCAACACTATGGTAAAAAGCCAAATGATTTTGGCTGTCCTCTTTTCCAGTCTTTTGGATTTATCCGATTAACTTACCCCATCTAGTTCTGAAGCTTTTATGAGTGAATTTTTCAGATCTTAAGCTCCATGGCACGTGTAATGATCATGACGACATGTTTAACTATCATTACTTGGCAATGATTTAACGTGACACAGAAAGTTCTCCATCATAATCATAAGAAAAGTGAATCTATTCTGCAGAACCGGCTTTCACTCAATTTGCTAAAGACTAGGTGTCAACTGGACATATAAAATTAAATTCACTGCAAAAGCTCTTGTCTGACATGTATTTTTTCTCATGGGATTAATTTTGTTATTATTCCATTTGGATGAGACAAAATGCCCTTTGGGTAACACTTTATAATTCAGTTGTTTTAAAAGGCTCTTGTGGAATATTGCAGTGCCAATATTTTATTGAAACGATGTTTGGACAGCTGAAAATGGTGAAATAAAAATGGCATTAAAATTCTGAATTTTTGAAAACAGGAGCAAGTGGGCGCTGACAGTTGTCTGTGGGTGCCTGAGGATGCAGAGATACACTTCCTGGGCTATTTTCTGTGTTAAATCCTAAGAAGTGGAGAATAAAGAATAATGGGCAGTTTCTCTTTCCGAGACAATACCAGGGTCATGAGAACACCATACAGAAATTTGCATCAGCCAAAGAAAGAAGTCTTTGATACTGAAATTCTCACCTGCAGTTATTTTACTGTCTCCTGTAAACTTCCCCCAAAGCTAAAATCTATAAAAGAGGTAAGTGTCTCTCCTCTCTGGAGGTGCACTGGCAGGTCTGTTTTTATCCCTGCAGCACAATGAAGTGTGTTTTACACCCTTGAAGAAATATTGCCTGTCCATAGCACTATGTTATGCTTGAAGAGGGTGAATGAAAGAGGCAGACAATTTGACTGTGATAGGGAGAAAGAAAAAGGAAGGAAAGGCACCTCACATCAAAATGGGAGGTGGCAGGAAGATGGATGAACTGAGGAAGATGCATTTGGGAAGGGAAATGAGTTCTTTCAAGATGAGTGACCATGCTCTCCCTTTCATCTTGCTCACTGATTTCCTTAGGCTCACACTTCCCAAGCTCAGGTGACAGATGAAGTAGCCCATCCATGCACTTCCAGCTGGAGGAGCAAGGAAGAGAATTCAGAAGGGCAAAAAGGCCGGGGAGATGCACCTTTGTGTCCCTTGCAGTGGCTAGCAAGGGTAGAAGTCTCGCTTTCACCAAAGGTGGGTTACATCAGGCCGTGATCACCAGCAGTTCTGCTGTAGGTGCTTCTGGAAGGTGTGAGTGTGTTGGTCAAAGGTGTTCCACAGCCTCCACTACACCTTTTGTGTGGGGAGAGCTCTGCCGTGGCTGCGTGGAGCTGGGAGGACAAGAGAGAGCCAATGGATGTGGCACTTCTGCAAGGTGCTGAGACCTTTATCTGAACCCAAGCATCCAACAACGTGCTAACACGGGAACATTTACTGAAGTGCCCCTGAGAGCTGGGCCTGTCTTTCCAATTCTGTTTCTTCTTGGGTAAAAGTGAGAGAGTAACCTTCCTTTTTTCTTTCATGTTCACTTAATGAATCCTTCAGACAGGGACCATTCCTATTTTGTTTGTGGGGTTATTCATTAAGTTTAGTTGTTTGTTAGGCAAGCTGAAATTCTTCCATGGTGAAAGACCTTCTGCCAAGTATTAATATTTTGAAAATATAAAATGTATTTTGTGTAATACAAGACTTTTGTGCATAATTGTATTAATTTTGGCACTGTAAATTCAAGGACAAGCTTGCCAACCCAGTGTTCCTGGAATAATAAAAATAAAATATGTGATTTCTTAAGATTCTGTTTTCAATATATATTTTGAGGGCCTCATCTTAAACTAACAAGATGATGTAACCTGTTTTTGTCTCTTCCTCAGCAGATGTGCCTCAGGGCAAAGGTTGGTGTTCAAAGAAAGATTTTATTTTTTTAAAACAAAGTTGATTGTAACATGAACTGCCTAATCTTAAGAAGCCTTAACAGGATGTTTGGTGAATGTAAAAAATGTTAATTTACAACCAGTGCCTGTGATATCCCAAAGAGTCTCAGTCAAGAGCATATTCTTACTAGCTTTGCAACCCCTATATTTGCTTAAATTAATTTTAAGATCAACTGAAGTTTGAAATTCCTGGAGCTGACTAATGCTATTCTCTCTTAAGACCGTGTGCCACTGGCATTATGCTTTTAATGTTAAAGCTCTTCCTTTTCTTCCTTCATTCCTGGAATGTAAGCACATGAGAATGAGAAGAGGCTCTTCTGAGTAAAAGAAACAAAAGATTACTAGTCTTTCACTCACCAAAAAAAAAAAAAAAAAAAAAAAAGAAAAGAAAAAAAAAAAGAAAAAAAAAGGGAAAAGAAAAAGAAAAATAAGAAAATATCTCCCATTTAATCTGTGAAGAAATGGTGGGTATTTTTTCCTTAATACTGGTCCCAGAAAACAACTAGGACCTGCAATGCTGCAATAAACAATGGCATTGGGTGTAATGGTGGGTGTGTTCTACCCTCAGTATGGCTGGTCTGGCTGAAAGGTTTCATCAGCAGTGTCAGGTATCTTGGTCCATTTCTGATGTTTGTCACACTGTTTTACTAGCCACAATTTTTACCCTCTTTCTCTGTAGTTTTTACAGAGATATCATTAATTTTTTATTATTTCAGGGTCTTGGAGATTCTTCAAAATTTTTTTTCTAAACCAGAGGGGTGCATATATATATATATATATGTGTCTATCTATATATGTATGTAGTACAGTCCAAGATTGCATGGTAGTCAGGTTTTATGAGGAGTTTTTAGAGTGACTCACACAACTCATTCAGCACATGCAGATAACTGGTAATTTGCTAAATTGTATGGGAGCAGCTCAGAAGCTTTAGCACTTCTTTTCCCCTTCAAAATAGCAGAGTGTTACAAGTGATCATATGTCCATAACAACAGGATAAAATATTCTATCTTTTCCAACATCTTAACAGCTCTGCTTTCCCTAAGATTAGGGGGTGAAAGTGGCAACAATAATGCAACTGACATTTATGATAATGCCACATGCTGTCACTTAGAACCAGACATACTACAGGATTAGTAGTAAATGTTGTAAAAATGCCAGCGCCTTCCTATGTATTGGGCCGAATTCCTTATTTTCTTCTGGCAATGACTTAATTTGTTGACTTTATATGCCCAGCATTCAGAGATTTGTCGTAGTCTGAAGGAAGTCTTAGGCAAGTCTAGCTCATGTCACTTCCCACTGATTCTTGTCTGATGTGTTATTTTGGTTACAAGTTCTGGTATCTCTTCAGGGTGATTTTTTGGGTCTGTTTTACTTTGTTGTCTGAAAATCTATTAAATCAATTCTGGGTACCAGCAGGCTTTCTGCCATCCACGTGTCTACCAGAAAATAAAGCTTTCAGATGTTCAGTCTCTTCAGCTGGAACTTCACGCAGAAAGGCATTTGTAAGTTCTCATGATGAAGTCTGAGCCTGAAAAAAAACCTCAGTGATGTGAAGCTCAAAGGTTATCAGCATTTTCTTTTTCTCTCTCTGTTCTCTGTATGGGTTTTGGAAGGCACTATACTAAGCTCTGACACTGTAGAAACCTTCTGTCATTCTGAAGCAATTGGACTGAATCTGGAGGAATTAGAGTTAGCAGTGACCAGCTCAATCTCTATTCTCTGTCTGATTTGGCAGGACCCCTTAGGGCTTTGCAGATGAAATAGAATGCAGTAGGGAAAACAGCACTAACTTTTGCTTTCACTAGGGTCAACAAAATCATAAGTCACATCAGGTAGCTCTTTAAATTGCATGCAGAGTGTGAAAATTGGTCTGGAAAGTGGCAGCTTTTTTTATTTGACAAACCTTGTCCTTTAGTGTGATATGAGGGAGAAAGGGGTAATTAATCTATTTCTTCATTTACATTGTACATTGTTAACAGTCTAATACATTCCAATCAACTTCACCAGTAATAAGGCACTGGAATTTGAGTTATATGTATTAGAAAGAATAATTTGAAGCCAAGAGGGCTGCACAGGTATAAATGAGGAGTTACCTTGGTCTGCAGCTCTATTTGTTGAGGATGTTCAGAAATAAAGGAAGTTCATCTTCATTCTCAGAATCCAGCATGGTCTTGCAAAGCTTTGCAAATTGATGGAAAAGCCATAATTAGTGTGAATACATTTGATACAGAATTGAAAAGATGATAAAAAAATTGCAATTTTTGGAGAGCAGCACTACAGTTTAATAATTGTGAGTAAGTTGTAAAGATTGGGAATTTTGGTTCTAGTAAGGAAAGTAATTGATTGCAGATGGAGAGATCTGGGCAAAATACATATGTTGGCAGTAGCAGCTTTTAGATTCAGGGGTGCAGTGTTTGGGACTGTGCAGTGTGGTTATTCAAGTTTATAAGCACACTTTTATTAGAATGTAAATTTGAATGCCAAAGGCGTAAGCCACTCTGCTTTTAACCAAACCAAACAAAACGTTATTTGCCAAGAAGATTTGAAAGAAGGCTTTAAAAACATTCCTCACTATAGTGTGTGCTTTTCTTACTTTCTTGAAATATTTTTCTCAGAAAATAAAGTTTTCTTCTCCTTTATTTTTCAGGCTTCTGTCTGTGCACTGGAGTGGTAGAGTTCAACTCCTTTGGTTTTAACTGGTGCTATTCCTTGCAACTCCTTATATGTAAATACACTATAGTAGTCAAAATACTTGTTTCCCTCTTCTACTCCTCCGTTCCTTTATTTCTCCCTCATGTTTAGAGCGGTATCTAGGGAAAGAAATGATTTGAGGCAGAATGTTTATTTGAATTGGAAACTCCTTAACAGATATTTTATTCACTATAGAAGTCATCAATTAGACTTCACTCCATACTGCTAAATCCTCACTCAAAATGCAGGTTTACTTTTTTTTTTTTTTTTTTAATTTGGAAAGAATAGGAGCTTGGTCTCTTTTACTGCTAGTGACTATGACAAAAGCAAGAGAAATGAAAATAAGAATGAGAAAATGTCATCTTTGCAAAAAGGAATGGAAGACAACTGGGTGTAATTACTCTTGGTGCCTTGCTGGCAATATTTAATAAATAGTTTCATCAGTTATTTTCACATAAACTGGCTATCATTTCTTCCTGCATGTTTCAGCTGAAAACATTTTACATATTTCTCTGTACTAATGAAAAAGATTGCACAAGGAGAGAGGCAGATTTTGGCAATGCCTAGTGCTGAGTGAATAGAAAGTAAAAAATAAAAATATTGCATTCAACATCTGGATCGGCCTCAGCAGAGTTGAAAGGAATCCAAAATGTTTCCAGTCTTGTGTGCTGAGTACAAATGACATAGAAGTCATATTGGAAGGGAATATTTAAGTGGAAAGCATTTTTTGGCATTCATATACCTTTATTTCTTCAGCAGAGTGTTACTTTGAAGTTGTGGGAGATAAGAAATTTTTAGAATTTTATCCTCATCTTATTCTGAATGATTAATATGTCTAAACACCATTATAGGAGGCAAATAATATGCTAAAGAATATTAAAGAGCTCTTAAAGTAAATTATTCAAGAGACCTACCATGAATTATCCATTGATACAAATATAAATAAATAGCTTTATATCAGTTGTGTAAGCCATGTGAAGCAGCTTGACCAGCTACACAACATCACGTTTGCCATCAGGTACCTAATCTGACATGAAGTTTATTGCCTTCCCTAAATCCAGCTTTGTGCTTACCTCATTGTGCTGCCCTCTTTCTTGGACGTTGTGTCAGCATTTTTTATGCCACCACAGTGCAAAATAGGGTGTCAGTTAAGCAATGCAAGTTTCTCAACTGGTGGGTATTAGAACAACAGACTTTTTTTTTTTTTTTCCTTCACTCTGCACCCTTTTTCATCAATAAGCAGTAATTTGCAGGATTTAAATGCTCTCATCTGGAATATGAGATCCATAAGGCTTAGGTGGCCTCTTGAAAGAGCAGATTGTTAGGAAGGAGATGGGCATGGGCAAGGGCAACTGCTCCTACCTGTGTGTTGGAGTCTGGTTCTGACTGACTGGCAACATAAAAAAAATATCAATAGTTTTCCTTAATTGAGGTTTTCTTGGGGTCAGGAAGTGTGGAGACCTGATAACTTTAGCTAAACTGTGTGTCTGGCCACCACCACCAATGCCAACAAATTAAGCACAGCCCACAGCCAGCCGTAAATCCCAATTTGTTCCCCTTCCCTAGGTGACCATGAATTAAAATGGTGTGAAACTGGTATGCCTTAGGATGAAGTATGCAAAGCATGTCAGCATGTGTGCTTTCCTACCTTTTCCCAACAGAAGCAATTTCCAGTTTCAGTGCTATTTGACTGTGTGGAACAAACTTTGAATTCATGTAAAACTTCACAAGTCCTAGGTTTTAGGACTGTTGTAGTAATATTTGTGTTTCCTTTGACTCAGGGATACTTGAGAGTGTCAGGTAATATGATAATCTCTTTCCTGAGATTGGGAGAAAGAAAAAAATGAGGTTGACTGAGGTCAAGTAACAGGATCAGACAATACATGAAGCCTCAATTCGGATATTTGGTGATTTGTGAGGAATCTGAAGACCATAATCAACACATACCCAGCCTCACAATATAAACTGGTTTTTTTCACAGAAATCTAGCAAAGATCAGAATTTGACTGCCCTCCTCCTGGTCTGCTGCAATTTCTGAAATCTCAGGTGCTGCTTGTGTTTCCTGTGGCCAGGAGAGGTTGTCCTCTGACCTTGTATAGAGGATGCCTCCAAAGGAGTGTAGATGTTGACTTGGCTTCAAATATGGTCCATGCAGGCCATTCCTGGGTGGGGTGCACAGATGAAGCCAAGCTTGTTCCCTCCATGACTTCTATAGGAGTTGTAGGTTTCTAGAGCCGTGACTTCACTTTTTGGTGAGAAGGGACATCTGTGGGGGATTTTCTCCATGTTGATTTCTGATGTGTCCTCTGCAGTTGCAGCTTAGCTACTAATAGCCCTGCAAAATCTCACTATTGATTTCTCTCTCTCTGATGGTTTTCACAGTCATTTGATTAATAGTCTGCAAAGGGTTAAATGGAGGGTTAAACGTAAATATCATATCTATTTCACTGTTTGATTTTTATGTTTTGATGAGCCTTTTCTATTTTATTTTTCTGGACAAATAAGTCCAATATTTATAATCTCTTTTTTTAATTTGAGTCCAGATACTTAAAAGAACAGGCAAAAGCTGAGACAGTGCGATTGTCGGGAGGGTCATGGTAATAAAAATAAACAGGATTTACTTTTTCAGATTTTTGTTCTTTAAAAGCATTTTTTTGTGTGTGTAAATGGTGACAAGGGGGAATGAACATGTATTTCCATGTTTACAGCAGTACAGTTAACTATCCAAAAATTTTTATGTGCCTATGCATGCATGTGTATAAATATATTTATATACCCATATTTACTACATACCGACTTGTGAACTTTTAATGGTCTTGGTTCAGGCTACGTTGAAGTGTGTGCGGGTGTGTGTATGTGTGCCCATACTGGGACATATTGAGGAACTGGGAATGTGTTAGTTGTTTTACTTGCCTGAAGCATGACTGACAGCACTGTTGTTTTTCTCACTGGTAGCAAGGTCAGCGGGCTTCACGACCAAATTAAATATACTTTGTGGGAACTGCAACAGTTCAGTTTGCAGTGAGCTGTGAGCAGAGTAGGTTTTGCCCAGAATATCCAGGGCCAGATTATTACCCTTTGTCATCAAGTGCTACTGGCTGTGTCTTCCTCTTCTCCGGCCCTGAAAATGAGAAATAGTAAATACACAGTTTGTTCTGCCTTTCACTGTCCTTCCGTGTATTAAGTAATAAATTGGCTCACTGTGACAGGAAGCTGCAGAGCTTTGCTCCCACTGGGATTGCCTATCAGAACATGCTATCGCACCAGAACCTTGCTGTAACTTTTGTTGGGAACACCCTCAGTAGTGGTAAAGCTACTGCACTATCTGCATGTACACCTGGAACAGTATCTGCTGTTACCAGGTGCCTTGTCCTGTCCATTCACAAGTCTTCAGTGAGCTTGACTCATTAATACACTGAAATATCCACAGATTTTTATATGTTGCACTCCACGATTTTCAATAGAGGTCAGGTTTTAAATACAGGCATTGAGGACAGGGAAAGAAGCTTTAGGAGCTGTGTTTGAAACTTGCAAACTTTGTCTTGGGAAAAGAGCTAAACCAATAAGAGCCAAATGCAAACTCTCCTAAATTCAGTTGAAAGGATCCCACACAATTCAGTATGCTTTGGATCTCTGCCTAGTTGCAGTGTTTCTTAAATAGCTCCAAACTTACTACAGGGACTATTTACAATTTATAAATACTGTGATTAAGTTAGTTATCTGAGGCAGCTGGCGAAATTTTAAAGGGTGACCATACATATGGTTCTATTTATAAATAAGAAGCGATTTATTTAATTATATTACTTTTTTTTTGTTTTAAGAATATCTACTTTATAAAACTCTTTAAAGGAAAAATGTCAAGACATTTGTCTTTTTTAACTAAATGAACAACAGAGAAGTTTCATCAGATTTTTAGAATTCTAAAGCATTCTAAAAGCAATTATTTGGAATTGCCAAAGAAGGTGCACCTGAGTAGCAAGCGATAAGGTTTAACTCCATCTGTTGCACATACATGTTGGATATTCATTTTCTAGACTCCGTTTTTGTAAAGAAAGTCTGATTGTAATTACTTCAAAAAGAGGTTTTAACTTGAAGTTTTAAATGAATGTTTAAATAACCAGTAAAGTGAAAGCACGATTAATATTTTATTTTCTAATATGGAAACAGATCATCTAAAAAGACCTCGTCAGTAACAGGCATAGAGCTGGCTACTACCAGTGACTATAGAGTACAGCAACAATTTTTGGGCAAAATGGGGAGAAAGCCTGCTGAAATCTCTTCTTGCATGGATTTCTTTCCCAGTTTAGTGGCAGCTGTCCCTCTTGCACTTCTTTTGTATGTGCAAAGTTTGGATGCACACTTTTGACAAGAGCTCAGTCATTTCCTTTGCAGAAGCAACTTCTCTGAATTTCCTCATTATGAGAGCACTGAGCTAACAACATCAGCAATTGCCATCAATCATTTCAGGCACCGGCCGTCATCAGAAAGAATTGTCCATCAGTGTTGCTTGCATGAATTTTCTTCTTCCTTTGAGCTTCTTCTTGTTAGGAGAGTTGTGAAGTTTAGCATGTACTTGTGAAATGCCTTACAATTAATAGGTTAAAAGGGTTCTTTGAAATTGCGTAGACATAAAGTGTTTTTTCTACTAAACATTCTGTCATTATGCTCCAGAAGTCTCTAGACCGCTGTATGAGTATTAACCAAACAAAGTGAATGTAACAGGCAGATGCCTTGGGACAACCAGTTTTGCTTTTACACAGATAATTTTTTTAAACAATTTATTTAAAACTTGGAGGCCTTACCACATGAAACTTATAAAGATTCCTGAACTAATTGCAAATGCTTTATTTCTGCGTATTTTGGGATGATGGGTATAATATTCACATCTTAGTTTGGATTAAAGGAGATAACATTTTGAAACCAGTCAATAGCACATAGTGCTGAGCACTCTCTGCAGAGCACAGGGCTTTCTGAGAAAGCTACCATGTATTTGCCATGGTGCTCAGAACCCTAGCATAACCAAATGCAAAGGAAATGTAGGCAGGCTCATAAAACTACATAGGAACTCAATGAATTGCCACTTAAAAGCTTGGTGGCCACTGACTACAATAAAAAGCTTAATTTTTAATTTTTTTTCCAGATTAGGTTTGTGCATGAATGAATGTGAAACTCCATGCTCATCCCTTAGCTGCACATGCAAATTGTCACTGGGACATGGCATCAGCTTGGTTAGATCAGCAACTTGGTTGAGCTTACCAATGAGCTTGGAGATGAGACAAATTGGCATGGAGTTAAGGAAAGTTTCCACAGCTGCAGGACCACCCCTTTAAACATTTAAACACCCCTTTAAACCCCTTTAAACAGGGAACATTGGTTTGGTACATTTCTGCTTTGCCACCTTTTACTAAGTTTGCTTGCATACAGAAATGTTTGATAAATATAAGTTTTTGAGTGGGATTTATAAAGCTTGGTCTCCACTGCCTTTGAGTGGTAATGTCTGACTCATTATGAACAGTGCAGTTTTCAAGTAATCCCCTGTTTGCCAGTCTGGTTAGATGTATTGCTACACATGGAGGGCTTCCCCCCACAGAATACATGTACAAGCCTTGCTAAAAAATGAAAGTGATTCCATGAATATGTGGTTACCATGGTTATGAAAACAAATTGGGTTTTTGCAGGTGCAACCTGCACCAGTCTATTAGTGACGTAACCAATCACTTCATGTGGTTATTTCCACACAAATCTGTGGCAATTGCCTGGAAAAAATTATGCTCAGTGTGCCCACATCTTGGTGATTCCAAACTTGAGGCACCAGGAGAAGCCAAAAGTTCAGTAGTTTTCAGAAAAGCCTTAGACACTGTTATGTTTCATGAGCTTATTCCCAGTGACAAAAAGAAAAATGAAAATACTTGTTACAATGTCTGTGAAAGTCCTTTCACCCAGTGGGAGCAATACCACTGTGTCACTGTGATGGTGAAGAAGAAACTGTTCCTGTGAGCAAGCTATCCCATGACTGACCAGTAGAGGTTTAGCCAGATCATCCTAGTTCCATTCTTAGAGGATGAAATACAGAATAAATGGGTTTGTGGCTCAGAACTCTTAGCTCTTGCACTTCTTGAGAGAAATTATTGTAGTTTGTGTCTAATTAAACTGATGCTGATATTGCTTGACCTTTTAAAAGCAACACACAGTTTTCTTCCTTATTTTATTTGTAGTATGGATACATTTGAAAACGTTATTAGACAACCACATTTATGAAACATCTTTCAGTAAATGCTTCTGGTTTAATAGGTATATTTTAACTTTTCTATGGCAAATCATCAGGATATGAAGTTCATACAAAAGAATTACTTTGCCATTACCTGTTGTGTAAATCTTGACTTCAGAATGTGCATGTGATCCCCAATAAGAGTGAACTAACTGAGGCAAATATGGCTTTTGTAAATGATCCATAAATAGTCTCTGGTTAGCTCTTGAAATGTGGAAAGACTAGATGTCTTATTTTTTGATGAACAAGTTTGCATTTTAATATAGAATTTTAGGCCAAATCCTACCCCGTTATGTGCCAGCCTTATCCCTGATACATGACTGTGGTAGTTTATGGCTTTTCATTTTTGATGGTATTGGCAGTAGATCCTCATGAAAAATCCACAAAGAACAGTGTAAACCTTATACTTGACTCCACCTGATTTTGCTCAGCTCTCTGTGCCCATTCCTTGTGTGGACAAGTGATGGCAAACTGATGGACTTTGGCACCAATGCTCTCTCCAGAAAGAAATGGATTCCCTTTTCCCCAGAAGGGAAAAGTCCTGGTTAGGAATAATCAGCTGCCCAAATATAAAGTGGGAATAACTGCTTGGGTAGCAGTTTCCTGTGAAAGGCTACAAGGAGTATCATATGTGAATATGAGCCTACAAGCCGTAAGGTTACCAACCAAGGCAATCCTTGCGTGGTTCTCATTAAACAGATCTGTGCTGTGCACTAGGCGTGAAGTGGTCCTCCTTGGTGTTGGTTTCAAATAGAGCACAGTTTCCACACCTGAACTTTAGGAAAGGCATGGACTAGCCAGAGAGCCTGGAAGAGGGCAAACATCATAGTCAGAGAGCTAGAAAAGATGACTGTGAGGAGGTTTTAGTAAATTGGCTTTTTTCAGTCTATTAAGGAATTTTTGGGGACTGAGGAGGACATGGTATAGTAATTTGCAAATAAACGACAGATGTGGAAGACAAAGAAGGGGAAGGCAACTATGAAAACCTTGTAATAATAAGGACAGCAAAGAGCTAAAATGGGTTTCTCACAGAGATTTATGGCATTGCAGTTGGTGTATCTATTACATAGACCTGTTAAAGAAATGACACAGATATAGCTGGTTGTGTTTGAGGTGCAGCAAAAGGAACAGCTTCAATGCTCATTTCCATTCCTGTAATTTTTTGATTTACCAGTAGATTGGTATTTATTGCTGTATCAACCTAAGATAATACCGTTTTCAGGATGGATTGAATCATACTTTCAGCAAGAATGTTAATTAGACATGTGTGGTAGTTTTACCAGAAAATGGACCTTAACTACCTTGATAAATGTTACAAAGATGGGAATAAGAAAGCTGATTTTTTTTTGTTTGTTTGTTTATTTTCCCTGTAATGCTGATGAATTTATTTGCTGATTACAACTGGAAACATCTTGTTTGCATTTTAACCTTTAATGAAAGCATTGCAGCAGTATGGTTATGCTCCTGCCTATGTGCAAGTCAGATTGACCATCAACCTCTTGGAAAACTGAATGACTACTTTGAATGAATTTTAAAGCCACAGATGATGTGTTTAGCTGCATTTTATTCTTTTTGCCTATTCCCAGTGTTAAAACCAGCATCACAGGACTTGATCAGTCTTGGTGATTTCTCCTTCTGTCTGAGCTCCACAACTTCAGCTGCCAAGATCCAAACCATTCACCACTTAAGCTGTCAGAGCCATTGTCTGTATCCGAAGGAGGAAGGATGGTGCACATGGAAGACTCTGGGCAGGTTGTCTCCAAGTCCACCTTTAGGAATGTCAGTTTGTTTTACACTTGTAACATTTGGGCTTCCTCAGTAGTGTTTCCAGCAATGAGAAAATACAGTCTGAAGAAAACCCACGGGCTGAAGGAAGAAGCCTTGGGTATTTGTGCTACTGCTACGGAGATTCCCTTTAGTGTTTCTTTTCAGCAAGGTGTGAAGATGCCTTCTGCTCTGCATGCATTCTTTTGCCTTGTTAACTGGAAGGAGCTATAGGAATAACTGTACTTTTGGCCTATTTTTTATGCTCAGTGGTGATGACAATGATTTCAATCAACTGCTTAGACAGTTAGTAGTGTTTTCTTCACATAAATAATTCCCAGCAAATGAAAAGCACTGTTCCACGCATTTCCTTGACATGTATAGGTGAGCATTCCAGAGAGAATAGCATCACATAATTTCCTCTTACCCTTGATGGATGATCACGTGGAGGGGTGAGTGATCATTCCTAAACAGCAAATTCCCCAGGACTTATAATAATTAGCACAGCCTTTGTATATATATCATTTCACTCTACTAGCTTCTGCAACAGGCAGACAGGATTCAGTGCTAGTGCCTTCCTGCTTCATATGCCGAGTCTTCTATGCAGCAGGTAAAGTCCTTCTGGGGAAAATGAGTCAGACAGTTAGTTTTTTCCAAAGAGAGACACTTGGCAGGTTTTTACTTGGTAAAAGGTTTTTACTTCCTCAAGGCAGAAAGCTAGAAGAAGATACTCAGCATTCTGAGTGTACACAGTGTGATCATTTTTTTTTTAGCAAAAGCTACTCTTTGATGCCTCACAATTTTACAATAAAGGTCTTTATTTCAGATTTCTTCATTTTAGCATACTTGGGTTGTCAAAGGAATGTTTTAAAAACACCATTAAATGTCACTTATTCCAGAATGAGCTCTTATTCTGGTAGGTGTCTGGAGCTTTCTCTAATTGGTCTTAGCACTCTGACAGGGAGAGCACACAGGTCTGCCTTTGATTTGAATTGGAACTGAATGCTTGTATCAGTGAAAACATTTGACAAGTACAGCTGTCCTATTTGGGATTAGAAAACTGTTATGTGACAACAGTAAAAATATCATTCAGAGAGTCTTTTTTCTTCTGACAGTGCATGATTAGACTTCAGAGAAAAATAAAAACAATATCTTGAACCTTAAAGTTAACCTATTTACTTCAGTGAAGAGCTTATTTCTTAAATGTCCATTCTGTCTGCCAATTAAAAACTCAAGCAAACCATTTAGGACTTGCATATTATTTCCTTGATCACACAGTTTTCTTACTGACAGGTATGAATTTATGGCAGCAAACCTTAAGCAAAAGCATGAAGAAATTGGAGGAAACGTGGGTTAGAAAACTGTTCTATATCTCTGAAACATTTTGACAGTTTAGAAATGGTTTGTTTTCAAGTATTAATAGCAGAAGTTTGGGAATTTAAGTGGTGAATTAGTAAAGCAGCAAGACATGATGTCTGACTGTCTAGGGATCAATGGTCATATGGAAACCAAATTACTTCTGTACAGTAAAATAAATGGTATCATTACCATTTCTTTGACTCGTGTCCTGTTGCCATGGTCTGGCTGTCCCCGTATGATTTAATTTTGCTCATTTACAAAGAAGGAAATAACTTGGGTACACCTACATGTGTAACTGGAAAAGCTTCCGAGTTAATTTCTGATTCACACCTGGGAATTGACTGGGAGAGTTTTGGGTGATCCGAGCAAAAATCATGCAAGGGACTGCTTTCACCACTTGGAATAAGGAATGAGCTCAGTGAATCTGACCTTTGAAAAATATTTGCTGCTATAGAGACAACTTGAGACTTGGATTGGTCTAAGCTAAATTCAGTGGGGAAAGACTGGGGAAACAGTGGGGAAAAGAGATTCCAGCCACCTGAATGAATAGGCAGTTATTCACTCCAGTCTACTTCAAGGCTCTTCATGTTCTGGTTATTCTCACTGCAGTAGCTGCTTGACTGTGGGTCCTTCTGGGCTTCACTTTCCCTAGCAGAATTGGTATTTGATGTGGTTACTTGCTAGAGGGGTATGGTAGAGCTGTAAGGAAGAGGAGAGGTATTATCAAGGTTTAGTTGAAGGTAAGGCATTGTCAGAATGTTTCAGAGATGTCAGAATAGTTTTTGAACTCAGGTTTTCTCAATGTCTTCCCTTTTACAGCATAACAGTAGTGCTGTGAAGAGCTCTCACTGAGACTTGGTTGTATAGACAATGAAAAGCAATGTCTTCTCTCACCTCATCTTGCTTGAACTCACAAAAATCACACTGTCTTTGGGCATATGAAGTGGTGCACACAAAGATAAACAGGACAGTTTTTCTTTTTGGGGATCTTTCTAATTTTGTAAGTGTGGCCAGTCCCTAATGAATCTAGTTGGCCTCAGGATGAGCCTTGTGACTGAGCTTAACTCAGCAAACACAACAAGCTATAGACCATGAAAAAAGCTAAAATACTGGAGAATGACCAGGTGCCCATGATGCCCTGCACCCCACTAACAAAATGCACTCCCTCTGTTTTCCTGGGGAAACATCATGAGAAAGGTTAGCCTCTCTTACAGCACGTGCCTGGCTCATGCATAACTGCGTCTGCCACAAGTTTTCTGTGTGACACTGAGTTTGTCACATGTGCATCTGCACTCATACTGACCTGCGTGCTGTGTCATAATGATGAATTAGTATCATTTCTGAGGTGAGTTGCTATCTCTTCAGGGAGCTGTGCTTTTTGGGCTTTTTGGGCAAACCAGGTCATCTGGAACTAGTCTGGAATTTTTATTGTACAATATTAGCATATCCTTGATTGCTGTGTCTCATTTTTCTGTCTTAAAATAGGACTAATAATACGTAATTTCGTTTATTCATTGATTGTATATCTATTTGGAATCAAACTTTTTATGAGAACATGGTCTTTTTTTTTTTTTTTAAATCTGTATAGAAATTCAGTCTCTAGCACTACATAAGCCAATAGTATAATACCATTATTTATACCATTATGATAAATTACTGGTACGGTCATTATTAGGAAACTGTGATTTGCTTCAGATAGGTAAATGATTTTGCAGCACAATTTCACTCCCTGCAAATATTAGGTTACTTTATCTTTCTTTCAGGCAAAAATTAAAGTTTTAAGTGTTTACTCCTCTTCATCTTCTCTAATCCCTTCCTTCCCCCCACCCTTCTTGCCTCCCTTTGTCATCCTTCCATCTTCCCTTCCAGGGTGGGGATAGAATAGCTTTTTTTGACTTGTGGATTTCAAAAATCTCCAGGGAGGTGAAGACTCCAGAGAAAGCGTCTTGTATATAGGTTGCTATATGGCATATGTGAAAATATATGTCTTGGGCACCACTCATGGACCTCTTTGGAGTATGACATTGGTCCCTAGGAGTCTGTGGATGAAAAGCTGAAAAACATTCACTTAGACATTTATCACAAACACTGATGATTGGAATGTCTGTATTTTTTGGTGGAAACACCACTCAAGCTTTGTGAAGGTTTGTCTCTATGCATGTATGTATATTTCTGAGACTTGTGAACTCATAGTTTTCCTTCACAAAAATTGCAAGATCTTTATGGTATTATTAGAGTATGTTATACTTGGTATTATTGCTCGATGCTTCTTGGTATTATTGCTTTAGATTCACTGGATAATAAATAAGAAGTTGAAAGTTCTTATTCAGGACCTCCTTATGGCTCAGACTTTTAATCCTAGTCCCTGGCTTCAGAGCATAATTACTGTCATTATAAAACAGGTGATAGCAATCTATGAAAACTTTTCTGAGGGATGAGTGGGAACAGAAATAAAACCCTTTTCTTTACTGGCAGTTCTGGACATTCAGTAATGTAATCTTTATCTACTCAGGCTTTAGGTGGGAGAGATGGGATGAGATTTGACTGAATGGCAGTGCTAATTTCATTATCTTCCAATACTATATCATGTTTTTCTGTTCACTTGTGAAATATATCCACTGTTGGAGAAATGTATTCAGATGTCATTGGAAAAAAATCTGGAACAACTGTGCCATACTTGTGTTTTCTCCTCATCTGTTTGTTAGGACAAATCTAGTGGAACATTCCACCTGAAGAAGTCCCATACAAAGATGCAACATAAATTACCTCTGTGGAGTTTCTTTGTTGAGTGACTCTGTAGTTGTTAAACCTTCTTTTTCTTCATAGAATCATAGAATTGTCTAAGTTGGAAAAGACCTCTAAGATCATTGAGTCCAACTGTTGATCTAGCACTCCAAGTCCCCTATTAAACTGTATCTGTAAGGACATTTATGTGTCTTTTAAATAACTCCAGGGATGGGGACTCAACTACTTCCCTTGGCATCCTCTTCCAATGCCTATCAACTCTTTCTGTGAAGACATTTCACCTGGTATCCAATCTGAACCTCACCTGGCACAACTAGAAGTAATTTCCTCTTGTCCTTTCTCTTGTTATTTGGGAGAAGAGACTGACCCCATCTGGCTATAACCTCCTTCCAGGTAGCTATAGATAGTGGTAAGGCCTTTTTCACAAGGGTAAAGAACCCCAGCTCTTCACAAGACCTGTGCTCCAGTCCTTCCTGCTTTGCTGCCCTTGTTTGACACTCTCAATGTCTTTCTTTTAGTGAGGGGCCCAAAACTGAACACAGGATTGAAGGTATGGCCTCACCCACTGGGCAGCTTTCCAGCCACTCCAAACTTGCAGTGTTGCAGGGGTTGTGACCCAAGTGCAGGATTTGGCACTTCATGTTATTGAACCTCATACAGTTGAGCTCAGCTCATCAATCCAACCTGTCCAGATCCCTCTGCAGAGCCTTCCCATCCTCCAGAGGATCAACACTCCTACTCAATTTAGTGTCATGTGCAAACTTACTGAGAGGATGTAGTCAATTTTTTACCACAGTAACATGATTAAGTTCTAGTTGGGCTTTGGCTTTTTTAATTTTCTCCCTGAATAACTTCATAACATCCTTGCAGTCCTCCTGGGTTGCCTGCTGCTTCTTCCAAAAGTCATAAACTCTTTCCCCCCCCCCAAGTTCTAGCCAAAGTTCTCTTTATAGACAGGTCATTTTTCTCCCTCAAGTAGTCTCTACATCTCTTTTGGATTCCTTTCTTGAGAAATATCCACCATTGCTGGACTGCTTTGCCTCAGGACTGTCTCCCAAGGCACTCTCTCAACCAGTCTCCTAGGCCAGCCAAAGTCTGCCCTCCAGAAATCCGAGGCAGCAGTTCTGCTGATGTCCTCCTTATTTCTGCAAGGAACAAAAACTTTGATCATTTTGTCCAAGATGGCCACAAACCATCCATCACATCATGCACCAGTCTTTCTCTATTCAAAACCAGCAGGTCAGTGGGAAGCCACGCCTAGCTGGCTCCCTCACCAGCTGTGTCAAGAAGTTATCTTCCACACTCCAGGAACCTCCTAGAGTGTATCCTCTCTACTGTATCATGTGTGCAATGGACATGCAGTAACTTGATGTCTCCCACAGGACCAAGACCTAGCAGCTGTGAGACTTCTCCCAGATACTCATAGAATATTTCATTTCCCTCTTCATCTGGGCTCGGTGGTCTATAACAGACTCCCAGCAGGGTGTCTGCCTTGTTGGTCTTCCTCCTGATTCTTTGCCCATAGACACTCACCCTGTCATCACCATTGTTAAGCTCTAGACAATCAAAACTCTCCCTGACACAAAGGGCTGCTCTATCACCTCCCTTTCCTTGCCTACACTTCTGAAGACTTTAATCATCCCCTGCAGCACTCCAGTAATGCAAGTCAACCCTCCAGGTTTCCATGGTGGCAACTATATCAGAGCTGTCCTGGTGTGCAAGGACTTCCAGCTCCTGCTTGTTGCCCATGCTGTGTGCAGTTTTATGGATGCCTTTCACTTGGGCTATTCCTTCCAGTACCTTCCTAGAGGGAGAAACCCTAACTTCTACATGACCATTCTCAGGGACTTCTCTGGTCCTTAACACATCAATAACTCTTGTGTCTTTGCAGTGTGTGTGCCTCCATCCCTTACCTCCACTGAGGTCAGACTGTAGGACCTTGCTAGCACACTGTCCCTCAAACACTGGCATGCTACCCCAGGCTTATCTCTAGTGAGCCTGGTTTTATCCTCACCCCCCTTCAAATCTAGTTTCAAGCCCTTTCAATGAATCTTGCTAACTCCTGAATGAGAAGCATTGTTTAATATATTTAATTTCTCTCTCTTTTGTTAGCACAGGAGAGTCAGGGGGATGGCTGCTTTGTCTGACCTCCTCTCCATGGGAATAGTAACTATAATGGGTTTAATTAACTATGTGGTATTGACGAAATTAGTTATCCCAGTGATTATATTTCTTTAATAAAAACACTTCATTTGGGATGCATTTCTCTTCTCCATGTGCAGAGCCCTACACCTATATTTCATAACTGTCTAGACATCAGAACTCTGTGCATATTTTAGCATCTGCCCTTGAGAGAGAGAGGTTATCTTGTGTGGCTTAAGATAATTGGGAAGAAATTATTTTGCCCCTGGTTTCAGACTCACTTGTCTACTGAGAGTAATAGAGGTGGGCAGAGGGACAGCAGCTCAGTTTGGGGAAACCAAAATGGGGAGAGGGGAAGGGCAGGATTTGGGAACTGGATGCCCAGGCACCGTCTCTTTCTAAATTTCAAGTCCACGGTCAGTAATACTAAAGAGAATGGAGAAAGTTTGACTTGTAGGCAAAGTAAATGCTGTATATATCTGGTTTATTTATATGTATTTATGTGCATATATAGTTACAGAAGTATTACTGTAGGTGTTTATGATATAAACCTACATCCATTTTGTTAAATTTACATACGCCAAGCCTCAGTAACTCTGTTATTACTATCACACAGTCAAATCAACAGTAAGGAATGAATTTTAGTTTTCGTTTTGGTTTTGCCTTTTGTAGGCTTTTTTTTTGTTTTCCTGGGAAGTCACTGTTCTTTGTGTTTCATCCCTCTGGCTAATCTTGAAGAGCAATGCTACAAGGAGGAGAGATTACCATATGAAAATGTCATTTTGTATCATATGAATACTGAAAGAAAAAACCCCCCACAATTCAAAGGTAAAAGGTCTAAGGAAGGAGATTAATTCACTGCTCATGAATCAATCTACCACAAAACATTATGAGTGAACTCCTTTAGCTTACATCTCAGTTCATAGCTGGGGGGAGGGATTCCTATCTGATAAAATATGCTCAAAGATTAATGCATTCTGCACACAGCCTACTTCATAGGTAGGAGGTGCTATTCCTGTTGCTGTTGCTGTGTTTTATCTAACAATTTAAAAGTTTTTTTCCTCTCTCTCTCCCTATCTGCTCTTCTTCATCTCTTTAGTTTACAGAACTGTGCTGCATCCCTTCAGTCTTCCTTCCTTTCCCTGTTGAGAGAGACAGACTGAAATCACTGCAGGCATTTGAATGCTTCGTGCAGCACAGGAGTGAACTCTGTGGGTCATTTTAACAGCCAAATACATAAACAAATTCTCCAGAAATGGGGAAAGCCAAGCAAATGGGGAAGAACTCATTGTGAGACCTGCAAACACGGCTTGTTCTCTAATCATAAGGAATGCTCCACTGAAGCCTCTATCGCTCATTAAATCAATAAAATCATGTGTCCTTTATTTTAATCCTGTATTCAAGAACCGAGGATAGAGACTGAGGCTTTTCATTTCATTGTTTCTAAAAAATCACAGAGATGATATTGACAAAGGTTGATTCTTTTACCTTGGTGTTTCAGAAAATGTCAGTATGGAGGCAGGTGCTGGGCATTTAGCCACTTCTTTCAAAAGCAGAAAAGGAGATCTGTGACAGCCTCATTGCAAATACTGTAGCTTTCTGAGACATTTTGTTTGGTTTGATGTTGTGCTGCAATGACGAGAGAGGAAGGATCTGTTATGTACAGCTGCATGAATCTCTGGATTGAAGTTTTTACAGCCTCAGATCCTCTTTTAGACAGTAAAGGGGAGATGAAAGCAAATAACTCACATGCCATGAAACAGGTACTATGGGATTCTGAAAGGCTTAGCATTCCTGGTAAGTATTTGATCAAAATTCAGACAAGGGAACTTTGCACTGTCATTTGGTGGAGTGACAAACATGGTAAAAATACCTCCAAAATCTTCATTATTTTGTCAGCTCCATCTTGATTGAATTAGCAAAGAATGACTCACAGTTAAAAAAAGAGCCATTCTCCCCTGAAATGTATTAAAGTTTGGGTGGTAAAGAAACACATGTTTATTTCCTAAATGAAATGCAGGCAGAATATGTATCCAGCCATGGAAACAGTAGTGCTAGTTTCCTATGCAAGGCATGTTCAAAAATTATCTTTTACTGAGATCATAAAATGGCTCCAAATCTCACTGTAAATGGGGTTTCTGTTCCCCACAGTTATTTATCCAGCGTCAGATCTTGTAAATCTTACATGAAAAAATGCTTGGGTGAAAATGGTGAATAATGTAAATACAGGCTGGTTGTTTACTGAAGATTGTTCATCTTCAGAGAGAGTTGTGGTTTGTGGTTTTTTTTTTTTTTTTTTTTTTTTTGGTTGTTGTTGTTGTTGTTTTTCCCCTCTGAAACTGTTCTGTATGTATTTCTTTTTTGAAAGATGCCACCAACATTATTTCTCTGGTCAGTTTAGGTAGAACTTAACCAATGTATATGTTAGTCACAAATCTAAAGTGCTGTTACTTGTGGGAACTTCAGACACTGTGGTTATTGACCTAGATGCTGTTTACTTAGTTTTTAAGAATGTTACACAGTGATACACTAAAAAAGAAAAAAACCAACATGTTCAGGGAATGGATATACTGATCCTTGGATAATGCTGGGTAATAATAATGAAAGCAACACAAACAAACACACAAAAAACATGAAAGAAGAGCCCCTTAGAATAATGTGGGTCATTCTCACCTTCAAATAACATATGCCACCACAGAGCCTTTCACTTGGTCGATGAGTAATTGTAGTTTGAAGTCAATAAGACCCCAGTGAAAATCCTTGAAATGTTCTACATGTACCATGCTTGCAATTGCAGACCTATTAGGCACTTAAACAAACCAAAGTAACATGAGTCAGCAGAGTGCTTTGCCCACAGATTAGCTTTAACTAGTAATTTGCTTCCAAGAAGTCATTAAAAGAAGCACTTATAATACATTAGTTAAGTTAGAATGTAACTCATGCAGTCAAAACTGAACTGCTTGCTGTAGCACTGATACGTAAAACAAAAGTGCTGTTGTACCCGTTGTAGAAGCAGTGAAGACCCACAAAGATGACTGGCCCTGGGGCATCTGCTGTATAAAGGGTGTGAGAGAGCTGGGACTGTTCAGCTCCTTCTCTCAGGAGAAGAGGAGGCTGAAGGGGGTCTTACCAAACTGTACAAATACCACATGGGAGGGACTGAAGATGAGGTATCTAGGCCCTTTCCAGCAATGCTCATGGCTAGAGGCAATGTGCACAAATTAAAACATGGAATTCCATCTGAACACAACTGAACACAATGCTTTTACTGTGAAGGTGATCAAACACAGGAACAGGTTATCCAGAGAGGCTGTGGAGTCTCCATCTGTGAAGATTCTCAAAATTCAACAGTGCATGGACCTAGGCAACCTGCTCTAAGTGACCCTGCTTGAGAAAAGGGGTTGGATGATTACAGCCTCAGGAGGTCCCTGTTTACCTATTGAGTTTTCAAAGTAGGACTTCAAGTGCTTAGCACAAAATAATAATAAAAAACATCTTGAACTGCAGCAGCTGCTTTGCAATGCTCTTAAGCAAACTAGACTAAAATGATACCATGAAGAGATATCTGTCTCTATTTGCAGACCCTAACATACTGATAGATCACCTTTCAATCAGTCTTAAAATAAATATAATACGGTACTCAGGAATATTAATTTCTTCTTGTGATAAACCCATTTAGTACGTTACACCTCATGATAAGTGACTAATTGTCTTCCTGTTCTGTTGGCTTCTTTCTGAGGACATTAACTAGGGATGGCTGGAAGAGTTCTGGTTGAACAACCAGAAAATGTCAACCACTTACAAAAACACAGTCTTTTTTTGAAAAGTTTTGAAATTCAGTTTTAAAGAAAAATAAAGCAACAAAGTTGTGATGGACTCAAATTGTCTTTTTTTGGATAGTGTCAAAATGTAGTCCAATGTCTTTATTCTTAAATACTTTACATGAGCATTGTATATATTATTAAACCAAATTGAAATTATTGAATTAAATCAGCGTTTATTTTATTTTCAGTAGTTTAAGATCTGCTTTGTCTGAAAGGTGCAGAATATTTAGATAATCCCAATGAATTATCCGAATTCATTGAAAACAAATTCAAAATTCTCTAAGGACTGGAAATCCCCATCTTCAGAGAGCCCACAGAATGCTTTCTATATGCATGAATCAAACACCCCAGCAAATCAGTTTAATAATGCTAAGCTGCATATTGGCTGTGGAAGATATACAAGACTGATGTATTTCAGATTGTACAAGATGTGAATATGAATAGTGTGAAAGATGTCTCATAACAGCAAGGATGATACAAGTAGCAAAAGACCGCAGATCCTGTTATGCAATGCAGTCTAAAACATAACTGAAATAGATATCTGCTGTGCCAGACTCTACCTATTGACAGTCATAGATTTGCATGAACTAACTATAATCTATATTCCATTACAGATTATTGGAGAAAAATATTATAAAAGTTAACACTGCTTAAACGATGTAATTGCAGACTGCAGTCATGCAACTCTTTTTCTAGCATCCCTATCAGTGATGTGAAAGTCATCACTGCAGAAGGATAAAAGTGGGAAACCATATTATTAGCACCCTCATTACCTCTGTATTTTTGGTTAAGAATCATGGGAACATTCCACTCTGTAGAATTTCAAGAGCTGTTTTACAATTTAAATGGTATTTTCTTATTCAACCCATTTGAGCCTTGAATTTAGTCCATTCTATTTATTCACATTATTGGCATAAAAATAAATCTGTATCTCCATCTCCTTTCTCTAGCCTTTAAGAGCCACTACAACTGTTACTGAGAGACCCAAACTTTTCCTGTTAACCCATGAACAGAATAGTTAACATGGATTTATGCTGCCTTTTGGCTTTGCCAAGGAAGGAATAGCCTTGCACAGGTGTAAGAAATGAACATTTGGCTGCAAACTCTTACAGTGGATTAATAGTCAAGAGTCCCAAAAGACACACCTGACAGTCAGGACCAAGGTTAAGCTGGAAGAGCTGCCTGTTTAAAAACGTGTCTTTTTGGAATGAGAGAGAACAAATGGACTTGGAAGTTCAAAGGCTTTGGTGACCCAGCACCAGAATATGTACAGGCATCTGGTTAGAGCAGCATGCAGAATTGACTAATATACCTTACTTTTTGGAAACTGAGTTAGAATCATCTGAAATACGGGAAGAAGACTGATCCTGTCCTGTGCAGCTGTAACCATGAGTATTGGAAAGTGCAGCAAAACCCCTCTTCTAAGTTTTCTAAACTAACACTGTTATTCAGTCAAATATTTCTTGTATCTGCATTGTGGGTGAGAAGTAGTAACAGGAATATTTTGATGTGCACTGCTGGGTCCATGGAAATCCCTGGCTCTTCATTTTAACACAGGTACTAGATTAGTATCTAAACCAATGTTTTGCAAAGCAAACACCAAAGTTTGGTGAGCTTTACAGAGTTTGTCAAATCTTGTCATGAATGATTTGTCAAATACTTTAAGGCACAAACCCAAACAAATAATCAAATAAATCATAGAAATATTATCCAATGAACTCTGCCTTAATGAATTAGTGTCATTCTGTTATACTTCAAAACAGCCAAGTTCACGAAGTCTCTAAAGAGACCGAAAGTGAGATGAGTTCAGTGGGAACACAGAATGGTGATCTGCCCAGTCTAAGGGTACATCTCAGCTGGGCACAGCTCTAATAGAGGAACAAGGATCCTGTAACCAAAACAATCCCTGTCAAATGTAACGCAAAACTCTCTGGAGCCATCAATATTGTAAAAAGAAAACTAAATTCTTCAGTAGCCAGGGAAATGATGATGCACTATAAAGATGAAGGGAAAACAAATGAACTTCAGTGATCTTTTGCTGTATCAGCTTTGACTGCATGAACACCTTCCTACTACTTTCAATATGCCCTCAATGTCAAGTTGCAAAAAAGAGCATTAGGAATGCAAAAGTTGTATGCTAAGTGTTGTAGCCACTAATTCAAATATATTATATTAAACAGGAAAGACATATCAACAAATACTCAGAGAACTCATAGACTCACTAAAGGACTAAAAGACTGAGATCATGAAAGTTTCTTGTCAGATCACAGGCCTCTGAATTGTACCTCTTACTCCCTATAAAACTCTATGTACTGAGCCTATAAAACTTAATGTTATCTTTCTCTGACTTGAGCAGTTAGCCAGAAATCCAGATTCCATTGAGTA
Source organism: Prinia subflava (assembly GCF_021018805.1). Lineage (NCBI taxonomy): Eukaryota > Metazoa > Chordata > Aves > Passeriformes > Cisticolidae > Prinia > Prinia subflava. Next base: position 63,350,429 of record NC_086248.1, on the reverse strand, counting down.
GTTTGAGTCAGAAGGAAAGAGAAATTGATGTGAAAACCCTATTTATATGTATTAAAAAAAAAAATTACAAAAGCTTCTTTACTTCAGTACAACAAATATCAAATGTGGTAAGATGCTATCTTTCCATGAAGCTCTGAGCTCTTTTCTAATCAGCACTTATCCCATACAGCTCTCTCTTGGCTTGGCAGTGGGCTGTGTTCCCAGTTTGTGTTCTGGCTTTGTCTGTTGCTCTTTTGGTCTGTTTTTTTCCCCACCTACATTTCAGACACATATTAATTTACAGATGTCATTAAGCCACAGTTACACCAAACTATCTAAGAGAAAGGATTAGGTTTTTTTCCTAATAATTTACTTTTTTTTTTTTTTTTCTTTTTTTGAGTTCGTATCTTCCAAAGAGATAGCTGCATTTTCTAGAAGGTATTGTGATATGAAGACATCAGGAGATTGAGTCTATTTCTTCCCTTGGCATGTTGTTCATATGGTTAATCACCTTCACTAGCAAATATCTGTGCTTGATTTGTCACCTGATTTTTCTTGGAACAGTTTTCAGCATCTGATGTTTTTATTCTTTCTTTACTACATTTAAAGGCCTTCAGTAACTGCTGAGACCTTCTTATGAAAGTACTTATATACTATGATTAATTAATTAATCTCTTGGCATGCTTCTTGATGAACTAAATAGAATGAGCTCCTTAACTCTCACTGTAAAACATTTCCCTCAGTAATCAGACAGTTTCTGTGACTCTTCCTTGTACCTTTGCAAGTTCATCAATGCTGTAAAATGTGGACACCAGAACTAAAAAATAAGTATTATTTCTATTGATATCCTACATTGAGCTCAGTTACTCATCTCTGCTCTGCCTTTCTGAATTAGTTTTCTGGTTATACTTGCAACAGCTGAATTAACTTCTTTGCAGGAGCTCTGGGATTCATGCTGAGTTACTTACCCAGTGTAGGCTTTACAGTCTTTTGGAAGATCTCTGCTTTCAGTGATATCATGACGCTTCTAGAGTAATCAAGTTCTAAAGCTTGAGTGGCTGGGAGAAAAAGAAAGTAATGAACAGTCTGCTGGGTTGCTTAAGTTACAACTGGTGACTGGTGTAAATGAGCAAGTGCACAGCTCTGAGTTCACCAGTAACTATTTGCAATGAGCTGCTGTGTCCTGAAATGGCTGTGGTCTGTGTTGCATGCAAAACTGGGAAGCTCAGATGTCCTACAGAAGGCCTTGACACAAATATCCATGGCTTTGAATTGTGGTCTAAGCAAAATCTTACTCCATTGCAAAGGCTTTAAAAAACCATACTGAATAATCAGCCTGCTCAATCACCGACTAGAGAAATTTCTTGACTTCAGGGTCGTGACCTAATTTGCATTATTTTTTGAAGTACGATTAAGAGAAAAGGGAACACATCTCTCACTACCACCAAGGAAAATATATAGCACTACACAATAAAGTGGCCAAAGGATAATATAAATTGGAAAACCAGAAGATTACTCCCCAGGGACCTAATTTTTTCTGTGTGTTATTGCAGCAAGAAAAGTTGGTTTGTTTCTTTTAAATATCTACTAAACATCTGGAGAAGTCATGTGCCAGGTGTGACCTAAATGTAAACTAACAAGTTGGAGGGAAGGTGTGGTTCCAAAGTTTGTATCACCAACGCCATTGTGCTAAATGGGAAAACAAAGACCACTGTTTCCCCCTCTGGTCTGTAAATATAAGCCCAGAAATCTGAGTAATATCCTTTTTGCTGAGGTCTTCCATTTATCTATATGAGCTTTTAGTTTTTTCACTCTATATTCTGGACTATTTCATGCAGAATAGGGCTAGGTAAAAAAGATAACCTACACAAAGTTTTGATGTCAAGGTAAGATCACTTGGGTAATTTCTATTTTGTCACATACTTCCATATGTAAGACAAGATGTACAACTGGTCCTCTCCACAGGACTTTCAGGCTAACTCCTTTATATTAATTTGAATAGGAAATCCTCATAAGTATTGCAATTACCATTCAGCTGTACCTATATTTTAACAGAAGTAATAATTCTGTTACTGACTGTGTGATGAAATGCACATAACACCTTTTTTTTTCACAGGGAAACATCAGAGATACGTATAAAACTAAGTTAAAGTAAAGCTAAAAATGAAGCTAAGTATGTGGCTCTTCATCTGAAAGCTGCTTTATCCACATTCTCAATCCCCATTTTATTTCTGACAAAGCCTCTCTGAAATCCATGGCTTTCAGAGATTTGAAGAAATCCAGGTTTGACTCAGTTTGAGGTATGTATTTAGCCATTTTCTTTAAAAAAGTGTTGGTTCTTGATGTATTACCTTTTTGTAGAATGTATGTTAGAAAACAAAAAGATTTACAACCATTCAAAGTGGAAGTTCATGAGATTTACAGACCATATACACTGATTAGTATTTGAGCTTATTTAAAAGGGATTCCATGAGCTTTGCCAGGATCATCTATTTTGAAAAATCCATATCAAAGTACTGTTATTAATACCTTGAATTTTTTTAAAAAGTACATTACAATCTAGAATTAAAAATAGAGTAAATTTCCACTTTGGAACAGGCAATATCAAAATCAGAATTTGTTTTGGCAATATCAGAATCAGGGTTGAAAAGGGTAAGATACATCAAGTTAGTTTCAGACATGTAATAGATAAAAAATACTTCCTCAATCTACTTTGTATAGATGGGTGAATTTTCTTGGCATATAATACAGAAATGATTGACAAACATTCACATGTTTTGCTAAATTTGTAAAGTTACTTTGTCTGAAAAGAAAAGTATAAAAAATAAAAAGTGTTACAATGAAGAATTTTAATGAAGCATTGGCTGACCCTGGTTTCCCGCAGTGGGCATGATCCCCATCCAAATGTTCATTTCCCATCCCAGCTTCATCTCATCCTTTTCCCAAGAGGTGCCTGGTGCAAGGGCCTGAGGCTGCCCTGGTGCCCCCAGTTGTCCTCCTCCTGACTGGGATGCTGGGACAGGGCTGGAGGTGGCAACAAGGAACAAGTAGAGAAGGGACAAGTTGCTTCTGACCAAGAAGAAGAAATTTCAGCCATAGAAAGGAAGGGTACTCGAGGTGGGGAATGGGGCAGGTTACCCAGGAGACATATAGAGACACTATCCAAGCATTCAGAGATGGGTTTAGGGAAACCGAGGCCCATCTGAAGCTGAGCCTGACAGGCAGTGTGAAGGCCCACAAGAAGGGCTGCCACAAGTAAAGCAGCAGGTCTCTACTGGTGTGGTTTGTGTTAAGCAGTTCCAAGTACAAATAATGCCCGTAGTCAAAGGGGTGTCAATTGGCACAGACTGAGACATGGGAAACTCCAAGAAATACGGACATATTTGTACTGTGAGGGTTGTCAAACACTGGAAGAAAGCCAGGAAGAGTGGCTATCCTTTGAGATATTCAAAATCTAGCTTGACAAGGTCTTGGGTAACCTGTTCTTGTTGACCTTACTCTGAGCAGGGGGCATGGAGTAGGTGATCCCCAAAGGTCCCTTTCCAGCTCAGTGACCCTCTGAATCAGAGAAGCTACTTATGCTCAGAACACCTGAAAATTAGGTCTTTTGTTTAGAAGCCTCTACTGGAATTTGTTTACTTCCTGAAGTCACAGAAGAAAGGTGAGCCATTTAGACTCTGTGCTAGGAATTAGCTTTCTTAATTATCTGACCAATGTTAGTCCAAGACAAAATGCAAGTTATTGATTCAAGAATTTACTATTAGACACAAGAAGAGAAACTGAATTTTAAAGCTGATACCAAAGCCTTAAGACTGAATTAGAGGTGGTCTGAGTAATCTCTTCTGGAACTTCAGACACTCCTCATACACCTTCCCATCAAAGCCCTTCACCATCTTTGTTGCCCTCCTTTGAACGGTCTCTGATAGCTCAATGTCTTTTCTATATTGTGGTGTCCAAAACCATGCACAGGACTTGAGGGGAGGCTGCACCAGTGCAGAGCAGAGCAGGACAATCCCCTCCCTTGACCAGGCCTGATGGACCCCAGGACGTGGTTGGCATTCATTACAGCTGCTACATGGATGATTTACCTTATCTCCTTTTGCATTTCAGTAAACTGCAGCAACAGCCTGCTGGAAATAAAATCCCATTGGTTCTAGAACATGAAAATGGACCCTGTTTCCTTAAATAGAACGGCAGTACATTAATGAAGTAAAATAATTTTAAAAGATGGTTTTCAGTTTTACAAGGAGGACTCCTTTTTTTTTTTTTTTTCTACAGAATAAAATAGAAAAAGTACAGAAATCCTTCTTACAACATATATTTAGACTATACAATGGCTTATGAGACAGGTAAAATAGAGTCTAATGCCTCTTTCTAGATTATGCTCTGAAAAACTGGCTCTGGCTGGCAGACATTCAAATAGAAATATTTGAAGTTATTTCTGGATTGCTAGAATCATGTTATTCCTTAAAATGATATGGTATACATAGGCAATTTTTAGGCATGATGCTGTAAAGGATACATTATCCCAACCAGTGGAGAAAATGTGAACTAGAAGTTACAGTGAGATCTCTTGAAGAGATGCCACTCTGTGCAAAAGAATAAACCTTACACAAAAGTCCAAATGTCACACTGGTGTACATAAAACAGGGAAGTCTTAGGAAAACAATGTTACTGTAAGGAAGTCTTCCAAATGCCACCTTTTTTTGCTGCAGGTTCCTTAGCTTTTAATTTTTGATGAGTGTACAATGTTCTTCTTAGGCCTGGATAACTCTTTGTAACATATGAAATTATATCTATCTAGTCTAGAATTCAGATGGACATGGCAATAACAAAAGTTCTCATATTTTTAGTAATATGTTGTTCTTTTCCTCTTAGAAAAAAAATGCAGGTATTTCTCACAGACGTGATATAAAGTCTCGCTTAGATTTATGGTGTGCATATTGAAGTTATTTTTATTTGAAGAATTTTCTTGCTATGGCTTCCAGAGAAACTGAAGTGCATGTTTTCTTTGCAACACATACTATGCATGCCTTTCTTGGTGAGTTAACAGTGAATGACATTATCTGTGACTCTCCAAAACATGTTTATTCCAAAAGAGTGGGTTTTCATAAGTGAATAGTTAGTTTGTGCCATGCTCAAAGGACAAATGTTTCATCATGCTAGCATGGAACTACAGGAGTGTGTGAAATACTGCTTGGGTTCACAGATCTTTATTAAAAGAGTGATTCTGTGTTGGAATATACGGATACAATGGCTGTGATTCAAATAATTCTCTTTATTCAGAAAATAATAATAATTCCTTTTCAGAAGCAGTAGCAGCAACCTTACAGTGTGCCTAAGACTCCAAGGGAAGATCTGTAAAGAGCCTACATTATAAGTAAGTGAAAGCAAATTTCTAGAGACAAATAGAGGAACCTACAGAAGCAGTAAGGCAGACCTATACAACAGATTCATCTTACTGGTACCTAAACCCTTGACAATTTTTTCTGAAAACCGATGGGCAAGAGAGATTATTAAGAAAAAATTAAAATCGTATAATGAAACATATTTTTTAGCTAGAAACGTCTCACAAACAGAAAGAAAACCATGGAGAAAACATGAAGATTTTAGTGAATTAATAAGGTCAGTATTATTGGAATGGGAAAGAGTAAAAGATATTGATATAGGAATACTATCTTTAGACAGTTGTTATATTGTCTAAATTCCTATGCTGCTTTCAGTATAGAAATACTGTCATGCAATCTCATGCACTTGCTTCATCTGTGTAAGCAGATATCTGCAATGTAAGACTGGCCCTGGATATGCTAGAATCTGAAAAATTTAAATATACCCTGCAAATGAAGACCTATAGAGTGATATGAGTTGCAGATACCTTACACAGGCAAAGTGGTGGTCCAGTATGAATGAAAGAAACTGAGTGCATGAGTGAACAGAGAATCAACTTGGGACTTCTGTTTGATCTAAAGAAGATAGACATATAGCAAAAAGACAGCTTTGTGAGGTGCTTGCTCAGAGATAGCAACTGAAAGAATGTTTGCTTAAGTGATTACCCAGGCTATAGGTGGTAGCTGAGTTAATGTTTGCAGAGGAGATTACCCTGAAATATGGTAGGTGTAGTAGGATGGCCAATCTCCAGTTTAACATTTTAATTTTGGAAAATGCTACCTTGTAAGAAGTGCAATGTTTTATAGAGGAAATTATTCTTCAGTGTCTGGTATCTGGTCCAGTATCTGACTGGTAAAGATTACAGGAAATTTGACTTATGAAAACAGAATTTCACTGGACTTTGCAGGATTATATTTGGAGAATACCTGGCAAGAAATATACTTTTTTGCTATTCTACTTCTGAATAGAAAAAAAAAAAGAAGATCTCTGTTAAGTAGAAATCTTGGTTCTTATCTAGGCTGGACTCTGCGGACCCTGTGGCGACATGAAGCTGTTTCCTGTATTGAAAATGTCAGTCCATACATGGAAAATACGGAAGAAGTGGTGGTTGTTGGACAAGGAAGAGATTATTGCAGATTTCACTGGGTGATTTCCACTGAATGGATTCTCTGTTGCATGTCAGTGTGAGGAAGAGATGAGTGGATTGAAAACAAGGTCATTTCTCTGGGACAAAATCAGTAGGACTCTATCAGACCATGGAGACAATGCTGCTGCTTCAATCCCTATGACTACTGCTTTCAGCTGCCCCTTAAAAAACTAAATATGGCCCCTTGGAATCATATTTGGGTGGGTGACTTAGTTAAACCGTTATGCCAAACTCTAATCTCAGTGGCAAAGGCATTAACAATGTTTGGATATAAAGAGGGCAAAACCCTTTCATGCTGTGTTCTAGTTGCTCCTTGCTAGCCAGGGTGTGTGTAGGAGTTTTCTTGAGTCCATGCAGGTTTCTGGTAGCTCTGCTGAACTCCAGAGCACAGCTGGATCTGGGTATCACCACTTCTCCCCTGTTAGTTTCCCTGCCCAGAAGAAGAAATGGAATAGACATGATTGATACACAGAAGTATTGCAGCTTTCTAAAATATACAGTTTTCTTGCATTGGTGGCTTTTTCCATTCTACTTGAGTATTATTTCATTTTAGCTAATTCTTGGTGTTTTCATCATTATATAAAGTTGTACAGCAGACGTGATGGGAAAAGACAGATCATATGCTGAGTAATACTGGAGGAATCTTATATGCTCTCTGTTTTGTGTTCACTAGAAGCATGAAAATTTATCCTAACTCAGCTCTTGCTAACAAACTTCTGTACTGAAAAAATCATAATCATATGAGCTGCTCATGGTACAATCATGAGAAAACCGTTTGTGTGTGAAGCAGCTGAGTGTGCTCACGGGGGGGGGAAGAATTCAGCCCAGCAATGCTATGCATTTAATAGCTTTATCCATTCAGCTTTATAGCTTGCCATTGGGTGCAGATGTTTTATGACTTGTAACAGTTTAATGTGTCCTGGTGGATTACTCTCCAAGTTTCTCTTCATCAAAGCACTTGCTCCAGGTAACTGGAATGTCAGATTTAAATGAAGTGCGATGCGAGAATGGGGATTGTCAGATTTTAAATGAAGCATACAGTGGTGCTAACTAAAGTTTTTAGCATGGCATGACATTTCCATGGCCAGTCTTAGAGGCTCTCTACACCTCTTCTTTCAGAGTACAAATTATTGTAGAGAAAGAGGTAAAACAGTCATATACTGCATTCTAGTACAAAGCCGAGCAAATTGCCAAGTTAAAAATTGTCTGAAAAGAGATAAGGTTTCTCGTGAATTCAAAGTCAGACAAAAAGTGTGACAGACAGGGCAGCACCATTTAATTCCCTAAAGACAACCAAGCTCCTGATGGACACTCTGCTCTTTACAGTGAATGGTGACCCTTTGCCTTACTCCTCCTTTGCTCCTCCTCCTCTTACCCATGTCCCTTGGGACCATGAATATGCCCAGCCCTGCTTCCCCTGTCTTTCCAGACATTTCTTCCATCTTGATCTTCCAAACAGGCATCCTCTTCCTTCCCATCTGACCCCACCCCCACATCCCTTCATTGCACATCCAGTTGCTCTGGTTTAGCTCTGGTGAAAAAACGGAACCCTTTGGAATGCTTTTGTTGCTGCACTGAACTGAGTGGTCAGGGGATCCGTGCCGGTAGTCCCTAGGGTCTTTGAGTGCCTTCTTTATCTCTTTTTGCAGAAATTTACTGAAGCAATAAATCTAGTGCAATGACGGAGAAAAGCTAAGGCAGGGGAACTCTGGAGACAGGGAGAGGAAAAAAGAACAGTAAGAAACAGTAAGAAAAAAGAACGGTGCAATAGGGGTTGTGCAACTTTTGCCTGTCTCATGTCTTACTGTCATGTTTTTCTATAAAGCTCATGTACTATGAGAGGGGAAGGGAAAACAAAAATCCTTTCTGACAGAGGATGAATTGCCACGAAGGTCCCACATGGCAGTGAAGTCCAAATTTCTCAGCATATAGAGAGCCAGCATAAAACAGGTTATCTGAAACCTAAAGAGTCACAAAAGTGGCACCATAAATGGTATCTTTTCCTGAGGCAGAGAATGAGGTAAAGACAATCACAGTGCCAAAAAGACAATGCATGTCATGCTGAAACAGATAGAGTACAAACCTCCAAGACCTCAGAGTGTGTCAGAGAGGAGATCTTTAGGTCTTTCTGACAGGTTTTGCATGTTTGACTATTATTAGCAGAACAAAAGGTTGCACATGGTTATTACAGAGGTGCTAACTTCCCCTGGTTTGCTCTTTTTGTTTGTTGTTCTAAGAGGAGTGCAAAAGAGTCACTTATTTTCTGTCTTTGCTGTCACATTTAGGCTGTGATGTGAGGGTTGGGGGGAAAAAGTTTTCAGATTAAAAGTCAAGATAAAGAGCTAGAAAACATTCACTCACCTGAAAGGAAACAAACTACTTTTATTTTCAAAAAATGAGGGTTGCCTTGGAAGTCCTCAAAGTGTTACTCTATAAATACCACTGAAAATAATTTGCATGGATAATATACTTTGATTTTCATTAACAGAATATCTGAGAGCAATCTTTTTCATCTTTCTTGCTATCACTGTTTTTTGTATTTTGTAGATGATGAGATAATCTTAAGATCCCAACTAACATTATTGTTCTGTTGCACTAAGTACTTTTTGTGATTTATGGGTCTGCTGGTCTGAAACAACTCAAACAATATTTTAGTATAATAATATTTAAATAATATATTCTAATAATTTAGAATAATATTTTGAGGTCTGTCAATTAGGTTGTGTTTCATTTGGGTCTGTCAACTTTACTTCCTCATATATGTGGTATTGTTTCTATTTTCTATGCTGGATGGAGAGAACTCACAGGAATGTTATTCCTGTAACTGCAGCAGGCAGCAAAATTAAGATCTGAGGGAATTTCAATGTATAACCTCCAATTCTGCTTCCCATGAGTATTTCATGCAGGTTACATTGAAACTGAAGAAAGAAGGACAGGGTGAATGCGACTTTATGCAAATCTGTTGAGAATGTGGCATGAGTGTTCACAAAAAGCTTTTTATGCATTAGTTATTCCTCCATAGTTAAATATATGATGCTCATCAACTAGGGCAGGTAAATGTGCACCTGCAGAAAGAAATCTGGTGAGAATAGGATAAAGGTCTTGCTTGGCTGAAGCACAAATTACCAGTAGACTTGGGTGCAGAAGTTAATCTTGTGATGATGACTTGGGGGATCTGTGAGGGGGTTTGTCGTATGAGTTACATCAAATTGCAGTTATTGCATAAATGCAAATATTTAGGTGGAGTGTTCACAGTAGTTAGCCACAACAGGAAAAGGCAATGGTAGAGGAAGGGGTTTTTTTCCATCTCACTTATTTATGTATGTAACCGTTGTCCAAGACACTCTGTACACTTCATGGAGAGATACAGACACTTTAAGGAAGTGATTCATCTCAGTTTTAGACATCTAAAATAAGGCAGATGGAACAATCTATGTCTCTCCACAGAGGAACTTTTAGTCTGAATTACATTCTAACAAGCAGGCCCACTGGTTAAAGAGTATGACCACCTGCAGGCAAACACAGTTCATGTCTCAGCACCCTGCCACCAGGCCAAATACAAAGTGGTAGTGCCTGTCTATATAACAAATTCTTTTTCAGCTGCAGCAGAAATATCTGATGAATCAGTCACAATTGTGCTTAAATGTATAGTTAAATTTACACAATGCAGAACAGAGTATTCCAGTCTATCAGGAATTAACCCCCACCATGCAGAAAAGTTTCAGTTTGCATTTGTGAGGTTTGTATTAAGAACAATTTTAGTGTGTCTGTAAATTCATATACTTTTTCCCCCAAGTAACTGAGTTGGATTAGGATTTGATTTTGATTTGCTTTGCAAAGATGCAGAGCATTTTCTAGATGCATATTTCCCTGACTACTTGGAAGAGAAGGACATGGTGCTTCATGAGATCAAGTTCTCACACCGTGCAGAATGCCTGTATCCAAACTGCTTTGCTCCTTAGATGTGTAACATTTTGAAATGCCCTGCAAAACTATCACTTACCCTCCACTACTGCTTCCAGATACCAGACAGAATGAGTCAGGTGTCTAAGCTTGGCTGATTGGCCAAGCTCTATCTATAATTGATGGAGACAAGCACTTTTGAGGTGAGATTCAGCTGGTCTATGGAGATTGTGAATCACATTTCCTGTCTCTTGCCCCTGGTTATTTCTTGGCACCCCTGATGCACTTTGTGGCACCTTTCAGTTGCACTGATACTGCTCTTTGTGTCTGTGGCATTCATCAAATAGCTTAAATTGTTTGGGTTAAAAAAACCCAAAACAAAAACTAAAAACCAAGCACTCGTCCCCATATTACCAGTTAAAAGGAAATCTATTCCCTGCCTGTAACTTATTGTGTGTTGGTGTAGAATTTTACAAAAATCCAATATTTTTTAAAACTGCAATGGCAATCTATCCAGGGAACTAATTTAAATTTTAAAAAAGCCTTTTTTTTTTTTTTTTTTGTCTTGTGTGCTTTTGTCCAGGCATTAAAGAATAAAATAAAAGGATGTGTGTTAAACAAAATTGCCTGCTTTGTAGTTCTTTTTTTTTAACTCTCCAGTTCTTTCCCTGCCTGTTTCAGTCCTTCTCAAGTCCTGCAGATCCTGGGGGAGGGAGTATGTACTAAATTCCTTTCACCCTTGGTAAACATACTTTGCACAATCTAAACCAGGGTAGTGTTACACTGCTTTGCTGGACCTTTTCAGAGTCCTGAAAGGGGGAAAAAAAAAAAAAAAAAGATAGCTGACATCTGCATTTTACTGGAGTAGCTACAAGCACTGTCTGTTATGGAAGAGAGGGAGAGGGACAATGCTCAGGATTTTGTACTGAAAGGAGCTAGCCTGGATTTTTGGGCATCCTGTCTCTCTTCCTTCCTTGCCTGAAGGGCACTAAGCCCTCCCTACTTCTCGCTGGAGGGGAGCAGATACTCCATGACAGGCTATAGGGGGGACATTTTACTGCAGATGAGAGACAACCTTTATTTCACATCCTAAATGCAATTTTCTGACAAAAGGATTCAGTCTTTTGCATTTTAATAATACATAGGTATTTTTGTTGCTCGTCTTATTTTCACAGCCATTCCTTTCTCTCTGAAGTAAATGCTGCTCCACACAGTTTCTTAGGCTCTGCAATAGCACTAGTAATTACAATGAAAGGCTTCATGCTTTAATAAATAAATAAACAAACAAACAAATAAAACTAGATTTACAGTTGGGATCATGGATGCTGCCTGTGGACATCTGAGTCCCTGTAATTGTAATTTTTGTTTTGCATCTGCTTTAGAGAGATTGGGATTTCCTCAACTAATGTTAAATGCTTTCTGAGATGGTCTTTGGTTACTAACACAGACAACTTGGTTATTTCCTTTGTGCCCAGAATGTGTGAGAGCAGACCCTCCTGTTTAGTTATTTTGGTGCCCCAAATGCATTCCTTATTAAAATCACCTACCACAGTCTCCTCTCATACCTCTTTTGCAAGCAGCTTGCTGCAAGGGCTTGATACTTGGAGCTCAGGCTCAAGGTAACCAGGCACAGAGTTGACTCCCCGTCTCTTCCTTCAGTGGCTGAAGATAGCTAACATACAGGAGAGGGCTTTGAGAATCCACTGAGGATTTGCTTTTCCCTGAGAGAGACAGCAGATAAACAGGATTAGAGTATTTACAGCAAGATTTGATTGACTGAGAGCAGTGTCAACATTTAGCTTTCTATCCTCACTTCACACAAGCTAATCATCTGAATACAGGTGGCTCCAAATGCAAAAGGTGTGGTCAGGTTTTTCACTTGGTTTGTGAATTGGCTCAGCCCAAGGCCGTGGTGGATAGTTTGGGAAGGACCATCCCTATCCTCTATCAAAGAGTATCCCAGCTCTGCTGAAGTTCAAGCCTTAGTTTTGCTATTGATTTTGTCTTAATAGAGATGGAAATTGAATTCAGCAGTAGATTTGCCTGTGTGAAGGGTCTTTGTTAGGGCTTATCTTGCCTGAGAGTCACATGGTAGTGTTGAACTTCAGGGTGAGCACAGTGCCTGCAGCTGAATTTGTGTGTGCAAAACCACACGTTGGCCTAAAGCTGCTCAAGAAGCATCCACTGATGGCAGCTCTTCCTCCCACCCTGTCCCCAGCGTCTTGCTTGCTTTCCTTTGCTGCTGTTAGCAGATACTCTTATAACTGGTGTAGCTGCACTCAAACAGGCCTCCCAAATCACCTTCTTAAAAGTAACCCTTTGCCTTCTTTCCAGGAAAACAAACCCAAACCAAACAACCTTTCAATGAAGGTCTTTTCTTGGATACAGCTTATGGTACAAAACAAATAAGGTGGCACAAAAATGAAGGGTTATAGATGTTTATGGAAGGAAGCACATTTTGTAGCATGACAGTGTCTTACACAGCATCAAAAAAATCTGAAAATCTAGCCTAAGACCATGATTTGATGATAAAAATTAAGTAGTGGCAGTTCTGACCTCAGTCTCCCTGTTCTCTATTGTTTCATTGTTAGGTTTCTGGTTTGTGCGTTTTGATTTTTTTTTTTAAATTGAATCAGTTTCCTGATTTGGTGGAACTCTGCAAATGGTTGTGGTGATGGAAACAGGAATAAGCAGCTGGGAGCATGGAGGAGGGACAGCTTAAGGTCACATTTGGTGCCATTGACCACAGCCACAGCATTTCCCTGGATAAACAGTAGCACGGTATCTTCTCATCTTGTGACATTTCACAGGTTATCTTAATTCTAGTTAGATACACTTGTCTCTACATTTATTTTCTTCTCTATTGAGACTGTGCTGTGAGCAAGTTAAAGTAAAGATATCAGACTCAATTGTTTTATGGTATTACCATCAGCTCAAGGAGAACAGTCTTTTTTAGCTTTTCTGGGCAATTTCTTTGAGCTAATACCCAGAAAACTAGAATTGCAAGGAAGGAAGCAAGACACTTAGCTTTGAATGACCTGAGTGGACTGCTCACTTGGGAACAAGACTGAAAAAAATAAACCAGAGTCTATCACAAAAAGATCTTTGCCTTACTGCAGCAGTAAAAGTGATACAGAAAAACATTGATTCTCTGGATGACTGATAAAGCTACGGCTCTGAAAGGATTCTTTGCAGTAAATTCGAGTTTAATTTTTCCATTCAAATGGCTTGAATAATGCAGCTGCTGGTCACCTGTCTGCAGTGCTGTTTAAGATGACGATAGCACTGTTTATCCAGGATAGGATCCTGAATTGTCCTGCACTATCACAATTCCCAGGAGCTTCCTTGTGTGAAGAGTGTTACATCACATCTAGGGTGATTATCTGAGAACTTGCCCATTGCACAACAATAGAAAGGCTCTTCATTGTTTCTTTTTCTGGCTGTTATTCTCCGCCTGCTGAAACTGCTGCTGAATTTTCATTAAAGCAGCACACTCGCGTGTGCACATGGCACACACACAGGCACTTTAGGCTGCCTGGCAATCTGAACTCTCGTATATTCATCATGTTTTCCTTGTGGCAGAGTCTTCCTGACGAAGACAGCTCTGAAATACATTACACCGAGAGGTTTCTCTCGTGTAAGGATCCGTGCGCACACCCAGGACGGAGAATGTTCTGTGCTCTGCAGAGCTCTATCTCCGTGTATCTCTGCCTGAATGGTATCATATCCCACAGCCCTGCCTCCCCCCCTCTGCTGTACAGGATAATAATGCGGTGGAAACCTTGTGTCTGTGGGGGGAAGGGTTTAAAAGCATCATACTGAGGCTGGGCGTTCTGCCAGGGGGAAGGGACAAAAGTGAAGTGCGCCTGGAGGTTTTCTTTTTTTAGACAGTGATTACTGAAGGGGAAAGAAGGCCAGTCATCATAGGACTACAAAAAGACAAAAAAAGTATTTACTGTGGGCTAGTGGCAAATACTTAAGTCTCACTTTAAGCAAGAATTCCTCACCGGAGATAAAAAAAAAAGGCACAAAATGATTGTGCTTGAGCAGGATAGTCCAGGTTTACCAGCTGTTTCAAAATCAGCGATTAGAATGAATGATATCTCTATGATTTCCCTTTTTCACTCCCAAACACACACGGATGTATTCATGTTCGTAAAATGTGTGTCCTTAAGGTCCTAGGGACTTGAAGAAAAAGAAGGTGCAGAGGGGATGTCTTTGAAACTGAGTGACTTATTTGTATTTAAAAACTGAAAATTCAGTGTATGCAAGTCCCTTTGAAGAGATAAAATAGCAGAGTTATAGAAACAGCAGGTCAGTAAGTCTCATTTGCCCTGAGCTCTCTACAGAGTCATTCAGCTTCTTGTTACAGTGAAATGCAGAATATTTATACAACTCAGAACCTCTGGCATCAGCAACAAAAGCCTCATGTCTTGTTGGCAAGGCAGGATTGACAAAAAACCTCTTATATCTGGTGTTTTGATTTTTTTAGGAGCGAGGAGAGGGGATAAAGTCTCCACCAGCCATGTGAACCCTGTCATTGTATTAGCACTTGTGGACGACAATATCTACAAGATTGCACTATCTTTTCTGCACCTAAAGAAAATCGTAATTATAAGATTTGAATTCACATTCCTTGTTAGATGACAGCATGTTTAGGAAGCTTATGTCCCTGTTAAGCTTCTGACTTTTGAAATTAAATTAGACATGGCAGAGGGAGGGCTTGGGGGATGAGGGAATATTTTTTGGCAAGTGAATGCAAAACTGAAAAGCCAGATTTGCCAAGCATTTTTCCAGGGATGTGTGCATGATTTGCATGTCCCCACTCAGTCTTATAACACATCCTTAGTGTGAAACTGATGGGGAGTGGTTAGGGAAATGGCAGTGGTGGCTGAGAAATTAAGGGCAACATGAAAAATATTTGGGTTTTTTGATGCAAACAAATGGATCCTGGTGAATCAGTGGGTTTGCTCCCTCTTTCCCCAAGGAAAGTCTTCTTTTTCATTTTTAGTAAATGCTTAAAAATGAAACTGTGATCATTGCATTAGCACTGTTTGGTGAACCTCAGAAGGAGATATCAAAATCTTTTGTAGCTAATTCAAAAACACAACAATTAATTTTCTTTTAGAAATCAGAGTAAAAATCTTTCGAGATCAAATTCCCTTGTGAGATTTCTGCTTTTATATGTGCAGAAAATATCATGAGACTGTTCTTGCACATCATTGAAGTAATTCTTACCGCAGGAATTACAGCTATGTGTGAATATTAAAGTAAATAAATAGCCAAGCTAAAAAGTTTTGAGTTCATTTCAGGTTATAGACAATGACTTTCTATTGCTGATGCACTTTTTAAACTGCTTCCTTTGTCCTTAGGCTTTAATTTAGCAAACCACTTTAAAGCACACTCAAATATAAGCATCTGGTTTTTCCCATCAAAGTCACTACTCTATTCACATATTTAAAGCCAAGCAGGTGTTAGAGAATTATTTCTAGGTAGATGATGCAGAGAAAGATTTTTTAAAAAGAGTCAGAGCTGTCTACAGAGGAAGCAGGAGATTTTGCTCCAGTCTCCTTCCATTTACTGAAAATTAGAAAGTCCTACTTCCTGCTCTGCCCAAAAACTCTGTGTGCTCAGTGAGGAAGTGGCTCAGTTTCTAGCAAGACTGTGGTGATTTTGTGAAGATTTACCCCTAAGTACTAAGCTGTCCTTATATGGCAGCCACCTGCAGGATGGTTGCTAGTGTCAGGATAGCACGTATCAAATCCAGCACTTGGGAAACAAGTCAATGCCATCAGTGAAGCTCGAAAGTCTCATAAATTATTAGATTGGCTTGAAATATTTTTTTTTATATTCTGGAAATATGTTGAAATAGTCGAAATAGTTGAAATTTTGACTTTTGGAGGAGAAGTAGTGCCCTGTTGAAAAGCAGTGTTCTTTGGTGGTGTTGAGCTTTATTCAGGTATCCTGTAAAACTTTTGGCATGGAAAAGGGCATGCATAGAATCGTGCATTGTTTTCTGGAAACCTCATAACATCAGTGAAAATGCAGATAAATCAAAGGTGGAACTTCATGAAAAGACAAGAAGAATTGGTTAATGACAAAAGATTAAAAGAATTAAATTTATCTAGCTTGTCCAATTAAATATCAAATCATGATGAATAAACACTAAGACTGAACAGCAAGGACAGACACATTATTCAGGGGTTTTCACTGGAAAAATCAGGATGAAAGTAAGCAGTGGATGATGCTGACTGGGTATGAGTAGAAGTGATCTATAATGATATAGAAAAACAGGCTCGCAAAAGTAAAAGTAGGTCAATAATTAAAAATGTATTGGACAAAACATTGGAAAATGATCAAATCTGTATCTTAATATCTCATTCATCGCTATGATTATGCTCCTTTTAGAGAACACAATTTCACTTACACAGAAATGTGATAGTGGTCCATCTTTTTCTTATTTCACTAACTCTAATTTCTATTTCCTTTTCTGCCTCTACTGTCCATTTTGTGCTGAGAAATGTGCATTGGTTTGATGCCTAAGATTGAGTTCATAATCTGTGGTGTCTCGGTTGTTACTTTTTTCTCCCATCCCAACAGTTTCTGAGGGCCCTATGGTACATGATTTTTATCAGTATTGTTTTCTTCATCCTGTTTGGAGCACCTAATAGGAATGCTCAGGAATGTCAGGGTGATTGGTCAGACTCCTTCTCCCTTAGCCCCAGAACTGGTGCCATGCTGCTTTTCTGTAGTCTCACAAGACTTCTCCAGCACCCCTTCCTCTTTCACAGTCAAGACATCCATGCAGTTGATTTTGTTGTTCTCATCACTGCTGAAAACACCTAGGACTTTGTCACTGAGTTGGTTAAAAAAAATACCCAATTTGAGGTGACAGTGGAAGCCATCAACATATGCATTGAGTTTAAATTTTTTCCTGCATTAGCACACTCTGCTTCTGTTGGACTAGATCCTTCTTCATCATGCTTCCCAGTTACCAAATTTTGTTACTCCCTTTTTAGTTTGTAACCAACTTTTTGGTTTTTTTTAAATTCCCTAAGAAGAAGAAATTTCACTGTGAAATGCAAAATAATTGCATTTATCTTCATGCCCATTTCAGTGTGCTCTCTTTTTCCTAGTGCAGTACCATTTCACTAGATAAAAGGACCTTGCAGAAGCATCTGTTCACTTGCCCCAACTGTCTTAAATGCTACGGTGGAGGCGTCCAAAGCAGCAGGACTCCAGGGAGGGCAGCCAAACTTCAGTGATGATCCTGGCAGCCACAGGCAAATACTGAATCAATTCCATGTGCAGGGAGAAAGGGTTGAACGTGCTGGTGAGGTGCTTTAGCTGTGTGCCTATTTAAGTTTATGTACACAGAGGAATCGCAGAAAGAAAATAAATGGCTGTCCTTGTGAGTGGCAAGGGTAAGTGGGACTACTGCTGGAAGAACACTTGTGGCTCATCTTGCAACTGTGGCAGTATGATTTCTACAACTTGTCTGTGTTTGTACCTCATGGAGCCAGTACATGGTGTACAAGCTTGACTGAAGTACCTCTCTTTGCCCAGGTCCCTTAAACTCCATAGATTTAAGCATATTTGGCAAATGCAGTTCTCTTTCCTGTCCTCAGGTGCATCAAATCCTCACGTCTTCTTTCCCCATCCTTCCTTGAGAGGCATATCTGGCAGGCCCTGTGGTAAAACTGAGCTGCACTGAGCCCTATAGGACCCAGCTGGACAGAGAAGTCTTATGGCACTGAGCTCAATGCAAAAGCATGGATTTATATAGGAGTTTTGTCCATATAAGAATGATAAAACAAGTTTCACAGTAATTCCCATGGTACTCTCAACATGAATCTGACCCCTATGACACTACTGACATCTGTGTAATAGGTCAAGGCTCTAGCATTGGCATGGCAGCTGGTAACTGGTTCAAATTCAGGAAGAACAGGGTGGGAGGCAAATTTTCAAACAAGAATGTCAAGTGTGTTCTGGCCATTGTTAACATTAAAATAAAATTTATTTCTGCCTCTGTTCATAACGTCTCTTAAGAATGAGGATTAGTTTATTACTGAGAAACTCATATTCTGGAAATTATAGAATGTAACAGAGAAACCCCAAATCTGCCTTTGTTATTCCAGAAAAATACCTTTTCTGTTTTCTGAGTTCATATGGCAAACAAATGCGTACAGCTATTTTTGCTGGTATCTGAAGTTTGGGAATCACAGGGTTTGTGGAGGAAAAGTTTTTTTCATTACATAAAGTATGGCTGGCCAGTAACTATCTGCAGCTCACTGTACTTTATCTGAAGCCAGCAACAGATCTTTTACACTGAAAAGCTGTTGCTGGTTTAGTTATTGGTTGTAGCACATTTGAAACAAATGGTTTAACTGCAATTTATCCAAGTCTATAATTATTCAAATTGCTCAAGGGGCTCTGTAGGTTCCATCCCAGCTGGAATTCTTCTTCTTACTTTTCTTTAAATAACATAGAATGTGTTAAACAAAATACACATTGTTTGTAATTTCAGAACAATCTCATGCACTGGTTCAGCTGTTCCCATTAGTCTTTCCATGCCATGCTACTGCAGTAGCCTCTACTAGAGGGATTTTTTCAAAGTTTATATATCTCTTGTTTTTTTGGTTTTTTTTTAACATTCCATTTTTTCCTTCCACCTTTCCCTTTTTCCCTTCTCTCTCCCCCTTCCCACCACCCCTTCCCAACAATTGGCCTACAGGAACCCACTTAAAGCTGTAAACTAAGAAACTTCTGTGAATTTGGGAAGCTGGCTGCATTTCTGTAAATGTTATTGGTTTAGTATTTATAATTTTCCTGACACTTTGTCTTGGCATTTGGAAAAGAAATAAACAGAGAATCGTTAAAAAAAATTGAAAAACAGAGGATCCTTTGGATCTCCTAATAACAACTTGTTTTCCTATCTTTCTTAATCAGAGTATCATTAATTTTTTTAGGTGCAGAGTAATAAAATGTGGCATGCAATAATGGACGGCTACTAAGGAGCTCCAAACCAAATACTGACTAGTCCACAATTTGTGGCAGATGAAATGTATCCTAGTCTCCTTGATGTAGGGATTGCATTTTTGACTTGTGTACTTAACTGGCGGCCATCCATATTATCATACCTTGTAAATTACCAGAAATAAAAACTTGTGCTGTGATTCATGGGTAAGCCTGGGGGGGTTGGTTAGTAATGCATGGCATTGTTTGGCCCACTGCCTTTGGTGCTTCATCAGGCATCTAATCAGGAGTGGTACCATCACAGTTCCCATTTGTCCATTTGCACTCACATCTTCTTATTGTAGCCTCTTTCAGCCACACTGTGAGTGGGAGATATCAGGGCTAGGATCAGGATTACACAGTATCAGATCTGGAGCTTGTTTGGAAAATCACACTGTACAAAGTGTTTACGTCTGACTGGCTTACCTGTAAAAATATTGCCTGTAAAACCCATTCTGCACTGCAAGTGAATGTAGAAAAAATGATCAGTTCAGTTTTGTTTTGTGCCTCAGGTATCATCTAACTCATCAAATCAGAAGAAAAAGGAAGTTTGGCCTTTCTGATCACTTGCAATGAGGACATAACAACTGCCGTATGGATCTAGCCTGAGGTCTCCTCCTACTATTGTACGTTTTTTGACATAGACTCATAAGTGGAGGGACGCTGACAGGTTTACTTGTGGGAAAACACATTTCTGGAGTGATTAGAGGCATAGCTACTGGGCTGATATGGCAACATTCTTGCTGGGGCTCTCTTCATCCAGCTTCCAGAGGGTGGTATGAAATGAATCCATTCAGCTCCTCAGGCTCATTTATAAATAAATCCAGGAAAATTATTTTACCAAATATTCTTGGAAAAGAAGGTATTAGGAATAGAAAAGTTACAATCACTTGTCCTTTCCATTTTTTTTTTCTTTTTATTTCTGTCTGAAATTATATTGTTCTCAAAGCTGGGATTTGGCACTTGATGTTTGCAGTGGACTGGGAGCAGACTCTGCCAGTCACCATGTCCCTTCCAAGAGGTGCTGAACTGAGCAGCTTCCACCCTAGAGGGAAAGGCTTCTTAACCTTAGGATCAGCTGTGATCAATGAAGTGTAGCCTTTAGCTGTGTCTACGCCATGCAGTGTTCCTGGAACAGTCAGGTGAGTCAGGAGGGTAAAAATGCATTTGGGGATATACGGCAAAACTTAAATCAAAAACATTTCCTGTACACAGGTAGGTGCAATTCATTTTCCCCTAGTTTCTGCATAATTATGACTAAGTGTTAAAAGATCTGCTGCTTTGGCTTCTCACACAGTTTCAGAAATTATTTTATGGCTTTTTTTTCAAACTCAGGCTTGTGCATCCTCCAAGTTGCTCTTTCCAAGGGACAATACTGAAATAAATAAATTAAAACATCCATGGCATTTGTGTAAGCCTTGAAATTGACTGAAGTTTAAAACAAATAGCCCCATAAACGGGTCCTCAGATAAAAAGCTGATGTAACTTAGCTGAGAGTGGGATCAGAAAAATTCCTGTTATCCATTTTAATTACATAGAAAGATGTAAAGACAGATTACAATTAAATTTCTGAGCTGTGTTCAATACAATTGCTTCCATTTACACTAGCACAAGCAAAGAAAGGCTGGGACCATTTTTACTACTATGGATATTTTAAATAGTTTAGTAAAACTGACACATCTAGATCTCTTATCACTTCACTATGGTAGAGTTTTATAAGCAGGAATGAAATTCTTTCAGCAATGTCCTTGCTGGAAAGACTGTTCCCATTTCACAGACAGGGAGCTGAAGCATTTAGGTCAACAGTGTAACCCAAAGCCCAGCTTTTAACATTCTTATGAAAGACATTTGGCTCATTTAATTGTGAATTGAAGGTAAATTTGCTGACATATAAGCCAGAATATAATTCTGTAGTTTCTTCGTAAGGCAGCTGTGCCCAAGCATATCACTCAAGGATAATGCAAAAAAGCCTTAGCCATAAATTTCAGTTTTGCAGAACATTTTTTGTTGCACCCCTGGACTCTTCCAGCCTATTCACAGTCTGGGGCATTGAAACCAGTGACATCATGGAGGTCAGTTTCTAAAAACACCAGTAGGGCTAGCACAGAGCTGGTTTTGGAGAGAGCTGTGCCATCTGGAGAGAGACGTTGGTGGCTCCCACCTTCTGGCTTATTCTGAGAGCAGCAGGAGCTTCTGCCTTGTACAGATGCAATTTAATGATGATAGAAAATGGTAGCATATTGTTTCTGTAAGAGGCAGTCTCTCATGGATCCCACAGCGTTCTTACCAGCATGTTTAACCTCTAATCTGGGAAAGAAAAATACCATCTGGTACACACCATCCTTGAAAGTTTGCTGTCCCCTGCCTTGATGTGTACCTGGAGAGCTCATCTAAGTGCTGCACTGAGTTAGCTGTGCTGCATAAACCTGTCCAGGCCCCAGAAGAAGTGGAGCAACATTAGTGTGATGTGCTGAGTCAATACAGCTGACTTTGCAGCAGGGTTTAATGGTGGTGCAGAATGCCATGTTTGCCTGGCTAGGCTGCTTCCAGTAAGGGAACTGACTTATGTAGTTGTTAAGTATCTGACCAGAACTGCACCAGGGCACGCTGGCAGATCCATAAACTTTTAATGTTTAATGAAGAATATTTTGCTTCTTGATTTTGTTTATCTTGTCAGGGAAGTGTCACACTTTCTGCCCTTGTTTGCCTATTTATGCAGTGTTAATCCTTTCTTCACTATTGCGGTAAGAAGGATTCTGGCACGAATAAGAACTTGCTGTTAAGCCCTGACAACCCTGGCTCGGTGCTGTCTGTGCCTTACCTCTGCATTGTGTCTGTAGCAGAGAGCACAGGAGGGGCTGTGTGTACACTCAGTCAAAATCTACTGTCAACTGGCCTAAGGCTGAATCACCACAGTCTCAGTACATGTCCCTGGGTAAACAGGACTGTGCTGCCAGAAACTAAGATGTTCTGTTTCTGGTCCAAGTGGGATCTCCCTGCCTTAGGCAACCTGCTGACCTGAGCTCAGGGATCATCAGACTGGTGCCAAACATGATGTGGAAAACGGGCTGAGCACACTGAAGCCCCAGGCTCCATGGGCACCCACCCACCTCTGCAGAAGCTGGGATGACAGGCATGGCCCACCACACCCAGTTTTCTCCTTAGAGGTGGTCAAAAAATTGCCTATGCTGTCTGTATTTCTGGTCATGAGGGAAGGACATTGGAACAGTTTTTAGTGAGTAAATACCATGCCTTGGATTTGCCTTGCTGGAGAAGACACTGCTGTGTGAACACGTAGCTTGTTCCGCTACCCCTGTGAAAGAAATGAGGTGAGACTTACAGGTGTGACCTCATGAGCTCCTGCTGAGCATATGAATCAGAACCCCAGCCCAGTGACGGCATATGTCCCTTGCAAAGAATTAATTCTTTCTCATGCCAGTTCCACAGTTCTTTAGTAATAAAGTGTCCTCTCACAGGCAAAGTGAAACTGTTAGATAGAAGTTTTAAGAAGGCGGCTGGATTACAGGCTTTTGTGTGCACAGGAGCAGACCTAACTGGCTGCTGCTGTGGTCTGTTTGGAAATCTCAGTCCTATTACTGCTTTCATTCCTTCAGCAGATTGAAAATAGAGCTGTTTTGACTTTAAAAGATTCCTCATGTACATGCTAAAATGTGCTTATTTCATTTTTTAACAGTGTCTGTAAAGTACCATGGAAATAATTGGTCCTGATGTTTAATTAGGTAGTGTTTGAAAAGCACTTTGAAAATGAAAAATGGAGTAGAAGTGCTAAATATTCTTGCCTAAGGTTGATTAATTATGGACAGTAAATCTTACATTAGCCCATGTGATAAATTTGAGCAAGTAGACTGCATAATCTATTAAAGAAACCCAGGCATATATATTTTTCCTTCTGCATATGGACCTGGGGATGATTATCTGAAGGCTGGAAAATTGTGTCTGCTGTATAGCTTCTCATGCCCCTTTTCATGCAATACTGTTGAAGACTTTAACAGAGAATTCAGGATCTGGCTTTTCAGAGCTAGCAGAGGGGCAATCCAGGGCATGGGAACCCGCTGGGGTCCTTCAGAACTTCCACTTCCAGCTTCACAGGAAGTTGTTAGACAGCGAGGCTACATCTCTATTAGTAAATCAAACGTCCATCTCTTTGCTGCTGAAGTCATCTGGCACTGGATTGCCTGGAGCCACACAATTAAACACTTTTACACTTGGATAGCAAGGTGGTTGTAGCCAGGTGCTCTAGTGGGGAGAATCCCTGGTCAGTGCTAGCTCAAGAAGTCTTCCTGCAGATTGTTTGGGTGAGTGCAAGACTGCCCTAGGTCAAAATCATTCTAGAAATTTAACAATGGAGATGATAGAGGCTCAGTGCCACAGCTGGCCCAGCACTGTTTATTTTACCATTACAGATGTAGCTTGAGGGGCTGTAGCCTCACCTAGAGCACTTACCTTTGTTGTGTTCGGGGCACCTTCCACTGATGGAAGGGTACAGAGCTGCCTTCCTACAGATCATGCCGCAGTTAGATCACATCACACAACATGAGCCTCTCTGAGCCAGCCTCTCTGAGCTGTGGCTGTTTTGAGGCAGCAATAGTGAAATCTGGTCTTAAAGGGCTGATGAAGCCAACCACCCAGCTTCGCTTGCTCTGCAGGATAGATGATAAATTGCAGGACCACTTGGTGTCTTTGACAGGTTTTAAGTGGGGCTAATGTATAAAGAGCAAATGTTCTTATCACACCTAGACCAAATATGTGAGAGGTCTGTGCTAGTTCTTGCAAATATGGTAAGTATCTTGAATCAACTGATAATCACTTACCTCAGATAAAAAGTCTGGAGAAGCCTGTAGAATGAAAACAGAAAAGGAAGGAGATGAGTCCAGAGACACTGCATGAGAATCTGCAGAAAATACAGAGAACATAAATGCCTTCAAAATTTTTTCCTGTATGATGATTTGCTTATGTGCTATAGAACAGTGAACTTTTAATACTGGAGGAGCAATTTCTACTTGAAATCAGGGATCAAGTCACTTGTTAACATTCGCACACTTGAGTCAGAATTGAATGTTTCATGTGAAAGTGTTGCTTTAAGAGGGTATTACTTTGAGATATAAAGATAACCAATGACAAGACATGAATGTTGTTGACTTACAAAAAGAGACAGGAGACATGAATCACAGAATCAATTAGGTTGGAAAAGACATCCTAGATGACTGAGTCCAGCCTATGACCAAACACCACCATGCAAACTAGACGATGGCCCTCAGTGCCACCTCCAGTCATTTTGTAAACACCTCAAGGCTTAAATACCTCAAGGAACTCCACCACCTCCCTCGGCAGTCCATTCCCATAACTAATCACTCTTTCTGTGATGAAATTCCTCCTAATGTCCAGCTTGAACATCCCCTGATGTAGCATGTATCCTCTCATCCTGTTGCCTGGAAGAAGAAGTCAAACTCCACCTGGCTACAGCCTTCTTTCAGGCAGTTGTAGAGAATGATGAGGTCTCCCCTGAGCCTCCTTCTCTCCAGGCTAAACCACTCAGCTCACTCAGATGCTCCTCATAGGACTTGTGTTCCAGACCTTTCCCCAGCTCTGCTGCCCTTCTCTGACTCACTTCAGCACGTCAATGTCCTTTCTGAAGTGAGTGATTCAGAGCTGGATTTAAGGTATGGCTTCACCAGTGCCAAATACAGAGGGATAACAACTGCAAAACTGCCACTGAGGTCTCTTATGTAGAGTATGGTAGGATGGTTTGAATCATGGTAGTTTGGTCAGAAAAGTACAGAAGCTTTGCTTTTCAAATTGAGGTGACAGATCCTAAAGTGTTAAATTATTATCTGTTTGGAAAAGATTGTCACATGTCCGCGGAAGTGAGTCCTGACTAAATGCATAAAGACTTCAGGAAAAACTCTGGCTCTTTTCACCATGCTTTAGTGAACAAGCCATAGTGTGAAGAGGTAGGGAAGGTCAGATTTAGGTGTTGGAAACTTGAACCAAAAAGTGAGGCCCTAGGCATACACTTTGCAGCCCCTCAGAATTTCCTTTTCTCTGCATCTATTTACCGGGCCAGCCTGGTGGGAGGGACTCTGAAAGGGGCCCACGAGCCTGAGTGTGATACCTGGTCTGCAATACAGGGGAAAGGCTTAGCTTGTGAAGACAG
This sequence comes from Prinia subflava, assembly GCF_021018805.1. Classification (NCBI taxonomy): domain Eukaryota; kingdom Metazoa; phylum Chordata; class Aves; order Passeriformes; family Cisticolidae; genus Prinia; species Prinia subflava. The sequence continues at coordinate 63,324,822 of NC_086248.1, read as the reverse complement.
GATGCTTCTGGAAATAGTGGCTCTTAGATTGTCACAGATGTTCTGCTGAAAAGAGCTTGCTGCTTCTTCTCTTATCCCCATCCTCTTGCATCACTTTCCCATGCCAAAACATTTCTATTCATGTTTAGGTTGCAAGGTGATGCTTTTTGATATGAAAACTCATCAAGTAAATTGTACAGAGTTCTTCAAAACATCTCTGAGAAGAGATGAGCTGATCGTGGAGCAGCAGATGAAATGGCAAGTCACCCAGTGGGTAAGAAGTTTGAATGCATGGTGTTCATTGAAAGGAGGCAGTGGGAAAGAGAGATATTTGGAAAATACATTCAAGGGATGAGAAAAGAGAATAAAAATTTGGAGGGCAAGATTTTTTCCATATTTAAATGGAAAATCCATACAATGAGCATCTCCCCTGTTTCTTGGATTCATAGAAACTCCTAGAAACTTCTGAAATCGAGTTAACTAAAGGCATGCTATTTAGCACCTCGCTTTTGATTGATCCTTCTTTCAAGAATGTGTGAATGAGATGCTGAGGTGTGAACAGAGACCATGAGATATACATCTATGATGAACTACACACACCCATTCTATTAGCATAATTCACTTGTGTCAGGTGCTCTATGTGGCATTTCATTTATTTCATTTATTTCAGCAAGTTTCTCCATGTCAAGAGAAGCTCCAAAACACAAAAGCAAGAGATCTAAAATGTTTTCCTTATTTTTGCATCAGGAATTCTTCATGATATAATATGCAATGCTATCTGCTTCACAGTGCTATGCAGCTTGGTTGCAAACTATCACAAGTGACCTATAAACAAGATTTATTTGACACTAAGTTCAAGCTGAAAACAGCTTCCCAGAACCCTAGAAAAAGCAGTGAAATTCTGTATACTCACTCCAAGGAGGCTTGTACATGCTTTCAAATATGCATACGTTTATGCACAGATATAATCATGTATCATATTCCTGCTGACCATCTGTTTGCTTCCTGTGAGCTCTGAAATGATTCAGTTGCTGTGCCTTTGGGGAAAGCATTGGGTAAGACCTGCATGTAAATGTGAAAGGACTCATTTGGGGATAGCTAACTCCCATGTGCTGGGACGTGTCATTCCGTGCCTGGCTCCAGTGAGCCCTCCTGGTTGTGCAGCCAAGATGGCCCTGAGATCCACCACCAAAGCTGGAGTGGTGGGACCACCTCACAGCAAGGTTGGGTGTGAAATGTAGACAACATCTGACTTAATTTAGGTTGTCTGCAGGAGCTAGTGGGGTTCAGGAACACAGAGAAAGCAAGTGGGGTTTGGTACCACTTGTCTGAGACAAAAACGTGTTTTATATCTATAGCCATATCACCTATATCTCTATCTCTATATCTATATCTATCTATATCTATCTATATCTATATCTAATCTATATCTATATCACAAACACATGTTTGTGTCATTGTGGGACAATGCAGACAATAAACCAGAAGCATACAAAGAGGATCTGTAGCCACTTTTATTTAGGTGGGAATGATCAATTTGAAAAATAGAATATGCTTAAAAGGAGAGACACTGAGTCCAAACTGTGTAAGAATTATAAGAATACTGCCTTCATGTATGTCACTCTGGTGAAATCTGGCTGTCAGTTGGAGCTTGATCTAAGGCAGATTTACCTGTCCATATCCATGTAACAAGTGCAATATTACATTACCAGTACATCTCTACTTTTTCAAAGTTAATACAGTTGAGAATTTCAGATAGATCCAAAAAGACCTCACAGCTGGCAGTCATGAAGCTGTTAATTTATATTTCTTCAATTCCATGTTCTGTGTAATGTTTTCTGTTTTCTTCCCAATGCAAAATGTACCTCTGTCCACCTTTATAACCAAAAGTATATTGCTGTCCCAAAAACCTGCACTGCATTTTGTATGATGGGTTTTATTTCTTGCCTGATTTAGTAACTGTTATAAACGCCAGGACAAATTTATTGCCAAATTCAATAGTTTGGTTTATTAACATCTAAATCACAAAATTTAGAATCAAATTATAACAATTTCAAACAATAAAAACAAAACAATACGAACCCCACGAACAGCAAACTTACTTGACCGAAGTTTTCCCGGGAAAAGTAGAGCCAAGGGTGACCCCAGAGACACAGGACCTGGCAGCCTTGTCTCTAGCTGGGTTCACAAACTTGCCCACCTAAAGACCCAACTTAAATACACTTAGTTTCCCCCTCGGCAACTTTCCTCCCATTGTTTCTCTAATCATCGACCATTAACTTTATTTACATTAATTCCCGAAAGGGTCCCCGGGCACATTCAAATGCTAATGTCCAGAGTTAGTCTTTGCTTTGAGTAACTGTCGTAGAGGTGTGTGATGACCGGTGTAAGTCCTCGCTGGCACGTCTTTGCTGGCACGTAGCGTTTGACCTGTTGCGAGTCCCAATGAGTTGAGCTGCACGTAGGCAGGGGCAAGTCGTTCTCACCTTCCATTTTTGGAACCCGGAAGATCAGGGAGGTGCTTTACAGAAATTCATACAATATATATCACAGTTCCCAATCTATAATTATTTATAAAACATGAATTAAATAACCATATTTCTCACAACTCCCCCATTTCTTTTCTTTTGTCAATAATTTTAATTCATGTTTTGTATTTAACTTAATTGTTTTCCTCTCTCGAGTTTCCCGTTCCTTGGAGAAACACCTGACCAGCGATTCCTGAACCATGTTTGCCTTTTCTGCTTTTCTTCTATCTTTCCAATTCCCATGTCCCTGACTGCCTTTGAGTGCCAGCTAGTTACTTGTGTCTTAACAGGGGTAACTTTTTGGAGGAGCCTTATGTCACACTCCCTAGAGTGATCCGCAGAGGCTTCCCTCTGTCTGGCCCAGCGTCTGTCGGGTTGCAACCGAACAACGGGGAAGTTTCTTCGCGACAGCAGGGGCTCTCTGCTCGGACCCTCGGGGTGGTTCGGACGGCACACTTCCTTTTTTAAAAATTCCCCACCGAGATTACTTTACTTGCTCTGCCACCCACGGCACTACATTAGTTCGACGGCACTCTGTGGCTAACACTTGGGCCTTTAGATCTAATTTTCCCTTTAACCCCTTTTCGTATATTGAATACCACCCGGGATACTTTGGTTCTATCAATCCCAAACGTGTGGCACAGTTTAAGAATCGCATAGTCAGAGTCTGTTTTTCCTCAGAACACCTGGGGCATAACCCCAGCGGCCCCCCCACCCCCACTTGCAGTGCACCACCCAAATTTCAAGACAATAATTGTATTTGAAATGGATATATGGATTGCAGGGGGGCATCCAGGTTCAGAGCAGCGCATGGATATTTCTTCTGCCATTTGTTTCTGATATCCTGGGGTTGGAGTTCTTTCTCTTTAAATTTCTGGAGCTCCGGATTCACCCTTCCTGATGTTCTAACACCTTCTTTCTGGTTACCCTTCCCTCTCTCAGTCCTCCTTGTCGGGTGGTTATTAAGTTTCTTTTGAGGCTCCTCTAGGCTGCAGCTTAATGTTTCCAGGGTGTTGGCATCCTCGGTGCAGCCGGACCCTCAGATCTCCGGGGGAAGAGATGACCTTCCATTCGGGGTTTTCCCTCGGGGCTGTTAGTTTCTTAACCCTGGAGGCGTGTGTCCAGCCTCTTTCAGCTGTTCGGATGGTTGTATCTGTAGTTAAAAGGACAAGAAAGGGTCCCTCCTAATGAGGGGTTAATGACACCGCTTTCTAAGCTCTGATCAGTACTTTACCTCCTGGTTGTATCTCATGAATATACATCGAAATCCTGCAACTTCTTCAGATTGAATTTACCTAATACAAAATTCTAAACCAGCCCAATACTACAAGAATATTGTATAAAGAGAATCCCTGTCATGTCTACTATTCAGAAAATCTGAATATTAGAACAAGTTATCTAATAGTACATTCACACCTTTACTATAAAAACAATTTTGTCCCTGGATCACTATGATTCTCACCTCACTATCCACCCAATGTACCATACCATCCAGAATTTTTCCTCTTTTTTGTACTGTTACAGGAAAAATCAGAAAGAAAATTTTACTTCTTATTAAACATACAAACAATTCTTTTTACATCCTACCAATACTTCTGACAGTGTCCACTGGATATATAGCGAGCAAACAATAAACACTAAGACTACTCCAAATCCCATAGTATTAACACAGGTTTTAGCTTTTTAAAGAAAAATTCAGTTTAAAAAATCATAGATGAGCACAAACAATTTGGGCTTATTTCAAGAATCAAACTCAGCACATTCAGAGTGATTTGGCATACAAACAAACATTCATAAAACCCAGTATCCTACAATGCTCGGTGACAACAGCAGTTTCCAGGACAATCAGCTGTTAAGGTTACACACATCCTCACTCAGTTTCTACAGCCTCAGTGTAATGAGTCTGCACTGCTGCTAATTAACTGAACTACAAATTTATATTCCAGACCCCTACTCAGCACATTCTCAGATACACACAGCCAAAAGAAGGACGCAACTTGAGTGAGACAATGAGACCACCTTGTCCCTATTTTCGATGTGCACCCTGCCATGGCCATTCTCACTCAGCCTCCAAGAAGCATCTGCTTTCACAACTGCTTTTCACCCTTGCTTCAGCCACCCCTAATGATCAGCAAAATTAACACAATTCCAGAAGCACTATCGGACTTTTCAGCTCTGCTGTTAGCTTGATGGCGACACTTCTTATTTTGGTTTGTAATTCCACTGCCTCGTAGCAATTGTGACTACACTCCTCAGATCCTCCCCAGGACTGAAACTGGGCGGGGTTTCAAGCAGCAGCAGTACGGAGTTCTAACTCCGGGGAATTTACCAGAATTGCCTCATATTTCAATAGCCGGGATTCAGTAAGCCATTTAAAACATACCCCACCGGTTTCCTGGCTCCCGCCCACTCCTGTGTAAGAACTCCATACGCCGTGTGATTGCTAACATCCACGAAAAGCTGGAACTCCCGGTTAATATACCGGGGCAGTTCCCATCAACTACTCGTGCAGATCCGTCTACAAACCATTTCTCACAGACAGGATCAGCTGCAGACCCCTATTTCAGCGTGGCAAGATACAATCCTGCAGCAGTAGCTGAAGTGACTTCTTCCCTTCATCAGAGAGCCAATTCAAACAGTCAGTGAGTAGTACAACTTAATAAAGGATAACTTTAAGCAAAATTTGTACAAATTAAGAGAAAAACTTAAGACCTCACCCATAATCTTGGGGGAGTATTTTAACAAGACAGAAAAAAACAAAGCACACCAAATAGAAGAAACTATTACAAAGAGCAGAACTTACTCTGTAATAAACCATACATTACTTAAATTCGGAACTTAAAACCCAGAAGTTTTCCAAAGCCAGGAGTCACTGTAAACATCAGGCCCCGGTAATCAGACAGCTTTATCTAGTACAATTATCAGAACATTAACACTACTGCTTTTTACTTCAGTCCAAAAAAACTTCACAAACTTAGCCTTTCTTAACAAACAAACTCGAGATAACTTGTGCCTAATTCCCAAAGTAAAGCTCCTGTATTTGCTATACATTCTTGCGTATTATTAAACTTAAATACACAAGCAAACACCGACCAAACTTAACACCGGTGACAAAATGCTGCCTCTCATACATCACTTACTCTCCACCAGAAAAACACAGGCACCAGGGCAACCTCAAGGTTCACATCCTCCAAATTGAGGAGCAAGTAAGAAGACATAATATCAAAGGGACAACACAAACCATCTAAAATTAAGAATCCCGGTTCCTAACTAGATAAAATACATACAGAATAGGAACTGCAAAGAATAAAGAAAAATCCTGTAACTACCAACACAGAGAATTATACCACTTTCCCAACTTAATACTAGAATCTTGACTCCAATTACCATTCCAACACTATCTCGACAGAAAGATTTAGTTTCCTGCCTCTCAACAGCCGCTTTAATTTGGACTTCACCGGCCACATGCTTCAACCTTTTGAAAGAAAAACTGAAACACACAAAACCCTTGCAGTACACTGTCTGCCAACACAAATGCCATATTCCTGCTCAAGCTGACAATCCGAATTCAAAATGTAGCAATTGTTTCAAACATAGACGAGCTACATCCACCATACTATCAACCTTTTGATTTGCACAAAATCCTCACATACAGTAGACAGACAACTAAAAGGAAGATATATTTTCAGCTTTTCAAGAACAAACACCTAGGTATTTCCTACGCATAAGTATAGCTCCCATTCTTGGTCTCTTCTCTCAATACTTTTATCTATTTTTGCTTCTTATTTCGCCTTACAGGGCGGTTTTCTGCCCCGGGCAGCCTTGTCTAATCACTTTAAAACTGCCGCTTTCCTTCGTCTCCCGGCAACCATGGACTGACTCGCCCTGCCGCTTGCGGGAAGGGGCGGGTTTCGTTCCATTCCCACGTTAGTGAAAAGAAAAAGAAAAAAAAAACAACTCCGCCGATCTCGTCCAGGAGAAAAAAACTCTTAAAGCAAAATACACAACTCTAGGGAGTCTCCAAAATGTATTCAGCCTGAAGTAAAAGATCTACCACCACCAAGGAAAAGAGTAGGCAAGATTCCTTTTAATCCCTTTTCTATCTTTTTCTCCTTTTGCAGACTCACGTGAATTTTCGCATTTCTAATTTGCACGCTTCCCAACACCACTAGTTATTCTCTAATGCATTCCAATTCACCTTTGGTAATTTCTGTTTTGCTCTACTGTCAAATTTCTTACGGGAATGTTTCTTTTCCCCCATTTTTCCTCCCGGGCCATTCTTGCTCTCACACTAACTGTCCCACCCCGAATCCCTCCCGGGCTCTTCAAGATCTCCTTCGGGGGTCCTGGTTTTAGCCAGGGCTCTAACTGGTATATACCTGTCTGGTTTATTCTTCCACCCTTCGTTTTCCTTACCCTTCTTCTCTTTTTCTCCATATTTTAGCGTCGGTGGCCGAGGTGCGGGGTCAGGACCAGAAACGGGGGCAGGATTCTCTCTCGGGAATCTCCTTGAACGGGAGGGAGGTTTCTGGAGTGGCCGCTGAGCTCGGGGCTCCGCATGGGTCTCGGATGGCAGTGTTAACTCTGCCCCTGAGAAGGCCGGGGAGGAGGAAGTGGTAGGGGTAGGGGCTGGCAGGACGGGGGCCACCGAGCCGTGAGAGAAGTTTATCCCGTAGTCTAGTTCATTCCGTGTTTCCCTTTCCTCAGAACACAGCTTTACTCGTACCTCATACCATAACAGAACATATGCCAATTCCTCAAATTCTCTCCTTTTCTTCTTCGCTACATGTTCCCACAGAGCTTCCCACGCCCATTCGTCAAAAGTACCAAACACAGGCCATATAATATTAGGTCCTATCTCCTTTCCTCCCCAAACATTCATACACAAATAAATCATCCGATCTTTAGATGCTCCTCTCCTAATTGGGCATTCTTGCCAACCTTGCAACAACTTTCCTAATGGACTTTTCCGAGGAATTTCAAGATCAGCCCTCGCTGAGGTTTCCCTTAAAGAATCCTCCCGATCTCTGCTGAGATCTGATCCCATACTCCCCGTGGCACAGAAGTTATGGGATACCAAAAATTAAATCCTGAGTTTCTGAACTCGATGCCGTTAACTTAATGATCCAGCGGATGACCGTTCTGTGGATGTTCGGTTAACGGCGGGGCTCTGTAACCGCCACCGAAAAAATTAAGCGACCCCCCTGGTCGCGGTCAAGAAGGCTTACTCGTCCCCGAACTCAAAAAGGGACGTCCTCTTTCCTTCAGGACCCCTGGTGACCTCCCCCACCCCGTCGGGTAGCACTCACACACGAAGCGAAATATCACACGTTCCAATCGCTTCCCCGTCGGTCGGCCGTGTCCCTCGCGGGAGCAGCGGAAACGCGACCTTAAGGTCCGCTCTCGCTTCGTGATAAATCACGTCTCATTCACACACACACTCACACACACATACACGTTCTCAAGCACTTGGTCACCCCCACTCAACCACGCTATACTTACGGTCCTTTTCCTGCGTGGATTCTTCGTGCACTTAGATTTTTACGAGTGAAACAATACCGCGGTTCCAGGGGAAAACCCCTGCTGAGTTCCCGAGCCCCCCCAAGCTAGCTTGTCCTAATGCCTAATCCCTTTGCTGTTGTGGGTTCTGGGTTCGTAAAGCCAGTTCGTTCTTCCGGACTTACCCGCTCTGCCAGGCCGCTTTTTACGGCGGGGCGCCCCCCGGTCAGAAGCAGGGATCTGTAGAATATTCAAAACTGGCCCCACGTTGGGCGCCAAAATTGTTATAAACGCCAGGACAAATTTATTGCCAAATTCAATAGTTTGGTTTATTAACATCTAAATCACAAAATTTAGAATCAAATTATAACAATTTCAAACAATAAAAACAAAACAATACGAACCCCACGAACAGCAAACTTACTTGACCGAAGTTCTCCCGGGAAAAGTAGAGCCAAGGGTGACCCCAGAGACACAGGACCTGGCAGCCTTGTCTCTAGCTGGGTTCACAAACTTGCCCACCTAAAGACCCAACTTAAATACACTTAGTTTCCCCCTCGGCAACTTTCCTCCCATTGTTTCTCTAATCATCGACCATTAACTTTATTTACATTAATTCCCGAAAGGGTCCCCGGGCACATTCAAATGCTAATGTCCAGAGTTAGTCTTTGCTTTGAGTAACTGTCGTAGAGGTGTGTGATGACCGGTGTAAGTCCTCGCTGGCACGTCTTTGCTGGCACGTAGCGTTTGACCTGTTGCGAGTCCCAATGAGTTGAGCTGCACGTAGGCAGGGGCAAGTCGTTCTCACCTTCCATTTTTGGAACCCGGAAGATCAGGGAGGTGCTTTACAGAAATTCATACAATATATATCACAGTTCCCAATCTATAATTATTTATAAAACATGAATTAAATAACCATATTTCCCACAGTAACTTACAGAAATATTGCCCTGACACACAGGAGCTGAAACCCTTTACCTTACATAGATCTTCTGTTACGCTTTTTTTTTTTTTTTTTTTTTTTTTTTTACCAACCATGTTAAAATCATGGCTGCTGCAAAAAACTTCCCTACAATTCTCTGCTCTGCGAAGGGCTGGCACAGGCAGACCCACAGTTTTGTGCAGTCACATTCAGAACAGAGGCCTGGATTTTTCTTGTCAAGTCAATTCACAGTTGCAGGCAATTGATATTTGATATTTTGATTAGAGTTTTTTCTTATTTTTCTTCTTCTGAGTTGATGATGAAGGAAGCTCTCAGATCCTCCCTTGTATTTTTGTCCCAGTGAAGTAGAGCTTTCTGTGGTATTTTCTTTCCTCCAGAACTATTCATCACTAACACTGTGTTGATAATGTGATGACAGTTGTTGCCAAAACTTTCCTGTTCACCCTAAATCTGTTTTTCTTGGTATGAAAATAAAGATCCTAAGCTCAGCAAAGAGGGAACACTCTGTGGTATGAGAGCTCAAGGTAACTGGCAGGAAGGTAGTTATCCAAGGACAAACCCAGAGTGGGTGGGCAGCATTTTCCAGATTCCAGAGGGGAAGGGGAGAAGAGGGCTGTGAGGCTAAAAGGGGTGGGGTGGGTGGGATGTGCCTACTGGGGGCTGGGAAGAGAAACAGTACTCCTCTTTTAAAGGAAAATGAGCAGCCAGCAGAAACGAGATGCATCTCACCATGGGGTGAGGGTGGAGAACCCACCAACTGCTGAGACAGTCAATAGGCAGATTATTCATCACACATTGCTAGGAGATTAACTGAGCAAACGCTCTGACAAAACTGATTAGAACCTTCATCCCGTATTCGGGAACAAAGAGACACCAAGTTATTACACCCAAGCCAAGTGCCAGATGATGACTACGGAAACGCAAACTATGGAGGGATTTTCCCCCCCCCCCCCCACACACTGGGATGACTCTCCCTCCCTTTGTCACTGGAGTCATCACAAGTTACAGTTTACAAATACAGCTACCTACAGAACATTTCAAAAGCCAGATTGCTGTGATGTAACAGATAAAGGACCCCCCTCCCCCCAGTTTGCTTCTCTTAAAATGTTATCTCGGAGTGTTATCATGTCTAGAGTCATCTCTTTTGTAAACTGCATTCTTTCCCAGTATTATCACCACAGCTTACAATTGCAGATACTTAAAATGAGCAAAATACTTGACTTACCCTTACAGTAGGGTTTGGAAGATACTCCCTCAGGCAAGTGTAAATTTTGTGAGTGCTTCCAGTACCAGTGTTTGCTCAGTCGCTAGCACTGGTAATGGGGGAAGTGGGTACGGTTTCTTACTGTGTTAGCTAATTACCATATTTTCTAGCCTTGCCACCTCCTAAAACAAGAGAAGTGATATCAATAAAACTCAATCACTTAATTGCAGGGTTCTGAAGACCGGGAAAGTCATGAGAAACCGCCTGACTAGGGAATCCCTTTCCAGACAGCTCTGATTGTTTTTTTCTGACAGTCAAAATTTTAATGAGTCATGCAAGTCATCAGATTAAAACTGCCAAGTATCTTTTACCTCTCACAAGTGCCTGCTAACAAGTGTCTAAAACGCGGCACTGCTAAAGCCTAAGCACCAAACTCAGCATCGATTTAGATATACCTGTGCAGGGCCACTGTTTCTCAGGCATGAAAAGTCTCCCTGTAAATTGTCCTGGCAATGTACTGACACTTTTGAAAGGAAGGCCGTAGTCTGTTAGGACTCTGAGATGTAAAATTAGACCCCAGCCCCCTGGGGAGTGAATAGCAGGAGCTGGGCAATGCCATTGGTGTCCCTTCCCTCTCTAAACCCCTGATTCTGAGTGTAAGGACATTACAACTAATTACATGTTCGGACTGTGCTGACATGAATAAACCATTTGAGGTTAACTGTCTTTCTCCTTAATGTCATAAAGCCTTCTTTTCGTAGAATTAGTTTTATTACATAAAATTGTGTCAAAACATTCCCTTGTGCTGTGTTAGATCATATAGACTGGTCTAAAAAACTTGATTTTTAGGAGGAGTTGGATTCATTCACTGCAGTAATGTCCAAGTAATCTTTTATTATAAACGTGTTTTTTCACGTGTCAGAAAAGTGAATGTCAAATATGCAGTGGCTTTTGAAAAGTAATGCCTTCTAATGTAATAAGAGAAATTTCTGAACATTAGGGAGAACACTGGGATGGTTAGGATTGCTCTGAGATTGTTAACTAAATTATCATTTGCTACCTCATGGGTATTTTTGAACTTATATTTACCTTAGCTATACTTGTCATCTCTTTAACACAAGCAAAGGGAAGGAAACTGCAAGTGAGAAAAAGATCTTTCTATTTAATATTGTGAGCCCTAGACAACGGGTTAAAGAATGCTTCGCATATTAGAAGCAGATCTGATAGAAATTTTAATAACAAAATCAGAAAAATACAATATACAAGAGACCACAGTAGTATGTATACTCTAATGAAACGTAAATATAATAGGAATTGTTAAATACATTAACATTTTATGGATACAGTTGATGTGTTAAGGTGCAGCAGTAAAAAATTAAGAAACCTCAGGAGAATTGTAGATAGCTTACATAATTTATGGCTGATTTTCCCCTAAGTTGTTGCATAGCTTTATCTAGCAAGATGTTGCATGTATGATAGCATTTCACAAGTAACTTAAATCTCAAAAGATGCTGCCATCAAATGTTTGGGTTTTTTGATTTTAGTTTTTAATTTTTTGTTTACTAGGCAATTTGTTCATCATGAAAATGATTCTCACAATTTTGAGGCCACACCAATCATTTGATGATCTTTGAAAAGACAAGCATATGCATTTGGTTTGCTCTGGTAAGGCAAAGACATTTTGAAATGAATGAAACAGCTTCTCTTTTAAGAAACCTTTTATATCCTTGTAAAAGGCAATAAAATATATATCAAACATAGATGATACTGACTACTCTTTACAGTTGCTATTAAGATTTATGGTCCCTGAAGTTAAATATTGACTTTGGCATCACCTTGGTCAATATTTATCTCCCAGATCAATAAATCTCAATATTGACTGCAACTAAATTCACCATGCTTCCCAGTGTTACTCTGAATGATTTATACCAATGTATTTTCCTCTCCCCTCAGTATATATTTTACTTTCCTGTGTTCCTATTTGATGGGGTTGAAGGATTTTTTTGAATGAGGAAACCTTTTCTCTGCATAAACAATGTTATTCCCATCATCTTACTTTACTCCTTCCCTTATTTCTTTAAAAGTTCTACTGTAACTGCATAAACCATCCGAGCATGAAAAGATTTTTCCTAGTGCCTAACTAAATGTATAACTTCTGAGAGCATACTAGGCTGGATCATTTTCATTATGATGTTACACACTGGAAGTTATAATCATCATAATCATCCTAATCAGTATTAGTGCTTTCTGCTATTATCCTTAAATTCCTATATTAACATGTGCTTTCCCGCTTCTCAGTGTTTTCCTTCAACTATTAAAGTTACAACACAACCGAAAATTACAGTTTATTTAAAATTTAATTATTTAGTCCCACTTGGCAAGTTTTTATTATCTTATTTCCCTAGCACAATTCAGTTCATGAAGAAGATGGTGACATGATCACAACTAGCTTTTCACTTATATATAATTTTCCTAATATTAGTGGATTTTTGTGTTACCAGACCCTTGAGGCTAATTGAACAAAGCTCCTTTCCTGAGTCCAATTAGAAGTGAAGTTCTCAGTGAACTACTCTGAACGTGGTACATAGATGGTTGTTAAGGCAAAAATGGGTTTCTTGGCTACCCTTGTTGCATTATCCTAACCTGAACCTTTGAAGAATTCTAGTATTTTTTACATAAAAGATATGTGTGTTTTTTTCCTGGACTATATTCTCACCAATTGAAATCTACAAGCATGTTTGGGGGAAACAGGGACTTTTCTCTCCCTGTTTCTTTCTCTTCCATTTTACAGTGTCTAAAAAGCCATCTTTATTTTGTTCCCCTATGTGAATTCTGCCTGTGTCCTGACTATGTTGTACCTGCAGTGGCTGCCCTGCAATCCCATCCGAGGGACAGAACCAGCCCAAACACCCTGTGAACAGTAGGAGAAGGGAATACAGGTGACCTTGCCCCTGATAAGTGACAGCTGTGTTAATTACCCAATACAGCCTCAGCCCTGATGAATCACAGCTACAGCCAATAAAGTGTGATAAAAGGGAGTGAGTTAGCTGCTGAGGGGGAATCATGAAAGAGGAAACTTGAGGAAGAGGGAATGAGAGCATCATGAAGAAAGATCTTGGGGAGAGAAAATCACTGCTGTGAGGTGAGCCTGGGTCTGCAGTTAGAGCCTGCAGTTGGAACCTGCAGTCACAGTCTAGCCAGGTAAAAGCCTGCAGTCAGAGGCTGGAAGGAAACCTGCAGCAGGAGCTTGCTGCAGCCAGAGTCAGTGAATAGTTGGAGTCAGTATGGCTGAGCTGTAAAGAGGAGTAACCCAGGACCCTTCTCATCCTGTGATGAACAAGAAGTCTGTGACTTGGGTCATTTCTACCCCCTTACAAGAGGGCTGTGGCAACAGTGAACCAGAGCATCATCCACGTACCCTGTCCTTGATCCAGTGTTACTCTTTTTTCTATTGTACAGCTCCAAGCACAGTGATAGCTCAGTTAACCAGTAGTAATATAAATGGTCTTTGCATCTGTGTCAATTCCAAAAGTAGGCATTTGAATACAAGTGTACTAATATTTTTTCTTTAGAATTCAAATGCTTGAAACTGTAAAATGTCTATATGACCTGTGCTCACACTTGAACAAAGGAAGAGTAGGAGTTTCTATAATTTTCAGGTTTTATTCCTGCAACTGGAAAAAGCTAGTGAAATGCTAGAGTAGAATAACTGTACCAAGAATACTAACCTGCTGTCAAATAGTCAGCTAACCTTTTTGTCATTGCTGTTGTGTTCCCATGTGAGGGTTGCACCCTACAGAATAAAACAGTTTTCTTCTACTGAGAGTGTAATGGAAAATTTGCCAAAGGGAAACAAAGGCTTCTTCCATTTCTCCCTTGTGATATAAGCAGCTGTGCTGCTGTATGTGATAAATTATCAGAATGGATAAAAATTTTCCTTTCCTTCTTTTTTTTTTTCTTTTTTTTTAAATTAGATGAGAGTACTCAGATGAGCACAACCTCTCTCCCTATCTGAGAAACAGAGTGAAAATGGCTTCTGATGACCTTCTACGTTATTTGGGTAGCTCAGCTAATTAGGGACACAGCAGAACTCCCTTGTGACTTGCCCTATCGTGATCTTTCCCAACTGACACAGTTCAACCTCTGACTGCACCAGCAAAAAGCAGCTTTAGTATGCTCCTTGTAATCAAGAGAAGAAATAAGTTTTCTTCTACTTGGATGGAAAACAAAGTGGCTGGAGGGGAGGAAAAAAAGTAATTCAGCTGTTCATTTGTGAATGCAAAATGAAACTGGGCAAGGGTTTGAAGTTGAAATACAAATAATTTTATGGTCTACTCCTTATCACTTATTAAGGTCCTAAACGTCTGCCATTAGCAAAAGTGAATAATTGTCTCTACTTCCTGCCTTAAACTCTGGAGTAGTTATGATGTGCACCTACCAGCCTTGAGTTGGTTGCACTTGAGTCCAGGAGGAACCTGCATTTCCCTGGTTGGTGAGCACCTAGTAGAGTGCCAGGGATCACAGGAAGGACTCCAGAAATACTTTAAAATGTCAAGGCCAAGTAAATGATAAATGACAGTTTATTGTCTCTGTTTGGTATTATTAGCATCAGTATTATTGCTATTAGAGACATCATTGACTATCTGTTTTAGGAACAGGAGGCAAATTTGGTACCAATATCCTGTAGAGTAAATGATGTGCAGGCTGTTTAGAGGCAACAGTGAAGAGTCCTTCAGTGTCATTCCACAATTCTAAACAGGGTAGTATAGAAGCATTCCCTAAATTCTGTGGACTGGTGGCCTAGCTAACAGTACACCTTGCTTCTCAGACTGCTAAGAAAACAAGACCAGATATGCTGGTGACTTTGCACTGCCACCCAAGCCAGATTGCACATCTTTCTCACCCACTGAAGCTGATGTTTGCTGATGAGGACAAGAATGTTAATGCAGAGCAGTGATGGATACCTTTTTCTTCCAGTGCAGCTCACAAGGTTAAAACACTTCATTTGATGTGACCTCTGTTTCCTCACCTAACTGCAGCAGAGCTGAGTGAGTGAAGAGGGTGGTTAGACCCTTGAGAAACTGTAAGAAGAATTTATCTGCCACTTGTTTGTGCAAACTGGATTTCTTCTTCCTCAACAATAAGAGGGAAATTCCTTCTATAGGTCCTACAAATAATATTTAGAGCCACTTCAAGGCATCCAGGCACATGTGTTACGCTTCAAAATCCTGCTTCTGAAGTTGAGAGACCTACCAAACACTGCGATGCTCTGTATGTCAGATAAGGGTATGAGGGACTGATATGAGAATAAATTAGAGCAATCAAATATGTTTACTTTGGATAAACAGCAGCTAGTGTGTTGGGAATGTACAGCATAAAACTGACAAGTTTGAGAAGGCTGTAAACAGCAAAGACAGCAGCATAATTCTTAAGGTTCGAGTAGATTCGGCTAAAGAGTAAAGGCTTGTTTACACCAAGAAATTCACTGTTATAATTATGCAGCATAATTATAATTATCCTGGAATTATTCTCAAGGAAGAGTGTCCACATGGGGACTCATATAAAGTTGCTACTGAATTTCTCTGTGTAGACAAGCCTCAGCAAAAGAAAGGATTGTTTTTGTGTAAAGTCTCTGTGTGCTACTGTTACTACTACCACAGTGCAATACAAAACAGAGAATGTAAATTGTAGTCATAGCTTTTAGTTGATTTAATCTATCTAGTTCAAACCTTGTCCCCAGAGACAGACCCCCTACTAGCATTGGATTGTGTGGTGCATATTCCCATTTCATATGAAAAGTCTTTGCACTTTTCAGTCCCTTGATTCATCTAAGCCTGTGTCCTGCTCTGCAGTTTAGCTCAGCTAAATAGCTTACATGACAATAGCTCACTCTCTGCCCCTGTGGCACTGTCATCCACAGCTGTAAGGCACCTGTCACTAAAAAGATTTACTGCAGTATATTGCTGAAGTGTCACTATCCAATAGGGTTTTTTCATACTTCTCTGGATTTCAGTTAACAAGCCTTGAGCTTCCTCTGGGAAACAATATCATATGCTTAGGCCTGTCTCTGCAAAATGCTATTCTGCATTAATGGTACCAGAAGAGACAAGGTGATACAATCCCCTCAGTTATGGATGCTCATATACAACCACATCTATAACCATTTCCATTATTTTGTTGTCTATCACCTCACTGGGCTAGAAAACCAGGTTAAAAATGTGTGCCCTCAGTGAACAAAGTCCATCTCTTCCATACCCCTGTGCAGGAAATGGTGCCACTCCTTGAGGTTGAATAATAAAACTTCAGGATAATCAGAAAGTCCTTCTTACAGTGTATGTGCAAGTAGATATATTCCTATGGTTTGTTTAAGATTTCAAACTGAGCAATCCAGAGGAGTTTAAATATTTGAAGGAAGGTTCAGAAAGCAAACAGCATGTCAAGGAATCACTGTGATAATTAGTTTTAATAATAACATTGCTACTCTTGCCTTGTCTATTCAACAGGAAGACTTTCATTGTCTTCATCTCATTTTATAGATGACAATGGAGAGGGGAAGTGGCCTATCCAAGGTCCCATACCACCTCCCAGCTGGGAGAAGCAAACTGGTATGCAATAGCTATTGGACAGGTATTGCTGAGAGGCTATGCACCAAGGAAAAGTTCATAATGAGATGTATTTTAAATACTTTAAGAGTGCATACTCTTAAAGTATTACATGCATAAATACTTTTAAAGTGCATCTGACTGTGGGATAGATGAGATTGTCTAGAGCTGTGTTTTTCTGTGGCTAAGACTTTTGCTGCTCTTTGTTAATACCTAGAGTTTTGCAAACCTGTGTGTTCTGTTAACACATTGCTTGTTCCATGCTCCTTTATTTAAAATGACACCTACCTCTTACTCATTTTTGTCTATTCAAAATGAAGAGTTACTTTTTTTGTCTTCACCTTGTCACCATGATTCCTCCTCTCTTTTTCAATTGTACCAGTTTTAAACCAAGGAAGCACAGCAAAAATAATATAAATTATCTGCCTGTAAACTCCTCCACGCCACAAAAGTCGTGTCCAAACTACAATTTGAAAATAGGGAAATGACCTTGATACAGCCTTTCTTTTTCCCAATTTCTCTTTCCTATTTTACAACATCTTTTTATTTAATATCTACATCACATTCTTCCTCTGCCAATTTGTGGACTTCAAGTTAGACTCACAAAATGACTTAGGCATCATCTGGAAGGCACTGTGACCTCACTGTGATGCTAGAGCACAGGTTATGCCTTCATGCTGTGAATGACCTGGCCCCTACAGACCTGGTTGTGGGCAGGGTTCAAACTGGCTGAAGGTCTGACCTGTTAAATACAGCTCTGAGGAAAAGCTTAGAAGAATGCTACATTCCCTTTGGAGAAAGTGGTGCTTAGCTCTTCCAAATGGGTGTGCTGAGAGCTGTGTGCACAAATGGATGTAATGTGAGGCGTGGGACAGGTTTTGTCTTTGTCTAATGCTGCAGTGAGTACAATGCTTCCTTAGGATGCAGGATGTCCAGGTTTGTCTTTGTTTCTTCCTTAAGAAGACTGGAGTCAATGCCTTTCCCCTCTCAGAATACTGTCATCAGCACGGGCACTAGTAGGAGACCTCCTCTGATGAGGCTTACAGCTTTATTGCTCCCCTCCTTAGACAATTCCTTAATCACCTAGGTATTAGGAGCTAGTTTAGATTCCTCTGCAAAGCACATCTCCAGGATGAAGCATCTCCGAGGTTAAGCGGCAGCTGAGTGGGATTTAGAATTAGCTTTGTCTGGAGAGTTATATGGTTTTACAGATTTATCCTTTCCTTTCTTTAAAACTGTTCAACTTATCTTCAATTCTAGCTCCATCACTATTGTGTGGGCTCACCAATTACTAGTCCACAGTGCAGAATTCTTCTTTTTCCCAGCCATTGTTACATTTACAATCACACTGGCTTTTAAAGACACATGGCTTTGTCATTATGCAGTGTTAAAGTCAATGTTGATTAATTCAACCTAGCATACTCTTTCCAGAATTTCACAAAGAAAGTGACACTGGGTCTTTAAACAGGGTAGGCAGTTTGAACTATAAACTCTAAGCAGTGTAGCTTAACTACCTCATCACCTTTTTATGTTGCTGCCTTCTATACACCCAGAAAAAGGAAGACTCTATCAACCGTCTTATTCTAGCACTGCACCTGGTGCAGGCAAAACTGAAGATTTCTTTTAAATTTTCTCCCTTTGAAGACAAGGTTAAATTGCCTTACACACGAATACCACGAATACCCACACCCCCCCTTATCCAAAAATGGGACTCGTTTTCTCTTTTGAAAATATCAGATGCACAGTTTTAGATGGAATGAAAACATTTTGTAACACTCCCTTAAATTCAGCTTGAAAGATACTTGTGTTGGAAATAGTGTCCTCTCTACTGGAACACTATGGCATTATGGTACAAATAAGAGACTGTAAATTATTGCTGCCTAATGTTATTAGTAATAGATTTTGCTGTGGAGAAGAAGTTGTTGAGTCAAATCTCCTGTCCTAATTGTTAACTATTGTTGTCCTTGTTCTAAAAGAAATTCTGTTATGAGACCAGGCAGCTTTATTCAGTTAAAATGTTCCAGGACGATTCAACACCAATCTCACTTAAAAGTAAACATTCAATAAGACAATGAAGAAATATACACAGCATAGCATATCTATTGCATGCTTTTCCTCTTGATCTCCAAACAATGTTTTCTTGCATTCCCTGTCTTTTAAAAACAAATACTGTGTTGATGGAAGCTGTTCATTTGACTACCCCAGGAAATGAACTCTGCTTCTGTAGGTGAGTTAGTAATGCATGTTCTCTGCATGTGAATGAATCTTTGCTTATAAAGCCCTTCAAATGCAATCTGGTATTCATCTGGTAAAAAGGCTTAGTTGCAAACTGGTTGCAATCCTGACTTTAATAAAGTAAGATATAAGTTTAAGTAACAGTGATCTCTTCCCCTCATAGGGATCTTTTTTCCAGTTCTGGAAAAGTCTGAAATTTGTCTTAGTATGAAATTTTACTCATAAGCACCAAGCATGCATCCACTTGAGGAAAACCTTTTAGGAAGGTTTTTCTTTAAGATGAGGTTCCACTCATACCAAGATATCAGTGTGTTTTGACAAAATCATAGCTCTCTACACTAGCATTAGTAAAAATCAAAGGTCACACACATGAATTTGCTATGGTTGCTTAACAACTTGTCAGGTGTCAATTTAATTGTGCTAACAGTTGTTAGAATTTAGGCACATGCTCTGAGTCTGTTCATCTGTGAAGTAATAAATTCCTTAGCTCCTTCCTTTGAGCTGACCATGCGTACTGCTGCTCAGCTGGTGGGAGGTAACTTGTGCAGCCATAACTTTATTGTGTAGCTATGCTTCAATTATCATTTTTTAGAATTTTTTTAGGATTGCTGGTATCAATAAGATGTATGTCCAGTGGCTGGAGGTTATGTAGGCTTTTATAGGCCTGTCTGGACCTGAAAATTGAAGCCACCAAGACTTACTCACTGTCAGCTATCAGACAGTAATCCTTTCAGACCTCAATGTCTGAACAAGACTCTGACCTTTGTGGCAGGCGTTGTGACTTTACTTGGTCAGTACAGTAGAATAGTATAATAATCAGCCCATTCAAGTAGTGACACTGTGTAAACATAATTTCTGCTTTATTCTCAGCAGATTTACTCACTGTAATGCCACTGATCTCCTCAAGCATGCAGAATCTATCTTTCTTTTGTTGGTCTGCATCATTAGCTATTTGTGCTGTAGATCACGATGAAACATGTTGACATACATGGAACATATGGCAAATTCTGCATTTGAAGCACCTTTTTATGAAGAATATCTGTCTGAATTGTGTTTAATATCTGTCCTTTTTTTCCCCTCAACATCAGCTTAAATCCACATGACTCCAATTAATTCCCATTTATCTCAAACCGTTTATTGGCAGCAATCTGTTCTCAGTATTGCCAAAATACATAAAACTGTTACAAGTCCCATGATTTTTCATGGTTTTCTTTACAATTCAAATTTCAGATGAATACCTTAACATTACAATGAGATGAAAAGAAGTGAAAATTACCTTTCAACTCAGAAAAACAAAACAAACCAGAGCTTGGATCTAATTAACCTTAGCAAAAAAAGAAATCACTGAGAATTAAAATCTCTCCAACTCAAAGAGGCCAAAACAAAACCCTCTGAAGTCCTAACAAAACTCTTGAAATAGGATTTAACTGGTACATCAGTGTTGCTCAGGCTGATGTTGATGCTCTGTATGGGGATTAATTTTACCCTCAAAAGGGAGACTTCCTGCCAAATACATGCTGTCTTTTTATTTATGACTTAAGTCTAGAAAATCCTGGAAATTCTCCTCTTGCTCCCCTGTATTTCAAAGAATTAGGTTATGGCAAACATTACGGAGAGTATTTCCTCATGCTTGGATATTTACTGACATTTAAGTTCCAAAATTTATGTAGGGCAAATATTTCTGGGGCTCTGTGTTTATTCTTCACTGTCACTACAGCAAAATTTTCAGATTTAAATAAAGCTGGTACAAAGTTGGATAGATACTATAGTCAGCTCACTCCAAGGGAGCTAATAAGCAAGACAAATGGAGCAAGCCTCTAGAGATGAGTAGAAGGTTTAGCATTGATTCCATCTCCGTTTTAACACAGGTAGAATCTCTTCCAACTGTGAGAAGAACTGTCGTTTGTAAGTATTTTAATTTTGCTTCTCTGGTAACAGAATTACTTTGCAGAATGAGAGGATAAAAACAAGGGTAACAAATCAGATTAGTTGGACATTTGAAACAGCGTTATTAGCTACCCATCCTCTGCAAATGCATAGACAAAATACTGTATAGGTGATATTGGGGTACAAACAAAGGAGCACAGAGGCCTTTCCCTGAAGCCCAGGCTGTTTCACAGATGAAATCCAGTGCTTCACAGAATTGTGGTACCTGCTGGCAAAATCCTTGTGGAAGATGCCGGAGGGGTATTTCATGGAGATCTTGCAGACTGAGACCCCCCAAGCTGTAACCGCTTGTTGAAAACTATAGCAGCTTCATTAGCTTCAACACCACTTTTGTGTGTGTGAATATTTTGCCACTGGATGAGTGGATTTCTTCACTGTAATTCTCAGCATCACTACAAGTTGTCAGAAACTGAAGCTTTTGTGTAGACATAAGCCAAGCCTCAAATTATGGCTCAAAAATAAAGAAATGGGCAGATGTTGCCCTGGTTTTGAAGACTTTTCTAAGCCTTCTGTATTATTCTTCATATTGGAGTCAGAATTTTTACTTTATCGCAGCTTCTACTATAAACAATAGCTGTATTTAGCTAACTGTCCTTCATTGTTTACATATTTTTATGTAGGCGGAGAAAGTTGATTGACAATTGGCTTGACCAATGTGGTTTGAGAGGTGGAATTCCAACCTCTAATCCAAGGGCACCATAAGATGTATATAACTGAGTTTTGTAAATAAACTTGTCCCTTTTCCTGCTTTGCTCACCAGCGTGTCCTCATGCAGTTCTTTTCATGTTGTCTGTGACGGGCGTAGTGTTAGAACAACTTACAACACTTCTGACTGTCATTATTTCTGCTGCTGTTTCTGCTTTGCACCATGCCTTTAAATCCACATGCTTCAGTGCTGGAATCCTCAGTACTTCTGTAAAAGTATTGGAAGAGCAGGATGGGATAATCATATTCTGTTTTGATTTGGGATTGCTGAAAGCTGAATGGACAACTGCAAGATCAGGACTCTTCTACGTAATAATTCTGTATGAAAGCTTCAAGCTCAGCATCTATCAAGAGTAACATAAAACATACCTGAAAGAGTATAATTTTTCAAGATATCCTGATAGGCCTGATGATATCTTCTTTTAAAAACATGATGTATTATTGAAAGTGGGAGAACTTCAGTATCAAAAGCAACAAAACTATGTCTGGACATTAGTTAGAATAGTGGGTTTACCTGACCTGGCTGTGAGATCTTTCTCACCTCATAGAAGCTAGATAAGTGCATGGCAAACCTGTTGCATTGATCAGGAGGAAGGATTTTTTAAATTGTTTTTTTCCAAGCAGAAGTTAAAGGCAGGGAAATTCAAGTTGAGGAAGACAGTACTGTCTGTGCCTTGACAGGAGGAAGGCTGTGTGTGTTGTTCTTGAGAAACAATCGCATGAGATAAGCTGCTGTAAAAATTCACAACCCACTGGAAAGGTCCTTAAAAAGGCTCTCCTGACTCAAGTCAGTCACCCCCTTCTTTCAAATCATCTCTGCTGGAATGGGGAGATCCCATCTCTTCCACTTCCAGACTTATCACTTGCTTCTAATTTGACTCTGACACTCACTAGACCCTCTTTTGGGACAATTCCCAATTTATTAACCAAGAAGAAAAAAAATATTTTGGATTATTTGTTTTTGCCACATTAGAAAGCTGCATTACATAGGAGTCTGACAAACACCAGAGCTGGTGCTGGAGTGGAAATGTGTGGATGAAGTGAATGGATCAATGTATGGAAGGTGTATATCTGAAGGGAGGGTGTCAAGAGGATGGAGGCAGGATTTTATGGGTGGTGCTGAGTAATAAGACAAGAAGAAACAGGCAGAAACAGAAACACAGAGTTCCACCTGAACATGAGGAAGACCTTTATTATGTGGGTGACCAAGCACTGTAAGATTGCCCTGAGAGGTGGTGGAGTCTCCCTCACTGAAGATATTCAAGAACCATCCGGATGCAGTCCTGTGCCAACTGGACACCCAATCCATGTGCTCTAACAGGCCTCTGCTTGAACAAGGAGGTTGGACCAGATGACCTCCAGTGGTACCTTGCATCCTGACCCATTCCACAATTGTGTGGTTCTGTGAAGTGGCTGGACCTTCCCCTTTTAGCCACATGGACCTGTTAGATTTACTTACTCATCTTTTGTGGCTTAATCCTTTCTAGCAAATGGAAGTACTAAGAGAAATTAATGAACAAATTTAATTTGCATATGGGATGTCTTTAGTGAAACTGATTTTGGAGAGAGGTGCTCTGTTTTATTTTCAAGATCCAGTTAGATCTCTGCTACAGTGCCTTTCTACAGAAATTACCAAAATGAGGGATTCAGGATTAACGTCATGTGTTTTACATAATTACCATTTATATTTTTTTAAGTGGGCTTTGAGAGGAAAAAAATAACTGTATGAAATCTATTCTAGAGGGGAAAATATACAAACATGCTTTAAGTCAGCAAAAAATGCCTGCAAACTTTCAATGAAGTGTTATTCTGCAGGGACATCTACAATTTTATAGGATGCAATTTCACAGTTCAAGCTTGGTTTGCCATGTGTGGAGAGCAGGCTGATTGCATCAGGTGGTGGATCATTGTTAACTCATTGCCAGAGAGGACATAAATGGCCTTTCCCCACAGAATTCACTAACAGTGACATGGTAAAGTGGTTTGGCCAGGCGGTTATTGGTAAAACGAAAGTCCTCCAAGCTGAAATACTAAATGCGTGGAATGGAAAAAAACATTTTTTTCCTTCTAATTAAGATCTTAGGATTTTTGTAGCAATGACATGCTTTACAGTTTAAGTACGATGACTCTTTCCTGTCCTCTCCAGTTGTAAGACAGCATTTGCAACCTCATCACTCAACATATTCCACAGTTTCCCTTCAAAGTGCTTTTTAAAGTCCTTCTTCCCTCCCATCCTAAATATCCATTGGTGGGCCAGTGGTAAACTTTTACGTTTTAGCTAACTGTCAGTTCCAGTAATTCCTGTATCCTGAAACTGTTCTTAGTGGGATCTTAATTTTATTCTGTATTTGCACAATGACTTGCACCTATTTTTATCCATAAATATCATGAGCCAGACTAATGCAAATAATAAATACATATAATAGTAAGCCAGCTGTATTGGCCTGAAAGTTTATCTCTGTATTATTCAAATACAGCTATTGACATATAGACCTAGTGTAATGAATCATCACACTTTGACAAACTGCATAGAATAAGATATAGCAGTTGATTCTTCGGAGATGAATATAATGTGCTGAAACAAGTCATTCCACTAACCTTCTACCTGACAGGAATTAATGGAAGGCAGATACCAGAGAAGATTGTTTGTCAAAACCAATATGGAAGCCAGCCTTTAAGTTTATCCTGGAAGCAGGATGCTACAATTTCTACAAGAATTTCTGAATTTTCTTGGAGTAATATTTTTTTTGTGTTAATATTATTAGTTTGCTTAACCACCCACCTCTGCTCTCCATTTTCCTCTTTGTGTCCCAGCAACATTTCTAGTGTTGCATATTTCACATAGTGTTATAAATGTAACCCAAACCTGCAAGCTATTTTCAACATAGTGTTCAGAACTTCTAAACCTTGAATACTCGAAAATCTGTTGTTGTACTTGGCATGGGCTTGCAGCAAGATGTGATCCCAGCGATTCCCTGTACCCAGGTAAAATAATGACATTGCAGTAACACTCCCTTAAGCCACAGAAACAGAAATAGATAACTTCTGTGCCTGCACTGGGTCATGGGCCATCAGAGATGTGATGAAATAAAGTGAAGCTACTTGGCTAATACAGTAAATATTACAAGATTACAGGCAGGGAGCCAGACCATTTGTGAAAGTGTCATGGGATGAATAAAAAGGCAGATGACAGAGCATATTTGTGGAGGCCAGAGGACCACACAAACTTTAGACAATAGTAATTAAAAATAGGAATTATTAATAATATTCTTGTTAGCATATTGACCAAGACAAACCACAGCATCACAAAAACTTAGATAGGCAAGCCAGTCTGCCTGGGGGGAGTAGTTGTCTGTAAAGAATCAATTGCCTGACCAAGGGTGCAAAGAGATGTCAGAGTTATTGCAAAGCAATTCCAATTGTGTTCCGGAAGTGCTCTAATTTGGAAATAATAGTGGGACCTTGTGGGACATAACCTCTTACAGTTTTCAACAAGCAAGTAGCTACCTACTCATCAGTCCTTCTGTCAACAAATTACTGATGAGAAAAGATGGAAACTGAGGACATGTCTGCATGTGACAACCCGATTTAATATTGAAGGTATCAAGGCAGAGCATAAGAATAGCCACAGTGGTTTGAAGAAAAGAACCATCTAAGATCTATCTGAAGGTGGCCAAAAATGGGTCACCCTTTTGGATAAGTGACGGACAATACTGTAGTTAATGAAATCATAGTTAAAGCAATAGCTAATGAATTTCTAGCAATTTGCAGTTCATGTGTTTCCCTAATCATGGAAATTTTCTTTGTTCTTAGCAGGTATTGATGTCTTGTCCTTTTATTACTCTGTTAAATGCTTTTGGGAAACCATTTTGGCATCCATTGTGTGCTGTGTCAATAAGTGATTCAACTGTACTTTCAGAGAATATCTCATTTCATTAATGTTCAGCATACCATCATAACTTATCATTTGATGTTCCCTAATTCTAAATGGACATATCTGTTACAGTTGTATCACCTCCAGATAAAAAAAGCACACTTTGCTATGTGCTTTTAACTATGTTGTAGCTTGATTAACAAGCTTCACTGCAAAGGTTGTCAGCATAATATTTTTAATGGTATTGGCAATAGAGTAGACTCCAGAGTCTTTGGTCAAATATACAGGGATGCATATTAATTGTTATCAGAAGTATCAACAGGATGGCATTCCACTAATGAGCAGCAGAGTAGATTTCTAAAGAGTCAATTTCAGATCCCAAGTGGACACAAAAAAGCTTCCTAAAATGCTTGTTTTTAATTCAGTACCCAATTTTACCAGAAGGTTGTGATAGCTTTGAGGTCTGTCAAAAGAAATCCTGGAAAACCCCCTCTTTTAAGGTGATCTGGAAAATGTTTGCATTTCCACACTACAGAAACATCATGGAAGTAGGAAATGCATGCGATTAATTCCATAACTGAGAACTGAGGCTGAACTCCATTCCAAATTAATATTATACATTTCCCACTTCCATGATGTGGGCATTCACCTACTTCAAGCTGTCCTAAGTTTCAGAAAGGATCTGACAATATTTGTGTAGCTGAGCTTACTGGATAGATTTTCCGACAATTGTGTACTTTTGAAGAGAAATAGTGGTACTGCAGAATATTAATGTAGGTAGTTGAACTGTGATTTCATGGAATTGTTTTTGTTGTTTATATGGCTGTCTTTATACTAGCAAGAGTTCTTGCATTGAGTGAAAAACAAAATACAATCAGTTCCTATTCACCCTTTTATATTATTGATTTTATAGACTTCTGTCACATCCTTCCTTGGATATCCTTTTTTTCAAGCTGAAAAACCTTAGTCTGATTGTCTGTTCTGTGTACAAGAACTATTCCACACATTTGATCTCCCATATTTCTCTTCCTTGAAACTTTCCAGTTCTTATATTTGGACAGGAGGCCCAACATGGCACACAGCATTCAAGCTATCTGTCATCCCATATTTATATATAATAATGGAATAAGGATGACTTGCACTTTGTCCTTTTTGTTCTTTTTAGTTGATCCAACAGGTAATGTACTTTTAGAAGTCCTCCTGATTAGCAAATTGACACTTTTTCCTTGCCATTATTTAACTAGCTGTATCTAAGATCTTAGGTATCAATGATTTATGTAGAACCTCAAAAAGAATTGATCACATTTTCACATTTCCCATGAGTAACCTCTAGGACTTCGGTGGCCTCATGCAAGTGGTAAGAGTTTCTGAATCATGTGCTGCTTTAAATGACAATTGCTTTGTCCGAAGTACTAACTATATGAAACACAAAAGACATCTCGCTAGTTGCCCAATTCCCACATTTATCTTCTATAAAAGTAAAAGTAGTTTATTATATGATTGTTGCGACATACCTCATTTTGAACATATTGTATCTTTTAAGATCGGTTTTCTGTATGATTTTCTCCATGATTTTGGGTGGAAAAAACTCCTAATTCTGTTGAGTTCCATGAGAAGAATGATTTCAAGGGAAATTTGCTCTGAGGTTTTGAAATCGTTTGGATCTGAAGCTCCCAGTGAGACTGAAAAGGGTAAAGTTGAAACTGCATGGACTCGAATCAAGAAAAAATGTACAGATAAACTCCCCATGAGAGCAACCTCTTGAGTTTCAATGAAATCTAGTGACAATGAGCTCAGATAGTTTCCAAGTCCCCAGTGCTTTGCCTGCAGCATGAAATTACCAACTCTATTTTCATTCTTACCTCGACTTGGTTTTCATGGTTCATTGTGCAAGAATGAACAATGATTTCTTTTGTCAGTCATCCAACTGAAAATTGTTTTGCTTATTATTCAATATAAATTGTTCCTCTGCTAAAACATAAGATATCAGCATGTGAGGATTTATTGCCCAATTTTACCTCTCACAATTCTAAAACATGAGAACAGTACTTGCTGCTTCAGTAGAGAATGAGAAACATGGTAAAAGAGGGAAATGTAGGTTACAGAGACAGTATTAAATAGCTCCAAAATTTTCTATAGTTCATAGTGTTAACTCTGGAAATCCATTACTTTGGAAATGAATTATGGAAAAACACCATCTTCATATTGAATGTGAAAGAGTAAGTTTTCCAAAGCATTTTGGTGAAATAGGAGGCAACATCCTGTTGACTCAGAATCCTTTGAAGTTTAAACTCCTAATATAGGACTGGAAAAGGTACAGCTGAAGTTATGCAGACTGAACATATGACATCTGAGTGGAGAATGACCTCTGAGTTACAACTAAGTCTAGCAATCCAGCTCTAGTAATTTAGAAAGGTAGTGATCTTAAGTTTTCTGTATACACATTCCATAACTAAAATCGGAATTATTCTTGATCACTTATGTGGAAAACTGAGAGTTTGATCTGAGCCTGATGAATTTAAAGACCTTTAGTCATAGTGAGGTAGTGTTTTGCCTCGGGCAGGCCCAGAGGGTATAATTATCAGGAAGTAAATGCAGATACCTTACTATTGTTATGAAACTCCTTAAGTTATAGCTGTACTATCTTTGTGGTGTGACCACAATGAGAGATTAACACTTTGACAAAGAAATCCAGTAAGAGCTAAAACCACTACACAAATTAACTGGTTTGTGATCCATTCACTATATCATTAGAAGAGTTCTTTGGTCTGAGTTGTAAGAGATACAAGGAGGAAACTGGCCTTATTTTCAAATATTTTTTTGTATATTTTGCATTAAACAATTACTTGATAAGCATCATAAACTATTATTGAAGAATAGTCCAAAACCCAGAACGGTTTGATTGAAATTTCCTGTTGCGAAGCTGTAGAATAAAGCCTTTTTCTTCTGTATTTTCTTTCCAACCAATGTGTTTTGAAGTTTTTTTCTTAACAGCAAGACAGGTTCAGCAGAAAGAGTAGAAGTTATATTTTTATCCAGTTAATAGAAAAACAATTCAAACTCCTCTGGAGCTGCACGGAAGGGCGAATATAGAGTTTGAGCAAAGAACCTATTTTAAGTTAAGGGGTTCTCACTTTGTTGTCTGTGCCGCCTGTCACAGTCTCAGGAACCAATTGAAAAGGATTTTCAGGAGGAGTAATTTTGGGCTGGTTGTAGAAAAACATCTGTACTTTTGGATTGTCTTTGGAAATTTACTGGGGGACTATTTTTCCACTGACCACTGTCATAAATGCTCTCTGTTGGTGGGTACCACTACTCAGAATAGCACAAACTGGTGCACAGATTAAAACCACACTGGAAGATGTCAGGTGGGTGTTAGGGCTCAAAGTAAATGTACAGAAGTGAAGGGTCGGGAAATTTTCACTCAAGTAAAAACCACTGCTGTAATAAAGTCCATGTTTAAATTTTTAGAAAGACATGTCTGTTTCAGGGAGCAGCAAGGGGAAGGACAAGTTAGGAGTCAAAAGTGACCTTTACAGAGGCAGGGTGGTCCTCAGTTAGGCACTGTCCCACAAGGTCTGAAGAGGATCAGGCTGGTGATGGTGGCAGGCTTGCATCAGGACAAAACTTGTGGGATGCCCTTGTGGTTCTGACATAAAGATACTGTAACCTGAGCAAAGCTGCCATGAGTCTAAATCTTACTAGTTTTGCTTTATGTTTATTGTGGTATTAGTTTAACTTCAAGCCAGTGATGAAACATCTAAAAACTGATGAAAATTTGTATTTGGATCCAAATACTCTTATCACTATTGGCTTAATATTTGAAAACAGACTGGAATTTTGTGCTTTGTTGCATCTCTTCAGAGCAAATTCAACCCATGTGTCCTCAGGCAGGTTTGCAAATGGATGTCGCTTGAAGGATTCTTGGTTTCAGTGGTAACTAATCATGGTATCACTGGATGCCAAAAACAGTACCCAATCCTTCTTATTGAAGTTGCATACTTCATCGCTGGGAATTTGTAAAAGAAAACAATTCTCATTACTTCTGCAACTCTTGAACTGAGATTATTTGTACCCCATCTGCTGACTCCAAAGCAATAATTAACTAAGCACACTATTTCCTGAGCAATTGATAATGCTGGCAGAAACAAAAAGGTTATTTGGCATGACTAAAAGTATCTTTTAGCAGAGATATATTATCAAGGCCTTGATTTCCTATAATCAGTAAAATTCTAAAGTGCCATAGGTGTTTTGGCCTGATTTTGCTGGTTAGGAAACACCATTGTAAAGACAGCATATTACTGCATAGGTCTTGTTATATAAACTGTAGATATTAAACTGAAACAGATGTGTTGATTTCAGTTTGGCTCAAAACACACACAAGAAACCAGTGTTTGCCAAATGGAAAAGGATAAAAAGCAGTTGATAAAATGTTATTTTCATACATCTGAGATAATTACAACCAGTAGGCAGTGAAACAAAATTAAAATCTATAAAGAATAAGCTGGCACTAGCTGACAGTAGATGCTGCAGAGGGAGGTAAAATCCTTGTCAGAGAACCAAGGCAGTAGACAAGTAGAACTATGTAAGGAAAAATTGCATTTTCTATATAGCTCATGACATAAGGTTTAATACTAATTTATGGTGATTTTCATGTCTACAAAAGGTATTAATGGTTGTAACATTAGCCTTCTTTTTCAACTTTATCCACAGTATTTCACTTAATGACCTTGTGCAATGCTATGTCTCTCATAAGTAAATACTCCTCTTTCTAATTGGAATTTATTGCCTTTTAATTTGCAATTCTATGTTGTTATATGATGGGACAAGTTTAATAAAAGGAGAGATTGATCAGTTTATTACTATACTAGTAGCAATTTTGTATACCTCTATCAAGTCTCCTGTTACTCTTGTTCTGTCTGGGTTAATCTCTCATCCAATATAAATCCCACTTTACCTCTATTTCTACTCTGAAATTCATCAATCTCTGCTTTATCTTTCTTGAGAGTGAGTCAACCACAACTGAGCTCAATATTACGAGTCAGAATTGATCATTTTTATATGGTGCTATTTATTTCCTATATTGTTTCTATTAATTTGAAAATGCAGTATTTTAAAGTAATTCTTAAAATGTGGCATTTTTCTTTAAGGCGAGACGCCTTCTTGGAAGTTCCAGCACGCAAAGGTACATGCAAATTGAATTTTTATTTTGTCTTTTCAAGAAATTTTTTTGTAGCAACACTTTGTTTTCCTCAAGAGTGGAAAACTAATGAGCTCTGTCAAATTGGACAGCACTGTGTCTAAGAAACTGTTAGAGGAAATGCTGATTAGTGAGCCAAAACCATAGCCACAGTTTGCTGTTGATTGTCCAAGGCAGGCAGTTACTGAGTTTATCTACAAGATAACTCTTAAACAGAATATATTTAGCTAGTTAGATTCAATAACAGGGAATCACATTTATTCAATGGAGTGGGCAGAATTATATTTTGAATGATGGTCTAGGGAGAGTAATAGAGTGGATGTTAATGTTGTTAGTTTAGAAGCAGCTATTTTTCTCAATTGGGGTTCTGAGTGTACTTACTGTGATGTGGAAGCAAGTCAGATAAGTATCTAGGTATTTAAAGAGGACTCAAAACCACCTGAGATTATAAAGGAAGTCAGTAGCAGATATATTTGGAAAAAATTTAACCGGGACTTACATGCATCTTAAAATGGACAGATATGGGCTTGGTGTTGTAGACAGATCTACCTTTCTCCTGTGTGTCCTTCATTGGGAGTGCAACACAGAACATAGGTGTCTATGCTACATCTGCTTCAGCCTATTTCTTATACTGATCTCACATAGAAGGGCATGCCCTGCATATACAAAATATGCACAGTGCTGGGTGTTTCTTTGCTCAGTGAGAACAGAATAATACAAGGGTGCTTTTGGATTTACTGCTGTTCAGAAACTCACGACTGAAAACTACTATGTGTTCAGTGTTTATCCAAACAGGATAGCACTATATAGAGATGTTTTGTAATAGTGTTCTGTCTCTGACGGCTGTTCTAGCCACATCTCTGAAGTGTTTGAAGGCTTTTGGAGTTTTGTGATGGATGTTTTCCAATAACAGACATTTACATGATCAACTGTAAATGTGTTAAGACAGATCTTATACCAAGTCCAATGTGTAGTGTTACTGTTTCTTTCAGTACTTGATCCACATTTTGACAATGACTACCTACTAAATCAATAATTTCACTTTGACCAAAATGTTATTTCCTTGCTAATATTTGCAGTTGCATCATATTTCTTAATTTATTCTATCTTCTTTTCTAAAATCAGTCTCAATATAGCAAAAGATGAAAAATTATTACAGAATTTTTTTGGTTTGAATCAGCTGCAGTCACAATTTTGTTCTAAGCAAACTGACATCATGATGAGACAATTCATTAATTGATGGTATTATAAAGCTTTCCATTCTTTATAAAATTTAGTTCTGTTTAATAAAAAAAACTTGTGAGCAGCTGATCATCAGAAAATGAATGATGCCTAAAAGCTATGTTGGAACAGTCATCCCACAGTCTCACATATTTTTTTTATTAGATCTATAATTAATCCTCACTTATACCAAATGTGTGTGACTCAGACACACTGACAGAGGGCTGATGACAAAACATGTTATTGTTGATGCTGTAAAAGATGCATTATGAGCATCTTCCAAGGTTTGGAGAACACCCCCTTGTTCAAGCTGTTTACTTAGTAATCACAAAATCACAAGAACTGTCTCAATCCACTCCTCAAAGCAACCTTCTTTTTAAAAAAAACCCTATCTATCTATCTATCTATCTATCTATCTATCTATCTATCTATCTATCTATCTATCTATCTATCTATCTATCTATCTATTTATAGGATTAATACAGTCCTTGGTGAAATTCCAGAAATACTTCTTTCCCTATTTGCTGGACATTTTTTCTATATTTAGGCAATTGGTAAGAGTAGCTAGCTCAGGTAAAGCAGCTGATCAGCCAGGCTTCACATCTCTATTTACATCCCTGAGACCCTGGAGGACAGAAAAGTCTTTTAATTGGCGAGTCAACCTCAGTAGGATCATGCTTTTAGGAAATGAGGCCTAGACCGTTCCCTTCACATTGGGCACACTTGCTCTGGTTGCCATGGTAATCTGCTGGAGCATGCTAGGTCCAATGATGTGGAAAACAAGATGGCTTCCTCATTTGTTTAGCCTCAAGGAAAATTACAGATATTAACAAATCATTACAGGGCTAACAGACACTCTGAAGACCTGACCTAAATAAACAGCGTCTTGTCAGATTGCTAATAGCTGCCCAAGTTCTACTTCTGTGACTCTCCTGAAAGTACTTAGTTAATGAAGATTTTATTACCCGAAATATTTGTTTTTCTCTACCTGCAAGCAAAATCCTGTACTTTGAACGTTAGGGTGGACCTCCTATTCAGTGAGGTGCATTTAATTTGTCAATCATTTGGAAAGATATTTAAATGTTAAAAAAACAACTGACAGTTTTGTGAATATAAAACCAAAACAATGGGTTGTTCTTGTCACTGTCCCCTGGGAAGGATTTTTTGTATTTCACAGAAAGCTCTTCCCTGGTGCAGGGGAGCTGACATGCTCCTCATGGTGCTAGGGTGAGGCCTCAGCCTCCCCGGCCTCCGCAGGGCTGTGGAGGGTGACGTGCCTGTGAGAGAGGAAACATTACAAATAAAGTTGGTGCTTTGAGGATGGGGAAAGAGGAAAATTAAAAGCAGGCATGAAAAAAAGCATACCAGGGAATGAACCCATCTGTTAAAAATATAGGAGGAAGTGACAGCCAAAATCTGTAACTGCAGATACAATGGTGGTAGGCTCATGCGGGGGAACCACAAGGTCAGTAGAAGAAAAGATTATTTCTTTCAAGTTTTCTTGGTTAAATAGCCTGTAATTTCAAAGTAGCCGATTTGTTGGTGCCGTCCACTTCCTCTGAGCTTGCTCCCAGGGGAATGAAAGATGAAGGTGAGGAATTTCACAAGTTGCTGAAAGGAACGTTTAAAAAAAGACCTGTTTTGGTAAGCCCTCTGACATACCATGTCTTTACTGGGGACTCCCAGTGCCCTCTGGAATCTGAGCAATAGAAGAAAGCAATTAACAGAGAAAACACATGGGACAAGTTTACTGCTTCCTCGATTGAATTGTGTCAGTGACAGATACATGTATGAAGGCACACACTCCCCCATCTAGCTCTGTGCACTTTAGTACATAACTGGGGAAATTTTGGCTTTTTTGCTAGTTTTAAAATGCAATTGCTCTTGTTTCCACTTTGGCCCAGGTGATTGGGAGGTTCTGGGTGGAAATGCCTGCATTGTAATCAAATTTCTAAATGGTAGAAAATACCAAAACAGAGTGCTCCTTTTCACATCTAAAAGAGCTGTCCAAGGACTGCAAGAACTAATTAAATGAGATGACCTCTCCACAAAAAAAAATTAACCACATTCCAATATCATCATACTTATGCTGAGAATCTGAATTGCTCAAATTCTTGTTAATTCTTTCAACAGCAAATTTTTGCATCTCTATGAATTTCCTTATTCTAAAATTCACCCTTGCAACTGAAATAAGAGCATGAGTTTCAATTGTTTTTCAACGCAACTTGCAATTTCAGCAGTCAGAGCACACACAGGCTTTGCAGAGTGAACAGGAAACATGGTAGATCTGGACACTTAATACAACCATCTGAGTGTTGTTTATTCATTATGTTCTGGATGTTTTATTATATTAATATATTATGATACAGTACAACTTACACCAGGTATACTACCTGCATACATGATTGCACTTGCACTTTTCCTTTCATATTGTGTATCAATTATCAATATTTTGTATCAACGTAAATTTCCAAAACCAGCAGCGGGCACTGTGACAGACTTTTTTTCTTAGTGTACCAGATTACCTTAGTTCAAAAATGCTTTAATAAAAAAGATGCAATGTTGTGTTTAATTTCATGCATTAGTTGTATCACTACTTTTGTTCCAGAGGTCTTTAATTTTTTTCAAACTCTATCTTTTATATGTGTCTTACTTATCAGGTGTAGTTGTGAGAACATTGCATTGTGATACTCTCTGCTCTGACATTGCAGATGTACAATTTTTGATATGCTTTATGAAGCATCTTGTTAATGTGTCATCTTTAATGATGGACAAGATTTACAAATTGAGTAGAATAAGGAGAATTCTGGTTTGGTCATAGATGGACTTAAACCAATTTGATATACTCAATTATCTAATCAAACTTTTGTTTTACAGCTGAAATGCATCCAATTATTCGCTGTTCATATGGAAAGCTACAAATATCCTGAGACAAATTCAAAAGTATTTTATGAGATTTCTGTCATATTTTACCCCTTTTTCTTGTAAAGATATAGCCCTTGACTCTAGATGTTCCTATGGAGCATTTGTCTTGTGTCACTAAGCGTGTTAAGAGGTAATGTGAACAAGGATAAAGAAGGAAATACTCCCTGCACAGTTTCAACAGAGGAAGCTTGGTTCTGATTCATTTAGGCATAACAAAAAGCTCTGGGTGCACAATTTTTTCATTTTAAGTGATTTGTCTATCACAATATCATTGAGTTCTCAACCTTTTAGTTCTGGGAAAGTAAAATATTTGAATGGAATTCTCAGAGCTTCAGCTGGCTAAAGGATGAAAATCACTGATAGTTCTTGCAGGAAGGTTGGTTATATATAAAAAAAAAAAAGACAAAGTGAAATGCAGAAATAAGTATAATGAATGGGGAAAGAATGAAGCTGAAGATAATGATATTAACAGAAGATAATGATTGAAAAAAGATTGTAATGATTTGAAAAATGTTTAGAAAATCATTCAACTACTGCTCATAAGGAGAGATGAAGTTGTTGGATGTGGTTTTGTGCTATTATACTTTGTAAATCTTTCCTCCATAATGAATCACTTCTTTCATTCTGGTACAGAGGAAGAGTAACACATTTTCCTCCTCTGATTATGCCGTGCATTCATTCCTTAGTGCATTCGGGACCCTCTGGGACTTTGTAGAACTGAGTACTGTGGAACGGGCTCTTGAAATTCTTGGATGATTGTAGCTAGGATTACTGTCTAGAAGGGACAAAGCCTGGCTACAAGTGTCTGAACTATGGACCATTCTCTTCAATTTGGGCCAACAGTTCTGTCCTTTCCCTAGAGACCCTATTGTCATTTCTACGTTTCCTGTCTTTTTTTTTTTTTTCTTTTTTCTTTTTTTTTTCCCTGTGATGGTAGATCCTATGAAAATAAAATATTATTTATATATTATTTACATTGTGGAAAATAGTCTGATATTCCTTGCATTTTTGGTCATGTAGTGGGTCATGGGAATCAGAAGTTTATTTAAGGTCAGTTAGCAAAAGGCCACAACAGCAACAAAGGATATGAAAAAAAGGAGAGGAAAAAGAAAGAAAGAAAAGAAAAAAGAGAAGAAAAATAAAGGAGGCCAAAAATTTTTCTGTCTGAGAAACTGCTATTTTCTCTGCAATGAAGAAAACAAGTGAAGGATCCTTACCTTATCATATGAGCATCCTTAGGATGGGGGGTGGAGGAGGGAGTGGGAGGGAAGAAATTGGTATGGAACCACTACTCAGGGCAGCCTAAAGCCTTTAACTGGTTGGGGATCTTTGTCCTGATTTATGCTTGGGCAGAAACAAATGAGATTTTCCTCCTTGGGGGGCAGGTGGTAGCAGAGCTTTTGACTTAACAATCTCCCATATCAGAGCCAGGCTCTGTTCAAGTCAAGGTTAAATTCAACACAGCTTCTCTGCTGGTCTTCCTTTTTGCAAGTGTATTGGGAAATTATTATCTCTTTCCATGTTCAGAAATAGATACTTTTGTCTGTATTTAGGAAATTGAAATCTTTATTATTTCAGGCAAAGTAGTCTGTAATAACTAGTCCCAATTGTAGTTCTTGTTATTATTGCTTCACCACTATTTCAAGATGGTCATACCTTTCTGAAATAAGTCTTATCTTGAATTCTTCTGGTGTAGTTTCTGTCCCAGTATGATTTTTATGTTATTATTTAAAACTTGAACATAAAAGATGAGCCATTTCTGAACAAGTCAGAGAAAAAATCCATTCTCTTTTGTTTCCCTTTTGATGTTTTTGCATTTCATTAAGAAGGAGATTTGAAAGGTGTCATTTGACATAAAAAGTCTTCACTAAGAGGCAGTGAACCTTAGACTGTTGGAGAAATAAATATTTCCTGTGCTATGTGTAATTCTGAACTTCAGAATATGATCCAGTCATTAAGAAATGCATTGCAGCTTAAAAACTCTAACCCCACAGAGAGGGATAAAGTTGAAAGTAGTTATGGAATTCTGGTGGTGGTAATCTTTTTCTCTTCAAGGAATAACTGTGCAGACTTTATTTTACATTTGTGTCTTTTTTAACTTTTAATTCATGTTACTGAGCTTTCTCTCAGATTTTTCTCTGTCTCTTAAGAAATTATCTTCCCTTTCCATTTTTTGCCTAATGTTGTAGTTTGCAACAAAAGCAAACCACTTTTCTTCTTTTTCCTCTTTATATCCTCTCCCCCTCTACAATTTATATTCATTTGGTTGTCTGCCCATTATAATACATGTATCACTTGCACTCACTGCTGAATGCCAACTACATGTGGATATTAGCCACTCTTCTTCTGACCAAGCCTGTTTGTTACAGATCTTTTGGTATTTACTCTTTCTGCCGCCAGTAATTGTGTTTTTAATTCTTTTGTTTTCTGTGTACACAAACACAGATTATTCAATATCCCTTCCCTCTCTCTCCAGAGACCAATCTTCATCATATGTTTTCATTTTCATTAAGTATTACCTTCTCTCTCTCATTGTCTTATTTCTAATTATGGTATGTGTTAGTTGTGTTTTGATAGATGGTTGCCCAAAACACCAGAACAATGTTTAAATTACCATGGTCAGACATCAGCTGCTTTTTCCTAAGAGTGCAATTCCTCCCCTTTGTAAAAGTATTCTCATATTTCTGCTCAGCTTCATGTAAAAGGCTAACACATGCCTCATGGGTACAAACAATTGAATTCTCTAAGGAATAATTTTTCTGAAGTCTAAAGTTTTACCAAAAGTGGTTAGAGCCACTACAACAGTCCAAAGAGGTTTTCTTCAGTGCAGGTCTTAGGGGAGGACAACATCAATCCAGTCTTGAGTTAAGATCAGGAAGACTTTAATTATTACTGAAGAGTGCAGAATGTGCCTTAGTTCTTGGTGGTGGGTTTTTTTCGTTGGTGTTTTTCTTTTCCTCTCAGATTACTCTTGGAGGCCAATGAAAAATGTTTGCTGGTACTTTCAGAAAAATAGCTGGGGTCTACTTCCAGACATTAAGCTGAGTATAATGTAAATATCCCATAAATATTCATGTTAAAGCAATCTGTTAAGCTTGGTGTGCATCCCACAACCTTTGCACAGAACTTAAAAAACTACGTTAGACTGGCTCATTGCTTGCCAGTGCAATACTGGATTGATGATGCAAGAAGGGAGCAAAAAACTGATTGCCTGGAATCATGAAGGAAAATTCTTCCTGGGTGGCCAGGGAAGATCTACACTGCTGTCAAGCCAAATCTGGAAGTGTGGAGATATGACTTGGAAATTGAAATTGTTCTCCTCAAAAATCTGCCTAGTCACAGGAATCTCCTTTTCAGCAAGAAATGGCCCAAAGGGAGTCACCAGTGTGTGTTGCTGATCTGGGAAAGTACAAAGTGTACTTTGATATTCATCATACTCTCTCCAAAGCCAAATGCTTTTCTGTGTCTATATTCTTCTACTTAAAGCAAATCGAAAAGTTGCCACAGCTTTGCCTGTTGGTGCCAGCCACTTTCTTTGGTTTCCTTTTCTGTCATGCACTCCCTTGGGACACCTCTGTGCTCCAGCTTGTGGGATTCTGAGAGCTGAACTTTGCTTCTAACCCTGGCACACAAATACAAACATGGACAGTTTTGAGTCATGTAGTAACCTTACAGTGCATTCAAGTCATGCAGTCCATTGAAGACTGCTCTTCTCTGCTATTTGTTAGTAGCTGGTAGTCTTTTCCCAAATAAGGACGAATAATTGTAAAATGGATTGCACTTCCTAGCTGTAGACTTTGCTTCTCTGGCTCCCTTTTGAGCAAATATTTGGAAACTCTGGTATGTGCCTATGTCTTTATTAGAGCTCCAATTCTAAACTGTGTTGGAGACAGTGATATAGTACGAATTTATTCAGAGCCACATACTGAGGAAGTTGTGCAAACTGGTGAAATTTTGCACAGCAAGGTCATGATCTGTGCTTTGGCCATGTAAGAATTGCAATTTCCTAAAAATGTTATCATTGAGAACTTGCAGGATTTGCAAACTGAGACCTGAAACACAATGTTCTTGTACAGTCTCAGAAGAAAAATAAGCCATGCACATTTTCAGTCTGGCAAAGATTTGGCAATAATATTAGAACACTTGTCTCTATCAAAGCATTCAAAAACATTTTAAAGTAAACAAACCCAGCTAGCAGCAAACTAAAGTTGATTCAAAGTAAAAAACGAAATCCAACAAAATCCTACAAAATATACTTAGCCCCTAGTTATTGTTAAATAATTTATTCTACTATTACTAACTAATAATGGATGCCAAAAGCCATATATATAATGCCTTAGGTGTACATACTATATCTAGGTGGATTTGAATTTTCAAAATCTTTGAATTTGGTTTGTTTTATTCATGCTTTCTGTATATACTCTTATTATATATCCATGTATGTGTGCATTATATATATATATATACACTCATGTATGTGTGTATGTATATTATAGTGAGGGAAAATATTTAAGTAGAAGACTTACGGTTTGTTTATCTCATCAAGAGAGGACTAAATGGAAGAAGAATTTCTTTTTTTTTTTTTTTCCCCAGAATCACAACAAGTTAGAGCTAAATTTTACAAATTCCAAAGCCGATCCAGACATGCCAAAGCAGGGTCTGAGCTGATGAGCAACTTCTCTTTAGATTCATGCTCACCCTGAGCGGTTTAGCAGTGGAGTTTCCAGAACTGCCAAGGCACTTGAGAAGCAGAAGTCTTATTGAACTCGATGGGATTTATCAATACCCTACTAAGATGAATGATGTTTTACATCTGACTGTTTCACAGACAACCTCTTGGAAAAACTGGATGACTGACTTAAAAAGTGTTACACTCCCACCAGGAATATGCCCTCACTAGAGGGGCTTCCTGTGGGTGTCTGCCAAGGAGAACAGATAGGATGCTAAGGGCTGGTGTGAGAGGTGGCTGCTTTAGCTTTAGATATGTAATTTGTTCTGCCTGAGAGCCGCTTCTGAGAAAAGGAAAGGCATGGGTTGGAAAATATTTCATTTTGGGAATAATGTCAGCAAGTGTGTATTAGACAGTTATTGTTCCATACTCCTAGGGAGAGTAAGGATACTAGGGTAAGGCAATGGCTTCTTCTGTAAGTATGTGAAAGCTAGAGGTGAAAATACTATTAAAGTGGCTCCTGCTAATTTGTGAAATAAGAAAACCTGTTTAAGAGTCTTGCTTAGGCAAGAAGATTGATAGATCTCTTAGTGCTAGACGTATTTTTATTTAGAGGAAAAAACCCAGAAACTTCAGCAGTTAACTGACACAACTACCAGAGAGTCAGTGGGAAAGAGAAAGACAGTAGAGTAGAAGTAACTTGAACTGATCTTATTACGTGGGAAAACTTGAAATTCTCAAAATGGGAAGGAAATGTTACCACAGGAAGGAGGAAGAAACTGGCTGATCCAGCTTTGCAAAGCTGGCTGTGAGATGGTCATACTTCATGGCTTAGGTAGTGCATCTTAGTTGTTTTACTTGGTTTTCGCTTCTCCATTTATTCAAATGTTGTTGCCATTGATTAAAATTTGCAGTTGTAGATAATTATCTCACTGAGCACCAATCTTGTCATTTAAGTTCCTGGGTGAGAGGCTAACCTTGGGTTTCACTGGGAACCCAAATTCATATGGGATCAGTCTCTTGCTGCCAAGTTGAAGGAGAACAGCTACACAGCATGGCCACCGTTATCCTGCCTGCTGTTCCTGGGCATAACAGGCTCCTGGGGTAGGTGTAGAGTGTGTGCTGAGGAGGCCGTGCCACAGGAACATGGCAAAGCTGGCAGTGGGGCAGCCACGTGGGCCTCAGGCAAAGGCACTGTCCCACCTGCCTTTGAAAGTGCAGCCCTGGGAAGGATCGGGGGTTCTGTTACTTGCTCTCACTCTTGTGGAAGGGATCCCTCACCAGTTGTGAAGCCTTATCCTCAGACACTTTCACGCCTTATGTTTGTAAGGTAGTGGAGATATCTGGGGAACCTGAGGCATGCTGTGATCTGTTCCAGATTTCTGCCTAGCAACCAGAAGCAGGTGAAAATGAGAGATGCGAAGTTCTGCACCTATAAAATATTATGGGGGCAAATTAAAAAAGTTAAAATTTTTCTAGGAACATTGAGTTCTCTGCAAAGAAGGCAATAAAGTACTTTGTGACAAGGTGAATGGACAGGACCCAGTTTGTCAGGAGTTAAAACTGCCTCAGTCAGTTGGAGGCTTACCAGCCACTAGCTATTAGGATAGTCATTTCCCCTCAGGAAATACCTGCCGGTGTATCAAGGGTAATTGCTAGCAGTCAGCTGTATCCCCAGAGGGTGGGTATATAAAATCATCAGGAAAAGACTGAACTGTTCCTAGTAGGAGGCAATAGCAACTGTGACTCTGTGTGCGCGCGTGTGTGTGTGTGTGTGTGTCTTGGTTGTTTATCTTAATGAAGAATCTTAATGTAATGTAGGCTTTTGTTTCAGTTTTAATCCTGGTTGTGACTCATCTTTGGGTTTCTGCTGAAGCTTGAATTTTACAGACACCTTTTCTTATCTGAGAAACGCCACTTGCAACACTGGCTGGTTTGTCACAGGTATTCTCCAAAACAGAGTAGATAATTACAGCTTCCTGAATGGCTTGATGTCACGATGTGGTTTTATTTCTAAAATACTTGAAATAGAATTCCTAAGTGACCTTCACTTTGTTATGCTTCTGCCAATTTTTTCTCTCACAACAGGAGTAAAACCCCCTCGTTTTCCTGACTCTTAGTTAAATTGTCTGTGAAGCAGGTAGACCGAGTAATGTCTAGTGGTTACCCTTTAAAGTTAGTTCTAAAATTTACAGCATTATAAAGATGAAAAACAAGCCAAAATTTTGGCAGTGCTTGTTCCATCAGTTTAAAGATTTGCTCACTCTCCTGCCTAGGCAGAGGTCTCCCTGGAATATCGCATCCATCAGTGTTAGCCTGTCAATTAAACTACTCTTTACCTCCATACTTTCTGCAGTAATAAATTTCCCAGAAGTGCAAAGAAAGCCACACACTCAGAATAGGTCATCCTACCTGATCCTTATCTCTTCATTTGGACATATTCCCACATAACCAGGACTTTAGTCATGTTTCCTGGGCTTTTTCTCTATTGTCCAAAAGAATCCTCCAGGCAGCAAGGTGTTACTTAGCTGTTATCTCACATGGAGGCTCTCCCTGCCTCTCCGTTCCCTCTTGCTCCCTCTTCCCCACTCCCACATTTGTTGCATGTGTTTTTGAGTAGGATCCACTGCCTCCTTGCCAATGGAGTGAATTTGTCAAGCACTGAAGTGTGCTTCACTTGGTTGGGAAGTCAGGTGCCTCCGGGATGTAGTCAACACTTGCACGCTCTCTGAAATGAATAGTAAAACCTGTCACAATCATGTTATGAACTAACTGCAGACCAGCATCATTTTTGAACTAGAATAAATGTGAAATATTTAATAGATTTAAGAGAGTTCACGAGCCTTTTTCTAGTAAGTTGCAATTGGGGAAAAAGGAATAAATTGATGAATAAACTATTCACAGTGCAGGTATTTCACAAAAGCAGTTTCTCAGCAGAAAATGAGATAGGATTCAGGAGTAAACCATCATTATTTACTCCAGTCTTTCATTCTTGTGTTCACTTCCTGAGATGAGTGAAAATATCTCCTTTTAGGCTGCTGTGGTTGTCTTAGTAGTGAAGTCTTCTCTGAACACCTTCAGATACTCAGTTTATAATGAAATCTTAAACCTTTGCATGGACATGGAAGTATATCACCTTCATTACTTTAATTTCCTGAACTCAGCAAACCATGAAGCTGAATTCTGAATGAGTTTTGGATTATAAAGTTTAAACTAGCAAACTAGTAATAACACATCCCCCCTCTCACCTCCCTCTCCTTCCCAAAGCAATGGGGAAACAAATACCCTCTCATCCAAAGTGTTGAGATGATGCTAGTTTTTCCTTTGCTTAATATACTCTTCCCAGGTCACTTTTAGGATGATTGGAACAGGCTTGAGGAAGGCACATGATTTGATTGCCTGGTTAATTTCCAAAACACTGTGTTGAAACTCGTAGTTCATTGCCTTGTTG
Organism: Prinia subflava; assembly: GCF_021018805.1. Lineage (NCBI taxonomy): Eukaryota > Metazoa > Chordata > Aves > Passeriformes > Cisticolidae > Prinia > Prinia subflava. The sequence continues at coordinate 63,281,840 of NC_086248.1, read as the reverse complement.
CCCTTTGTAAGTGGATGGGATCTATTGATGGGAAGAGAAGAATTCTCTCTGCAACAGTGCAAACCTTTGTGAAAATGGATCCCCTTATAAATGGCCCAATCCTCTCCCTGAAAAACAGATGCCAGAAGCAGTTATGGGACATTATGTTTCAGTTCTAGAGACTTCCAGTTCTAAGAATAAAGTAAAGGAGTCATTATTTATCTAAACAAGGCCTTTATGCTATGGTTCAGTGGCTGCTGGACAGCCGTGTGATCTGTCTTGTGTAATGCCCTCACCCCCTCCTTTCCCCATTTGGGAAAGAGAAAAAAGGACTTGTACTAGCTCAGAACACAGTGACACATCCCACTGTCCATTGTGCTCTCCGCTCTGCCCATTACGGCCCGTTGGATAAACGGTGTCGAGCAGCCTGGGCCGATAGCGCAGCAGGGCTGAGAGCGTGCTCTATGTTTAGAAGGGAATCAGTGCCTCACAGGCCGTGTGGGAGGTGTTTACACGTGCGTGGTGTGTGCTGTCTCCTCAGCCACGGAGAGCTTCCATCACAAAGCCCCTCTCTCTGAGGAAGCAGGCGGGTTTTGAAAACACGGTCTTTTATCTTTTGTGATGGATTTTTTCCCTGCTGCTTCTCAGAACATCGCCTTGTATTTCTGTGTCTGAGGGTAAATGAAGTGAGATGCAGATTCCTGATCTTTCCCTGCTCCTTTTGGAAGCTGCTTTTTAAATACTGAAGGAAGGAGGAAGCTGGCTGAACACATACTTTCTGTGTGCCACCAAGTCTGTCAAAGTTTCTGTGTATATGAGGCAGTTGACTTCTCTCAGAAGCCTAGTGGTCAAACAAGTTACATTTTACAAAAGGATCTGATTTTTTCAGAAGTAACTTAGGCACTTCAGAGCCAAGATCTCTTTATTTGATAATGGGGCTGGGGCTTATCTATTCAGGGAGGCAATACAGCTTTGCTGTGTTTGGTGTTGACCTCCCCGATATGTACATAGCTCAACACAAAAGCTCCTCTTGTACTTCTGAAAATGTCACCCAAAGCACACAGTGCTCTGAAAACCACATTTTGTGTAGGGCTAGTCCGGGATCAGTGAGCACAAAGTTGCAAAGAGCAGACAGACTAGGAAGGGCTTGCCAGTGTGAGAGGGCAAATAATCAGGAGCCACTTGCTCCTTGATTATGTAGTGTAACAAACTGAGCACTGAGACTGTCTAAACTGTGGGAAGTTAGGTGTTCTCATTTTGCACATGGGAGAGGATGTGGATTTTTGTCTGGGCCCAAGTTAACAGGCATTGCAACAAAGCAGGAGCTCAGCATCCCCATTTACTGGCCAAGCTCATATTGATTGAACAGATGTTATGATCAGACAGACCACTTCTGCAGAGCAACAGTGACCAACCTGAGGTGGCCATGGCATGTTTCCTGCTATGTGCTACATCAGCTGGACACAGGGAGCATGTTCAGAAGTACAAAAATTCTGTTGACTGCTCGGAGGCTTCTTGAGCAATGACCAGGTTGCAGTGTGTGGTAATGCCCCAACACAAGGTAATAAGATAATGTGTCCATTAATACATATCTTACATGGTATCCAAGTACTTGTTTTAAAACACTCAGATTGCAGCCTTCTATACTATGGTACACAGGAAAAAATGCTTAGAATGTGATGGTTCATTACAACAGAATGAGTCCAGTGAATTGTTCATTCTTAATACTTTTTTTGCTCCATAATTGCGATGTATTGTGATGTTATTAACAGAACAACAAAACAATTCAGCAAAACCTTTAAAAATTTCAAGGTTGTTCCCACAAAAAAAAGCTCAATTTTTCTTTCAAGATTTTCTTGGCAATCTATGCTTATGATATTTTTAATTAGCATTCTAATGTAAGTTGTACTAGTTACAGTATTTTGATTTTCAAAGTATTGGTAAACAACACAACCCACATAATGTTTTTAATCTCTCCTTTAAGATTAGAATCACAAGAATTACACAAGAAATTTTTGAAATGGAAAAATGTTGGTGATGCCAATATTTTCTCATGAGTATTTTAGCCTATATTTAGCATTAAAAAAATGATACTTTTTTATTTGATAATATTCAAAGCTTAGAATGTTCTCAGTTTTTTGGACTACCTATTTTACTTTTCCTTTTCCCCCACTGAATCCTTTTGAAATGTGGAAAAGCTTTAATGCTTATATACAGGTTCTGTTTCCACTGATTTACTACTTCTTGAAGAGTGCAAAAGTTAGCTTCTTTACCTGAATTGTCCTACTGCAAGATTCCTTTTGTAGTGTCATGAGGGATCATATTAATAGCATGCCTTAATTTCCAGTAAAAAATTTGGTCACTATTGCAGACTTCGAAAATCGGTGGTTTAACTTGGTTTTATTTCCTGATATTCTTATTTTTTCTCTTCATCCACTCTGCTTTCAGTGTCAAAGTATTTTTTTTCTGGTGAAAGATTAATTTAAACTCAATAAAAATAAGAAAACAGACACAAATACATACATAGTGAAATTCACTCCATGGTTGGAATGATGCAGCATTTACATAAAAGTCCCAAGGAATACAGGGTGTATTTTGGACATTTGTGGCTATCAGAAAAGTTCTGGTAGTTTCCATTACTGTATTAGATGTCCTTGTTTGGACATTTGCACAAGTGAGTAAAGTTGAGCATGAAAGTGAAATCTGTTATTTATTTAAAAAACTCTGTCTCTATCTATACCTATATCCAATCTGTTTTACTCACATATTTATTTTACTACATAACCACCCTACAGTGAATTTGACTTATTACTTATTTTTATATCAGTGTTTGTCTGCTCTGTTCCCTTACTGCAAATATCATATGTCGGAGAGTTAAAAGAAAGAATTGTAGAAAGGAGAAAAGAATGAGGAAGAGACAGAAAACATGAGAAAAGAGGATATCCTAGCCTAAGAACTAAAATCTCACTTGGTCTTGTTTTTAATATAGTCCATACAGAGCTTACATTCATTCCGGTCAGTTCAGGCACAATGTTCAAGCTAGAGACACCTGCTTCCAGATTCCATCAAGTCATAACAGCTCCAAAATATCTCGAACTGTGTTGCTATGAGTTTTTCCCAGTTTTGCTGAGCGCTCATATTAAAGGAGAAGTTCGTACCTTCTCACGCTCTTTTAATGTAAACATCAGCTATGTTCTATAAACATAGCCATTGTTTTTACATTCTCTGCTGAGACAAACAAGACTGTGTGACAGTCCCCTTCACCAATGTGATGTGGAGGTGGGAATTCCTTCCTCCAATCCACAGGCCTCATAGTAAAAGTATAAAAGTAGGTTTTTGTAAATAAACCAAGTCTTCTGCCCTGCTGCTGTTGTTGCACCCAGATCTGTGTCCCCAGTCTGTTTTTCCTGGTTAAGCCTCCACAGTGATAGAACTGGGCACTTCCTTTGCTCTTATTCTCTGATTTACATCTAATTGGATGTTTCTGATGGCGTGTTTTAAAGCAGGAGTTGCTTTAGGTAGAACACTCTTCTCAAGGGCAATTAGCATCAGTAGTTCTCTTCTAACTCTGACTTCATCTGGCCTCCTGCAATGGTTATAAAGTTTAGACCAGGGAAGAAAGCAGTCACACATGAGAAATGAGAACTCAAGTTTAATCCTCAGTGAAAATATAGTTGTATAGAATGCCTATTCTCCTTGCATGCCTCTCTGGCAACAGTATAACACTACGTAGCAGTAGCAAACAGGAAAGCAAAACTGAGTCATTAATGCACAGGAGAAATGCAGTCCTGACAGAAGTAGTTAGTCTGAAGTGCTAGTGTACCTATGCAATCAAATAGTATAAATCTTGTTTATTCACAATAGTTTGAGTGAAGAAGGCTTCAACTCTGTATTCAAATACGTTCAGAGTATACGATTCTGTTTAGATAAAAGTAGTCAGTAAAACATTATATTATTTCTGGTTTAGACATCAAAGCAAGATTTCTTCTGAGCATTAGGCAGTAGCAGCTATTGCAATAATTTCTAATTTTTTTTTCACATGATAACACCTCTTGCTTTCATATAGCACATTTTCCTTAGAGCTGTCCAAAATTAGCATTGCTCATTAAAGTAAAATGAGGGTAGAGAGGGCAGTAGCATGACAGGGGGGTGCAGTGGCAAAATACAAGCCAAAACACATTATAAAATATCTTCTACTCATTGAGTTTATGAAATACTACATTGGCATTTCAGTTCCCAGCATCCCATCCAGTTCTCACCTTCCTAGACTCATATGGGTACACACAACCTTCATACTCTTTTCCTTGACCATGTCAAGTGAAGATCAGCAGCGGAAGGAAATTTCTCTTTCATGCTACAAAGTCTACATGACCACCATGGAAAACTGACCAGAACTAGTATGGGATTGTCTGCAAAGGTCAGTAATAACATCAGGAACACGAAAAATCTGGCCTATTTCAGTGAGAAGTATAATATGCTGTTGATTAAAGGCATATGCAAAATAATAAGTTGCTTTGATGATAACTCTAGCTACAGCTGTTATAGTTCTGAGTGGATTGGCTGATCTTCTGAGTCTTTTTCCTGGTGTAAGCTGCTCCTGTGTGCCAGTGGAGACCAAATGTTTGATGATGGTGACTCTTGTAAAGATTGGTGCTTTCATGAAGTTTAACAGCAATGTTTTGTACAAATATCTGCAATTGGATAGGGAGAGAAAATGTTGGAAATATTTGGGAGAAAAATGCTGTTTATTAATAAGAGCCATTGAAATGCATTCTTCAGACCAAAAAAAAAAAAAAAAAAAAAAAAAAAAAAAAAAAAAAAAAAAATGAAGTGCATTGATTCATCTTCTGTGCATTTCTTACTAGGTGAATAGTACCATCTTGACTGTAGTGAACATCTGTGTACTCTGGTGTGGAGCAATCTCTTGTTCAAATTAAAAATTCCAGGATTTGGCCTCAGGAAAGTTTTTCTTGACTGAGCTCTGATTAGCAAAGGCCAACCATTACTCAATAACTTGTCATCTTTCATCAAACAATGTGTTTGATAAATCAGTTAGTCTGGTATTCAATCAACTTTTTTAGGCTGCTCATAAAATGTGATACTTGTCACAGAAAACATTTGTCAAACAAATATCATCAATAAATTTCTGCAACATCCACTCATGTCTGGCTACAGATTTGCCTTACAAAGCTCCTTCCATTACTTATAGTCCTGTCTTCCTCCTGCATGGTCCCCTCCTCTCCCCCACAGTGCAGGAAGAGGAATAAATATTTTCCTTATCATCACTTCAGTGTTTCTTCACAAAGTTTTGGAAGAAATAAGAAGCAAGGGCAAAGATCATAACTTTTTATCTTTCATTGTGGTACTTCCTTCTAAAAACACCACAATTTTAAGCAGAAGTTTATTTATGACTTCAAGGACTATTTGAGATGTTGGTGGAAATGAAGAATCAATTTAACTCCATTATAAATTTGTAGTTACAGTAGTTATATATTTAATCAAATGTCTGGGAGAGGTTTACTACAAGCAAGAGACTCAGGAAAATTAGCACATCTGATCTGGCTGTGGGGATGGGTCAGGCAAAGTATGGGTTGTAGGACACCAGCTGTTAAGAGTAGCTTGACATAATCTAAAGAAAGAAGCTCAGTCTCACAAAAAAGAGCTCTGTTTCCTGAGGGTTGATTCTGCTGAAGAGCTCCAAAATATTCATTGTAACTTCAGGAGGCTGAATTCTGAAAGAAGGTATTCCCTGTGTATGTCTGTGTGTGTGCAGGCGGTGATGTGGGGGAAGTGAAGGTCTTCCCAGTGGAACTTTGTGAGCTCATTGTTCCTATATGCTGTGCAAAAAACCTGAAGGTCCCTAATTCTTAGTCTTCCATCACAGAACTGACACATTTGTCATCGCTGTGTAGCTTTGTCTTAAAGACCGCACAGAAAAGAGACGTTGACCAGTCCACTAGGAATCCTAATTTTAGTGGGAGCAGAAATAGTCTGTGGTATTTTATCCAGAGACTTTGCCGAAAGGGCCACACCTGATTCCTCAGACAGGCTGTCTGACACAAGCCATTTCTGCTGGAATCTGAGGTAAGCAGAAGTTGGTGTGATCCAAACCAAGAGAGACCCAGGCGCACTCTGTACAGTGTGGCTGCAGTCAAACCCAGCCACTCAGGCTCAGTGAGGGGTATGGCTTCCTTTGGTGGGAGAGGTGTACACCCACATTCGCTTCTGAAGAATGTCTTTAACATGTAATAAAGAAATCTGCTTTCTTTGAGTGCCTGTGTCCTTAGAAAAAGATCTTCATTAGGAAGGAGAAACATAATCTTGTACTGGCTTACATATTTAGCTCAGCTTCCTGAGTAAATTAGCTTATCAAACCATGTTGTCTGTTCCGTCTGTCACTTTCCCTTTAGCTTCCACACCTTTCATGCCCAGTAGGTGTGAAACCCATTCATCAGCTTAGGAAATATTGGTGGCAGAAGGATAAAAAATATCATCCTGGATAGATGGCATGAAATGGCTAGGTAGAAACTATAATGAGTGTTCTGGAGAGAAACTCTGCTAGGATTCAGTCTGTTCCCCATTCTGAGATGGGGCATGTAAGAGGCCAGTCAATGTAGGGACACTGACTGGCTGAGCACTGCAGCACAGCTCTAAGCCAGACAGCTGCATAATGCTTTGTGTGCCAGGAGAAATGAGGAGAGTAGTATGTGAAAGATTATTTTTTGGGGAAAATGGAAGGCACTGGAATTATTAAAAGAGAGAATTAGAGACATACAGATTTCAAGTTTCATTATGAAAAAAACAACATGTTTTTAAAGAAGCAAAAAATTGTTGTGCATCATCCTGTTTATCATTGCTGTTGTTGCATGCGGCCCTCCCACAGGAATGGCTACTTGTAGGCTATATTTAGATTACAGGGATCAGATTCCACTACACCACTCTACAGTACAGGTCAAAACTGTTGTCCTGCTTGTTTCCATTTTCAGCAGAAATGTTAAACATTTCGTATGTGAATGCGTAAATTCTTTCTTTTTAACTAAGGATATAAACAGTAATATCTCTTCCCAAGAACTTTTCTTTTGTGTGTGCACAAAACTAATTGTCCTCTAATTCAGTGTTACAAGAACTGACTTTTTTAATGGGATCAAAGCCATACAGCCTTATGTAATGGTGACTGGAATATCTCTGTACTGTCAGTATTAACTCCAGCCTTGACTTCAGATGCCTCCCACCATTAAATATCTTACGTGGTTTACAAATTCTGCTTGTCTAATTGGGTCTTCAGATGGAGAAATTTCTAAGAGTCTGCAGAGTCTGCCTAGTAATTAGTTTTGCTAAATGGAGTGTTGGGACAAACCTCACTGCAAGTTTTGACCATCAGGCATTTTCAGAGATTTACTGTGATAATGAATCTTCCTTCATAGGCTGCTTAGAAAGTGATTTGCCCATGATAGTCAACTCCTACAACTGGCTTTTAAAGTTCTGGAGGGTATGGCTGTAATTGATTAATATTTTCCCATAGTCTTGTAGGGAGACTCTGAAGATAAAGTTTCTGTGACTATTTCTTTGTGTTTTTAGGGAGCTATACTGAAAATGGTTGGAAGGACAACTGGCTGGTGTGAGGAACTCATCAGGAACTGACAGAAGACAGTTGGAGCAAGAAAGTCTGTGAGGAGTGGTTCACCTCCCAAGCCTCATCTCAGATTTCAAGCATTTGAAATCCCCAGCTAACCGTGTGTGCAGGACACTGGCAACCTAGACTGCACAGAAGAAGTCAAGCAGCATGATCTGGTCTGACGACTGCTGCAGAACAATTAACACACATGTAACTGGTGTGGTTAAGACTGTGTCTGCTGCATGCAGTGACAGGCTTCTGCAGGCACCTGTTCACACTGCACCTTGGCAGTGAAGATGTAGGATGGTTCTTCAAGCTGCCATTGGTCCCCTGCAGCTTGCAGATGTTGGTAGTTAGATGAGGGATGTCTTCCTGCCATGTCCCTTGGGGAGTTTCTGAGCTCTGGGTTGTAACTGGCGTTACTGTCAGTAGAGGCACTTCAGGTAGGGATGAGAGCAAATCTAACATGCAGCAATGACTTGCAATGGTCTTGGACAGCCTGGAGAAGGGGTAGTGCTTAAAGACCAGTGGTGGGCAGCTGTGGGCTCTGGGTTGAATTTTTTTCTAAGGCAGCTTCTGTATAGCAGCTCTGCTGTGAAACAGGGTTGAATTCCTACCTCAGTCACCCACACCAACACCTGCTTTCAGAGGGTCACTTGGATTAGCAGAACGTCACCTAGCCAATTGTTAGGCAGGCAGTGGTGAAAAAGAGCTGGACTTCAATTAACACTGAGTCACACCAGCAGAGGCATGCTGGCTTTTCTTTTGCCTGGATTTGCTAAGTCTCTTTGCTCCCACAGTCTTGTCTAGAGGATTTAATATACCCTGAACCCGAGCAAAAAGTGGCATTAATTTTATTTTAATTGAGGCAATGTAAACCCCAGGTATGTAGTCCATTATTCTGCAGCTGATGAAAAAGCATCTGATAAATATCCAGCACCTGACTCATCTTGTGTGTCTTAGGCACCTGTCCTAAGATGCATACCTGTGTGTTGCCTGTTACTTCTACCACGCCAAATCCAGCTGAAATTAGAAAACTATATAATTCCAACCGAAGCCAGTGAGTGTAAAATAATTGAAAGTGTTAGTGACCTCTCTGCCATGGCTTGTGCCAGTGTCTTTAGTGGCTGTGATGTGACATAGTGATGAAACTTATTTTCTCTATGATCCATAGAAGTCTAGCCAAATGCAGAATGATACTGCTATTGTGCGTGGTGACTGAGGCAAATGCTGAAATCTTGGTCAGGAAAAGCAACCCACACAGGATCAAGAAAGAGACTTCATATATTGAGGACCATCTGGTGGATGCTGTATCAGTGTTTTGAACTACAGTTCAGTCTTATACCACATTTCTGAGATGTAACATATGATTGGTAATTATTCAGGAGGGGAAATGTGATTACAGGCTGGCCTTACTTCACCAAATGCTTTCCTGTCTATAATGAACTGTCACTGAGATTTTTGTACATTTATAGATGTCCTCAGAGGTTTGTAAAAAAATTCTGTCCTTTTGTTCCAATCAAATGTGGAGACTGTGTGTGGAAGGAGTATGACTCCAGTTGGGGTGGCTCTCAGACCTAAAGTGTAAGATCTTTTTGTTGAAAACACTTAGTGTGAGGTAGGCTTAGAAAAATAGAATGGGGCTGATGCAAGTGGGTGACTGTCAGCACAGAACAGCCAGCTTTTTGGCCAAGAATCCAGGGCTTAACTGCATCCCCAGAAAATGACATTAAGGCTTCCTCTAAATGACCAGAAAAAAAGTACATTTTCTCGCCTGTGACAAGCTGATTAATTGCTTGATTCTGGTTAATGGGTAATGGCAAAGTTCCACTCTCTGGATAGCCCTGTCATGGTTTTTTTGGGAGGTCTCTCTTCATTGGGTGAAATTAGAGGGCTCTGGAGTGCTTCCTCCTAAAGGTATGCTAATCTTGCAGTACCAGATTGTCTATTCTTTGGCTTTATTCATAGTCTCTTGTGGAACCCAGTCTTGGCCTGTCTTGTTCCAGGTTGCTTTGGAACCTACACTGAAGCATCTGTGCAGAAGAGAATGGCAGACAATTTCGTAATGTGTACTGCCAGGGTTCTGGTCAAGCCAACAGCTTTGGTCTGGATACCAAAAGACAGACCTTCAGGGTAAGCAAAGCCACCAAACAGACAAAAGCAAAGTCATGAAATGGACAAACTCAGACATTGTTTATGCCAGATGCTGGGTGCCAAGGCCTGGCTTAGGGCTGGCACAGGAGTCCACGTTCAAGAAAGGTTCAACCACAATGAAAAAAAAAAATGGAAATACAGCAAAAGTAGAAGCTCTGAGATCGTGTTTAGAGAAGGCTGGTGACAGGCAGAGTACTCTGAGTATAAAGAGCAAGAATGATGGGACTAGACCAAATGGGGAAGTCCAGAGAAACTCTTTCACAGACCAGATGTTCATGAACCAACATATCTATATGGAAGCAGCTTGTCATAAAACAAATGGGAAAATTATTTGCAAGCCTGTGAGTTTCAGGCAGAGCTGGATTGTGTGCCGTATTGTTACACCATTAAGTTGGAGAGCTCAAGGCAGATTTATGGTGCAGTCAAACCTGAGCCATAGTTTTCCTAAATGCTTTTTAATGGTACTTAAGGGCTTTACTGCATTTGGGCATTTTTACTATGTTTAGACATGATTTTAACAACTGAGTTAGCCCTCATGATGCTGCCAATTGTTGTCAATGTGCAGAAATAGAAGTCTTTTTTCAGGACCATAACCTAGTAGACAGGGTTGTATTTTTGCCTTGCAGGGTTTAAGAATGACTAGAGACCATTATGTTGAACACAGCTTCTCCCTGTGTTTGCTGACATCCAGTTCATATGGTGTCAACTAAGCTCATTTAAGATTTTTACTCAAACAAGCTAAAAAATTTCTAATGGAGCAAACCTTTAGAGGTTTGTTCCACCCTTGCATGACTCCCCATGGAGATCTTGAGTTGGGAGGAAGTGACAAAGAAAAAGAGAAAATGCAGGCAGATCCAACGTAAAGTCAAAACTGTTGCTTCATGCTGAGAAAAAAGACCAACTGTTCTCTTCTAATTTTTCTTTTAAAATACTTGAACTTGTTTGAAAAGTAATAACGTGGCTTACTTGACTTTTAAAGCACATGATTATTTCAATTTTAAAGGACAAACCCAAAATCTAAAATTTGTGAAAGGGAGAGAGAAAATTTAGCTGCTATTCCACAGATTCCATGTTCATGCAGGAGTGATATACCCTGCAGGAGGCTGACTCAACTTTTTTAGGACCCATCAATGATTTAATAGAAATCCTGATGTTGTTCCCCAAGCAACAAATATATTTTATTTGGCAGTGTGAGATGGCATAATGGACTATCTGTTGTGTTATTCTCCCTTTTACCACATTTTATCTCCCCAAAATACAGTTATCATTATGAAGCATTGGGTAGGGATGTGAGTTCTGGAAGCCAAAAAGTCCAAGGGATATTATTTGGCATGGTAGCATAATATTAGGCTTTGCTAAAATCAGGTGTGAAGCAGCATACCTTAGCTGCTTTAAATAGGGCAGAAACACCCTAAATTTATCCTAAAAAAGGATATCGTAAGGTTACTATTTATTATTAGTCACAGCTGATTATTTCAGAGATAGCTTTGGCTGTATTCAGTGGTAAATCTGCTGTCACCAGCCATGCACTGTGGCCACTCTCCCTGCCAGTAGTCAGCTTTGGGCAGAGGATCAACTGAATACCTTAAATTCTCTGTTGAACCTTGGCATTATTATGGAAGAAGTCCGCAGCCAACTCGTCCCTGGTATAGCTCCAGCAACTTAACAGATGGATCACTAGCAAGCCTCTTCTCAATTTCTCTGTTAAATATTCATGGAGCCAGCATGTGCATAGGCCCAAGTGTGCCCCTGGAGGTGCCAGCAAGGGTCTCTGATCTGGGAAGATGTCAAATTGGCTAGTGGAAGTCTGAGGGCAGAAATGTTTTCCACAAGGATCCATCCTTCAGTGCAGAACATGGAGTGACAGCCATATGTGCAACTGTGCTGGTGAATATGTCTGCAGTGCATGCTTATACAAGCTATTAATAGGCCAGTGGCATACCGAATGCTAATGTGGGGAAACAAGGAGTGAAAGACAATGAAGAAATGCCTTGGACTAAGTTGAATCATCAATGAAAGTAAAGTCTTCCCGTTAACTTGCAGTGAAGGAGAAGTAAAATACATAAGCTGCATTCCTCACTTGCCTTTAGGATACACCACTCTTATTTTCTGAATGTGCTTCTGAAAAAATTGCTAAATGCAAGCTCATATAGCCCTGGGGATTGTTTTCTGGTTTTAGATCCCATTCAGATCTAAATGATATTGTATTTGCTATTATTTAATAGCAGTCAAGTATGTTTCTGGCATATCAGGGTCCATGTATGTGTTGGGCTAGGGTTTTGGGCAGTACTGCATATAAATATCTAAAATTATATATATATGTATATATTCTTTTTTAAAGTTTGTAATATCTACAAAGCCTTAGGAGTGCTCTTTTAAATCTGCCTGGGGTGGAAAGGAGGTTACAATTTTCTTACTTTGACAAATTTCTGCTTCCCCTGCTTTACCAAAAAGAGTGTTTACCATTATGTCTCATTAAAAATGTTGCAGAGAAGCAGTTTGTGCTTGTTCCAATGGAGTGTACAGCACATAGTATGGAGAACTAAAAAAAAAAAAAAAAAAAAAAAAAAAAAAAAAAAAAAAAAAAAAAAAATTCCTGGGGAAGAACATACTTACTCCCTCTAGAAAGATTTATGTCCAGTCCTCTGAAATTACACAATAGTTACAACTACTATATAACCAGAATTCCTAATATAACAAATTTGAATAAAATTGAAATATTTGAAGTCAAGTCAACGCAAGCATATTTGTAACATGGTATTACAGGAGATAGGTAATATGCATATGTTCTAATGAAGAAACAAACATTTCTGTGTTTGTCAGTGATAGCCAGAAGTACAATATGCAGTAACATGAAGGTGGAATTCCTGGAAAAGGTTGTATTGCAGCCTCCTCGTTCCTTTTACTTCACAGTGTAAAACTTTTAATGCTTCTTAACTCAGTCTAGTAAAATATTGCAACAGAATTTCATCTAGAAAACCAAGACTAGAATGTATCACCCAAAGGTGTCTGAATAATCTCAGGAGATGAAAGTGCCCTTTTGTAAATGAATATGCTTGAAAGAGTAAATGACTTTGTACTTTAAAGCCAAGATTATTTCTGCTGGGTTTACAATCAGATGGATGGGGGAAAGAGAAATAGGAAAATACCTCTAATGGAAAATTTTGGTTTTTTTCCTTCAATAAAAATTTGTTCCCTGTGGTTGATTGTTCAGATGTTCCATGAAATTCCTTGGTAGATAGAAATAGTGAACAAAAACTGATTTCAAATATAGCCAGAGAACTGGCACTCATTTCTGGAATTAATTTGCAAGGCTGGTTTCAAAACTTCCAAGCAGTTACGAGTGATTTGACTTGCTGGAGTGTACAACTATTTGGTATATTTGACCCACTGTGTTCAAGATGAACAGCTTTTATTGCTGATTCTGTGTGTGACCATGATGACTTCACTTAATTATTTGTATTTCACCATGTCTATTAGAAAAAAAAAAGACTAATAGTTCTTGCCCGCAAGTTGATTCATTCAAGCATTGAATCATAAAAGCATGGATTACTGACTAATTACTGATTAACTGTATCAACATCTTCAGTCAGAATATCCCCTCTAAGAGTACAAAGAACATATTAATCAAGAACATATTGTCATATGCTTTTGGGGAGTAATTTAGAAATTATTCTATTCCTTGAATACTAGCAATTGAAAAACTGTTTTTCAGAAATGTTGGGAACCTAATCTGAAACTTTATTTAGAGTGTAATTTTGCTTAGCTCTTGAAATCTCATGGCTCATTTATTGCACAAATGGAGTGAATAGAGTAGGTCAATTCTTTGTGAAAATTATTCCAGTAAGTGCAAATTTTGTTTTGTTCTGGAATATACTTTTGTTTGCTGGGCCTTTAAATCTATAATCTATTTCTTAAGAAAGATATCTTTAGCAACAGCTATCATCAGCCTTCTACCACTGCTGGAAAATTTCAGTTAAAGCTAAGAAGGAAACAATCGTCATGTTCTAGTAAAACATTAAAAACCTGGAACATGCCATCTGGCTAATCATGAAGTTTTTAATTTTTGATGACTGCTACAAATAATAAAAAAAATCAAAATAGGAAGTAGATTCTAACTGGAGTTATTTTCTTTTTGTAGACATTAAAAAAAAAGTTGAGATCTTCAAAAAAAGGTCAACAATTTTTCCATGTAAAAAATATATATAAAACCTGATCTGTTCCAGGGAGCAACTTTGGCTCTTGGCAGTCTGTTTTCAACAAGAAGCAAATGATGAAAAAACTCTCAATTTTTAGTTTTAGTAGCATTTTATTAGTATTTATTTCACAGTCATTCTGTTTGCTAGATAAGTGAGAAGTGAATTTCACAAACATGAGTGTTAATTATAGTAAGTTAAAATAATCAGCTGAAAGTTCTCATTTCCACTTTGAGACCAAAATAGCCTATCTTGTGACATTTTGACATATCTCTTTAAAACCCTCTGCTAAATCAGGATAATAAGAAATAAATATGTGAAAAGAGAGAGCATAGGAAAAATAATATTTTTAAGTATCTGAGAAGGCTTGAATTACCTTATTATTTTCACCAATGTTTATGGTCAATTCTTCAGTAGAGTGGAATTTTGAGTCACAGTATGTCATGTTCCTTGATTACTGGCTTGGTGCTACCACTGTACTTTTTGGTCTGTCTACAGCAGATCATGCAACACGTGCACACACACAGAGCTATTTAAAAAGAGGCTAGAAATAATGCAGTAGTGTAAAACCCATGTGCTTACACATTGCACATGGAACAGGTTGCTATCATCTGTTCTTCCTGATGAAAATCAGTCATTTGTATTGCAAAATTTTATTATGGATATTTGGGAATTGTGTGATAAGTGCGTGCTCCAATGTGTCCCATCGAGTCCTATTTCTCTCATCATCCAGGTGTGTGGCCAGCAGTGTAGCATGTTAGGCTCTTAAGGCCACCAAACTCAGTTTTTGTTCTCAAAGGAAACAGTGATACAGTGGAGAAGCAGAATACAGCATAATTAGGTCTCGTTCCAGCAGGGATCTTGGCCAGAGAAGTAACTTGGACTTGTGCAGCTGAGAAGCATTCCCAGGTCCCTGACCTTTAGATGACAATGTTCATAAAAGAACCATCTAGATCTGTAATGAAACTCTTAAATTACTTTTAAGAAAACCACTTAAAGTTTGAGTCAAAAAGCAACACATATGTCCAAGCACAAAAGGAGCCCTATAGGTTTTCTTTTCTGCATTCATTTATGCCTCGTGAAATTGTTTTCTGCACTGCTGTGATATAGTTCCTTCCATTATTCTCTCAAAGGAATTATAGTCTCATATTTTTTTCCCCCTTTGGTGTGTTTGGCTTCCTGCTTTAATCTAATTCTTACAGCTCAGGGGAATCATCAGACCTGGCTGAGATTTGTATCTTTTCAGAGAGCTCATCAATAGTTTACATAATGCCGTGGCAGGGCCAGGGTTCACACAGCTGGAGAGGTACTCGGCAACAGTCCCATGTTAAGGAGAAACAGCCTTATTGAGAATCTCAACTTTGTTTAAAGAGGTTTTTTCTTCTGAAGAAGCCAAAACAACACAAAAGCAGTGTGTGCAGGTTTGCTGGCAGCTGGTGTGCTGTGACTGATGATGCTTGTGTTAATTATGCTCTCACTATTGCCATGTGATCCACCCATCTGCTTTTTGAAGCCAGCTGTTTTCCTTTATCTTCCTGTTGAACTACCAGTTATTCAGGGCAGTGACCATCTTTATGTGGCGAGCAAGGAGAGAAGCAAGAGCACTGAAAGTCTTACGTGGGGGTAGCACTGTCATGGCTCAAATAGTCAAAGTAAAAATCTAGTAAAACACGTTTGGCCACATTTTCTTTTCCAGATATGTCTTATGCCTTTATTATATATAAATGTATCTTTCCAGATATATTTATATCTTTACATATAAAGTAGGACTGGACCAAGAATTATTGGGAAGATTATATTCTTAAGTTCTACCCTTCCTGGAATTCAGAAAATGTCCCTAACCATCGTCTAATAATGCAAGTTTCAATAAAAATATGTCTTCCATGCAATTAATGTAAATGTCCTCTACCCAATTACCTTAACCCTCCCTAATTTGTGACAGATTGCTGAAGTTGTGCAGTATTCTGTTGCCCTTTACAGAACAGGCCATACCACTTGGCCTAGAAGAGCCATACCTTTTAGTCTTTTGTTATATGAGAACGCTGGCATTCATGTGGAGAGCAGCCATTCTCCAGGCAGTCATGCACATGCCAAAATAAATAAACAGATGAATAAATAAATGAAGAAATGAATCCTGTTCCTGTGAAATAATGGAAAAGGTTAAAACAAACAATCCTTCTGAACTAAAAAATAAAGTTTGTGAACTGTTGCTTTGTAATGGTTGTCCAGTTCTCGACTAAACAGCCAGATATATATATATATATATATATATATATATAAACACCCCAAACACAACAGCATAAACAAAGCTGTTATTACAATTCTAGAATTCCTGTTCCGGCTGTTAGCAAATATGATCTTGTTCTCTCCCTTGGAAGAACCCTCTCCCCTTCCACATTGCCTTTAATGGTTCCCTGTGTTTTTCCTTGATCTCATGAAATATTTTCCTCTAACAAGCAAAAAATCCCAGCCAATCATGAAAAAAAAATTAGTTAACCATATTTCTCGAGGATCTTGCCCACATATAAAGAAAAAGCCTATACATTATTTAGAATTATCGTATGGTTACCTGTGTGAGTTTTAGTAATATTATTATTGTTCAGACTAACTTTACTCATTTCACTGATTTCTGTGAATGACACTGCAGAACCTACTTTATTCTTTAAGATGCTGTGATCAAATTGATTGAGACAGAGGTGAATTTGAAAAGGCACAAAGTTTCATATTAAAGACTGGAAATGTCTGCAGGATAGACTTGTTCACATTGCACAAACATTTAGGCCTTTCCTTTTATTACATGTGCAGAGAAAACTAGTCTGAACATATAAGATGTGTTGATATAAAGGCATAAAGAAATAAAAATATTGTAATTGAGACGTTTCAGGGAAACTTGAGGTTTTCCATGCTTTTCTTGACCTTTCATGATATATTGACAAATCTGACTCAAATGCTGTAGTTCTTAGTTGAGTCAGTTTTTTCTAGTTTTTGTGAAGTAGTCATTGCTAGCAAAATAACTTTTGTAATTGGAAAGCTCTTCAGTGCACAATTTAAATCAGAATTTTGGAAATAGAAAAAATTTTAAATAGAACAAAGTATAAACAATACAATGTAAATCTTCAGAATTTTTGTAATTGTATGAAAAATATCTGCCAGTCTGATATTGCTGTATAATGATAAAATTTGTTTTTCAGCATAAGGAAAATCTTATACCAATAACACACTGCAGTCTGGATTTAAAACTCAGATGGAAAAGGTATGCAAGGCTATGAATTAAATAATTCTCAAGAGAAAACTGGGCACGCTCATTTGAAGATCTGACTGCTATTGCTTTAACTTATTGCATTTGAGTGGGTATTGGAGGGATTTATGAGGAATGACTTCCCTTTTTAGCAGCAGTTTACAAATGACTTCGATGTGGCAGCTGAAATAAAGGTGACGATTCTTCCTGTCATCATAATCCTAATGCATCTAGTTGTGGCACTTCTTTTTAGCCCAGATTTTTATCTTAAACTTCACTCTGAATTTTTCCAGATCTTGATTTTTTCCATAATCTGAACCAATGGAACAGAGATTTTCCTTGGTTTATGTTTCATGTATTTTCTTTAGGTCCTCAGCCTCTGGTTTGTGAGAAAAGTCATTAACTGCCATGTGAATTGTTCTTGAATAAATAAACCAGTTCTTAGAAGAGATCCTGTGAGCTACTACCTGTCTTCAGTTTTCAGTTACACACAAACATTATTCCACGTTCAGATATTCATGGGTACAGATATTACTTTGAAAAGACCAGTTACAGGACTGCTCTGCGTGCATCTAACATCTGAAGAAATGTGGACCGCTTGCATGTATATCCAAGCAATTAACCTTCTTATCATGTGCTTGGGAGCATGCAAGGTGAAGCAGCACTCTGGTGACATCATTGTCAGGTCACTGTACAAGAATAATAAAATCATATAGAGAGGTGTGCCCTGAGGCATACTCTGTTGCCATAATTAGGTTGAAGGCTCCTTTGGAAATGATGCCTTGTTGCAAGAACATTTGCAGGAACTAATTGTGGTAGGTTTTTGCATCAGTATTGGCGTACTGCATCATTTATGATCTGAAAATAGCTGTAATTGTGTGCGTGATTGAGTCATTTCCTGAATTTAGTATTCTAAGCAGAGTACATATTAAATGACTAACACACTCTTGACTTTGTCATCTTTTTTATCTCTGGCTGGATTCTTAAAAAGATCTCTTTGTGCTTTTGCATTTTTAAACCAAATTAGATTTGGTGTATTTTAGTGCTGCGGAGACTGACAGGTTAGCAATAATCCTTGTTCCCAGACAGAGCGTGCGCAGGTGCTGCAGCTTCTCCCCACCAACCTGCAACTCTGCCAGTGCATTTCTGATCAGCACTACTGCTGCTGTGCCAGGGACGGCAGGTTCATTTTGAACAGTAGGTGCAGTGAATTTTTGAGAAGGAGAAATGGTCAGTAGGGGATGAGGCTGAGGTCATCACTCCTGTTTCATTTGCAGCTCAAGCTGGAAACAAATGTACTCTCCTCAGGTACTTCCACTCTGGCTATAGCAATCTGCATCTCAGGAGGCCCTGTTTCCTCTGAATTTTTTTCCTGTGGTCCCCCCCTACTTGAAGGGGCACCTTTTCTTTGTTGTGAGGCTGCACCCTTGTCCTTTTAACTGGCAGATCCTACAGAAAGGATGAAATGACAGTTGTTTGCAGTCTTGTGAAAGCAAAATAAACAACTGGCACTGGTTTTTAAAATACTGCTAAAGATCTAAAATCCTGCTGCCACTCAGAGGATGCTGCATATTAATTATGAATCATCAATATTTTTGGTACCATCATTATCACACACCAAAAAAAAAAAGCAACCTACAGTACTTGCATTCATATCAACTCTTTTTATTTAATTTATTTGGACTGCTTTTCTATCCTGTACCAGTTAATCGCTAGCCCTATTTCAACTCAGAATCTGAATGTTATTTACCATCTGTCTCCAAGGGATGCACTTGCCAAGTCCCTTAATTTGCTATAATTGGCAGGTTTTCAGTGTACATAATTTATATTAAAAAAAAAAAAAGAAGCTGCAATCCTGAAAAAAAGAAGATTAATTAAACCATTTCTTCTGGGCCCCTAGAAGTGTTCCAAAAGGATGGCTTTAAGGCCACAAGGTCTACTCTGTGTATGTGCTGTCACAGCTGATCACATTAAAAATGTATGTTGGGTTGGTCCCTTGTGCCTCTGTGCTGGTCAGAAGGATGTCACTGGCACCTGGGTAACATCACACATAAACAGTGAATTAAACATCTTGCATTTGCATTTGTGCCTTTTGTTCACACACTACAAACTCCTAGGCTGCAGTATAATTTATGGATACCTCCATGTAGGGAATTCTGTAGCTGATATGATAGGAAATGCTATGGAGAAAAGAAAAAAAAATAAAATCAACCCCCCAAGCAGATGTATAGAATACTAAATAGAGCTACAGGAAGACCAGAAATGGACTGAAAGACATTGCACATGTGGTTTGTAAACATGATTTGTACCTTAGTTTCTCTTAGCTCCTTGCTCCTGGCAGCAGCCGGTGAGGAGCGGGCGGTGCTGCCCCGGGTAGGCAGCTGTCAGTCTGTCAGTCCAGGGGATGCCAGCAGCGCTCCTGAGTCACCCGGTGCGGGATGCAGCTGACTACAGTGGCTCTTTTGCTGCAGTTCTCCCACCGTCCTTTCAAGACAGTGGCAGAGGAAGGGTTGATGGAGAGAGGGATGGGTGTGATTCACTGTATTTGCCCTGGGAAAAGAAAGAAACAGATGAACGTGTAAATTTCCTCGTTGCCTTTAGCAGATCTCTGATGATATCCAGGAGATACATGGGAGACCTTCACCAGACTCAAAAATTGCTGATATGTGACCATACAACCTCCTTTTGTGACAGTCACTCTTTATTTATACAAATCATCAAAGAAAAGCATGAATTAACTAAACTGTGTGAAAACAAAGCTGGATAGGTCTGTTGTCTCTCTGTTCCATTACAGTTTGGCATGTACCATTACAAAGTCAAATGAGATTTCTTTTTTCTCATGTTGCTCATTTTCCAGTGGATCAAACTGCCCCTTTTTCAAACTTGGGTACCCATCCATGTTTGATAAAGCTAACTCTCCCAAGGTAAAATGAAAATGTAGGTGATGTTGAAAGGAACTTTTAGTTCGTCATTGACTTTGTGAAATTTGAGTCTTCCTTTCTTCAGAGAAAACATATTTTCCAATGTCCTAACTATTTCTCATAGTATTTCAAATGGAAATACTTAGGCTCTCTAACTGAACATAACCTGTATTGATAATGATGTCATTCTGGAGGAACGAAGGCTGAGTTCAGTGATTGTAGTGTATACTAGATTAGCTACTGTCAGTTCTTTGAAAACCACTTCTTAAGATTACAGAAAAACACATCCTAGGTTTTTCTTCCCCAGTAAAATTCTAGAAAATTCTGTTCCAGATCACAGTTTGTTTCTCTGGAAATGACTCCTTTTCCAGTACAAGAGAAAAGTACTCAGATGAGTACAGCAGTAGAAATTATATAAATTCCCAGGTTCATTAGACCAGAGAGACACAGCAATACAGTAAAATGCAGCAAATCTATAACCTGAAAAAAATCTACATCCTGGACTGGTTCCTTCAGAACTGGGAGAATGAATCGTGCTGAGACTGGCCAAAAAGTTGAGACAGGTATCACACTTTGGGATGTCAGAGATCTCAGTTTTATGAACAGCCAGATCATCACTTATCCAGCCTGTGTTGAGGTTTGCTGTGAGACTCAACCTTGTAACACTTCTGCAATGTCATAGAGTTTCATCCCTTCTCTTACCTGAAAGACATCATTAAACAAAATACTTTCCTTGTCATGTTAAGGCCTGGGAAATAAACATGGTCTGTGACGGATGGTTTCCCGGTCTCCTGTTAAAAAGGGACTAGCTACTCAAGGGCTTTAGGATATTCTACACTGTTCTACTGCTCTGCAACTGAAACACTAATTCAGAGCCAAGCTCATTAAATACTGACTTACATCAGGGATGTCATGCTTTTTTTCGAAGAACATTTTATGCATATATTTGGGTGCATATTACCCAATTCCCAGTGTAAAATTGGAAACTTTACTGGCACCTATACAAGATTTGGGCAACTGAATGGCTAAATAGGTACAGCAGATATACAAAGGAGAGGACATATTTCCTTTTGCCTCTTAGTGAACTAATTGCATCAGCAGTGAATGAATATTCTTATACAAGTCACAAAGAAGTATGGTCCAAAAAGAGAGGGTAAGCTTCAGAACACAGGTATGTGAAAACTGAAATAATAGCCTAGACTTGTTTTCTAGAGGTTCTATGTAATCTTCTGTATTAGAGATCATATTTTAAGATGAAGTGCTGGTGTTATGATGATTTGATTATTTTTCATTTTCCATACACACTCCTTCCAGTGACTTTAGTTCTTGCAAATGCAGTGCAAGCTCATTTTGGTAAAATGCTGCTTGTCATTTTTGGTAATGACAGGATTTGGTCTGCTCTCAGTAATTGTTCAGAGTGTCTGAATCATTGACTGCTCAGTGCATTTTGACAGCTATGAGAGAGGACAAGGACCACAGTTATTTTGCCCAAACTGATATAAGCATGGGCGAGACAGATGGTTATCTTACATAAACCTTACACCTTAGGAGAAACTGTCCCATACATTACATGGCAGTCCTAGATTAAGTTTTCTTCTTGACTGATGACAAAGTCCATATCACAAATCTGTTCTGAGACTGAGAGCACCTGAAGCTATGGGATTTGAGAGAATTTCACTCGGAGAACCCAGCACCCCTCTGTGTCCATGTATCTGTCTACTTGCCTATCTACCTACCTATCTAATCTCACCAGACTATTGCTGTCACTTTTAAAGAGCACTGAACTTCTCATTAAAATAATTTTTATTTAGCCTTTCTTGCAAGCCTGGAAGTGTCTGATTTTGCATGGATCTAACAAATGATTTGGAGGTTTTTGGAATTAGCAAGATGCCAATCTTAACAAATTATTTTTCAAAGCACGGAGATTAACTTTGATAAATGTGTCATGTTCGCCTATTCTTGTGCATACATCTAAGTATCATCTAAGTGGGGTAATTTGGGTTTTAGTCACATCCAGAAGAAACAGATACAACTTAGCAAATGATATTGATCATTTAAAGGCAGGAGGGACTTCAACTTTCCTCTACTCCTACTTTGTCCTGTAGAGAACAGGCACTTTAAAGTGGAACATGTTTGAGAAAGACCTTTTGCAGTGTTTATTTTGGGAGATGTGATTTTTTTTGGTTTTTTTTGTTACTTTTTAAATATTTCATCAAAACCAGTCACATTCTAGAAAAACCCTTGAATTTTCCTAACATATGTTCTATAAAGTATATCTAAGAGAAAAAAATCATTCAGAGATAATCAATAATGGAAGGAAAAATGGAGAATTATTCATTGCTACAGAATTCTCATTATGCTGTCTATGAGGAGGACTTTTTTACATATAAACTTTTTATGGTACCCAGGTGGTCTCATCTAAATATCAAAGTCCCTCTGGAGAAAGTCCTACTGAAAGTAGGACTACTGAAAGTCCTCTGGCTTTAAAACTCTGATAGTTACTCTCATAGTACTTCTTTAGGGAAAGCTGAGTCCTCTGGGAAATCTGGCCTTTGACGTAGGCATGGTGACATTTGCACACAAGTCAATCCATGGGTAAGATTTCAGTGCTTGGTGTTTTCAGAGCAATGGCTCTCCTCTAACCCTGGACGATTTGTCCTTTGCACTGTGGTGCTTTTATTTTGTTATGAGATTCATGCAGCTCTCAGTGGCTGTTCCAAAGAATGTCTGCAAGGTCATGGGAGTCTTTGCTGATTCAGGAAAGACGTGTTTCATTGCAGAAGGCTGCTTTTATTTTGTTTTTGTTGTCCAGCATGTACGCATGGAATGCTGTTGTGGTTGTTTCAATGTTTACAAGATATTTCCTTCAGTGATAGTTTCACTTGTGCCAAAAGAAAAGTTAAAAAAAAATCCATTAATGAGCTGACAGTGCTTTTAATACTGCTTCAAAAGGAGAGGGAATTCTCGTGTGCCAAACAAATGTTTGGAGCTGTCTCAGACAGCAACATTTGTTCTGCAAGGGAATGAGCCACAATAGGACACTTCAGCTGCTGAACATCTAAAAGTACTAGATGATGTAGTGTTCAGATGCCCAGCCAGTTTCCAAGACAAGTGGCCTGTCTGTTAATGTGGCAAAAGGCTGTGCTCTACTACCTAATGAAAATGGAGGGAAAATCTCCCAGCTCAATGTTTAGGACTCCCTGCAGGAAAAAGTTACAGAGCTTTAGGCAGAAGTGTGAAATTGGGAGTATTACATGTCTTGGCTCATCAAGCAGGGGGATGCTCTTGACAGCATAGAGGCACATTCTTGATGTTTGTTAAATTTTCTGACACATTTTTATCCATTTTGAGACAGCGACAAAAACATTGCAAGCATTTTTGTAAAATGTTAGTCTCATTTTCTGACCAGAATCTTATAAGAAAATGACAGCAAAAATTGAAAAGTGGGATTTATTGCTTTCACAGGCACTACACTGTCTCAAATCATCCCCCCCAAAAAATGGTTATGATCTGGGAAATAACAAATACAGCTTCTAAAACATTGATCTGCTTTTATTTTTAATTGTTGCTCTCTTTTTCAAGAAAGTTTCACCAAACATGGAATTCTGCATTGTGTTTTGAGGATTATTCAAGGGCACAGTTGTTCTTTTCTGGCTTTTACAAGCTTGGGCTAGCAGTCAGGCAATGTAGTTACTCCATCTGAAGACCTGAACACTTGGAGTTGATGGCTACATTGGTTTTGTTCATGCACTCTGGGTGAAGTGATACCTTTTAGCTAATTTGCCTTTCTGTTGCAGGAGGTCTCAGATCTGCAAATCACTAACTGGGAATTATCCTGATGTTCCTTACAAGTTCTGATAGCCAATTACACTTAGAGCATGATAATGAAGGAATTTTTCTGCAGACTGCAGTGTAATTCTTTGTACAGTTCCACCTGTACATAGCATCATAAAAATGGTCCTGTGCACTCAAGACGGATTTGCTATTTCATCAGAAGAAAAAATGTGGATAATCATACTGATATTGAGGCACGTGGCTTTCGATTTACTCCACAGATCATGCTTTGGACCAAGATCTCAGCTAGTGCTAATTGATATAGCTCTGAATTTAATTAAATTTTGGAAGCTCTTACTGCCTGAGAATCTGTCCTATAGATTGCTTTTGGAATAAGCGTATAAGCTTGATCTATTCAGAACTGCAATTTATGCTTTAACTGAAGGTAAATGATGGCTATTTGGTGATTAATATCCTGTTCTTATGCCAAGTCAACTTAGAGATGTGCTAACATAATTTATCACTAACCAGCAGCTACTATCTAATTGTAATTATTAAAAAAAAAAAAAAAAATCATTTTGACCTTTGAGCAATCATGTGGACAGACCATCCCTTAAAGTTCGCCTCTAATTTTCTGTAACGGTAGCACTCCTTTTTCTGCAAAAGGAGCATTACAGGGAAATGGAAGCTGAAGTTTTGAAGGTGGTTTATGAAGCTGAAACAGAGAAGGGACACTTTCAGAAGGACCAAAGGCAGCTGAAGACCGTGCTTGTTAGGGTCAATTTCTAATTACAAAATTACCACAGTGCAGGTGGGTGTGTAAGGGGTAGTGGTGTGTAAATTGTCAGTCGAGGTGCAGAAGGGCCACTCATAAATACAAAAAGCTTTAGGTCCCAAGGACCCTTTTTGGAAAAATGCTGTGGGTGCAGTCAGTGCCCTCATCAACTCTGCCTCTTGGAAAAGATGAGGAGCTGGGCTGCTTTGAACCTTCCGTGGAGCCCCCACTCTGAGCACTGGTTGCAGTGGCATGATTCACTGCTGCAATGGAAGAACTTCAATAATTATTACTATAGGGTGCAATGGGGACCTTATTGTTCAGCAGTGCATTTTGAGATTCATTAAGATGAAACTTAATGTCTGCTCAGATATGCTGTGTTTTGGGGACAAAAATCTGTACATGTGTTCTCTTTTCAAGTAATAGAGAACTCCAAGAATAAAAAAGCTGTTTGAGCTCAGAAAGACAGTAAAGAGGTGAGATTGCCTGCAGTTGGGTCCATGTCTGTCTATTTCCAAAGGCAAGGAAATTATAATTTTTTCAAATTCCCTCAGGCAGCAGTAACCAAGCCAAGTTGGCTCTAGCCAGCTCTTGTTTGTAAAATGTAATTCTGTGGTAATGAGCTGGTGACAACTTGAAGAAAAGAGTCTAAACATCCTGAAAACAATTCCAAACATGACTAAATATGAGAAGCAAACTTCTAATAATTGCCTCATGGGAATAAAGAATACTACATATAAATGCAAACATAATTGATTTTCTAGATAAGAATATATATATTATGATTCTCTTCCTTTTTTTTTTTTTTCTCTCTCTGAATATATAGGTAAGTACACATCTTTGTACCTGTCATCTGTCTCTCCAAATGACCTATATTTCATGCAGGAGCTAACAGTTTTGTCATTGTTGGAAAAGCAGAAATTGAACTCTTAGCCAACACCTGATGTGACCACAGGAGATGCTAGCAGATTAAGCCTGTGTGTGTGATGATGTATCTGCCTGGAGATTTTTATGCTATTTTTATGCTTGTTCTGATTTCACAATTTATAAGTCTTGCCCAAGGCAACAATGCAGCAAAACCAATCCAATAATATAGAAGATTATTGCATTACATATTTTAACAAATAATGAAATAATCAATATATTGCCTGCTAGGTGGAACAAAGCCAGATTTTCTCCCCTCTGAGAAAATCCACTGTATTCCAAAGCAATTTAACTCCCTCTTCTTCTCCTGATGCTTTTTCCTTACTCATTTGTGTCTTATGTAAGCCAGTGTAAATTTCTTCTGTTCTTGGTATGTTAAAATAAATATCTAAGAGGCAAGGAATTTTAGTTCAGTCTAAAACACTGTGAACAGTGGGTTTTAGACCTCAGGATCCTGGCACCTCTGTTCCATGTCCCAGACCACTAGGCCACTTGGAATTATCTCTGTCAAAACCATGGGGTTTGGGGTTTTTTTTTCAGCCTCCTGAGCAGTGAAAAAGGGTTTATAGAAAATCGTGACTTGGTCTTAAAATATTTCAGAGCAGTGCAAGACTTCAGAGACAGCTTGCCAGGAGTCAGTGTTGTCTCTGTGTGAGTGAAACTGTGCTTGCATTAGCCATCCTTGTTCAAAGCAGGTCAGGCTATAAAACAGCTTGCTGGAGATTGAATCTTCAGTATTACCTGTTACTAGAAAAGCAGGGCACTAGTACTCAGACCCTCTTATTCCAGAGGAAATCAAAAGCAAGGATGCTTATTGTGGAAACCCGAGACTCATCTGAGGAACCCAAAGAGCATGTTATTATTGATTACACTTTAAGAAAGTTCTTACTTAAAAACAATTACTAGGGAAGCTGGTGATGACCCATGAAACAGAAATTCAGCCTTCATTCTGCTTTCTATGGCTTGTAGAACACATTTAATACTTAGGGGTTCTTCCACAGTGATGGGAAGGTAGGGAGGAGGGATAGGGGTAGGAAAGAGCATATTTCAGATGACAGTCTATTCCTTTTATCATAAGCCATTTTTCTTTCCTCTGTGAGAATTATACTAGATGAGTCTGATAACCAGTCAGTAACACCAAGCTGAATTTCTATCATGGTAATTACTTTTGTGGTGGTTTACAGTGAAAGATAATACAATGAGGTGGGTGGCTATTCAGTGTCTTTATTATCCACACTATATTCTCACTAAATATAGCCTTGAAAGCTATTTATGGAGTGTGAGAGGGCAGAAATACAGCTAGATATTCTCAAACTTAGAAAAACAAAAGCAACAAATAAACTGCAGGAAAAATGAAGACTCAGTTGTAAGATCCTTTGTAGCAGAGTCTGAGCTGGCCTTTATGGTCACTGCAATATTAAAGGAATAATAATTTCAAGCATTTAATGATCCAGCATCCCAGTCCTATCATCTTCCCTGTGGAAGCCTACAGTAAACTCATTAAGAGCCTCTCCTCAACGTTCTGAAATTACCACTTAACACCAAGAGTGATATTATTTTTTACATCATTGTGTTACAAATCTATTTAAATCCCAAATACCTATTGTATGCCTACTATATGTGTAAGCACGTGCATTAAGGGAAGCTCTACCAGGCTGTGTGAATATGTTTTGCTTTGTTTTGTTGCAGCAAGGGAGCCCACTCTTTGCAAGGTTGATATAAGAGGTTTTCTCTGTGATTGTCTAGCTGGAGAGGTGAAGTATCAATGCTCACTGCAGATGAATTTGTGTGCTCAAGCACAGCTGCCCTCCAAAATTTCTCATTGTGTATATAGTTTAAAATCCACTATAGCTTGAGGTGTTTTTCCTCACATTGCTGCCTCTTATGCAGGAGATACAAAGCCTTTTACACTAGTGGGTAAGTAAGCCTCACAGATTCAGTATTAAGGCAGCAAAGTTGGAGGGAGCAGCTTGGGGACAGTTAGTGAGTCAGCAGCAGGGCTGAAAACACTCAAAGAGCCCTCTGAGGTAATCTCTCTTATCTATTTGACCACCAAACTGCAGTAAGTACTTGCTTAAGTGCTCAGCTGCTGTTGAACCCTGAACTTTCAAGGACAGGAGGACAGCAGATAAATGCTGAGGAGCCCAAGAGCAGACATCCATTCTTTTCAGAGAGGGGAATTAGCAGCCAAAGGGTTAATGGTGTCTGCTGGAAGACCGGCAGCAGTCGAATGCTTGCTGCTTTAGCCCCGGGGCTGTCTCTGAGGGATTTCAGGAAAACAAGGCCAGGACTCTTTGAGGAAAGCCAAAGGTACAAATGGCAGAGGTTTCTTTTGCCTCTGTGGGAAAACCAGCTGTATATCTATTTGCATTGTTTGGGGAACTTTTCTCCAGATTCCAACCCTCTTGATCCTGCTGCTGAGTGTTCAGGGCTAACAGTTTCACAGCCGGTGGTGGCCACTGAGGCTGGGCAGTGTCCTGGTGCTGCCAGGAAGGAACCCTGCAAGCGCCTATGGACAGTCGTGGCTTTTACTGCTTGCTGAGATATTTCCTTTACGGAGAAAAATATTTTTTTACCCTCTCCTTCATTCTTTGAAATCAGATTTACTCAAAGCCCCTCCAAGAGGTCTGTCTGTGTTGAGAGGGGACTGGGCAAATCTAAGCCCTTGGGTTTGGAAAGCACAGGCACATGATGTTAATGGCACCACTTGCTTTGTATTAAATTTATCATGTCTTTTGCAGAGCCAAGACTATGATGAACTGTCAAAGAGTATAAAGCAGAAAAAGGGCTGATTTTACAGTTGCTGTGGATGCCTGATATCAGCTTCTCTGGAAACATTCAAGGATATTTTTGGTTCAAGATTAAGAAGTCACCAGATAAATTATTAACCAACTGAATCCTACTTATTTTATGTATATGAGCAAACTGCACTATTGAAACAATATTCTGCACTCAGGGCTGTCAGTGGATATTCACACATTGTTCTTAATGTGTTGCTTCTTTCCTAAAGCAATATCAGTTTAGATGTTTTAAACATGAACCTGATTTTACATCTTCATTTGCAGCCTTTTTTCCCCAATATTGACAGGATGTGAATTTTCTTTCTACAATGAAGCTGCAGCCTGGATTTTCACTCTCTGCCTATGGTATTGTACAATATGTGTCATTATACTGTCCAAGAAAATGTTAATAAAGGTGTTTTAATGGGGTTTCAGCCTTTGCAGACCTCCTGCAACAGACTAAATGCTGCCACGGGGTTGTCTCATGCAACGTTTTTGGGGGTCTGGCTCAGATTAACTAAAGAGCTGTTAATTTTAGATTTGTTTAGTTTAAAAAGAAAGAAATGCAAATACAGAGGAGACAATGTCTTAAAATAGATGAGTGCTGGGTTATTATTTAAGAAAAACTGTCTCCTCATCTTCACCTCCAGCTGGATCTCTTTGCAGAATTTGCCATGTGGTTCAAAGATTGCTGAAATCTTTGCTAAGACTGCCCCCACCCCAGCTCTTGAATATCTTTTGGTAGTCCTCTGCAGATTCTGAAATAGGGCTGTGAAAAAAACAAAATGAAGCAAAAGAATTCTCCTGGATGCTCCCAAATGACCTAGTGTGCAGCAAGGGAAGAACTGCCTGATTTTATCATGCAAAGCTTTCCTTGCTCTTATCCTCCAACGTGTAATGTCTCTTTTTTCCACTTTCATATTGTTATGGTGATCCCTGGTTTCCTCCTCCCTCCTCCACCCTTCCCTCCCCCTCCCCAGTGGCAGTAAAGCTAAAGGGAGAAGGAACCTTTAAGAAGTGTAATTATTAACGAATTTTAATCTTGGGAAGGACAGCAACCAAAGTATTTCCTGTTTCCTATAATTAAGGACTCAAGACTCAGTTCTGCCACACACACACATGAATGCATTGTTTATTTTTAATGTGCTCTCCATGGAATATAATCTGCTGCTTTATTTCTATATCTTAGGCCAAATTCATAATTGGTGTAAACAGCTGCTGCTCAACTGAAAAGTTCTAAAATGGGGGCAGAGAAAAAATGAGGTTATAAGGTTTCATCTGCTTACATCAGGAATGCATTTGTCCTGTTTTTTCTTCTCTTTAACCACCTAGTGATCCTGGGAATAAAACCAGTGGTGAATAAAATCAATTAGGTGAGTCTCTGAACTAGTATGAAGCAGAACAATTTGGCCTTGCAAATTCAAAAGAACTGGGCAATCTATATATCCATGGGACAGGTTGTGAACATTTGGCTACAGATACTAAGGATGAACAATCCCATACATCCTGCTGGTAAAATTTCCACACTGTCTGTAAGAGCTGGAGCCTGCTTAAGGAATCAGGCCAATCTGTAAATATTGGGGTGGAAAAATGAGATGCTATAACTTGGAATGGCTTAAATAATTTCACTGGAAGATTCCCATGCAAGTTGCTGAACATACCATTGGAACTCAATAAACAACAAACAGCCATATGTGTGCTGTTTTTAGTGTATTCTACGTGCTGCCTGTTTTCCTGTGTGTTTAAACAACATGTTCTGCGTGGAATGGAACACAGGATTGGCCGAACCATTGGCTTGAACCATTGCTTGTTTCTGATCCACACTTGAGTGTGTTGCTGTTGAGAGCTGAACACGGCACACAGAGGGCCAACACCTCCTGTCATGGTTAGGCTGCCATTAGTGCAGGCTTGGTACTGGAATGAGTAAAGGGATGTGCTTTTGGAACTGGGTGCTGCTGACTAGCAGTCAGAGCAGGACATGACTGTGACTGTAGTCTCTCCTCCTACCAACTTCCTTAAGTTTGGTGCACCCACTTCTCCTCTTCTGGGGTATTTACATTATAATAAATAGTAACAAAGGGTAGTAAATATTCTTCCCAGCCACCCTTTCTCAAACAAGGGGCTTGTTTGAGAATAGCCACCTCTCACTTTCCCATTTGAGCCCTTCTATATTGTTTTATATTTCATTTTATTTGACAGCAAAGTGTTTGTTTGTCTGCTGTGCTGCCTGGATAGGAACACATTTCCAAGCTTTACTCCCAAAAGCAGTCAAATTTTCTCAGCAGTATAAATCTGTTTGCAGTGTATAAATATTATTTCACTTTAGAAGCTCTGTCGCAGTGACCCTTTTGGCTTTTACTATCACCTGCCCTATACATACTCAGTATTTGAGTAATTTCTCCTTACAGCATGTATATTCATTTTTTGCAGCTGAAATATTTTGTTCTTTTTGCCCCCAAATTACCAAAGTTGCTCATCAGTAAAATTAAGGCTGTCCTTCCCCATTTAGCCTCACAGCAGATCAATATCCATTTCATAACAAACAGTAAAATATGTTTGAAAGCAACAAAACCAAACTAGAGCTCAGTAACTGTGACTCAGCAACCCTAAATGCTTGTGCAAATTTAAACTCTGTCTTTTTTGTTGCGGCACAGATGAGGGAAGGGAGTGAACTAGTGCCAGCTTGAGACTTCTAAATTAATAAAATAATGACAGAGTGATTAGAAAACTTTGGCTACATAGCTAGAAAATTCTCCACTAGAATTGAAGAGATCTAGTTTTGAGTTTCTGTTTGGAATTAATAAGCAATTTCAAAACCAACGGCAAGACAATGGCCATGCTGCTTCTCTAGGACATAGACCTGATAGTGATGGGGATGTTCAGGGATACCTCCAGCACCTGCATGACTTTAGCAGCACAACCCTCAGCAGTGCTTGAAATGGTGAAACTTTCAAGAGTAGATTATCAGACAAAGAGATTTACCATCCAGCCATACCCTCAAATGAAAGGACTTGGTTTCGTGGACCACTCTGAAAGTGATGAGAAAGGACCACATTGCCCATCTTCCTGCTGATTGAATGCTGAAAGATGAGCTTTGCAGATCTTGCCTTACTGTATGGTAAAAGAGGAGATTAATGACTTTTGATCTGTGGGCTCCTTCCCAAATCAAGAGAATTCACAGGCAGTTTGTTCTTCACAGATTTTCATTGTATGCCATTTAGCCTGTGGCTTTGAGGTGATCAAGGTTGGAAACTGTTCTGGGGAGTCTGAAAGCCATGAACTACTTTGTAAGAACATTCAAGGATGTGAGGAATTGTGGAAACTGTCACTATTAATATTTTGGGATTATTATGATTCTTATATTGGAGAGTAAATAAATATTGGAAATGGTCATTCCAAAACAGCTTAATCACAAACACAATACACAAATTTACAATAACATGTTAATCACTGGACTGTTTCAATTGGGAGATAAAACTGAAACTGAACAATATAATTCAATAAAATTACTGGTATTTTTATTTATTCATTTAACCAATAATCTGCTCTGATTCTGCAAGTAGAACTGCTGAGAAGCTGCTCGTACATTTCTGCTGTTTCATGTGTGATCTGTTTGAAATTTTGAGTGCTCTTGTTTCATGTAAAATTAGTTTATTACTGTTACTCCTCTCGCTCCCCAAAAAACTGTGAAATAAGATCAGAATGGAATCTTGGATCAAAATGGACATCAATGAATTGACAGTGCTGTTAACTTTTTTTGAAAGTGCATGCATTTTCCCACGCATGTATCCTTCCTCTGGGGTTCTGCAGTTGTGTTTCCTCCTCATTTGTGTTGATATAAAAATACAGCTAATAAGAAAAGGTCCAGGAAGATGACCTTATCCTATTTGGTCTAGTAGGTCCTAGGCAAAGCCCAGAGTTTCCTTGGCTGTCCAGTGATGCTGTAGATTTTTCCAGTGATGGGAAGGAGCCTGGCAAAGGGATCTTCTGCATCCCTCTCACCTGCAGTTACCCTGTCCCCATGCTGGTCCCATGCTGTGGGAGAGGTCATGCCAGCCTGGGGGCTCTGGTGTAGAGAAGCCCCAGAAACTGAAGGGACAAACCACCTCGAGATTGCTTTTGGTGGGCAAAATTAAGTTACCCTACCCAAGGTGGTATTCCAGGGCATGCCCTGGCATGCTCTGTCATGGGAGGAGTAAGGACATGCCCAGGGACAAGGAGTGGCAGGGAAAAGTTTAAAAGTCCAGTTTCATAGTGAAATGGGAAAGAAGGAGCAGCAGGGCATTTAGTACTTCTTTCTTTGGCAACAGCAATAGAGCCAGGCTATTTACTGGGAAGCAAAAAAAAAAAAAAAAAAAAAACACCCCAAAAAAGTATGCAGTGCTGTCCTGGCCTTTGTGTCTCCAGCTGCCTCCTTTGTGTGTAGCTGTATTGGCATACACACACGCAGAGTTATGTGTACAGCCAGGTATTGCTGGCTAAGCCCTTCACAACCCATCACCAAGCAGACAGGATCAAGAGATGGATATTTTAATCCCATGTTGCTACTCCTTGGTTTCCTCTGTACTTACCCTCTCAAGGTGGAGGGTCTTTACAGGGAATTTGCACGAGCTTTACATATATAGATAATTTCTGCATCTAAGCTCATGCACATGTACTCATGCAAACCTGTTTCACCCATTCTGGGATCTGAGCAAGGAAGCAGAACTGTATTCCCTGAGGGAAATGATACAGCTGCTCTTTGCCAAGGCTAGCGCTTAAAGAAACAGTGTTATCTATTGTTAATTCTCTTCATTTACCAGATATTTCCTCATTTTCTTGTGTTGAAAAGGTAACAGATAAAATGTGATTCTGACATAAAACAACCATGTAAACTATATATGGATATTTTGCCTAAGTGTTTGATTTTCTTATTAAAGTATATTATAAAACAAGAGTAAAAGAAAAAAGTTTAATTTGGTTTGGAATAGTTTTCCACTGTGCAGGAAAATGAATTACAACTTTCAAAATGAAATGGAGCCCTGGAGCTGCTTCATCTTTGTCCTTGAAACTTCTGAAAAAGTTTGAATCAAGGTCTACAGGAAACTTTTTTCCCCCTTCCTTGCAGCTGAGCTTCTTAGAATCGCATACACACTTTTCTATTTTTACTTTCCGACCCGGGCCCATTTCCAAATGCGAAGCTGAGGAATTCCTGCACTCCTACATATGTGAGTCCCAGACTGAACTCGAAGGGCTGGCCAGTTTACCCCCCTTTTCCTCCCAGACAGCCTACTTTCATCACAGTGCACAATTGAAATCGGAGACCACTTGGGTTTCAAAGTAAGGAAAGAGCTCAGAAGGAACCTTTACAACTGCTAATGAAAGGCTGCTGCAGAGAAGAGCTGAAATTAAGTCAGCAGAGTTCACGATTTGTCTTGGAGCAGAGCCTAATTCAGTTTATAATGCAAGGTCTATGCTGGAGTTCCAGCATCAGGTAGGTTTGGGCTGTCCTCCCTGTGCTCTCCCACAGCCGTCCAGTGCTTTAGTGTATTTTCACCACTCTGTAATCCAGTGCAGTGGTAAGCTCCCTTCCTTCTCTGTTATTTGAGGAAGAAAGATGTTGTCAATGCCTTTTGCCTTGAAAGGGATGACAAGCTTGATCTACAAGCTGGGCTGGTGTGGGGGAGGAATGAGAGCAGAGCTCCCTTCCCCCAGCTGCTGTTTGTCTGACGCAGAGCTTGTACTTCTGTTGTTATCAGCTGCTTTGGTAAGATCACAGTGTGCTGGGATTGCTCAGAAGGTTAAAATATGTTGACTGAATTTTCTTCAGCTACCGACGCAAAAGGCTAGCTAATAGCATCACTGGCTGTCAAAAGCAGCCTGTCCCTTCATTTCTCATGGTAATGAAACACACTGGAGTTTTTCATGGTTTATATACATCATGGTACCTGTGCTGTGTGTGTCATGTCAAGGATAGGAACAATAGGCATTCCAGCCAATAGATCCATCAGGGCTTGCAAACAAACACACATAATTGCCTCTTTCTGTGAATTACTTGTTTTGTATTGATTTGTGATGATGTATAGAGGGAGATGAGGGTTTTTAATTTTGAATCTTTTTCTCCTGGTCCTTCTCCCGTGAATATCAGCTTCTGTAACAGATACCCTGCTGTTCGCTTCGGTGACCTCCTGACTGTCTTCAAATCCCATTTCAAGAGCAATCTTTTCTCCCTGGCCTCTGACTCCTATGAGTCTGTCTAATAAAACAATCAAATGGTAGTCCCTAATCCTGCCAGTTTCCCATGCTAAGTTCTGCTCTCTGAACCCCTCTTTTCTTGTGTCTCAGCATCCGGTATCTGTGGATATCTAAAAATAGGCCTTACACAGGCATCAATCCCCCTCCCTGAAAAGTTCAGCTGTGGGGCATTCCTACACCGTGTAAGAGACCTCAGCTGAGATCCTTTTGCCAAAGGTGATTTGAAGTGAGACCTCATCTGCCAGGAAAGTGCCTTGACACACATGCTAGTCTGGGGGATGTTTTTATCCACAGTCCTGTTGATGTTGTACAATTTTTGGGAGACATTCGGTGAGATGGGGCTACATCCAGAAATGCCAGAGTTCAGGTAAAAAAGCTCTTAGATAGAATTTAAAGAACCAAGTCCTTAAGCCATCTTAATTTACATTTAAAGCCCCTCCTATAAATCCATATTCATATTCAAGGCAAATATAGACTGAAGAGGCATCTTGTCTTTCTTGCATTTTCTCCACACCAGGGTACCTTACAGAACAGTCGGTGAGTAAGATATTTCCTTGGGAGATGAAACACATGCCTTCAAATCCCCTTGTGCTGAGGAGGGATTTTAACCTGAGTTTTGTTCAGCCTCTGTAAAATCCCTACTAGTGAATCTACTGTGAAAAAAAATCACTTCTGCTGCTTTCCTCAGTACCAGCGTGGATTTAGCTCTTTATTTCCTTTGTGTTTACTGCATGTGCCTGTAAATGAAGTGCTTCAGAAATGTCAGAACAGTTCACTTAGATTTTCCACTTTCTTTTTCTTTGGTTGAAAGCATTGGGCAAAACATAACCTTTGCTATCAAGTAGTTTTGACTTTCCTGGAACAACTTATTAAGAATACGAGCCCAGTTTTACCAAGAAACTGTAGTCATAAACTCGGAAAAAAACCCAAACAGAACAACATTATCTACAATAGCAAAGTCCTGCCAGTAATCTGATGAAATTTAACCTCATCTCAGCCAGATGATCTTGATCTGAGGAAGGCTACCCTGGCTTTATCACACAAAGGTTCTCAATAGTTCCGTTAGA
This sequence comes from Prinia subflava, assembly GCF_021018805.1. Taxonomy (NCBI): domain Eukaryota; kingdom Metazoa; phylum Chordata; class Aves; order Passeriformes; family Cisticolidae; genus Prinia; species Prinia subflava. The sequence goes on along the minus strand of NC_086248.1, from coordinate 63,246,183 downwards.
AATATTCCTTAAAATCCTGCAGGTGTTGAACTCTGCCTTCTGCCTGAGGTAAATAAAAGACTTTTGGCCTCTTTTTAAATTTTTTTTTTTCTATGAAAGGTCTTGCGTGAGAAAAAATGTTCAGTGGTCTTTATTGTGATCAGCATAGATCAAAGTGTTCTTGACCCAAGTTACCCTTTCCCATCAGTTGAGGGGGAGAGCTTCCTTGGGGCTGTGATTGTACAGCAGCCAGGACCTACTCTTTTTAACCAGTGCCGTACACGTTTGTCACAACGTTAAACTGCTTTGGGCCAAAAACCCTCAATGTAAATACAAAACTTTATTTTTGTACCTAGGAGATGGGTGATACGTGGCACCATGTAGATCTGTTAGGTGATCCTGGAGTTCTTACAAAGGTGCAGAGGTTTTCCTGTGCCATCAAAGCCTGGGAAAAGGGGAGAGCAAGCACTGCCTATAGTACTGTCAGGCAACATCACTCATAGACATTCGCAGTGAGGAAGAATGAAGTCACAAACTCTTGTGTGAGATTCCAAGGAAGAGAAAGAGAAATCGTCTCTGCTCTTTTTTAGAGATTCAATTAGATGCTCTTTTTGGGAGAGTAAGATTTCTAGGCCTCTTATAAATAGAAGACTGCATCTCAGCTTGATTACTTCAAAACAGCTTCCTGCAACCTCCCACTAGGAAGATGAGCAATTAGTGTAATCACAGCAATAAGTCAAAGATGTTTAATGTTGAAACTTGCGTAACAACTTTTCTGCTCCCGGTTCTCTGCTGGGCTGTAGGCAAAGAACAGCATAATGCACATTCCCATTGCTGAAGATGCACCATCCAACAAATTTGGTGCCATTAAATGGTCTAGCAGAGATGTGGGGTACTGTGGTTAGGTGGAGGCCTTTTATTATGAAGCGCAGTCATGCAGGTGGAAGTGTCGTGAACAAAATGGAAAGCAAAGGTCCTCACTGTGAGTCAATCTGCTGGTAATAAAGGTGCCACCAGAGAAGATTCCAGCTCATTTTATGTCAGAAATATTCCAGTAACCCAAGGTCAGCAAGCAGTAACTTTTTTTTTTTTTAATCGTGGAAAAAAGGAATGAACTAGCCCCCTCTTTTGGCTAATTGGGAAACAGTAGCAGGCAGTGGTATTGGCTAAATTGCAGGTCCTGAAAATACTCCTCCTCCTCCTCTAATACAGGAATCTGTTGTGCTCTCAGATATCATTTATCCATATAGCCACTCAGCCTTGGTTGTAGGTAGGTGTTATTTTTAAATGTAGATCTTCCAGTCAAATCAAGATTTTGCATCTTAGGACGTAAGCTCCATGTCTACAAACATTCTTTACATCTACTAATTCTGCAGCTGGTAGGATTTCTTAGCACAGGAACTTCAGAGATGTATGCAAGGTCCTCCTAGCCCAGAATTTACAGGAGTAAAATACATGTGGGAAGGATCTCCTGGAGACTGTTGTGGGTCTGGAAGGATATTCTGTCACTGCATGGGAAGGCAGAACTTTATATAACATTTTTGTAAAGGGTTTGAGGAGAAATGTTTATTCTTGAAAACCAGAGTATCTCTAACATTTAAGTCCACAGCTTCCTGCTACTGGAAAATGGCAGGGATGGTGACAAAATTTAGGCTTGACAGAAGCTATTAATGCTTCTCTGTGATATCCAGAAGTACTTGCAATGTTTTATAAGAAACAAAAACAGCAGGGTAGGGCTAGTCTTCTGCCCCTTTAGTGGAACTGTTTAGAATAAGCTTGTTACACCTTGCAGAATTTTTTTTTTGGAAACTAGTCTTCTAATATAATCCTCCCAAATTTTTTTAAAAATAAAATCCTGATACTAAAGTGTTTAAAAATTTTCCTCTTCATAAAGAGAAAAATACCCTTGCATTAATCACAACTTTCAATTATCTTTAAATGGGTATGAATGTACATGTAAGTAATATGATAATCCCAGAAGACACATCCTGTAAAATATTAATAGGAACCGACTAACTGAGTTATATAGAAATATAGATGTATATAATAAAGCTTTTGCTTTCAATTTCTCATAATATTGTCATTTAAAAAGCCATTTATACAAATATGCAAAGATCTTTGTGCACTTAGCTACTGTTTTAGCACTTAGATAAAGTAGCTGTTTCCAGGAAAAGGGAAAATTTTCGCTTATTTGAATTTTGGATTTCGTCACCACAGTTATTAGTGGCAGTTTCATTCTCATGTCCTCATCTTGTCGTGTTGGATCAAAAAATTATCACCTCCAGCCCTTTTCTCTCACAAAAGAGACTCCCCATTGATCTGCCAGCTGAATTCACCTGCCTCAGTCAAAAAGAACAAGGTTGCTGGAGAATCAGTATTTGTGCTGTCTGAGATAACAGATGTTGTTTTGTTTGAAGTGGAAAAAAGCATGAGCACCAGCAAGAGACTAGAGGTGGCTAGTGTGGGCAGTGGGGTGCTGCCAGCAGGACTTGGTAACCCAGCCCAACCTTCCTGACTTTGGCCCTGTGGCTGGAAGTCACCTGGCACTGGATCTTGTGTGAACCCTGTGCCTAAAACTACTGACTCTGATTTTCTCTAAGTGAGCCAGCAGAGCCAAACAAATGTGGCATCAGGGTAGAAAAGTTGGTGTAGGAAAGAGAAATAGGGTTAATAAAGAAAGGCAGGCTGTAGAAATGTCAACGTGGGCCTTATTTTGAGAGTTCAAGAGCTAAAAATTAAAAGTAAAATTGGCTATCTAAAGTTTAAGGGATCACATCATTTAGAGACTCTTTTTGGCAGTATTTTCCTATATCACAGGATGGATACTTTCAGGACTTAATCCTTCATGCAAAAACTTTGGAATTAAAAACCGAATCACTGAGCTTCACAAACTCCCATGACTGAGCTGCAGTCACCTCCAGACAAAAAGTGGGAAGTAAGGAATAAATAGTATGCATAGCTGAACCAGATACTAAATACCTGTAAAGCAGAATGCCAGGAGTCTGGAATTAGCCCCAAGCTACCTGAGAAATGCAGGGTCTGTTTTATGATTGCAAAAAATCAGGACCTTGTGGAAGTATGATGCTTTTGTGTCCCCTAACATTGCTTAGCCATATGTGTTTTGGGCAGCTTCCCAGGGATAGTCTTGAAAATGATGCCACAGCTGCTGTTCCTACATGTTCTTAACCTCATGTGAACTGAAACACCAAGTAAAAGCAAATAAATGATAGTTAGACTTATTGTTCTAATCTAATTACTAACACACTCTTGCCTTCACCTTCACCTCCATTTCCCTTTCTCTGCTCCCTAGAGTTTTTCCAAGCTATTCTTTTGGCCCAGTCCTGCAAATATATTTCTTTCTACAGGATATCATAACTCTCATTATCACCTAGCTGTTTTTCTTGGTTCTTGCTTTTTTTGCAGTTTCAGTGCCCAGGTTTCCCAGCTGGGCTTTAAAGGAAGAAGACTACGACTCAAAGAAACTCTAATTTTGTTGTTTTGGAGAAGGGCAGATCCTTCAGTGCTTTGATCCTCAGCAGGAGATACAGTTTTCAGTAGTCAGTGTGGGAACTTTAACCACACCCAATTGCCAGGGAGCCAAGAAAACACTGGACCAACTCACCTGCTGTGGGGTTACTGCATCAGCTTTCATGCCTTCTGCCAGGTGATAAACAGCTATTGGTGTGTAGCTACAGCTACAGGGCAACAGCTGGGGATGGGTGATCTGAGAAAAGCCAAAGGTGTGTCCTTTTTTTAGTGTTGCACTGGCTGCTCCGTGTGTCAAGGATTAAGAACACTTTTATAGATCTGTCTAACCTGTACTTGTCCTTAATACCTCCTGTGCTCTGTGTGTAGGCTTGGCAGTCAAGAGGAACTTTACTGGGGAGGGGAAGGACTCTCATGAGGCATTGCCAGGTTTTTCAACCTGCAGGCATCACACTGCAAACTCCCTCACTTATCACTCCCAGCACAGGTGACTGTGTGCAAAAAGGTTTAGAACATTTTAATAATTCCTTTCACATTTTATATCAGCCCTTGAAAACGTTTAGGGGAAAGGTCCCTAGAATTTTTAAGCTGTCAACTCTGTGTTGGATTAACAGGATCCCTCCATGGAGGACATTGTATCTGTGATGTTCCTACTTGGCTTTTTTGAAGGCACTGGGTTGGTGGGTGAGTGAGATCAACAGCCTCTTTCTACTGCTGCAGGAAGTTTTGAGCTGCCTGGAGGAAATACAGTCACAGGAGTAGTAATGGATTTCTTTGGCACTTTGTATCATGGTTAGATCAACCAGATTCAGAAATACCATCACTTTCCAGGGGCAGAATCATCTATTTGATGAAACCAATTAAGTGTCCAACAGATTCCAAAGTTAGAGAGATGTTTCTTTTCTATGCAGTGACAGTGTGTACATTTCAAATGTTTGTGCTTTTCTTCCCCTCACTTGACAACTTGGTAGTATTATTTAAGACACATTCCTATCTAGCAGAAAACAGACTAACCTGAAAGTGTCCAGGTGCTGGGTCTAGCTGAGAACTTTTTCATTAAAAACATGTGGAATGACTCAGTGCAATACTAATCTACAGTGACCTATATCTGATACTTTCCAGGTCAGTGAAGGCATTACAAGAAATTGCCTTGAGCTTTACATTGGCCAGAAGAGTGCCAGTTCATTGGGGCACTTAGAATGTCATGCCCAGACATACTTCATGGCACAGTAGATGAAGGTAAATACCTGCTTAAAAAGGTGGCTTTGATAAAGCATAAATAAACTTTTGGCTTGAAGATGAGACCAAACTGAGGATAGGTCTGTACAAGGGGATGTGAAGCTTAATGGTTGGACTGCAATAAAATGGTTCTTGGCCATATGAATTTGGATTGCCCTGGCAGCAGTTTCCTTACCAAAGATTCCATCCAGAAGTCCATTCAGAGGCACAACAGGGATGTGTCTCTAATGTCTTGATATCTTTACCAGGTCCTGAGACCAAAGTAAGAGAGTGGAATTCATCAGTTTTTCTCCCTTGGTGAGCTGCAATTTCTCGGATATATTTGTCTCCATTCTGCACGTTGGACATAGTGCAGCTCTCTGCTCTTTCTGCTGACACTGATCCAGCATCAGCTGGAGAGTGTCTAATCAGAGATTCTTCTGATCTGCAGTTTGGTGTCCCCTTGTAGATGTTGAGGACATTTGTTTCTCCTGCCTTCATGACTCGACAAAAAAGAATCCCAGAGTAGCAGCTCCTGCACAGAAAAAGCCCAATGGCTTCTGCTGCCTAGCAGTGTTGGTTGTAGTCTATGTAGTCTCAGTGCTGCTGAGAGGACATAGGATGGTTGCCATCATCAGTTTTGCACAACTCAGTGCTCAACAGGGAGAGTCAGTGCACTCTACATGATACTTGAGAGGCCTTTTGGAAAAGGGCAAAAGAATTGCAGTGGTCTCCACTCTTCTGGGGCATTTTCCTTTAAACTACTGCTGGTGGGGATGTAGAAGGGCAGTGTTGTTTTCCACAGACCCATAATGGAGAAATGTGTGTTATTGCGTAAGAATGACTTGAGGTTTTCAGTTTTCAAAAGCTCTAGTACTGCATTCCTGTAAACCACACAGGCCTTGAGTGGAAGGGAGGGGTGGGTTTCTGGGCCAGATCTAATACAGGGAGGTGTGCCCATAGGTCAGAGTCAAATGGCAAGTGACATACAAAAGGCATCTGCATTCCTCATTTCATACAGTGGAGAGGAATGCATTTCTGGAGCACAGGTACTTACTTGCTTGAATTCATTATCACAAGAAGCTCTACAGTAAGGCAGGATGTAAATTTGATGCTGTAAGCCAGGCCATGAAAAGACACGATAGATAAAGGACAGATTATTTTTGCATTCAAGGTCAAGTGGCATTTAAAGAACCATTCTGCAGACATAGTGGAAAATTACAGAAGTGGAATTTTTGTTGGCCACTTCATTCTTTTCAGCTCTACAGTAGAACTGAAAGAGGTGAAAAAAATATCAGTCCCTGCTCCCTGCTTGTGGCTGTTTGCTTATCCTGTCAGCATTTCAGGTTTTTATCACAGGTCTGCCATTTTCTCTGTAATTATTTTAAAGCCTGAGTTTTGCGGGATGTGAAGGTTTGTCCACTCTGAAAATTCAAATTCTGTTCATCATGATGCAGGAGTGATGATGGGAAGCCTAACCCTCAGCCCCTTCTCTGGGTGCTGAAGTATTCCTCAACACTGACTGGAGAGACTTTCATACAGGGAGATGTATGTTCAGATTCCCTGCTCTCCCAGTCCTTGGCCTTTTAACTGAGACTGCCAACAAATGATTGCTGAACACTTGCCAGGCAGCACTAACTTTCAGTCCTCAGTTTATAATAATGCAAAATCGGTATTCTGCTGTCAACCCCTGGTTTATAATAATGCAAAATCAGTGTTCTGTTGCTGGGAATGCCTTATTCATTATGGGCCATGTCCAAATCACTTGAATGTGAATCTGTGGTGATGCACATCACTAATCTGCCAGAAATTGCCTCATAAAGGTGCAATTTGCCGTACTGGCAACATCTAATTTATGAAGTCTCCTTTTTCAGACCAAAATGCAGGTTGGCTTATTCCAAGGAGGCTAAAAAAGATAAACTCCCTACCAGCAATAAAATTCAGGGGAAAATGGATACCTAATTCTATAAATAACTTCTGAAAAATCCCATCTGTTAATGCTTAAAACAATATATCTTCATAAATATTAAATTGATTCAAACAGCCAGCACACGCATGCTCTCGCTCTCTTTCTTTTTTCCATCTCATAGTTCTTTTACTTACTTTCTGGGAAGATGTGGGATTGATACCCAGGGTTGGGGCTGGCCTCATCCAGCCATGCAGCAGTGATTCTGTTCCCGCTCCCACTAGAGCCCCCTTGGCAAACATACAATTAACCTCGGTTAAGTGTTGGGTATGCAGTAGTGTGTAGGCAGAAGAAGAGCTCCTCTAGTTGTTTAGCACTCTGGCATCAGATGAGAATAAATACAGGGCATGACCTGGCCCTTCAGGGCACTGGCCTAGTTCTAGTAGCATACAGGCTAAAGTTTTTCTGTGTAGATGACACTGATTTGATGAGGAAACTGCCTGAATGCTTAACATAATAGTACAACCATTGACAGGATTTCCCTAACCTTATTTAGCATAGATGTGTTTTTATGCACATGCGTTCATTCACATACACACTGTTCTTTCAAGCTTGTAAAGGCTTTTGTGGAAAAAGCTTTTTGATAAAACTTTGATATAAAGGTGAAACAGAAACATACTGTGGGCTGGATTACATTTATCTTTGTAGTAAATCAATTGACTTGAGTGGCCCTCTGTAAAGGAAAGTTTGGCCACTTATGAATTATAGATTTACCTGTTGTTTTATATCTACTCATAAACATTTACTTAAAATGATTTAACATATGAGTTTCCTTCATAATTTGTAGAAATGGCTTAATACAGAAGTTTCTAGTTATGAAAAGTATCCAAAAGCAGTAACGTTTTTATGTCTATGGTTTTCCCAGAGGTGTAATGTGATTGTTTCCCTGTAAGTTTCATTCTTACTGTACAATGGGAAAACAGTTTTGGTGTTTCTTCATAACCATATGGAGAATACTTAACAATATATAATTCAGAGGGCACATCTCTGTGGAAACAGAACCACATAGTTCCAGTACATGGCCAGCAGGTCCAATACTGCATGAAGTGCTCTACCCTTAGGGCTGTATCCTTCCTGCTTTGGGAGAGGGAAGAATGGTGCTGGCTTTAGTATAAACACAATTTTAATGCCCTAGGAAAAGATGGATTAAACAGCATGTTCCAAGATTATTTGTCTTTCCTCATCCTTTGCTAGATCTGTCTTAGTGTTGTTAAACTGGTTTAAGTGCAAGAGATGAATCAGGCTTACTGTAGTCCCTTTTAACAGTATAAGAAGTGTACTGGGAAAAACCACAAAAATACACGGAAGAATATCAACAACAAAAGTGTTTGTACCAAGCTAAGCTTTATGTCAGGCTATATTGGTTTTCAAATGCTCTCACTTCCAGCAGGCTAGACTCCCTGCTGATTGTGGTGTAATGAAGTTTACATAAAGGAGGAAGTTAAATTTATTTCCATACCAAAAGACAGTGGGTTGAGAAAAATGTAAAGTCACTAAAATAATAATGAAACAGAATGGGTGGAAGAAGAGCCCCCTGCAGCAGCCCATGTTAATTACCCTTGCAGCTGGGAGATCAATTTGCATATATATTCTTTGAAGCCTGTCAGGTATGAATTGAACCACTGAACTGTTACATTTGATAATCTAGCTCTCCAAAGCATTTCTGCTAAAGATGTTATGTTTCATAAGACTAGTTATTTTTTCTGTCTCAAAGTAAAGAGGTGTACTTAATTTGTTCCTGTATAAACAGATCTATGTTTGTGCCTTCCTGGAGCACCAGGTTAGCAACGTAATCTCATCAAAAGCATTGGTACTGCTGATTAAACACGAAAGAGATATAGTCAAATAGCCCTGACAACCAGTGAAAGCAAGGAAATTAAAACTTAAAGCTAGTGGTGACAGGCATGACTCAGGGGATAGTTAATGTGTTATGGAGCTTTTCAGCTCCAGGACACATATTCCATTATGTTCTGTACTAGTGGTGACAAAATTGTTGCCATCTGATGGCTGCTTCATGGCTGGAATAAACTATTGTGTGATCCCAGGAATTTTGCAAGTCCATTTGTTTTGCACTAAATGTTAGTGTAGCATCCTGATGCCCATGCTGCAAAATTGTTTGCAGTGAATGGTAGCAGTTTACCACCTGTTGGCAGCAGTTTCAGAGGAGCACCAGAGATTTATAGAACTGCTGGAAAACCTGTTTCTCTGCCTGAGTAATCTGGAGTTGCTTGACTGAAACCAGTAGAAATGAGGGCTTCCATGTAACAAAACCCATGCAAAGAGAGAAACTGTGCGTGAAAATTCATTTTACGCAGGAACAGGATATGAACTAAAGCTTGCTTGTTCATTTTTAACAAAATTGTGAGAACTGTAAGCAGCAGATTTCATACAAGTCAGATGAACTCGTGTTTTTAAACTTTTTTTCTTATAAACAATAATAACAAGAAAACCCACAAAACTCTCCCAAAAAACCAGAAGTAATACCTTATCTGAGTTCTTCAGAAAAATATATTACCTGTATAACACATTCTTTTGAACACAGGTGAACCCTGACCCTTCAGATATTTCTCAGCATTAGATCTAGGGCAATACTTTTTTCTAATAATAATTGCATATAATATTGATGTAGGACAAATGCTCCATTAGCAGTGATCAAGAGCCTTAGCAACTCCTAAGGTTAAAAACCCAGTGTATAACAGAGTGTTGCTAATCTGGTGTGGGGGTGCTGATGCTTTCCATGGTTTCACTTTGGACCTATTAACAATTCTGCTTTTCTGAGGTCACTCCTTTATGTGGTTGCCTTATCTTTTTTGCTATTTGTGAGAAAAAGTTTTATATAGAAGTTCTTCCCTGCCTGCCTTCACTGACATAACAGCTCGTTCCAAGAGTTTATTGCTTTCCCATTTCTGAATGGGAAGAGTTAGACTCAAGGATGGTCAGGTCAGGGCATGGTGTAGGGTAGGTGGAGAATACAGTTGTGCGTCCAGGTTGCTTGAAATTAATAGTTTTAAACATCCATCACCCATATGACTAGCTTTTCTGGAAGATTTATTCTGAAGGTACAAGAGAAATACTTTGCATTTTTGCAAAATTTAAGCACTGTTGGGCCCAAGGAGAATTTTAATAGTCCTTAGTGAACCATAGATTTGTTACCTGACAAATTTTGTTCATGCAACTGGTTGTTGCTGGCAGTTAAAGAAGCTTAGTTACATTTTCTCTCTTCATTAACAATGTGAGAATCACTGGAAAAATGGGACATTTGGGGCTCTCTGATTGATCTAAGATTGAAAAGAGAGGTTGATACTTGGGTCTTATGGAAAATTAGATGGGGTTGCATACTCATGGTGGAAACTCAAAATATCTTATCCAGAGTCAGCTATGAATTGGAGTAATTTTATATTCCAGGGAGGGCTGTCAGGATAGCATATAAAATAATAGAGTTTTTCTTCGGAGAGAGAGAGAGAGAAGCTGTTCTTATTATTTATACCTCTCTACATCAGTATTACTGTATTTCCTCACTTGTATGCAGTCTTTCAAAATAAAAGAGCTGCCTGATATAATTTTAATACTTTTTAATATAACAAATCTCTTGCATGAAAGATGTTTATTTAATGATCATATATTAAAGATAAGCACATTCCTTTCTTTTCCTGGCAAATAAAACTTCAGGTCTAAAATGAACTGCAGGTAGTTATAATGCAAACCATGCCTAGAAAAATAAACTCCTTCTGTATTAGCTTAAGCTCTTTGAGATTTAATGAAGTCTTACATTTGTTGATCAAATGTGCAAAAGGTGTAATGCAAGCAAAGCATTCAATTCATAACAGGGAGAAAGTTTTGTACAGCAGAAGCCTTACCTTACAATGAAAATGTAGGTAATTATAAGCATTGAACTTCAAGTCTTTTTGAAGGATGCACAGTGAATTCAATGGTCCATATAGAACACCTAAGAGGTAGAACTATTTATTCACTTCCAATGTCCTTTATTTTAGCAAGAAGAGCAATATGAAAGTAGGGTGAATGTAGAGAAGGCAGGATATGCATCACAAAAATATTTGCTGGTGTTTTGAAATTTCCATTGTTTACTTTCATTTTTAGAGATACTCTTTGTTGGATTCTAGCAGTTTCTTATCCAGAATCATCCCATGCTTTTCCCCCTGTTCTATTAGGTTTTTCTTGACATCTCTATCCAGCAGTCACTTCATCACACAGTGTCTTTCAGGTTTACTTACCTTTACATTTTTTTTGTTGTTGTATGACATTTATATTGTGTTTTGCACAAATGTGTTTTGTATTTATTTTATGGTTGAATTTCAATTGTTCACAGATATTTCTTATTGGACTGGGTATTTTATAATGTATCATCAGATAGGGCACCGTGAACAGCATGTTTAATTAGTGATCTGACCAATAGTGTAATGAATATAACTGAATGAGCTACAGAAAACAAAAATTGATACACATATAAACTAAGAAGGGTAGAAACCATAGAATTTTGTCTTCAGATTTGTTTCTTAGCTGAAAAGTCTCTTTCTATTTAGCTTTCTTGCATGCTGAAGATTAACTAGAGGACATGAATCCCAAAGGGGTACAGGAAACACAACACGTTCGATTCTGAGGTGAAGAGTTCAAGACAGTGTCAAGATTTTCTGATATCCCCATGAAATCTGGAAAAAGATGAAATGAAACAATCGGCTTGAAGGTTTATTCTTTTGCTTTGTGTTAGAATGACAAGGCACAGAGAGAATGTTAAGAAGCAGTGTTTAATAGGTGTTTGCAAATAACCTTTACCAAGGGGAATTCAGAAGAAGGGAGGTCATCTGAAAACAAGACAACCTTGATAGCAAATCATGAGGCTTTGTTTGTTGATTCCTTCTTTCCTTAATGGTGACTACTTGTACTGTTGTTTATCCTTCAGGCCACAGCTGCTTTAACAAGGACACTTTCAGACTGAACTATGGGTGGGATTGTATAATAATAATAGCAATGATGAGAATGGTAAATATCATCTTGCCATTCTCTGCCTATCCTGTGTATTCTGAACAAACACCATTATCTTTTAGGCCCACATAATTTATTCCTACTTTTTAATTCTATAAATTTATTATTTTTAAAATAATTTCACACTGTCACTGCAAATGTTGAATATGCCTACCTGACATCCCTTGCCACATTACTAGATGTTGACCTCTAACTGGTGTTTGTGAGGGTGAAAAGTACAGACCACTTTCTAGGTTGCCTTTTTGTCAGCTGGTGCTGCAAATGTAGTAGGACTTTGGTTGATATCCACATAGCCAGGGTTGTACAGGACATATGCTACTTATAAATTATTTGGGTTCAAATATGGCATTGTGCTTTCTCCATCTATAGGAGAAATAGTAACGCTGTGCTACCTTTTCAGTTCTGTGCCCATCTTGTGCAGATTCGACAGCAGCATTCTTTTGTTTAAGGTTGGTGGACAGAGTAGAAGAGACACTAATGTTAAGGTCTGAACTTCTGCATCTCCATTTCTTCCAATTTAAGAAAAAAAGACCATAAGATGAAACTGCTAGAGGACAGGCTTACAAACAGCACTATGGAATTTTCATTTCCAAAATATGTTTGAGATACAGAAATTTTACATATGTCAGGAAAAACTGGACAAGTAATTGAAAGAGAGGTGTATTGAGTGTCATTAAACAGAAAAATCCCATTAGAATCAGGAAATCCTTATAGCTGAAAATAGCTGGGAAAGTATAATTTATCATGTTGCTGCATTTCACTTTGTATCTTGTTTATGGTCATTGCTGTTGACAACATTCTGGGTTACCTGGATGTTTTGTTTGCATCAAAATGACCAATGTACGTACCACAGTCTTCTCTGTCCCTCTGGTTTCTCTTCTGAAGCATGGACACTCTCTTTGTACACTGTGAAATCAGTTCCTTTTTTCCTCAATATTGTCAAGTAGAAAATAATTTCCATTTTTTTTTCTGTTCTCCTGCTGTGTTCCCTGTTTTTATGGGCATTCCTTTGAATGCTGCTTACATTACTATAACTGTTCTAAATCCAGGATTAACTGATTTTACTCTACCCCATCCATTTCCCTTTCCCCAAATATCATTTTTCTCCTTCTCATTCTCAAAGGCAATTTAAACAAAACTAGTTTCTTCTTGGTAAAGTAAACACCGAGTACCAGTGTCTTCCTGTTCAAGTGGGATTCATCTTTGATTCACCAGTTTCAGTTTGCATGATATGGGATATGATTCACTCCATGCACAACTACAGTTCTCATTGCTACACTTCATGTGCAGCATATTGACATTACTCATGTTATAGTTCTCATAATCTGAGAAGCCAAACCTTAAGAGCTCAAGTTGGGAGTAGTTCAAATGCTGGAGTTAAAGTCAAAGATGTCTGAAAGATTAGCAAGAGCACAATCCCATCTGTTAATAAGATTTTTCTCACAAATTCCTCAGTTTTGTATGTTATTTCAACATTATTTTTCAGGGAAACTTTTCTCAGTATATTTTATGGATTCAATTGGCAGGTCAGGGGGGAAACTTCCACTAGTTCCAGAGATTAAAGAGCTTAACAGACTTACTAATGAAATTCAAGCTGGTGGGTGGGTTGTTTTTTTTTTTTTTTCTTCTTTTTTTCCCCAGACGTGGAGAGCAGAAAGAATAAGTCAGTGAAGTAACTATATATATAGTGGGGTTTTAGGTTTTTTTCTTTAGTTTTTTTTTTTTTTTTTAATGACATGCAGAGTGATAGTCTTAGGGAATTCCAGAGGTGATTATTTCATATGCTGAAACTCTGTACCACCTTGGATGAAGGCAGTGGTATTCATATCTCACCAAAACGCCCTCATCTGTATCCTACTGAGATGGGACCTGTGTGTTCGGAGACTGATGGGGAGAAGATTGCAAGCTGTTTTGTTTGCAGAGTTCACGTCTAGCTCTTAGAAGGAACAGACACTACTACATTTTATCAAATCTTTGGAGTCTAGGTGTACCTCAAAGAACATGAAATAGTCTTTGAATAGAATTCAAAGGTATATGTACTTGTATGTTTGCTAGAGATAAAACATGAAGGTGTTGTGTAAAAACCTCACATGGGAATATATGTGTAAGATACACTGTTAAGCTGAGGAGGCATTATCAATAGATTTAGTGTCTATATTTCTGTTCAAGCTTTCTGTAATTTTTCAGGCAATATTTAGACTGTTTTATGACATTTTGAGTATATAAATTGCACTTTGGTGTGTGAAATGTAGTCAGTACCTAGTTTCAGGTTTTAAGTTACTGCATACAGCTTAATTACGCTTAACATCTCAGAAAAGACAAGTGTTCTCTGCTCCAACAAAGAGTTAACCCAGATTTTAAGAAGGGAGTTTAATAGAGCTATACAAAATATTACCTCAGCATTTCACTAAAGTCAGTTGTTTGTGCAGATGTGAATTAATGGACTGTTGTAAAGGTAGTGTGATTTCTGTCTTTTCAGTTAAGGAGTGATGATGGCCAAAGTTTTGTTTCATGTGCTACCACAAAGTAAAATCAATGTGCTTTTAAAAATCTCTGCGTATCTTTTAAGAAGGAAGTTCTTGAGAAATATTAAGAATAGTGGAAATTTTAAGCTGTTTGAGAAGAAGAGCTTCAATAGGTCTCAAAGAAGAGCTATTTGGTCTTCAAACATCAACTGAATCTGTTTAAAACTGCTTCCATCAGGTGGAAATGTTGAGGCTACTGGAGCTAATGCCATACATGAACTTGGAAACATTCAGTTGTTTGTGTATAAGCATTTTCTAGTACATTCTGGTCTACTTGAGGTTATGCAAAAATATTTTGCAGAAGAAAATATTTCAAACTGCTGTTTGAAATTAGTCATCCGTTTTAATGACATATTTCTGAGGGTTGATCTCACTCTCTCTCTGTGTCATAAGTTCATGAAAATTTTTTCCGGGCTGTATGTCCCAAGTTTAAACATTTAATTGAAAATTCTCTTTTAAAATTAACTTAAATAATGCATGCTGACGTTTAATAAGTCTGACGTGTCTTCACAGTAAATAAAAAATCAATAATAACAACTTCTTTTTGTTTTGAAAGAGGTGATTATTCTCAGAGAGAGATATGTTCTTCCACTACCAAAATAACTCAGACCTGCAGGTTTTTGAGCCAAATTTATAAAAGATTGTTATGAGCAGAGCACAGCTGTGGGAGTTAGGGCTCCCAAATTCTAATTCAAACACCCATTTGAGGTGAAGAATTTCTGACTCTCTCCTCACTCCCCAAACACTCTCATGCCTCCAAAATATAGTCTGAAGTACACAATATGAGGCATATAAACCTTACACTATTCCCTGTGCAGGTTTAGATAAAATTCAGAATTTTTACAGCTTTGTGTTTGTAAATGTTTTAAAACTGAAAAGCATTGTGTGAGAGCTAAATCTTCTTTTAATAGCTTAAGTAGTTCTAGAGAAATAACATAGGTTTCCTCTCATCAATTTAATTACCAAAGGCAATTGATAATCTCTCTTTCTCCTTTGGTTGGTAGTGCTTTTGATTTGCACTCCTATATATTGCATTTTTTCCCTAAAATCTAGTCTGCCTGAAGTATAGAAACTGAAAAATTTTTGCTTTGAAGGAACAGCACGTGCGTAGCAGCACACAAACTTTGATGATACTGTTGTTGACAGTTTTGTTGTTTTTGGATGGCTTACTTTCCAAAAGTAAGAACTTAATTTTTCCAAAGCCATTAAGAAGGGAAGCAAACTGCTGTAGTCTTGGTTGAAATGGTATCTAATTTTTCTCTTACACTTTTGCCCTTTGATTCTCCTGGATAAACCTTTTGTGGAAGTGAACTCTGTTTTGCAGCATACAATCTCTACCCTATGCTACCCTACCCTATGCTGAAAGATATCAAAGTCTTTAAATACTTGAAAATCATGAAGATTGTGAAAATAGTACCTAACAGCAAATTATGTTTTAGGTTCTATGTTCTAATGTTCCTTAGAACATTACTCTTCAGAACTTCTATTTAGGACTCAGATCACATCATGCTTATACATTAGGGTTATGTTCACAAACTTTAAAATTTACTCCACTCAACAATTGGGACAAACAATTTTTATCATGACAAAGATGGATAATTCATTAGGTGAGGATTGTCAAGGACTTAATCTTTACTGCTTCATGGCAAGGGCATAGAAGGGACATGCAAGGTTGACAGAGACATAGCAGAGAAACTCAGTGAAATCTTTGCATAGGCATTTAGTGCTCTGGCTCTCACACCTGATGCATTTCTGTAGCAGATTGTCTATAAGATATAGATCAATTTGAAGTAAATGAACAGGAAATATTAGACCAGTCAGGCAGGTTAGGAAGGTCACTGGGACCAGATGGCATAAAACCAAGAGCTCTGAATATGAAATTCCCAAACTTCTGGCTGAGGGATGTAAAATGTCCTTATAAATGGACACTGAACTAAAGGACTAGGACAGCTGTTGAATCTGCCATCTGTCAGAAGGGCTTTAGAGATGATCTTGGGGATGACAAACTAGTGAGCCTGATTTCCATTTCTGTTAAGACTGTGTATATGCATACGAATGAAAATAACCTGTTTAGAAGAAGTTACATTGCTTCTGGATTTCAGGGACGTTAATAATAATAAGGATATTATTATTATTATAATAAATAAGGATATTATTATTATTATAAATTAAGGACGTTAGTAATAATAAGGATAAATGGGATCAAATGGACATAACACACATTGTTTTTAAAAATGTCCTTGATCAGGTTCCAGACCAAAGGCTCATTACAAAATTGTATTGCCATGGGATTGGAGGAAAGCTTTTTAAGGAAGAGATAGGCCTTAATAATGGCAACATTTTAGAATGGAATTGATACTGGGACCAATTTTAATCAGCATCTCTGCTCTGGTATGGGCAATGAGCAGTGAAATCTGCAAGCTTGTGGATAAATTCTCTCTTGACAATCAGTGTCAGTTGCCTTCAATACCAATGGCTTCAATGGCAAGAGTATCCAAAATAAAACTGAGCATACCAAAAGTCAACAGGTCAAGTTCAGTCTGAAGAAATGCATCTAGAAAAAAGTAACATGAACCATGCTGACATGATGCTAAGCTAAGAATTGACACTTAAAACTCAGAAAGGGACCCTTGACATTTCTCTGAAATCTCAGTATCAAACAAAAATGTTAGGCAAGTTTAGAAAAGTTAATGAAATTATCCTTGGGAGCCTGAAATAAGAGAAGAGCAGGGAATCTGAAAACTGATGTTTCCATATCCTGAGTATTGTGTACAGTTTTGTCTTCACATATGAGGAAGGGTGTAGCTGAATTCAAAGAAGTATGGAGAAAAACAAGTGAAATGATCAAGATGATGGAACAGCTGCCTTGTGCAGGGATACTTAAAGGCTGGGACACTTCGTTTGAAGAAGAGAAGGCCAAGGAAGGTTATAACTGAGGTTACTGAAATCATACAGGCAATAGATAAACTGAATACACAATCCTAGATCAATGGGAACTTGAAACCAGTAAGGCTTTTGCTTAAAGCCAGTGAATGTAGTCCTTAACATAGTGAATTTCTTGAACCGAGACTCACTAGAGAGGTTGGAGGAAACCATTACTGGCAGGTTTGGAAAGGGGTTTGTCATAAATAACTCACTCACAAAGTTGCCCTTTAGTTTTTTTAATACTCGGCAGGAGTGTACCCACTGAAATCATTAAATCATTCCCCACACTGAGAACAGAAACGTGGGGAATAGGTTGCAGAAAGCGATCAAGTTTCTTGTGTCTCTTGTTACTGGAGGCAGCATACTGGGCTGTATGAGGATTAACCTGCACTTCAGGGGCATTTCTTACTTATCCTTTTACCTTATTCAGTCAAAGGATTTTATATGTGATTTCTTTCAGTGAACGTCAAATCTGTTTTTTAAACAAGACTGACTTTTTTATGGTCTCACAAATGAGGATTGCATACACTTGTGCAGTACTCAAGTTGTCTCAGCCACTGTGAAAGTAGTGCTATTAGATAACAATTTCTAGGCAGAGGTCAAGATAGTCTAGATGTTCTGTTTAATCTGGTAAATAAACAAGTAAATTGCAAGTCCCAAAAAGTTTAGGCAATGCTCAAAACTGAGTATACAAAAAGGGCAAAACCGGTGATCTTTTGGCAGAAAGGACAAGGAAGTTTCTTATGTCATTTTGTTTTCCCAGGTAGTAAAACAAGTAACAAATAAAGATTAATGTCGCAGTAGTGCAGCAAATTAAGAAGTTAACAAGTCAATAGGTTTCTGCGTGTACAAGAATAAATATCATAGAGAAATAGAAGTGGAATAAATGAAGTCCAGTGTCACATTTTATGTCATTTACCTAATGAATAAGTTACATTGCCACAGGCCTCTCTCTGTAAGGAAGAACACCTGATTATGAGCCTTGGGTTGTGTAATTCAAAATATGTTATCTTGTCTTTCCAGGGTAAGGAAAACATATATAATTGAGTTAGAGGACAAATACCAGGCCACAGCAAACTTTAAACTTCTTATTTCTAAGAGACTACATGGGAAAATAATGAACAGATGGCAAATAAAAGGAATATGTTGGCATTTCTTCTACCTGCAAGGCACAGTAATCTCTCCTTCATTTTGGACAGTCCAAGGATCATGCACTATATGAAGTTTTTAGAAATCAGGGCACAGGAAGCCTGTGATACAAAGGGAAAACATTAAGTCATTAAACTGTATACTATAGATCTTTCAACTAAACATTGCAGCAAATGATAAAGTGCAACTCTGTTATTCTAAAGCATTCAAGAAGTATAAAGGACGAGTGGTTTCCAGTAGGTCTTGTTTGGAGAAATCCAGGTAAAGTTTTTCCATTCAGAAATGGTCTTACAGGTAATTTAGGTTGTTTAGGATCAGGGTGTTTAAATAAAGACTGTTGCATTATTTTTATAATACCTTTAATGAATACTTTTGATAATGAGGATTTTGAAATTATTCAATGTCTATGATTACACTCAGCTGGGTAACCTGTGAAAGGGATTATATACAAAGATTTAAAAATAGTCAAATATTCTGATTTGCAGTGCAATTTTATGTGAAAAGCTGGCTAAATATAATTTTAATTTTCCTGAGAAAATAATTTTTCCTTAGGACACTTATTTAAAGCAATTAACTCAATGGATTTTATTTACATTCTTTAAGATAAAGAAGTGTTTTTGTGTTGTTTGGATTAGAAATAAAATTAGGAACATGTTAAAATATTGTCCTGCATTGTTCTAGGAAAAGCATTCCTATAAGATAAATGGATACTTTTATAAAATCTATTATGTATTTATTTGTCTTAGATTTGATAGAAAATAATGCTCACATAAACCCCTTAGCAAGATTTAGGCTTACAGACACAAAGCATTCACTGTATTAATAGCAATATGCAGGTAAATTTACTCTGTTATCTCACTCCCTTGAATAATCAGTAGATAGTAATATAAAACTACAGAATGACTGAATGGATTGCTAAATTTAAATAGGGTACCTGATTTTTCAATCGACTCTCACTGAAATACAGAGCTCTCTCTCTCTCTCTCCAATCAATATGGTTTGCATACTTACACTGCAAATCTCAGAAGTCATTTCAGACCCATCATTGTGTGCAAAAAAATTCATAAATCATTTGGAATACTAAACAAATTAGAGAAAATTGTCCTTTGGATTAGAGAAGAAATTTGTTGAATAAAAGATATATTCTGAATTATTTCCTCTTCTATAATAAGCTGACTAGATTAAATTGAGAAGCCAGTATAAAAGAGCCACTGAGATATCTATTATTTCTTCATCCTTTTATCCTCTTGCAGTTCTCTTGGGGAAGTGTACATGTATATGCTGCATGAAATGTTATTAACTGACATTAAGTCTCTCATCCCCCTAGGCCGTGTTTTTTTTCCTCATACTGTACTGACCATTAAGCAGCTCTTGTGGATGGGATCTGGAACTCGTTGTATTTATACCTTCTCAAGCATATGTCTTAAACTGTTCATTGCGTTTTGATATTTCATGACTTTGTGAGCCTCATACAAGTTATAATATCAATTATGTTTTAGTGTAATGACATGAAAGTGACAGGTTATTGGTTCTTTGCTCTAAATGGGTGCAGGTGCCTTTTAATATATTATTTCTCATCTCTTGGTATCTGTCTTTCACTCTTCTTTCTGTTGTAAATATGTATAATTAAGGACAAAGTAAAACTGCCTACCCAGGGCCTTGGAGGAAGCCACACTGAATCTTTTTCCTTTGGCTGATCTTTGTTGGTGGAAGGCCCTGTTTGGCAGCTTGGGCTTTGAGTGGGAAAATTAGGAGCACAGTTCATGCCTGTGCACACTTCTGGATAATGCTGGCACATCGATTATTTGAGTTAGTGCAAATTGTTTGCTGAAAGATAGCATGAAAGGTAGCATGGTGAGAAGGAAATTAACCCTATTGCAAAAATCTCTTGGTTGCATTCTCCACCAATTATACTTAAAATATTTTGTCTTTTTGTACTCTGTTCTTGTATAGCAGCAGCAATAGAGAACCGCTATGGTGCATCTCCTATTCACTTTCCTGGTTGGCTTAAATGTTTCCAACCAGAAGCATCCCCCCAGGTTTAATATTCAAATATTAATTTGTACTAAAATACTGTGCTATTTTTTTTTCTTTTATTTTGAGCTTGAAGGATCAAAACTTCAGCTTCTTCTCCCCCCCATGGGAAAAGCAAAGGATAATACCAGTACAAGAATCTCATTTTACACTACACCTGAACTGTCTCTATGTTTTAATATTTTATGGTCCTGCAGTTCTTTCTTCAGTCACACTGACTGCATTAAATTATGTAGAAGCACAGGCTTGTGACACCTCTGAACCAACCTGCAAGAGAATACAAAATCTTTCTTTTGCTTTCAGCCTGACTCAAAATCAAATTCCAAAAATTATATACAAATAATATCACCAGTCTAATGAATGGAATTAAGGAAAGGCAAGGGCAAAGCCATTCGTTTTATTATCTACCAGTGCTGAAGGATTAACACAAGATTAATATAAATTTACACTACTAAATTGTCTTT
This sequence comes from Prinia subflava, assembly GCF_021018805.1. Lineage (NCBI taxonomy): Eukaryota > Metazoa > Chordata > Aves > Passeriformes > Cisticolidae > Prinia > Prinia subflava. The sequence goes on along the minus strand of NC_086248.1, from coordinate 63,225,436 downwards.
GAGGGACATGATAGCTGGGTGAAATTCGAGTTTGTTAATATTTCTAAACAATAACAGAAGATGAACTCTCTGCCTGAGGCTTAGGGCTGAAGCAAGGAACATTGAGTTCCCAGTCACAGACTTGCAGGGTGACCTTGACAAGTCACAGAACATATCTGTGCCTCAGCGTGAGATGTGGGATATTAAAACATTTCCTAGCTTGCAGAAGTGTTGGTAAGGCTCAATTAATCAAAGTCGTTCAATATCTTCACACAGAAGTGTCTAGATAAGAACAAAGTATTTTTGTTACTAAAGCAGACCTCTCCTGAGCACTTAATTTTTCATTTTATATAAACTTTTTTAGCTTATATGCACTGTCAGCATACAGAGCCATATATCCTTCAGATCTAGTTTGTGTGGAGCTTGTCAAGATACAGCTGTTTTTAGTGCTATATCCCTATTAGGAGATGACACAATACATCATAACAGCTCCATCAGAGCCATTAGGGTGTAAGCTGTCAATGTGTAATAAGATTACTATGCATTACATCTGGTGGTGCTCTGATAATTCTGAACTAGGTATGCTGTAGTAGAGGCTAGAAAGCCTTTGAATATTGATGTTGCACTGCTAATGAATTCAACAGTATTATTTTGGCCTGGAATTAGAATATATTCTCCAGTATGTGTGAAGAGCATTTTTTTTTCAATAAATAACTTTTCTGGAAATCCCTGAAGATGTTCTCCTCAGTTTCTTCATGTACTAGAGACCTGTAAGTATTTCTATTTAAAAATGAATGATTTTCTTGTTTGAGGGAAGGACAAAACTCTCTAAATAATAGCCAAGAATATTCAAATAGATATAATCCAATACATGGCCGCAGATTCCCTAGGCCATAGGAAGTTTGCATTCAGAATAATGACTAAGATAGGAACAACTTCCAATGTGCTCTTCGTCTCTACAAAAGTCCAATTTTCAGATAGAAAAAAAAAAAAAAAAAGAAAAATTATGCCGCTTTACCCACAACAGTAACCATGGCATAATTTAAATAGGAAAAAAGAAACATTCAAGTAATTTGAAGTGCATTCAGAACCTTCTGCTGATTGTCTACCTACAATCTAAGATAGGAACTATCAATGAAAATCAAAGAATCATAGAATGACCTGGGTTGGAAGGCACTTGAAAGATCGTCTACTTTCAATTCCCCTGCCATGGACAGGGATACCTTTCACTTGACCAGTTTGCTCTGAGATGCATCCAACCTGTTCTTAAACATTTCCAGGGATGAAACATCCACAGCTTCTCTGGGCAACCTGTTCCACTGCCTCATCACCTTCATAGTAAAGGATTTCTTCCTAATACTTGTTCTAAACCTACTCTCTTCCAGTTCAAAACCATCCCACTTTGTTACATGCTCTAATCAGAAGAATTTTTGGATTCAGAGAAAGATGCTGTCTTAAGTGTGTGCTTCCCTGCCTGCACAACACCTGAGCATCAACCAATCAGTGGGGAACTCACTGTTCTCATACCTTTGTGAAGGACCATTTGCTGGGAGAACTGGAGTGCTGACTTGGCTGGGTCACAGTAAAGTCTGTTACAGGACAGGGAGAAAAAATTAGTTTTGCTGGTATTTTAAAATTATCACCAGGAATCTGCAATTCTGTGCATGAAACTCCTGTTCACAGTATCTCATTATTCCTGAAATTATTCCTTTATCAAAAAGAGCAGGATGACAAAGCTTCAGTTACAGATATGTGCCTGTATAGCTCTCCTGAGAGCTTGTACATGCACACATGTGAGCCTGTGCAGGAGGAGGTTGTGGTATGCCTTGAGTAAAGAGAGACCTGAAGAGAAAGTACAAACTCCAAGTGCTTACAATATTTTCAAGTCTTCCCAGACAAGACTGAGCTGAGTGGCTTCAAAGGAGCTTTAACATAGCACTTGGCCAGCAAGAGTGTTAGTAAATCTTCAGGAGGCCTGAAGTCTCTCCTAAAAGAGGGAGTTACAGCCTCTCACAATCAGCTGTCTTGTGAAAGTGTGAGCTGTTTGATTTTTCAGAGTCTGTGGGGGGGCACAGGCAGGCAGACCTCAAGTCAGAAAAGCTTAATAAATTTTCTAGAAATGTATATTCCAAAAAGTTCAGACTGAGTAAGAAGAGAAAGCAAGACAGTCATTTTTCATAATGATAAAAAGTCTTGTTCAAAGTCTTTCTCATTAAAAATTAAATAACTTTTGGTGCAGGAATAGAAGCTAAATAGGAAATGCATTCAAAGCCCTGACACTTATGCTGAATAACAACGAGAAAACATGCTGTGGTCCTTGAAGGAGACATAGAGCACAACTAAACAAGGAAAAATACAGAAAAATAGAGCTAAAAAAATTAAAAATAATAATAATAATAATAATAAAAAAAGCAAGTGAAGTGAGGAGAAATGTCAATGATCTGACAAGTAGCATGAGTACAGACTTTTTCTGTTATTAGGAAAAACAGGAAGATGTAAGAAATTCAAATGCTTTGTGGGTACGGGCTGACATGGAGAAACAATGTGCTGAAGGAGAGACTTGCTTACATGCAGAAAGAATTTGCACATTTGAAATAGTAGCCAGCAAAATGATCTGGAAATAACTACAACATTCTGTGTCAGTTTTTATTTTTGCCTAGAGTAGTCCACACAGGAGAGACTGAGAAAAGTCAAAGACATGAATTAATCTTTTACTCTAGAAAAAAATCCCCTCTTATAAATGAAGGAGCTTTCTCTGGTATGAAAAGACATATAAAATGCTGGTAATGATCTAGAACAGCTAGTGAAAAGCAAAAGTCTAAGAACAAATCTATCTCAAGTGTGGAGATATTATTTCCCTCATGTGGCAATCCCAAGAACAGGTTGCAGAGTTTTTGGAAGAGACTTCCAGTTTTTTCATGGTAAAATGTTCGAAACTCAAAAGTCTTCTGAAAGTATCAAAATAGGCATTAAAGGATGCTGTTCGTAATTGCAGTGTCAAGGATAGAATAAATGTGGAGAAAAATTTTTAAAACACTGGTTAATTCAAAAACCCTTCCAAACTGAGCAAGATCACCAAAGAGCATATGCCTTCAAAAGAAACATTTGCTGAGACAGCAGGAATCAAATTCTTCCAGAAATTAAATGCTTCCTTGCCCTCACTACAGGTTTATTTCATTTTTTTCTTTCCTTTTTTTTCTTGGAAGGCTATTTTTGAACCACAGTCCCCAGATGGTTAAAAGCCTTCTTCTGATTTCCAGACTAAATTTATTCATAATCAGTTTATATTCATTTGTCCTTGTGCCAGCACTGTTCTTTAGTTTTAATAGTACATCTATATTGTGTAGCTATTTGTAGATTAAATTATTAATATTACAAAAGATAGTATCAATTTTTAAGAGAGATGACTAGATGAGATTATGAAGATAAAATTCACTGTTTCAACAGCTGTTTGATCATAAAGTTATAGCCTAAAAAGATTATAAATACAATAAGATGTGTTTTCACATCACTTTGAGGGAAACAAATATGTATCTTTTTATTACTTTTTTATGATATTCAGTAATGAAATACAGTTAAAATAAATTCCACTAAAACAGGTTGAGGAAAAAGCAGGCTAGGTGGAGTTGCTGTTTGTTAAATGCAGAAGTCTATTCTTCAGCCTTGGTACAAGTGATAGGGTGGGTTCTCCTTTGGTCCACACTAATTGTTTGGTTAACGTTGGTAGCAATATGACATTTAATCTGCCATTGCATAACAACCAACTAATTCTGAAGTGGATTTGGACAAATGGATTGTTTGAGGGAGGGAAATTGAAAGTGTTAGGTTGAAGGAATAGTATCCTATGGAAACATACTGTAGAGACTATATTGCCAGGTTTTAAAAGCCCTTTTGAGCAGCGAAGGTGCCTATTAAGGTGCATATTAAGAGTTCTTGATATATTAGTATATGAATGGCCAACACTACTGGTTTCTAGATTTTTTCCCTTTCCTGTATGGAGAAATGCCGAGTAAACTGCCGTCTGTCAGACCCTCTAGGATATATTACAGGGATTGCCCTTTCCCTTCTGTGAAGAAGAGACTGAAGATGTGTGAAGAAGAATATCAGAAATTACATTTCTTGGCTGAATGAAATTTCAAATTTATCTTCCCATTCTCAGTATTAATTACCTCTAGTCCATCCAACAATGCCTACCCACAACTGGACACCTCATTCTGTGTGCTGTATATCCTTAAGCATTGGTCTGTACAAACTCTGTCAATGCTGAGCTGGTGAGTCCTTCCCTTCTATCCCTCTGGTTTCCCTTCTGTGTTTTTGGGTAGTACAGGTTCTTTTTTTATTAGCCTTTTCCACCTGAATGAGCCAGAGCAACGCCTCACTCCTGACCTGAAGCAATGCAAGTGAGTAGGCTGGCTCTCTATTTGCACAGCCTTTCTACACGATGCCCCTGCCTTTCCTCAGCAGAACAGGGTACCAGAGATGTCTCAGAGATGAGGAAAGTGCATCTGCCTGCCTGCTCACCCTGTAGCTCTGGGGGAAAAGTAGGGTGGATATGAGAATAGCTGTTTGTGCCTACAACAATGAGTGTCCCACTGTGAGAGGAAAATGGTATTGCTGCTTGTATTTCAGCCGATCATAAAAGTAAAAAGGATATAGTAGCCCAAAGGATAAACTGAACTCAAAGGTACTTGTAGCTGCTCTGAAGCTTGTACTCCAAAAAAAAAAAAAAAAAAAAAAAAAAAAAAAAAAAAAAAAAAAAAAAAAAAAAAATCTCAGAAGCAAGCCATTCGTTGAAGTTCTGGCTTTCATGCACTTGTATTTGGCATTGTTATTTTAATCTTCTGACCTCATTTTGTGTTTCTGTACTGTTTGTCTTCTCTGGCAATGTTTAACTTAGTAGGTTAAAATTAGTCTTGTGTTGTGGAGATACCGTGCTAGGCTACTGGGATTTTTCCCTCTAAAGTTCCCCTGATCTTTATCGACAATTGCTCAACATCTGCATAACTCTGTCTTTCCTGTGTCTAAACAATTACACTTGGGAGGCTGCCAGCTCATGGTGGCAACAGGCACCTCTGATGAACGTGACAAAAGTATTATCCACCCAATACATTTTATCTATGGCAAAGAAAGAAAGCCCCACCTCATGCACAGTAAACCTGTACCTGCCTACCCTTCATCCACCCTCACCAGGATCCTCCCCATGTTTCTGCATTCTGAACTGGGCACAGATTAAAGAAGTTTCCTAGGAAGATTGTTGGAGTAATTCTGCATTTCAGCCTAAAAAAACTCTACCTGCTGCAAGTGGTGCTTTGAAGACCTTTTCTCCTGAAAGAAAATGACAAATTAATTCCATCCAATGATAATTTATGTATAAAACAAGTCTGGAAATTAACACAAAAGTAACCTTTATCTTCTGTGAGAACATATGCTGAGAAATATGTGATGGTATCCTATTTATGCAGTAATTAAACATGATCTTCTTTATCTTCATCAGCCTCTGGGAAAAAGCTACTTCTACAGCAATTCTTTGGGCTTATGACAAGTTTGGCTAGCCCTGGAGACCTATTGGTCTTAGAATAAGATTCTGATTCTTTTGTGATACACAGGTCCAGATCTTTAATAAGAATTATGAATGTTAATGTTCAAATGCAAACTCTTCTAAAAAAGAAATTTTTCAGGAAATATCATAGAGATCAAGTTTTGTCCATGTGTGCGAAAGTATTAGAATATTTTTATTATATTATTTATTTTTGCAGGGGATTTTTAATTTAATTTAATTGATTTCTGGATAATGAAGGACAAAGCAAATAAAATCCACATGTATCTACTTAATATGAACAGCAGATTATTCTATTTTTTTTAGTTGTCTATTTTTGTTTATGACAAAATAAATACATTTATTAATCGTAAAACAGAGATTATATGAGATGCAATTAGCATGGTATATATTATGTACTATTCACTTTTTATAGCACAATTACATTATTTGTAGATGTACACAACCACTACAACAGCTGAGAAAAATCTAACTGATGCTTGAAACTACATACTGTTCTGAAGCACAAGAAATATTCAGATTTTATGTGTCAATCTTCCTAGAAAATATTCAAATGGCCTAAAAGCGCAAATTCCTACTTATGAAGGAATAAGAAGAGATTCTGATCTTATGCCTTCTGTTCTAGTAATCAGATTTTGTTACAAACATTTCTTATTCCTGCCACCATTTTGGACTGATCTGGCAATTTCCTGCTCTTGGGCTGAATGCTTAATCAAACAGTGATGCCACTAGAGCCAGTGGGCATGCTGGAGCAAAATTATTTTTGTCAGTGTTCATGTTCACAGGACTGGCTCCTGAATGCTCAGTAGTAAAGCAAAGATATTAAATATAATCATTACAGTGGACACTTTCAAGTTCCCATGTGACCTTCCTTTAGAAGTGTATGATTTCAGAAGGCAGCCTTGGATATCTAGAGATCTTAACTGCCTTGCATTTTCTTTGACTTAGCTTGTACCTTGAAGACTCAGTTCTTCAGCAGATCAGTCCCCGAGAAACTTAAATTTTCAATTCATTGCTTGTCCAGAATTCCCTCGTAGGTTTGTTCACCAGTGCCAGCTGAACATAAAGACCATTAAAATGCCTACAGCTAGATGGGAACTATCTAAATTGTGAGAGAGGTGGAACTACCTGATAATTTTTCAGTGCTGAACACAGGAATATTAATCTGCAGTGTAAATGTGTGTCCTGGTTTAGGGCTGAGGTCTTGCAGACAGACTCTGTCTATTCAATTCTTGAGTACAGGGCAACCCTGCCCCAGAACTCCTGCATTAAAGGAAAACAAACAAGTACATTTTTAGGTAATAATTCAGTACATATTTAGATCTCTAGAATGCTTACTAACTTCAAGTTTCATGAGAGACTGCAATCATGAGAGACTCGAGTAAATCAGGAAAGCTGATGAGAAAACAAGCAGAGTGGAACTCACAGTCATCTGATTCTCATTAATGGCATCTCCAGGCCAAGATGAGAGAAAGATGCTGAGAAAAAAAGTGATTATTTTCCCTTTCCCTTCTGAAAAAAAAAGCTCATTATTACAGCCACACACCTGATATCAACCATCCAAACCAGAGAAAATCCCAAGGTCACTAGATTCACCCATGGATGTTGAGTAAATTGAACTGTTGGAAATTTCCTTTTGATTTACTAGAGTTATGATTTTTTAAAATTAAGAGTTATACAACTGGGATCTATCACCTGAAATGTTATTGGCAGGAAATCTAAAATTATGGGCACACGTTACATAGCAGCAATGAACATTACAAGTGAAAGTCTGTCTTTTAAGAAGACAGCAGGATTATAAGCTTCTGAGTAGTATAACAATAATGTTTTATGGGGCTACAGTAGTTCCATTAGAAAGATGTGGTGCCATAACACGTCCAGAGAAGGACAACAGAGATGGTGAAGTGTCTGGAGCACAAGTCATGAGGAGCAGCTGAGGGAGCTGGGATTGTTTAGCCTGGAGAAAAGGAGGCTCAGGGGAGAACTTATCACTCTACAACTCCCTGAAAGGAGGCTGGAGCCTGGAGGGGGGTCAGGCTCTTCTCCCAAGTAACAAGCAATAGGACAAGAGGAAAGAATCTCAAGTTGCACCAGGGGACGTTTAGATTGGACATTAGGAAATAATGTCTTCACTGAAAGGGTGGTCAGGTCTTGGAAGAGGCTCCCCAGGGAAGTGTTGAAATCGCCACTCCTGGTAGCGTTCAAAAAATGTGGAGATGTGGCGCTTACAGACGTGGTTTAGAGGTGGACATGACTGCCAGTTTAATGGTTGGACTCAATGATTTTAAGGGTCTTTTCCAGCCTTAATGATTCTATGATCTTTGATGAAAAGACTTGCAAAACCTGTCAAAAGCCTTTAGATTTCAAGAAGTTTTGCTAATGAAAGAAAAGTCAGTGGAGTTTGTTATCAGATTCCTTTTTTAAAGAGGGGGAGTTACTGTAACTCTAGCGCTGTATTTTTTATCCGTCCCACAGGGATCAGCCTAGATATTATGAATATGGGGTTTTGTGACAAGAACATTCCTTTAAAACATCCTCTCTTTGTATTATTTTGCCACAGGTGTGGGAAAACTTCATTTTTCTGAAATTTTTGTGGAAAGATTTTTCCATGGGTTTGATTACTTACCTGTTGTAATCAAATACATGGAAAATTGTACTTTTTCAAATGTTGTGTGCTCAGAGGCATGAGTATCTCTTAGTTATATTAGGCTATGAAATATACGGGAACATAGTCACTTTGAGTAAGCACCACATGTTAGAATTTCTATAAACAGAAATGTAAAGGACTGCAATTGACTTGGGTATTCCCTTGGATATGCTCTCTTGTGATCCACTGTCAGTGCAGTGATGTTGCCAGGAAGAGCGTTCGTAGGTTCTCCTGAATCAAAGTCCACACCAAAGGTTTATGCATCACCTGTGTCCTATAAATATTACCTTGTGCTCAAGTTATGAGAGGATCTAAGTTTAACAACTCTACTAATGAATTTTTTTTTCTCCCATCAACTAAATTTTAAAGAAATAGCCATGAACTATAATCTATCTATCTATCTATCTATCTATCTATCTATCTATCTATCTATCTATCTATCTATCTATCATTTATCTATCTGTCTGTCTGTCTGTCTATCTATTTATTTATTAAATGGAAAAGCATTTTAGGGGCTTTTAAATGTTCTTTCAGTTTGGAGGAAATTTGAAGTACTATGTTAAAAACATAAGGAATTACATGTAAACTTACAAAATTAAAGCTAACCGGAAACAGACACTTGAGTCTGATATTATGAATACCCAAGGTGGATAGTATGTGAAATGTAAATGCTATTAGAAGTTGAACATCAAAAGAGGTTTTAATATTCATTCAAGTCCAGCTGCTTGTGGCAGCATTAAGTTGATATAATTTTTGGATCCCTTATTACATGTTACTGACCTCTGTCTAATTTCCCAGTGGCATAACGTCAAAATATGCTGATATAATAAATGTAAAATATGTGTATAAGAAGTGTTCTCTAGTATTTTCAAGGCTTCTGTAAACTTCATGGAGTGAAAATGCTCCTTGCAGACATTTCTAGAGGAGACTGCTCCTTCTGCTGTGACATGTCCACATTGAATCCAGCCAGGTTATGCCAAGACCTGATAAAAGAAGCAAGCATCTGATTTCTGATTGTAAATAGGTTGCCTGTTTGAAACCCCAGACAATATGAACCTCTTCCCTTCCAGAGAAAGAAGAGATGAGGCTGTCCAGAGAAGAAACTGAAGCAAAATTATTGTTCTAAAACCAAGATGGACATTTAGAGTATTCCCATTGCCACAGTGCAGTTGGTTCTGCAGAGATTTAAAGGATAGGGCACATGGTTGGAAAGCAGTGACAAATACTGGAGTTTTATCAAAATATTTTTCCTGGAGAATTTTTTTAATGTTTCATTAAAGACACATTAAAAAGCTTGATATGTTAATAAAACATCAGCATTTTGCACCGGAGTACATTAGGTGCCTTAAACTGCCAAACAAACAGTGAATGTATTCTGCATGGCAACTGCTTGACATGTTGGTTGTTTAATCTTTAAGAGCTAGACAAATACTCTAAAATATCTTCTGTGCATTTTTGATTGAGTTCTACATCCATTTCCTATTCCTTTTGCACTTGCTTTTGACAAAGGCTTGAGCAAACAGGCTTTATTTGCACCATTCTACACACTAGGTGACATTTATTACTGTACAGAGGAAACAGAGAAGCAATACACCTGGGTGCAAAACTGATTCAAAACCAGTTTTTGTGTTATTAGGGATTTACTGTAACCTAACTGGATTAACGCTGCCTGTTGCAGTGCAGTTTTGATGTCTCAAAAGAGAAGCTTCAGAGATGCACACCTCTCAGAGAGATGGACTACAGTGGCACCCAGCTGCCCCACTGAGAATGGGTGACTTCTACAGACTGGGAGGTAGCAATGCCATGCATCGACCGTAAAAATTTGCAGTCCAAGAGAATGAAGATGTATGTAAAAAAACATGGTGACTGAGACTGATCTATTGGGCTTCTGTGGTTCTCCCTCTGCCCTTACTGAAGTTCAAAAGCCTTCTATGCAAAGACTTTCTAACAGAATGAAAGAAAAAGTAACTTCAGCACAGTTTTCAGGAAAGGTATTCAATAGGAAACTAATATTGGTGGTTATGAATTCCTGAAAAGCTATGTGACTAAAGAAGATAAGAATTAAAGTGTTCTAAAATTTCTTAATCATCTTTATCTACTGAAATTCCCCAGGAGGTTCAAAACCTATTATAAACCACAATCAGAGATCAGAAAAATGCATCAAATAATCTGAACTCTTACAGTTTAATTTATGAACTCAGGATTCTATTGTGATGGACAAATCTCTGACAGAGGCTGTTTGCAATCCTTCTAAAGGAGTAAAGCAAATAAATTCAGGAAAATCTAGATTTATTCTTGCACATTCTGCAAGCAGAAAAGAGCTAGGCTGGATGAATACATTGCTAATTGTGAATTATTCATCTCACTCTAGCAATCAGTAACATCCACATTAAACATTAAAGACCTAGATTCACAAGGAGAATGTAGGCACATAAATACCTCTTCAGGCAGCCAGGGTTGACATTTAAATGCTAGTGGTATTCAACACCCCCGCATCACCCCTCCCACCTTTTCATAGGTGCTTAAAACTGCATACATACTCAAGTTTCTGTTGAAAGGCATCAGAATAACTTCCAAAATTTTAGCAGCAAGGAATTAGTAGGTACCCATTTTATTGTTTTCCCATGTCAAAGTTCACACAATAATTCTTTTTCTTGTTGCAGTTTTGGTATCCAATTTTTTATCTTACAAAAGATACACTCAGAGTCTGTTTCACCAAAATATTACAGCTCTAGCTTAAGGCCTGGAAGCTTAGTTTCTGTACTCCTACCTGAGTGCTAACAGAAGGTGCAGAGTCATTCTCCAATGACAGTGGTCTAATAAATATTTAGATCTTACACAGACACAGGCACACACACAAATTGAGCTTCAAGAATCAAAATGCATTTCATCTTGCTAGAATAGCTATAACATCAAAAAATTCATTTTTATAACTGTATGATGATTTTATGGCTCTCAATGATATTGATTGTTTTTCTTAGTTTAACCCCTGGAGCTTGGTACCTTGGCTGACTTTGCAAGGGAGAATGACTAGTACCATGGTGATTAGTGATTCTCACTATATCAGATGTGGTTCAAGCTCCAGCAGAAAGAAAATGGCCAGTACCTTATGTGTCTCCTCCAGGGTGAACAGGAATCCTCTGGCAGCTGTTTCAGAATGACTCTAGTTCCTCAGTTATTGAAGAGAAGTATCAAGTTCCCACATTTAAAAGAGGGTTATGACCTTCAAAAGGAGATTAGATGCCATAATACCATGGTCTTTTGTATTTCTTTTGGGGTGCTGTTCAAGGACACAAGTACAGATAAATTTTGAATTAAATATGGAATTTATACTAACTTTTTATATCCTTTTCTGAAATAATTCTACAATTGTTCATTCTCTTTTTTATCCAATCATCTATCCCTTTTCTGGGATTAGGGTTTAACCCTCAAATATTTTCAATATGAAGAAGATAAGTCTTTAGGCTGATTAAATGCAACTAAAGTTTCTGGCGATGCTCAGGTATAAGGATACTACAAAGCTTGTTAAGATAATTTCATTGTTGCATTTGGAGGATCTGCACATACATCCTCTAATCAAATTCTCTCTCCTTGGTTCACTTTTCAAAAAAGCAGGAATAAACTTTAAGGAGAAAGGAGGAATAAACTATGGAGACTGGACTTTCCTGAGAATGTTTTTTCCCTCTTCACTTGTCAATTTGGCCTCAAGTCACTGCTTAAGTCGACTATTAGCTCAGCATGGATCTGATCACCATGGTGTGAGTATATCTCATATATCCAGTAGAGAAAGTGGTGGAAGACAAAAGCTCCTCAGTTATGCTATAAACTTATGCTGCACAAACTAATTCTTATTATAGGCATATAAAAAATTCTCAATTTAAGATATTTACATGACTCAAAAGATTAAGTTCCGTCACAAATGTTTGAGCTACAATAAGCACCTGTTATGAGGCTGGAAATAAAGAGAAAATACAATGGCAAGTCAACAGTCCTCATTTAACTGGTGATATCCTAGAAAGGAATGAGAAGGCCATGATGGAGAAAGGGAAAAGTGAGAGCAAAAACGTGATGTGTTGGAAATCTTTAACTCCTTAGAATTTTAGCATTTCTGGCTTGAGTGTGTGGAGGAAATATTTTGTCACACTTCTTTGTCCTTTAAAAATATTTCACACAATATGTTTTTTAAATATAAGAATGTTATGTAGTGACTTCCAATACATGGTTGCTAGCAAATAAAGTCTTTAAAGGAAAAAGGAAACATTATCATTACAAAAAGACTTTTCAGTTTTATGTATAAACTTCTATTTGTATATGCATAGGAAGTAATTTTATTGAAGCCAGTCTAAAAGGTAGTTCTTCTTTTTTAAAAAATGTAGCAATGTCGTGAACACAATCCTTCCAAAAAATTATCCTGCAATATTTGCTAGAGAAGTGCAGAAGCTCATTGCTGAATTACAAGATCTCCATCAGTGTAGGAATAATTAATAATATCACATAAATTGGACCACATCTGAGCAGACAAATAATGTTAATTTTAACAGAAGTATAATGAAAGCACAAACAATATTTGGCTTTTTTCTATTTTTAGTACATTATTAAAACCTTTGGGTAGGTATTCCTGTTGGAACAGAAAAATTTGAAACAGGAAATTGTCCAGGTTACTAATGGCAAAGTAAATCTCTGTGGAATAATTATTTTGATATTAAATCATTTTTATTCTGGAGTGAAGTATTCATTGAATAGCTGTTCTGGTAGAGCTTACAGGGAGAGCTTATTCTACTGTAGTTGTAATGGGCAATTTCCCTGTGCAGGCATGCTTAAGGTTGTAGAGAATATGGTCTTTGGAAATACTGCTCCATGCCAAGATGTTTCATAGAATATTTATTTTTGCTTGTGTTATAAACTCTGTAGATAGATACAGGTTTGTGAATGGGATGAATGGGTACTTAACAATTAATAGCCTGGCTTCAAAATATGAGACAGCTGTTTCAGTTGGTTTCCACATGTGACTCCAAATATTGCAGTGGGATGTGATTTCTATATATAGCTCAGACACAGACCTCCAACTCAGAGAATCTCCTAGAAAAAGACTGATTCATTTGGAAAGTAGGCGCTTAGAATGAGCTGCTTTCAAGTTTTCTGACTTCTGCCCTTTAAAGGAATTGTATCAAGTTTTTGAAATGTGATAACTTTGAAGGACTGTGAAATATTCTGAACTTTTCAGGTCATCTGCTTTTTCAGTCATGATAGTCCACTGATATTTAAAATAAGAAACTGTGGATGCTTTCCACAGACTGTCAGTTCTCTGTTTTTTTAATGTGCTTGAGCAAAAAGCTATGTGTGAGAGGGAGAGAAGGCATCCTTCTTTTATTACCTTGATCAACCACAACTTAATTCAGCACAACTGAAATTTCATGAATTGCTGTGTGTTTGTCCAGCATAACTAATAAAGCTTGTTTTAATGGATGAAGAGTGCAAGTATAAGTGTATGGCATGAGGGAACAACTTTGGAAAGTGGGATTTCAGAATTTTGAGCACAGTGCTGGTTTGACACCTTTCAAGACTCCTTTATTCTGCTTGGTAGATTAATTTCATACATTTGCAAAGTCACGTGTCAGGTGTGTTTATACTGGATGATAGATATTCTATGTAATAATAAAATTCAGGTCTCTCCCCTCATCTCATTATAGATGCACTAAACTGTACCACAACTTCCTTCCTGCTTGGACTCAGATGTCCTTTTGTGGAAATCTGGGTTTGTGGTAAGATGGAGAGGGCTGATATTCACCCTCTTTCCACCACAACAGAGGACTTCTAAATCCCAGAGTATAACTCTGGCCTTTGCTTTCAACAGGACTGTCTATACAGAGAAACCATGAGGAGCAATATCTTCAAAAAAATATGAGGACAAGTCATGCAAGCAGCAATGATGTTCAGTTATGAAAGGCTGGATCTTTCAGTCCCTGGGTCCCCTATTTACTTGTATTTATTTTCAGATCTGCCTTCTAGATGTGGTTAACATGAGCAATGAGATAAAAAGGGGGAACTAGTTTCTGGACAATTAGCATCTGAGTCATGTACTGTTCCAGCCCTTTACAAAGCTTCCCATTTCCCACATTAACCATGTGGTAAATGCCACATGGGTGGGCAGGCAGTCATTGTGGAATCAATTTGGTGCCTGGGTCTAATTAATCATGGCCATAGATGTTGTCTTAACCCAAATTCTGCTGCCACCATCGTATTAGACAAGCACTTTTTAGATCTGCTTTGAGCAGCATGACTGATATCTATATGGAGATATACTCTGCTGGTGAAATGGATGTAAGTTTGGAAATATGAACAATAATAATTATTTTATATCTGTGAGTTTAAGTCTTTTCTGAAATCAAAGCTAAGAAATATATGCTCTCTTTAGAAAGAAATCTGTCAAGATATTTTCAGTGTCAAATTAAAGCAAATTTTACTGCTTTGCACTTTAAGAAGCTTTTGACAAAAGTCATGATCATATGGGGAAGGACTAATCTGCAGAAAGTCCTGTAAGGTGGTGATAGCCTAAGGGAAAAAAAAAAAAAAAGTAAGTGTTGAGAAAGATCTCTCTTGTTTGGTGTGATTAAAAGTCAAAAATAATGCTATTGATGTCCAATGAATCAAGCAAATCCTATAGGAAACTATATTGTACAGTTAGAGCAAAGGAACTTGAATACGGTAATGTCAATCAGCAGCGAAAGTACTGCATGCCTTTTTGCCCATCCCTTCTCCTCTAACCATAAATTATTTATTTTCAAGATGACCCACAGATGCCAGTGCCAACTCTGCTCACAAGTGTCACCAGTTTGCATGGGCAGCCTTGCAAAATCTGGCCTTGGGAACATGTTATAGCAAACACCCAAGCCGGAGGCCGGAGGGCCTTTTGGCTTCCAAGGCCCAAATAGTTCTGTATGTATTTTTCTGAATATAAACATTTAATGTTTGCAAGGCCTTACAAGCATTAATCAACTCAGTCTTTGCACTTTAGTGGCATGTGCTTGTTTTAAAGATCTGGAGGGCAGCACAGCTTCTCATCACTAGGCTTTAGAAGATCAGATAGCTCAGAGCCAGGGAACCCAATGAAGCCACAGGCTTGGTGGTGGCTGCTTCTAGCCAAAGGATTTTCCTCAGCAGAGGACAGGCGTGCCAAATGGGAGGGGAATGTGACTAATCTTTGATTCTTTGGAGAAATCATTAAGAAACTTCTAGTCCTAATGATCAGCTGATAACTATTTACAGCTGGAATTTACATCTTCAGTTAAGGAAATGCTAAGAATTTTTGGGGGCCCAAAGTTAAATACTAAGGTTTGCTGAATTATATAATTATATATTATATATTTCCTTGCCTTTTAAGCAATATTTTGGTGCTAAGTGCAGCTCTGAACTTTTATATTCCACTTTTCTCCTTTTTCTATGATATCATAGTTAACTTGAGCCCTTAAATTTTCTATAGCGGTCTGGATAGAACCAAAGTCTTCTTTAACACACATACTTTCTTTTTTCCTAAATTAAATAGTTTAAATTATTTTTAAATAAAACTTTTTGCTCAATTACTCTGAAATTTGTTGTTCAATTAAGCAGATTTTGTGTCAGTTTGTGAAAATTACACATTAGCTAAGATTTTGACTAGGATTGATTTTTTTGTGGCTGCTTGATACTCTTGTAACATAAGAAAAAATCAAGCGTACTGATCAAATATTCCCTTACTCAATATCTGAAAGATAGATATTATGTTGTTGCTAGAGGTAAATGTTCTCCATTCTTTTTGTGTTTATTCACTTAATTACACCTGCAAAGGCTCCAAATAATTTAATGTATGTTACTATTGCTAAGTGCTAAATACAGATGAAAAGAAGTGTTGAAAGAAAAATGTGTGATCAGCTTCTGTGATGGCATTCACATATGCTCTTAACTTAGCACTTGCATTTTGTGTATTTTGACAGAATAGTTAAGATCCTGAGCACTTCTTTACATACGTAATCATGTAGTTATGGTGTGTCAAGAGCACATGTTCCAATTCATTACAGACTGAATTAGAGGCTCTGAAAAAAGTTGGTAGACCTTCAGAACTGAATTAAGGCCAGCTTCAAATGTCTTTACACTGAAGAGTTCAAGAGCTGCAAAAGAAATAGGATGGTATTCCATTCAAATGGAGATGTAAACACTTGCTCCATAATTAATAAACCTCCGATTGCTGTATGTAGGAGTGCCCTTCTTTCCCTTTGCCTGTAGATCTTCAAGGGCCCATTGAATTCAATGTAGCTATGCAAATTCACATTGACCAAACATCTGACTTCTAGTGTCATGTAAATTAAATACTAATAATGACATAAGGCCATTTTGTCCATGTTTCTGCCATGTTGAGATTATAACCTTCAGCATATTATGCAATTCAGATTATTAAAAGAATGAAATTTCACCTACTTCCTAGGAAAATTGTTAATTCCAGATTTTAATTAAGCTTATGATTGCAGACTTGCACCTTGAGATTCAAAAACATTTCTTAATTTCTTTTCCTTTAACCATTTTTTCCCATAGATGTTTAAATACTTTGTTTCACTCAGCAAAATTCTCTTTTATTGCTTGTGTGGGTCACTGTGTTGGAGGCCTATTTAAAGTAGAACAAATGTTTTAAGATACAGTGATACTGCTAGCGAAATGGGAATTTTTGCTTAATAAATCATGTTTTATTTCTTAAATGCTCTACTGCCACAATCTAAATCCTCTTATACAATCTTAGATTTTAAAGGAGCACTTGTAGGAGGATGAGAGATACTTTGGCATGAGATCAAACACTCTGCAAAGTAAATTCTGGCCAAGCACTTCAGCTAAATACTTGGTAGTTTCAGGCACCAGTTCTGCACATTCTGTTTTGGGTCATGGGCCTTTATCTTCCAAGTACATTCCAGGCTCAGTACTTTCCATGGCCTCTTTTGCGTGCCGTCTAGGTGAAAAGACTTTCCAGATGATAGAAATGGGAAATTAGAGCTTCAGCTCTTTAAGATTAGCTGGTATCTAAAGGTTCCCAGCAAAACTTCCCTGAAGATTTACCCTGTCACAGCTCTGGCTTACAGCTCAATGCTTCTTTGATTGCTTCTTTCTTCACTTGATGGTGAAAACAGTCAAACCTACAAGCTTTGCAGAGCCACCTGCATTTTAGATAGTTAAAAGAAAAACCCAGAAAGAAAAAAACCTATGCAATACATGGAAAACCATCAGATTTCTTAATGTACTTAAATATTTTGGGTCATTTAGGAGTCCAGGAATTTCAGTGTAGTGTATGTCCTCATCTATTTTGACTAGTCTCTTTTGAATAGAAATTTCCTTCTTTCCTTTTACATTTCCTTCCTTTGTTGCCAGCTTCCCATTTTCCCACATGCTGACAGTTGAAAAGCTTCCATCTGCTAGAAAAAACTTTCCCAATAGTTCCATTTATCCTGCTCAAAAACCTCTCTCTTTTATGCCTCTTAGGCATTTCCAGCAAAAGGTATAACTTTTCCTAATGTGAGCACTTGATGGTCGATCTGACACGTCTCAGAGTTCACCCCTCTTCTCAGTTACAAACAGAACCCAGGATGACTAGCTCAGATGCAGGCATCTTCATGGCAGCTACCTAAATTTGAGTAGTGGAATTGTGCACCTGGGCCGAGTGTTGATCAGCTGAAATATTTCTACAAACTTGCTCCTCACAGATTTTTGCTGGGATCAAAGACAGTGACAAAACTGCCTGTGTTTGGGAAGATCTGCAAATAAATAGGTCCCTCCTGGAAGTGTTGCAGACTAGTATGGGAAATGCAGGAGTGAGCCCAAGAGAGGATGGTGCATGCCTACTACCTCCAAGTGGGAGTAGTCTTCCTCGTAGCGCAGTTAGCTGACCTTTCAGGAGCACAGTATTCGCATGGAGCCTAGAAAAAGCCTCAAGCCTGAATGAAAATTTTGCCTGAAAGAACAGAAAAGCACAATGCAACATGAAGTATCTTGTATTAGATTTGTGTGGGAGGTCTGCATAGAAGTTTCATCAATAAAACAGAAGAAAACAATTTAACACCAAAGTTAACATTCAAAGCAACTAAAATAAAATTCAAGAACCAAAATGCCCTGCTGAAGATTATTTTCAGTTTACAGGGGTTTACACTTTTGAAAGACTTCAGTTGCCTGCTTCCACCCACAAAGCCCATCAGCTTTGTAACCCAGCCTTCCACATGAGAAGAATAAAGAGAGCACTTATTAAAGAGCACTTAGTGTTCCGCCAATCAGCTCATTCAAGCAGCTAACACTCTCAGTCTTCTAATTTGGTGCCAAAATTGTCCTCTACAAATACTGAACTCTGTGTTGAACTGCCCCTTATGGTGTGGCTGAGATGATACCTGGATTGCTACTGAGACTCAAAATACAAACTATCACATCTGATTTTTGAACATATATGGTTAGAGAGTCTCAGGAACACTGTGGTTGAAAAAAATGACAGGACCACTCTATGATGTTGATCTTTCAAATGTCTGTCCTTGCCTCGGTGACAAAGAAAAGTGTTTCAGTTTATATAGTAGAAAAAAAAGCTCCACTACTGATTTGTTAGGAGAATTATGTAAGTTGTCTTTTTTCCCTCTGTTAGAAAAGGTAATCACTGATGTGATGCTGTTTTCTTTTACAGAGAAAACATTATGGTCTATTTCTTTAATAAATACTCTATAAAGTTGTAAACTGCCATTCAATAAATTTACATTACAGTCAAAAGTATATACTGCTGATTCAAAGAGGAGCAGTAACCCAGTTCTGTACTTCACTGCTCCCTTTGAAAGGTGGTACCTTCTTCATGTTGTATTTGATAGCTTCTTCTCCATAAAACCCGATTAGTTTACTTTGAAATTTTAATAAGTAATTTACTATATAGTAAGCATAGTCTTTAAAAAATAGTGTTGTCCACTACAAGGGGAAGTTGCCCACATATTTTCCTTGTGCTTTTTTTGGGTTGATTTAGATTCTGGCTCTGCCTACCCTTCATCTATTTTGAATGTGTTTTGAATTAGTCACATGGTCTGACACTCAAGGTTTTCCACCGGCTTGTAAATTCTCTTTGCATCTAAGAGTATGTGGGGGCTTAGGAACAGATGCGAAGGTCTAAATATATATGTTTAAGTACCATGTTGGCTTCTATAATAGATGTTTGGCAACTTTTATAACTAGCCAATTAAATTTTGGAACAAGAGATAGCTTTGAAATGAAAACAATAAAAAAGCTTTTCTAGTAGTTAACTTCAACTGTACTGTTTTTTCTTCCTCTTGTTTCTGAACATAATGTTTAATTTCACAGAGATACTGATAGGACTCTATGAGATTTAGCAGATTGCCTACACATCAATAATTTTGTTTCTGGTTTTGTTTCACCCACAGAGTTTTGCTTTCATGTTAAATTGAAGAGTACTAGGTTCTTAAAATGGAATCAGACTGGCAACAGTATTTTTGTTATGCTTAGTGACAAGAATAATTTTAAACTGTACAATTTGAATGGTTTCCATAACTTGAATCAAGTTTGCTCAAAACACAGCTTGATTTTCTTGAAATTTTGCTGAAATTTATTGAAGTTTATTGATGTTCTATGGAGAACCTCTAAGTATGTCAAACTGCTCATTTTTTTCTCCTCGAAGAGTATAATCAGAGCTAAAAACACAATACATTTTTAGCAGAAAAAATGTTATTTTTCAGATACCTTAGTGTCTGGTCCTTCTTTCATTGCAGAGTATTGTTATTTACAATGTCTCATTACAGTATCCATTTCAGTGAGAAATAATAACATCGATTTAGACAATGTAATTGCATTCACTCCCTTAACCCTTTCTTATTTTAATAATTTTGCTATCAAACATCTAGTATATAGTGTATTTTGCATGAGTTTACTTGCTTAGTTAGTTATCACTCAATGGAATGTAATTCCTTAATGTGCAGGAAACAACAGAAAAATATTTATATGCACCACAGAATATGCAGGCAATACTGAAATTCCCTGCACTTTTAAAGTGTGGCTGTCTAGAACATCTGCTTACTAATCTAAACATTATCTTACACATCTGGATTGGCTGGCTGTGTATCTGAGCCCACAGTGTGTTACCTACATAAAATCATGACAGTTACAACTTGTTAGGAACATAACAGAGAAACAGAAAAGTGAATGAATGATTTTTTAATTGATCTTTAAAATGAGGATTGAGGCATTTTTTCAGGGAAAATGATGGAAATTCTTCTTACTTCTACTCTAAATTTACAACTGATGAACACAGGAACCAATTCCCATAGACAATTATTCTATCATTTTTTACAAGCATCAAGCTGACATAAAATGAAATAATGGATTTAAAAATTATCCTTTGTTATTCTTGGAGCAAATTTACAGCCTACCTATGAATATTCTGCATTTCTGCTTGTGTGTACACCTGACACTCTATTCTATATTTTGGGAAAGACACAGATTGACAACAAACATACCACTAGCGAGGATATTTTGCTTACATATGCAAATGGTGGTTGACAGCTTCCATTTCATTTCAAATTATTGGCAAAATTTGGGTATCTCAGGTCTTTGATTGTACAAAAACTCTCTTGCTAATGAAAACTTCACTCATGGGCACAAAGTGTTGTAAATGAAAACTGTGTCCTCAAATGAAGATAAGGCTATAGCTAAGCGGGTCAAAGAATTGACATGTGATGTACAGGACCAATAACTGAGTATGTGGATGTAATTAAAAAATCCAAGTCAAGTTTGCATCTGGAGGTATCTTACTGTATCCTTGCTACCATTCTTCTCTCTTTACAGGTGAAACAAGCTGGTGTGACAGTGCCATGTGAAACAGAAATTAGCCATTATAGAAACTAGAGATGGATTACAGGTTCAAATTAAAGTATTTCTGATGGGAAGACAGTTTTTCAATACATATGTAAATGCACGCGGTATTTCTAAGTGAGATGAAATCATGAGTAATGTTTTCATCCCAGAGTTTGACACAAGCTTTCCTTAAGAATAAAGAAATTGCTTAGTGTTTACTGTGAATTCAGGTTTAATGAGTCATGTCTTGTATCAAACATTGAATTATCCAAACAAATGTACATTTTAGAAAAAAATTCACAAATACAGATACAACTACATTTGCTGCTGATGTATTAGGGCCTATCAGCTTATTGTCTGTAGAAGAACAATAGTATGTTGCTCTTTTGTAAACCAAGCTAATTAGAAGTGTTATCAACTCCATTTTTCACACATAAATTAGTGAGAATTTTAAATCTGTCTTAAATATGGTGTACACACATGTTCCTGGGTGTAATTTAGGCCATGATTATTTCCAGAGCTGGCAAATGCTAGAAGAAACATACTGTGAACATTCATTTGCAATTTTAAATGAATTTTAATGACTTTGTAGATATAACTATTTTATTCACTTTCCATCAATATCCACTCTGACAAACAAGTTTCCTGCAAAATTTCTTTCTAGAGCACAGGGTTTTATACGAAACATACAGACTGTTAGCTGCAAACAGATTTTAAATTGGTAATCAAGGAGAAAAATGAATATTCTGAGAGTCACAGTCCTCCAATCAGGAAACAAAAAAATCACCATGTGATTATTTCTTCAACCAAAATAGCTTGGATTATGAATTTCAGTTCTTCACAATGAACTATGGATGAGCTGCAGACCAAGAATTATAGAAATTAGTTGGCAAATCATTTCAAATAACAAATAAATTAGAGTGAATCATGATGCATTTGTGAATATGTCACAATTACTATGCTAATAAGTTTAAATTTACATAGTGCCTTTCATCGGAATGGATCCTAATGATGTATAATCTCAACATCCGGAGGAGGCATGATGAGACAAAGGCTGAGAAAAAAATGTCTAATATTACTTTGTTAATACACAGAAAATGATACTTTATTTTCCAAGCTGTATTAATGCATTTATTTGCTATCAATAAAATAATCAACTGCTTTTTGTTTCTTTTTCTGTACTCCCCATTTCTTTCTTAATGTGAGATTTTTTTAGCATTTAATTTTCTTTTACTTCCCTGTTTTTAACATTAATTTTTCTTTCACTCTTCTGTTATTTTTCTTTTTTTTTTCTTCTAATGTTTTCTCTTTTTTATTTTCTCATACCCATATTTTTGGGGGATTTGCTTTTTGCTTCTCTCCCATCTGTCATAGAAATTGTTCTATGAGATGCATTTTTCTCACTATAGGCTTTTTGCACTCCAAGCTAGAAAACAGAAGTACTCCTTTTCCTCCTCCTCCTCCTTTCACACTGCTGTTTTACTGTCTCTTAGTAATTTCACTGATTTTCCTTTGTGTCTTTTCCATCATTCCCACTATTGTACACCCTCAGAATATTGTCTTCTCCTGCCTTGAAAATCCCTTCCTTCTGCATCCACAGTCATACAAATGTCTCCTATTATCCTTGCCCATGATGCATCAAAAATGTAAGCTAAATGCAAGTGCTATATATGCCTAAATAGCATATGTTTTACATATTGAACTTATGTGAGATCATATATTGATTCATAAGAGTGGTTCCCTTTAATTACAGTCCACACACAGACCATATGTTATAGATAAAAAAACATATGTCAGACTATCTGTGTGTATGAAGCACTCAGGCTTTTCCCACATGGGCAGGTCCTGGAGCTATCTTGATCACCCAAAGCAGAGCTGGTATTACTTTTGGTTTTCCTCCTCAGTCTTCCAATCTTCCTAGAGGATTCCCACTGAAATGTGTCTCCATGTGCCTCTGAGGTTTGTCACTTCCTTGCATGTTTGTTGCCTTCATTGCTCCATGCTGATATGAATCCCAGGGGTTTGTTATTTCTTCTTTTTATTTTTATTTTTTTAACCAGAAATGCTTTTGGTAATTTGACTTACAGAATACCTATTTTGAAGCTTGTTCATGGATCTTTCTTTACCTTATTCTTTCTCTATAGCTGCCCTCTCAGAGAGCTGCCGTTTCCCAGATGTCATTTTTCAGCTATGGTGGCAAGGGAGCTCAGTGACTCCTTACATCCACAACACTTCAAAAACATTTCAAAAAACTCTTCTCCTAATAATTCTAATGATAATCCTAATAGGTAACTGCGATTATGTGCAGAGATAGACTGATGCTTGGTAAAGACTATTTTGTGTTAGGATGTGGTCATAGCTGCTCGTATTCCTTCTGACTGCAGTAAAGTAACATACTGATTTCCATTTTCATTTAGCCAGGTTTTTATTTCTGATGCCTTAAGTTTTAGCTATCATGTTTTTCAGATTCTGTGCTGCTTAGGGGTGCAGTTCTGAGTCTCATATTAAGCGCTAGTGAGCTCTCTTCACATAGTAGGTGGACAAAACAAATCCTTTTCCTGCTGAAGACCAAGGACAACTTTCAGGCCCAAAAGCATAAACAATGGTGGACTGAAGAGAGAAAACAAGAAGGATGAGACCTCACAACCTGAAGCTGTGACTGGACAATTAAACCCCAATATGCAAATGAACCAAAATTTATAAAATTTGACCTTGTAAGACCTTGTGACTGCTCGTCCATTTTGTGACCATTTTAAGTCCACCTTGGGTTTAGCTCTGATCAGGCTCTTTTGCTGCCCAAGAGGTACCCTTAAAGGCCTTTCAGTAAATATCTACTTTATCCTCTAGCTCTGTCCAGTCTCTGTTTCAGGTCAGCCTTCCCAAGGCATCATTTCAATGTTTGCAGCGAGATCTTTTTTTCCACTAAACAGTAAGTCAAACAGGACACGATAAAATAAAGGCTAAAATGTTGTGTGATGTTTACAAGTTGTATGACAAGTATTAGAGCTAGGACAGAACATGATATGTCCATAGATGCAGGACACATGAGGCCGAGAAATTAATTGGTGTAATAGTTATTAAAAATGAAAACAACTTGCAAATGAAGAATCTTAAAGGAAGGAAATTAAAAGGAGCAGTTATAAGGAGAAAATATTTGCAGTTAATTTGAATTTTTGACTATACAACACTTGTGGCTCATAAGAAACACTGCCTGTTATAATACTTTAGGTAGAAGCTGAAGTATACAGTAAGGGGTGGCAGGCTACCAGAAGTAATGACCTTGAGAGGGTCATTACTTTGTGTGCTTTTCACAAATTTTGTTTGACTGCAACATTGTGCCAAAAAACACAGAATGAGACATGGATGAAAATGTTTGTAAAAGACAGCCCACCATAAATTTGTCATCTCATGAGTGTCCATTGAAGTTGCAGGTTCATTCAAATGCTAGGTTAAAAGTCATTAGTCATGTATTTTTAAGTGCTTGGCAGGATGAAGAAATCGATTCTGCAAGTCTTTCCCTAATGTGCACGTAAGTGTGTTCAGCTGGTGACATAGTCATATTAAAACAAGCGCTCTGATATTCACAGAAACATGCTCTGGTTCCCCATGTCTGAAGAGGCAGTCAAAGCCTATATGTCATGCCTGAAAGGTGGAAAAATTATGAAGGATGGGTTTACTTAATTAACAAAAGTTTCTTCATTATTTGTTGAATTTTTTTCAGATACTGATTTTGGGTTTTATTATTCCTCCCAAATAGTTTGGAATAAAAGTTTCCTAATGTTGAGATGGGCTGCGGAAACTGATGATTTAGGTGTCAAATGAAGGGCGTACACCGTCTTGCATAACATAAAGAACAGTGAGTTATGTGGCCAAGATTTTGTGTGTAACTCAAGAAAATTGTTTGCCATGCTCAATAATGCCTCCTGTGATATTAGACCCCTCAGAAATAAAATAGTCATTGAAAATATTTTTTTTTATTTGTCATTCATTTTGATTTTGGATTTAAGCCAGGCAGCCGTTAATATGCCCCAGGGAATATGGAATGCTTTTCCCTAGCAAATAATATTGGTTTATATGAGAGGATAAGTGGACCCAAAACGTGTTTTATATTATATTGAGAGCCCAGTAAGTCAAAAGTAAATATTTAATACATGACACAGAATGTCACACTCCAGGATTATGGAGTAACACAAACATTGTGCTGAATACAGACGGACTAGATTATAAACCTATTAGAAGTTTTGTATCATACAAACAATACGTTGCATTATTTCTTTAAGAAATTATTTATTGTGTTCCCATGAGCTAGCATACATTTCAAGATTGTAGTGATGATAACATGCATGTTTTATGTCAAAAATGGTAATTTGACCCTGATGAATTATGATGGGGAGGATGATTTATTATATTACAGTAAATGTGTGTTACTTGCTATATTTTTTTGATAAAAGTAATTCTTTAGTAGCAAACCAAGAAGAATTGCTAGCTAGTGACACTTAGATTAGAATCTTAAGGATCTTAGAAGCTGATACAAGGTAGAATTAGAAACCTTTATGGTGAAAATCATGCATGCTTTGCAGTGAAAACAAGTGGGCCACCAATATAACAGTTCTTTATTATACAACAGTAGGTTGTAAACCCTATTGGCCCTATCCTATACAATAAGATGCATAAAGTTCATTTTTGTGAAAGTGGGTGGTGTATCCTCTGAAAAAAACAAATTAAAGTTTTAGTGCTGGATATAATCTCAGTTTTTCCTGCTTTTAATAATGAATGTTTCCTATCAGATGAACTTTGAACTCTCAGAAGTCATTGGAGGATGGAGCTGAATGGTATTCTGTGTTCGTGGGAAAACTGTTCTCTTCCCATGACGTGGGAACATGTAAATAAAGTATATTTGTTCTGTATTTTGGTTATTGTTCCACATATATATATATTGTTCCACAAATTCTAGCATTAGTCTTGGCTGGAAGGCAACTGTTTTCAAGAACAGTTACCACAACGTGATGCTGCAGTCTGGGTACTGTTGTCCAATCAGTTTTTTAGTGTTACTGCTGCCTCCAGGTCCAATACAAAGCTGATCCAGGCAGTTCAGCAGTCCTCTCAGGAGGCAGCTTTTTCCTGATGATGTATCCCAGTGAACTCACCAGTACCTGAGGAGAGTGGCTCACTCCTGGGGTGGGAAGTTTGTTGAACACGTTAAAGCAGATTTCTTCTATGCTGTACCGGGGAGCACAGCTGTGATGAGAAATAGCTGTTCTGGTGCCGTGGAGAGAGGGCACATTGTGATGCAAAAATAAAATATGTAGGGCTCTGATGATGCTCATACCTTCACAGACATCCAGAAAGCTGAAGGGAAGTGGAATGGCTAAAGAACACTCCTGACTCACTGAGAGCAGAATTTCTAAAGTGTGTGCAGCTACCAATAGGTATAGGCAGTCCTACCTGAGGATTTAATGGGATTTTGGTACCCAGGGGTATTTTCACAGATGGGTGTTGGCTGTGACCCATTTGTCTATGCACATGAGTCTCAGTTTTGATTGTCCAAATGACATGTGTCAGATGGGAAGAGATTCAGTTGATATAAATGTAATATAGGTGAACAATCCATACAAACTCTTTCCTTTGTAAAGGCTGTTGACATAAAGTTACAAGCCAACAGTTTAGTTCCTTATTTCAAAAGGTAGAGGTTAGCAGTTTGATGCCAAAGGTCTGAGGTACAGTGCCTAGAGATGATGAATGTTTGGTATCAATTAAAAAAAAAGCGCTAAAGTTTTCAGTCACACAATCCATCTCCTGCCTCTCACTAAAGTGTGGTGGCCAGATTTTCAAAATCTGCTTGGTTCTTTTGATAATCAGGCCATAAACACCAAAGAAAATATCTCAAGGGCTTGTGTAAGCAAAAGTAACCATTTAAACATTGTCTAAATTCCAGACTGGTAGAATAAGTCTAAATGTTCACTTTGTTGTCAATGTAGTGCAAAAAGAATCTATAATAATAAAAATGCAAGAAAATTGCTTCCTTCTGCTAAACTTATTTTAGACCAAGAGTGAGTTTAATTTCAAGATGTTGTCACATCCTTGTTGGAGGTGGTTGTTTGTTGACAATGAAACTTGTTTCCTACTTCTTAATGTGAACCAGAACATTATCTGTGCACAAAACTAAAAACAAACCCAAAACTAAAACAAACTATTAAGCTAACAAAGGTCATTGCACTATTGTTGCTGAGATTTGGTTTAATATAATTTTTTCCTCCTTTTACCTACTTCTTTTTGCTGATTCAGTTGAAGCAGAGTTCTCCTGTTGATCAGCCAGGTTTGTGGAAAGAGGCACTATTTTATGTGGGAGCAAGTCATAACACTGAAAATACAGAAATGTTTGAGCACATAAGCTCTTCTTTTGTGTTTCAATTAGCCATTTTTGAGGACTAAATACATACAGTGGAAGGACTTTCCTTACATTAATTTCCTGTTTTTCCTATGACAGTATTTTTGTCTGATTCTTCTCTCTGCTAAACCACTTTTGAAACCTCAGTGCTAAGCAGTACAGTCTCTCGAGGGCACCTTGCCAGCCAGCCTCCTTGGGCACGCCCCTAGCACTCCTGAACAGGAACAAATCCGGAGCTCATCAGGTGAGAGTGTTTCTGATCTGGTTACTCACCTGGGGGACCTCTTCCTCCGAATGAGAAGCCTGCAAACAACCATCAAACTACTGAATTTGCAGAACGTTTGTGCTTCGAATGAGATTTCTGTCACGCCATTCTTAAATGCTGAAAGAAAAAAATAAGCAAACAGCACGAAAAACCCAGTGGTTTCATTTTCATGGTAAGAACTGTAAAAGTATTTAATAGACTAAGAGTGGGGTAATATAACCAGACATCCCAGCTGGCATATAATGAGCCAGCTATTCTTTTTTTTTTTTTTTAAATAGTGTTATATCCATCTGTCCTGACAAAAATCTGATGAAAATTTTTCCTGGTTAAGTTCATGTCTTAGTCTCTAGGAGAAAACCTGAACAGCTAGATTGGTGGTTGTTTTTTTTTTTTTTTTTTTTTTTTTTTTTTTTTTTTTTCTTTTTTTTTTTTCTTTTTTTTTTTTTTTTTTGGTGTGTGGGCTAGTAGGTGCTAGGCTTGTCTGGGCATTTGGTTCACATATGTCTCATAAACAGCCCCACCCCCACCTTCCCCCTGTTTCCTGACATACTTTGCTGTTGCATCTTTTCAGTGGTAGGGACTGCTTTCTCCACTGATGGTTGACTTTTCATCTGAGAATCAAGATCTGCTACTTAGTTGGCCTCACCATTCAACCATGAGTAATAGCAGGAAAAAAGATGCTCTTGTTTATTTTAAAGAAACACTGTACAGGGTGTTAACAACCTTAATGTATAGGCACTTATAAGAAGAATTTCAATCCAAGTTGTCACTTTAATAGAGCATCCCTAAAAAGGGATGGGACTTAGATCCTTGTATCACTCCCCTAGCTACCATTTTGTGTTTTGTCAGGATAAAAAAAGGAGGTGTTACAAGGAGAGAAGGTTGTCCCAGACAAGGAGGAAATCTTGGGTGTTACAGCTCTGTCTTACCTTCCTGATGGAGGCAATTAAGATGTATGAGAAACACATTGAAATAGGATTTCAAAATGCATCAGTGTAATTTAGATGCTCCAGAGTTCTAGAAGAATTCTCAGCACAAAATCCATTCTCTGTAATCTGAGCCACCACTGTGTCATCCTTCCTTCTTTTTCGACAAGTGTCCAGTTGTAGTGAAAGATCTCAGTTGATAGTGTCAGAGAGGAAAGCAGGAGCAGGTCTTGGCAAATGTCTGTTTTCTGTCATGCATAAATTATTCAATTAGTAAGAGGAACTACATTGTGCTGCACCTGAGAGCAACCTGCATCTGCAAGTGCCAAAATGGATTCAGGTCACTTTTAGACTTTGCATCCATCACTTTTAAAAGAACTTAGCTTTCCCTGTGCAATAACATGCAAGGGCTTTACACTGTCATGGATTTTTTCTTTGGTAATATAAGCTGCTCTTGAAGCCCAAGGGGCATGTTTTGACCTGTTTCTTTTATGGTGGAAAAAAAGCAGCTAGGGGTGGTTCTGAGTTTTATAACTCTACTTCCAGGCAGACATCATCATTAGCATATATGGAGCTGTTTATCTAAGAAACCCTGTGCTGGCCTGGAGGGCAGAGGTTGTTTGCACTGAATAAATATCTTATTTGGGATCTCACAAAGTGTTGGGGTAATAAAAGAAACAGTGGCTGTCAAACTGGAAAATGAGTGAAATAATTTCATCTATATGGAAGTATGAAGAAGTGGCTATCCCAATCTAAATGCTGCAGAAATGAAATTAAAAAGAATAAATGTTTGCAGTGCTGATGAACAGAAAGTGCAGGAGTTTGAGTGCCTTTGAATGCTTTGCTTCACTCTTTAGCTGCTGTTCACCCCGCTCCTCAGAGGGTATCCAGGCAATAAGCATTGCCAGGCAGTGCAGAAAAGGGTTGCACAGTTGTCAGTCTTCAAAGGTGAGTGTCTAGCTGAGGGAGGGAAACACAGGCAATATTTCAATGTCCTACCGGGCCCTGTTGTGCTCAGACAAGAACACTAAAAGCTGTTCTTCACTGAGAAGCTTTTCAGGCCTTTACTTACGGATGTCATCTTTTCTCTATGACTCTGAAGAGAATTGTATTTGATCTATACAGTGCAAAGATAATATGTGAAACACAAAGTACAAGCCAGTACTGAATACAAAAAAGAACAAAGTGAAACTCAAAATTGCTTATTAGGAAATAGTTGTTTATAACATAAGCAAACATTCCATGGTGAGCTAAAGTTTCAGGCCAGTGAATGGTCCCCCATAGGACTGTTTAAGCCCTTTCATTTTTTGCATGTTTTCTATTTATACAGTGAGTGTGCATATATCCAAATTTCAACATATGATGTTTCATATTTTTGAGTGAAAATATTTTACCCTTTCATGTCTAAGCTGTTCAGAGCAGCTGAATTTCATGAACCCCATACAGTGACTCAGTGCCATAAAAGAGTGGAGAAAATTTCCATGCCACTCTTCCTGATACTGGGCATACTCCTCTGCAGTACAGAATGGGATTAGAGATACTTCAAGAATTTTCTTCTAATGGTTTTCATTCCACCCGCATTTCTTAGCTTCACTTTAAGCTGGAGAGCCCCAGTGAGCCTGGGAGGGTCCTTAATAAAGTTTACCCTTGGAGAAAACACTCTACTAATTAAAGTCTTTATTCACAGGATGTTTACAGAGAAAAAAAACCTGTATAGTGCTTGTAATGGGAGAAGTTGGTGGGAATTTCAGGAAAAGTTGATGAATGCTGCAAACAGGTACAGGAAGAAAAAAGAAAAAAAATTGTCTAATCTTAAATTATTATGTATTGTTAATGCTTTTTGAAAAATCACATTAAAAAGAAGTATTTTCTTTATATAAATAGACAGGAAGAACTAGAGTGTGGAGAGAATAGCTGTAATGGAAAAGAATTACTTTTTTCTGTGTGTCCCTTTTAAAATGAGGTATTAAGTATCTTTGATTACAAACCTACTGATACAGAAAAGTAGTGAAGAATTACTGTTGGTGGAATATTCAGGCCTTGGAGAGAAGAAGACATTACTTACCAGCATCTTGAACCTAAACTTTTCTCCATGGCAAAAGTGCTGTAGGACAATAATACTACTGGGTAAAAATACTCCAAGAAGTGATAAACAGAAATTTGAAGTGATCTATATCTGCAGTGCCTGGACTCTATTTGGAGGAGAGCAGACACAGCAGTGCATAGAAAACAATGCTCTGTGTCACTGCAGGCAGATAGTTGGCCACTGGCAAAACAGAGAAATGAAATCTGAATTAAGATTTCTTAGTCCTTCAGATCATTAATTCATATTGCAAGATAAATGGTGGGGAAGGATGAGAACCGGTTATGGTGACGACTACTGTAACTCTAATTAAACAGTAGGCATGACACATAGGGGAATATGTGGGGTCATACAGGGAACTTGCAAGGAAAAAAGGCATTAAAATTCAAAGGTAAAGTTTTAGAGATATTGAAAGGTTTTAGCATGCCTCAGCCCATAATTATGGTAATCTATTTTTGCTAGCTAAGGCTTCCTTTGCCTTCATGATAGTAATCCTAAGAATGAAAGTAGAGCAGCCCAAAGTTCACTCATCTTGTTTGGTTGAATAGACCTGGTCCTGAATCCTCAAATATTTCTTCCTTTCAGTCAGGGGGCCAAATATAGACGTGGTAGATGGAAAAGTTTTTTGAATATGGAGTATCAGTAGCTCCAGCAGCAGACAAGATACTAGTGACAAGCTAGGGTCTCTTACTGTTGGTGTGTTCCATTTATCATTAGAAATTTTCCATTTTCATTTCACTTAGAAGAGATTTCTTTAGCAGGGATGGTCTGCATTACTCCTACTTGTCCTGATAGCTTGAAACTGTTTTCCCTCTCTGGCAATGAGATGCCAGAGACTCAGGGGGTGTTGCTGTTCAGTGTAATTGCCTTTCTAAAAGGTGATGTGTGTGGGGGGAAAATTTAAAAAATAAGTTCACAGGGATTTAACTGAACGGTTCCCACAGATGTTAGTTTACCCCCTGTGAGTCTGAGGGGGTAGATTAAGCCACATTGGGGAAAATAACATTCATGCTCAGTCAGTCACAAAAGATCACTGCTATTGTGTCACTCTGAGAGGAGACAGTAGGTATTAGCTGTTGTGGTCACAGTTCTCTTGATCTGAAGCTTGTTAAGCCAATTTTATATTTATTGAAAGAGTGCTTGTACTAATAAGCAACTAAGCTGACGCTCTGTGATTCTGTAGCTAGGGTTGATAGAGGTACTAAACGAGATATCTTCAGCTTAGTGTTGTGAGAGGGGTTGTTTTTTTTTCCTGGAGTTTATTTATTAATAAAAAGAATACAGTTTAATCAGTTTAGAGCAATGTCCTGCTGTGTTCATATGGAGCACCATAGTTTGGGCTGGATCCAGCAATCCTTTCTTCCCAAGAGCTCCAGACATCTTTTTTCAAGTTCCTGAGATGGTTAGTCACTCTCTCTTATTCATGGAGAGGATGGTGGATCTCTGATTTCTTCTTCTCATCTACCTGACTCATCCTTCCAGACTTACTTTTTTTAGTGCTTGCTGTTTGCTTCTCTTCTGCTGTCAGATACTAGAGAGTTAAATTGGTTCGAATTCACCACAGTCTCTCTTCCTAGAGAGGAAGGAAGAAAATAGATATTCTGTTTCTTAACTTCAGATATGTCACAGAGGTTGCAGAAAAATGCAGTAAGTGACAGCATCTTTCATGTTATGCTGTCATTTTTCTGAAATAAGAAAATTTCAAGTACTTATGAGTTAGGAACACTGACTCATTACCAACAGAAACAAACAATTCCAAATGTCTGAATAAAAAGAAATAAAAAAATCCCACAATGCAGCTGCTACTGGCAAGCAGCAGAAAATAACCTGCTGATAATCTGTGTGTACAGTCTGACTTCCTGAAGGGCAACACAGACAACATTCTTCCAGCCAGTGTGGACTGTGCTTTTCTTGTTATTGTACAGCTTAAAGAAACACATGCAAAATTGCATGATATTATTGTGTTACAGTAGAGTATATGTACCTGCAAGAAGAAAAAAGGAGAAAAAAAAATCTTTTCAAGTGAAGATCAATATTGAAAGAACAGACAAAATATATTTTAAAGAAGTATAACAATTTATATATTTATATATATATGAATTTATATATGTCCAGAAATCCATGCACTGTTCCTTCTCTGTAGCTTATTATGCTGTGGCTAAATACTGCAAAGCCTGCAAAGCATTCCCATGTATAGTTTAGTAAGTAAATGAAGAGTCAGTAGTGCTGACTTGATTTTCTTTTTTGGATAACTGGAAAGAATTAATTTTGCGCATAGAACCACTATTATATTAGATATCTAATATAATAACAAATTGTTTCCATCCCAGAAGTGGTTTGAAGCCTATCATTTATGCAACTTCATCTTTTCGTGTGTGTGTGTGTGTTCTCTGAAATAACTGTGTTCAGGTTAGGATTCCTTGTTTCTTGAGTGGACTCTGGTTGTCATTTTTCAATATTTATTGCCTGAAGGCAATAGTCATAAACAATTTTCTGTGACTAGTTGATATGTGAACAGCCAAAGTTTATAATTGTGTTGCGCAGTTGTAGCTGGTCAGAAACCCACAATATAGTTTCTATTTCTGGACTGGATGACTGTGTGTGCTCTTCCAGGGTGAGTATTTGCATGGGTGAATTGAAAATCCTATTTCTTTATATACTTGAAATGCATTTGTGCCAGAAAACAGGATTGCTGAGAAGGTGAATACAATGGGAAATTAATTTAAAAATGGAGTGAAGTTCTTTGCCTTGATTTAGAACTGACATTGCAAAATGAATCTTAAGAGAACAATAATAACTATAAATGTTTACTTTTGAGTGGTGATGAACTGTTCTGAAGTAGATGCTTCTCAGTGTATTTTTCCTGACCTTGCTTTTTCTTTTCATGGGATCAATTAGATTTCTACAGGTTTATTTTTCGCTCTTGATTTTTAAGAATTTTAAAAGCATTCTTGGCTGCATCAGTAGTTATGTTCTCATATGTTGCTTCTGACTTCTTCTGACTCTTGCTCGTACACTAGGAAGGTCAGATGGATGCAGAAAATCATAATGTACTTGCAAAAATGATGCCCTTCTTTAACTGATCTCAATGTTTTATAGACTTGAGGTTTTATCTTTAGCAGTTTTTGTTAACACTTCTGTGAATTTAAATTAGAGCTGTTAATAAATAGTCTCTGCTGCATTTTCCAAACCATTCTTCATTGATTTCAAAATCAATAAATCATATCTAAAAAATCTGACATGCTAATGAATGAGTATTTGCTCAAATTACTGTTTAAAGCCAAGGAAATTTTATATTGAGCCCAGGAGTGATTATTTAAATGTTGGTTAGTTAGCAGGTCATATTCTTTAGAATGGCACTATTAATTTCAACAGCTCTATTGATTTCAAACTTATGCAATCTGAAGTGAGAGCAGGTTCCCAAGCCAGCTGGCTTCAACTGATCCAGAAACTTGTTTTGGCAAAAATGTTGTGAAAAATGTGGACAGTTAGCGTGCATTAACTCTTGTTTCAATGTCAATTTTTGTTTCACTCCAAAAAACCTGTCAGATATTAACATTCAGAGTAAGGATAAAATGAAAATTATACTTTTGACCTAAATAATATATTTGACATACAGTGCATGATGTTGAGCAGAAGGTGAATTCATAGTTCTATTGAGTGTTTTTTTATTTAAATATTGAGCTGGAAATCTTTGAGGAGTAGACTTCTGTATGAAAACCAAAAGACATCCTTTGTTCTCTTCACAGTACTTGAACTTCTTAGTTTTGACTGCAACAAAGCGATTCAGAGCAACTGGCTTTTCCTCTGATTTTGCCTATTTTCTTTCTGACTCCCTTTTTAGATTTCATACAGAAAATGGTCGGTTCCATACACCCTAGAGAGAGACAGTAGAGCTCTTGTATAAGAAATATGGATTTTTTTCTTTAATGTTTCACAGGAATATGATAGAATAGTCACGAGGAGAATCTTGAAAACCACAGGAAAGTAAAGTGTTAAGTGAGCCAAAAACCTGGCGTGTGCACCTGGCTCAGAGCACTAGGCAGCATGAAGTATAAATTGCAATGAAAGAGAAAGATACAGATTTTCAGAGATCCTCTAAAGGCAAATCAGTCCAATGATCCATATATTGTGAGTCATTCTGTGGTTTTTCCTTTCCTTTTATGTAGCTGCTTAGTGCTGTCTGTACTTATTTCTGTTGCACAGGTAAAATACCATGAGCTGCTGGGCTTGGATTCTCTGTTTCCAGATATCTGTAAATTGGATGCTTTGAGGTTTTCTGTGCTCTGAGTAAACTGAATCTTCCTTAGATGTATCTGAAAGCATTCCAAGAAACAGGAAAGATGTTACCCTTCATAGGGGAGGGAATCCTTACCCTGCTGCTGCTGCTATCCTTGCTCTTATTAATGTCTTCCTTGTACACCAACACAGACAT
Organism: Prinia subflava; assembly: GCF_021018805.1. NCBI lineage: Eukaryota > Metazoa > Chordata > Aves > Passeriformes > Cisticolidae > Prinia > Prinia subflava. The sequence goes on along the minus strand of NC_086248.1, from coordinate 63,190,313 downwards.
GCACACTCTTTACCCTGTTGTTTTGGCCCTCTGAGTACCTATGGCAGTGAAAAAAGGCTTAGCTTCTGACTAGATATGTTCTTTGAAATTGCATAGCTTTTTCTCTATCTGCTGCTTCTGCAGCATTCTCCCCCTCAGCTCAGTCCTGCAGCGCAGAACCCTCACACTGGAATTTAAGAGAGCTGTCAATTTTCTTATTGATCTTTATAACTTTATTCACTACCTCTACTTATTTGCCATTGAACTCAATAGCATTGCATATGTTGCCAAAACCGAAATTAAAGCGTGATGAATCAGGCTTTGTATATCTCACTGGTCTGTTCCTAGACCACGTAACAATTGAGCCACACATAGAAACACTGGAGGAAATGTCAGTCATACAGTGGAATTTGAAAGTAGGGATCAATAATTTATACTAGTGATCACTTGGGCCTTATCTCATAACCCACTCTGTACTTTTCACAATCTAATTTCATTTGGTATTAGTGATCACTGCTTTTCTACTTATAGTGATCTGATTAGACCTTGAAATATTTCCTTTTTTGAAGATATAGCACATCTCCTGTAACTCTATGTAACATATATTCAGGAAGAATTTGATTAGACTGGGCAATTACTTGTGATTCATGCTTAGTTTAAGATACAGAAGCAGGCAGGAAGGCGCCAGTACAATTTTAAGCCATCCAGGGCACCAGTTAAAGAGCCTTTCCATGTCCTTGATACATAATGAACGTTTAAGGTACTTTCAGAATCACATCAGATCTGCTGATTGCAAAAACAAAATGCAAACCAAGCTTCCAAGAGCCCTTGAGTGTGGGTTTGTTTTTTTTGTTTGTTTGTTTGGTTGGTTTTTTGTTTGTTTCTGCTTGTTTGTTTTTAATATTCTTGTCAAAATTCTAGTAAGAAAGAGAAACATACACAGGTTATTGTACCAGAAAGGACTATTACAAGATCATTTTGAGAGGTGGGGCTACAAAGGTTTTATGTGTTTGAGCTATGGATATAGCAGAAACTAGCACTGACATGGACAGATATCACCTGTGTTTATATAGATCACAATTTCACAGTGGTATTTGTTACCAGCATAGCTAAACATATATACATTTTTTTTTCAAATATTTTTGTGTATTCTGGTGTGTATTTGTCTACATGTGGGCATACACCTACAGAGATGTATTATTATGACTTTTGATACCTGTTCCTCTACATACCTATATGGCATATACACACACAAGGCAAGAGGTAGCAAGAGCCAAACTGGGCCAAACTGGACTACGGCTGGAGCAGGCTCAAGCAGCAGCATAAGCCAGCATGAACTTGCCCAGTTTATGATCTCTGGCTGTGGAAACAGCCTCTAGTTTGAAATTAAGACCAGAGAGGGTAGAGGCTTGTACAGGCAGACCTGTCCAAAAGGCACTGTGTTCACATAAGGACTGCTCCCAAATGGCAATCTGAATCTCTCAGGGTGAATGTGGGCCATCCCTAAAGTGAAGGTTCAAGCCATGAAAGCCAAAGTGCAAATGTTAGAGCTGGAAAGAACCAGCATAAAATATGAAGGCAGATAGCTAGGTTTAGCCCAGAGGCTAGCAGAGATGATAAGTTCATGCCACCAGTAGTTATACCTGGATTCAACAGGGTCAACATACCTGGATAGGTTTACCAACTTTTCAGTTTTATCAAAGGAATCAATTTGTGTCTTGCACAGTTACAGAAATTCAACCTTGGAATGGGTCTTGGGAGGAAATGTCACCCCACACCTTCTTTACTTTTAGGTTTCTGCCCCAGGATGTAAAATGGACAGCATCAATAATGTGCTGGCACTAAGGTGACCCATGATGACCCTAACCCTTACTTCAAAATGGGATGTAGTGTCACGTTAATGAACCTTCATCTCAGACCTTTTTTCTTTGTCTTCCTCTGTATTTATTGATTAGGTTGGAGTGGAATTTGCTATACAGAATTATGAAGTAAACTCATCTTACATAACTATTGAAAGCAAACTTCCTCACAATGTGCTGACCAGTTTGCTTATGTCTTTTACAGCACTTTAGCACTTTAGCTTGCTCTTCCCCTGGAGTGATGCTTCATATTCAGCTGCATTAATTTTGGAGGACCTCCAGAGTGGACTGAGACACAGAATGAACCCTACTCCTATTCATTTCTTGGGATGGATAAGAAGTAATTAACTGAAATTCATGAAAGTGTATTTCTTAGTAGATTCATGTACCTGTCTAAATGTTAATTTAATTCTGATTCCACAATTTTCATAAAGGGTCTCTGCTTTAAAGAGGTACATTTCAAAATTAGAGCTTATACTGAAATTCATTGCTGTCATATCTAAGGTGGCTCAGCATGAAGATAAAGAACCCCTGTGGTGTTTCAAAATTTCCTGACTTAATGTTCAAAATTTAATTTTTTCTGCCTTCAACTTTTCCCATGTGATTTCAGTGAAAAAAATTAATAAAATTAATTATTTATTTATTATGCCTCATCAGTTTTTTGTTGTTGTTGTACACAAGCAGGGGCTTTTTAGTATTCGTTCCAGTCATGTTTGCAGAATTCAATAAGAAGTGAATACCTTGATGAAAGTAATATACTATGTTCTTATTCCATTTGTTTGCTCTCTTTTACTGAAGCAATGTTTATTGTTTAGCTGGCATCGATGACGTCCATAGGATGCAGGAAGAACTCTGTGGCCAGAAGGAATGTTATCTATCACAAATTACCTGCCATGGGTTACCTATTTTATCCTACCATGCTATTTTGTCTTTTTGAAGTATTTCCAGAATTGTTCTGTCTTGACTACAGTTGTACCTTTGGAAATTCTTACTTTCAAAAATCTGTCACTTTGCCCTGGGTTGATTAACATTTTACCCTTTACTCCAAGTTTGACTAACTCAACCTGCATCAGAACCTACAAGCATTATAGAGTGGAGTTCAGATATCTTAAATGACGCCTTTTACTTCTGCCTCTATCACTTAATGCCTTTAATTACTGCAGAAATACATACAAAAGCAATGTATAAAGTACACATTTTTTTGCTGATATTATTAATTAGGCTTTTTGTGTAAGGTAGGATCTCTTGTCTATGCTTAATTAAAATGGAGCAATTAATATTGCAAAAGAACAGAATTTCCTGCGTTAGTTATCTGGCTGTTCACAAAATCCGCACAAAGATATTAACTAGAACTTACACTTTCTGAAATCAGATCAGCAATGATCCAAAGAGGGATCCTCACATCTTCTAAATCAATGTTTCATCTAAAAAACAGACAAGCAAACAAAGAAAAGCTTTAGAGAAAAGTATAAGAACAGTTACCAACAAAATAAGCGTAAATGAGCTAAACCGACACACCCCTTTGTAGCATGGTTTAGCTGCTTTTAATTGCACTAATAAGGATTTGAAAAAGGTCTCTAATCTGTTGTGCTACAGACACACCCCAAAGCTTTGCAATTTAAACAACCAAGAAAAATCTGTAAGTAAGAAAACATGGGGGTGGATAAGGCGGGTTGCCTGAGGGTGAATGATAGGTCCCGTAATGAACACTGGGTTTCCCATTCTAGTACCCCTCCGGAGATCATAGCCTGTTAGGTCTTTTATCCCTCACATTCCTTTAAAGTAAAGAAGATTGAGAGGTGACTTGATTATAACTTCGATGGAGTAACTCCACAGGAAGAAAACACTGGCTAATGAAGTGTTCTTTAATCTAGAAGACAAAGGCATTATAAAGTGTAAGACCTGGAAGCTGAAATCAGACAATTGAAAAGAAGAAACAAAGTAAGCATCTTTAGACAGAGAAGGGGATTAAGCAGGGGAAAGATATATCAGAAGATTTCACAACTTTCCTACCAATTAAAGATTTCCATAGCATTTTCAGATGAAATGAGAAACAAAATTTCAAAAGAAAATTCTTTGTCTGGAAAAATGTGTGGTTTTTTGTTGAAAGCAAAATCTTTCATCTGCAATTTTTTTGTTTTGTTTACAGGTGTTTATATTTTCTTTCATCAGCTGTTATATTCAGATTAAAGAAAGTCAAACAATATTGGAAGTGTATTATGTATTTTATTTGTTAGTACAGAAGATGCTCTCCTGGAGTTATGAAATTAAGTCAGAAACCATGATTCAGAACAAAACTCTCAAAAAGCCATAAGCTTCCAGCATTTTGGCTAGAAACTACAAAAGTTACTCATATATCTCAAAGTCTCAGAAAAGGAAACAAAAACAAAAAGAAAAAAACCTAAATAATATTTAAAGTTGTATGAAAATGTTGACTACATTAGTGGCTTGTTAAATACTTGAAAGGAAAAGAAACCTGGATTCCAGGTAAAAAAATTAGGTGTCTGAAAATACTTGAACTTATTTTTTGTTATTTTTATGAGATTTATCTTTTTTAAGAAAAAAATTCCAAATACCCCATTTTCAAATAATGAGAGAAACTCAGAATGCCTTTTAGAAAACACCTGTAAACTTACAAAAAGAGGTAAGTCTGCTATTCTATGTCTTTCCACTGTGGTTTAAAATTTTTGTTCTTTCCTCAAAAATAGCAGCTTTGATCCTTCTGAGGAAGTTTTCACCTTCTGAACTCTAAGACTGGCTAGATCTTAAATACCACTAATGGAAGGTTTGCAGCATTGGATGAGCATAAATCTTGCTTGTTCTATTTTAACATTTATATTTTTCACTGGATTCTATTCTGTGGAAGATAGTCCAGAAAAAGCCTGAAATGCTCCAGTGAGCTGTGGTTGTATAAAAAACCACTGGTCCTTGTTTTGGCTGCTTCAGAGGCTCAGACAAACACGAACCATCCTGTGGCAGTGTCCTGAATGAAAGCGTGAACCCCATCCCAAGCTGTTAGAAGTCTGCCAGCCACATTATTTGTTTGTGCATTGCTGGGGGAGGGTGAAGACCTGGAGGTGGAGGGAGGAGAACTGCTCTGTGGTGCCACTTCTTCCATTATTCTCCTGTTACAACCTTATCTCTGTGCCCAGATAAAATGTCAAGAGCTTCCAGAGCACTGCCGAGGCAGAGTGGTGGGAGAGCGCCAGCCGTCCTCGGTGCGGGCAAGGCCTGAGGAGGGGTAAGGTCAGCTCTTACTTACCACAGAGCGTTTGTGGTCACTGCCGCTGCCCACAGCTCCCAGGCCTTGTCAAGAGGGCACATCTTCCCAGCACTGCTGTAATTCCAGGGAAATAAATTAACAAACCTTTTCTCATGTAATACCACACTTATTAACTCTGACTGCATTTCGAAGGGAAAGGACCTGTTGTGCGTGGAAAGTTGTAATTTTTGTCTTGCACCTGAAAGGCCTGGCCCTCTGCTGTCAGGATGTAATTTAGACTGCAGACCCTACCACTTGCACAGCCTTTCTTGTTCACCTTCTCTTCCTGAGCCATTTGTTTGCTCTCATGGGAAAGGATGGCTCCTGTGAGCAGCTCATTGCTTCCAGGATGCCATCTCTAGCTCAAGGTAGCGGCGGAAGGCGGTACTAGAATGGAAATGAAGGAGGTGTCAGGTGAAGTATTTTGAAAATTTGCAGCTATCTCTTTCTCCCTATTAAGAAAAGAGTCATAAAGCATTTTTCTGTCCTGCCCTGATGGACTTAACTGCCCGCTAGAATCAATATTATAGAAATGATTTTCAGTCTCAGCCTACAACAATTCCAGTTTCTCAGTCAAAACAAACCAATCTCTGCACTCATAGAAAAAATGGCTATAGTTTATTGTCTAGTAAATTCTTGCCAAAGTTATGTGGAATAAAAGATAAAGTACAATATCTTTCTGGTCTGTGTGCATTGTCTGTAACCCCAAGTTCTTTGTCCATGACCAGAACTCATAAGTTAATAACACATGAATAAAAAGACATAATTATCAGATTGAAACAAATGGGAAAGACATTTACCATGTGTTCTTTAGCTGGAAGAGAAGGAGAAGAGAAACAGGGAGAGATTGCAAGGTTATAAATTTTAACATGGTTCATGAAACCTATTTATAGATATCTAAGAAAGCACAACCTTACTACCTGATGACCAAGTTTTTCTCTGCTTTTTATTTCATTGTAGAGCCATAATCATACAGCATTTTTGCTACTTAGGTTTGTGTTCTCATGTAGTCAGGAAAGTCATACAATGACAGCATGACATCTTGTACTTTAGGTTTCATCAGGAATCAATGAGAATTCCTTATGCTGGGAAACGCTGACTGACATGCTATAAACACCAAGCAGTGTGAGGTGCTGTGGCCACCACATAGGTCTGCTTCTCTAGTTCTTGAATCCAAGGGGTCTTGGTCTCTGGCCAGATGGGATTAGCAGCATGGGGGGCATGTGAAGCCATATTTTGTATTTTGTCAGACTAAATGGGTACAAGAATTTGAATATTACAAAGCAGAAGGGGTTTAAATGGGGCTTATGAGGGCTTCTGCTAGTATTGCTGGCTTTTGTTGATTTTTAACACTTTTGAAATTTTAACAATGACGTTAGACACTAAAGAGATTCCTACAAAGGAATCATTTCTGGTAGACTAAACTTTGGTTACAGCATTTTATAATATGATGTTATTGAGTGTGCAGTCAGATATACCATTCCTGGATTTCAAAAGCAAACATTAAAAACATTATCAGCTTGTGGTATTAATGCAGAGATATTCTATGTTGTGTTCCATTTTTATTAATGGCCACTGTCATATAATTTGCAGTGAAGCTTTTGCATAATTATGTTCTGCCATGAAGTGCATCTTCTTCCAAAGTAAGTTCTGCAATGATTTTCCATAAGATCTCTGTGCTAATGATGATTTTTTGATTATCATTATGGTTATCATCACAGGGTTATGTCCATTCTCATACATTAACTAAATTATGGCAGAGGAGTTTCTCTCCCTGTAACATCTTAAAGAGAGAAGAATGGTATTTCTTGTTCTGACATTCTTAAGAAAATGCTTCTCTTCTGTTTTCCTTGGGGATGGCTTCATTATAAAAGGAATTCTTCTGTTCTTTCCTATTAGGAGATTGTGTCTATATTTCTCTTTTCATTTTCTCTTTTTATCTCCCCTTAAGCTTTTCTCTTCAACATTTTTTAAGCTCTACCATCTTCCGTTTCTCTCCCAGTGTAATATGAGCTCTCTCAGCTCTCTCTCCATGTCTTTTCTTAACAAAAAGTGATAAAAGAAAGAGACTGCTGGTCCAACAGATTCCTGGGATAAACCTGTGTTTACATTTTAGGGTCTTTGGCAAATGGTCCTGCTGTCGTTTATGTTTTACTAAGCACAACATAAGACTCCAGGATCATGATGAACACTTTCTTGTGCTACTAAATTATACACAAATAGTGATAGGATGTGCATATGAGATCTGTGCTTGAAACCTCCTTATTAAGATGGGCAAGGGAGCTCTTTTGAAAAGCTGAAGGGGATACAGACATACTGCTTTTAGGGAAATGAATTACTTTCTCACTTAATGACTACTGCAGTTCACTGCCTGGTAGTCAGGTCTGGTTTGTCAGCTCAAGAATAATTTGATCTGGTTATAAGGATGTGATTCAGGACACTACAATGAGCACTTAATGGTATAGCCTGTGCTCTCACACCTGAATTCAGCAGGGTAGTCCAGAAGGTCTTGCATCTTTGTCTGTCAGAATAAAGTCTATTTGTGGGTTTATCAGACCATTTAGACACCTAAAATGCTACTAGGTACCTAGGTTTAGTAGTTCAGATCTGAATCACTCCCTTTAGTGAGTTTTAGACTTCTATTTTAGACAACACTATGCAAATACTTGCACTCTGAATCATGTGCATAATTTCTGTGTATGCAGCAATTGCTTATCAGCTATATGGCTATCAAAGGCTGAGAAAAAAATACTACTAAGTTAAGCATTTTTAATTTTACCACTCTGATGGAGATATTTTCAGAGCCTTTTTTGGTAAGGTAGATGGGAAAAACATTGGCTTCCATTGTTCTGTGGAATGGGTTTATCCTTTGTCTTGATAAATCACTTTCATTTTACTCTCCACTTTTTCTCTGAAAGTGTTATAGCATTTAATGCCAATGTTCCTCTTCTTAAACTCAGTTCATAACTTCTTATGAGCATAGCCTTGCTCCTTCACTCTGTGCTCTCTTAATCTGTACAATTTAATAGTCAGCTATACTCACAGATTAATGTTGAGAGCTATGAGTCAAAATTGGGTGGATCATGTCCATGTCCACACAGTGGAGTTTCCCACAGACGGTCACACCCTTGACCAGATGGCTGAATTTGAGCTCTAAATGGCTAGATCCTGTCTGAAATAGACAGACATGACAAGCCTTTTGGAAAAGTGATTCAGCAGTGTTAGGGTGGAGACCAGCTTTTTTGGAAGTTTTAAATGGTGTGAGATAAATCCCAGACTTACAGATGAAGTATGGATGCCTGAGAGACGGATGATATGGTTAATATTCCCAAATCTACCTGACAATCAGCCAGCATGGCCTGTACTGCAGGAACTCCCATTTTGAGTTGGTAAGGACTGTCTTATTGTTTCAGATGAAAAGTGCCCTAAACCTGAGATGGAAGTGGTCAATAACAAACCCTTGTGGAAGATTATATGAAGAAAGAGACAGAAATCAAACTCAATCTTCCAACTTCCAGCAGAGATGTCTATTCTCAAAGTGTTTGAATTTTCTGAAATTAAGAACTTCTTTTAAACTGAAGATTTATTTACTTAATTGCATTCCCTTAACTGTATTCTCTTAAATGAAAATGTAATCCCTTAATAGCAGGGATGTATGGCATTTACATATGGTGTTTACATATATTTATATTCGTATTTTAGTTAAAACCAAATTAAAATGAAAAAAAAATATTACTGCGCTGCTTCATATCTATTGGTAACAGGAATACTGCAGTTTGGCTTCTGTTCATGTATTTATTATTTATTTACTTATTCCAGAGACTTAAGCAGCCGTGGAAGATGATCATATGCTTGCAGGGCTATGAGCTCTGTGAGCTTGCTGCTCAAGTTATTGCTTTCTGTCTTGAAGCGGTTTATTCCAGCCCTGCTCCATTTGCTCCTCTCACCCAGCTGAATACACTTGAAAGTGATAAAAATTTTGCTTAGTGCTCATACTGCTTATTGTTCTCACAGTAAAATCTCCCATTGATGCCTGTGGCCACTGGGTGAGGTCTGAAATGAATGGAAAAGGAAAACAAAAATTGAACTGATGGTTTATTCAAGAGAGAAAATTATAGCTGAAGGAGGGGCAATTACTAGAATGAAGAGTCCTGACCTGTGTCCAGTCATGACTCAGGAGTGACAAAGATTATCTAAACTGATCAGAGTTTATGTTGGATTAAGATATGTTGAAGCTGCCTGTAGTTTTTAAAAGGAAAACCAAGCCAACATAGAAGTGATTTATACAAAGAAGAAAGATTATCACAACAAGCAGTAAATGAATGAATTATTAATTATTCTGTCCTGGGAGGAAATTATAACACTCTTTAAAGAAGCAAGCATATTTAGGAAATGAAGCAGTAAGGAAAGCTGCTCTCAAAAAGACAGCAATATTTATTTGACAAATCTGCCAAGGAAATATGGAGCCAGCCTCCTAAATTAAGGGAGAAAGTGAATACTTTGAATGAGACTATTAATACCATTAGAATTGATTGCCTTAAGATTTGTTGTTGTGCTGCTAGATTAAAAGATAGATCAAAGTCAGTTTTGTATGGGAGACCCTCCCACACCAATCAATCAGTGACACTACAGCTGCTACCCTCCATCCCTCCCAGAACATTCTTATTTCTCTTCCATTGCTTGAGTTAGGGGATGTCACATTCTTAAACCCTTTGTTTTTCCAGGAGTGAAATCTGGTCCACATGAGGGATGTTAAATAATCCTTGTTATAGAATCCTCCTACACAGTGCTCACTCTGAGTAGGTGCAAACTTGCGCTCTCTGTACCCCGAGTTAAGTGGGGAAAGGATACATGAGGGCATTACTGCAGTGCTGAGCTAGTGAAAGCTGTTGAGAGGTGAGATTATTAGCACACAATGTGTAATCCACTGACACAGGTCACTTAAAGGTTGGGGTTTTTTTTCCCCCTCAGTTCTGGACACAGGCAGAATCAATTCACTTGTGTTCACCACAAGCTCCAGTGGATGTTGTAAACATACAGCTAATGAGCTTTTTTAGACAGGGAATGTCAGATACTAAGACTGTTGACTATGAAATCTGACTTGACTGTGATTTATATTGGTGACTACTTGTCTTGAAGGCAATCTGACCTTGAACCCTTAGCATATTCTCCTAAAACTTAGCAATAATATTGCTGACATCAATATCCTACACATTTTCAGTGTCACTTGTGACATCACAGTTTTGTGCTGTAAAAGCTCCTTTACCGTTTTACGTACTGACTGGGTTCAGTCCCTGGGCTCATCCATGTTCAAAACTGCTCAAAAGCCATCTTGCACTATGCAGGTATGAAACCTCAAAATGTGGAGTGTGCAAAGCCATCTCCTGTGGGCTCCCAGGAGTCCACTCCTCCTGTGGATAGGAGGGTGTTGCTGTGGCTGCCTCTGGGCTTGTTGTGCACTGTTCAGAAGTGTTGGAGTCCAGGACATCCCTCTGGTCACCCTGGAGGGTTTGGAGACCTGACAGGGGAGTCTGGGATCTGTACAAGGAGGTCAGCCAACATCACACAGAGCCCAGGAGGACACTGCCTCTGATCCCTGGCCATGGGAGTGAATGCCCACATTGTATGAAGAATCACAAGCTGAGAGAATTCGAAATAAGTAGTAGTTAGTTAATCACAGAGTGTAAATGTAAAATCTAAGATTTTTAGTATATGGGTTTGAAGAGGCAAGATGGAGGAATTGGGGAGTGGTCCTGTCCTCCTTGTTCTTGTTCTCGTCCCCCATTTTCTGCTGAGTTAGATCACAAGGATTGGTTTAGAGTAGAAATGACATGTTAGCATAGGTAGTAAGTATTGGTAAGATTTTGTAAATAAAAAGTACATTGTGGATGGTGGTTGGACCAGGGAAATGGTACAAAAGGTCCGTGACTCTCTGATCTGCCCAGTCTGCCGCGTGTCCTGCTCTGCTGGGGATGCCTTGCAGAGCTGAGAAAGATCTGAGAGATAATGAAAGAATAAACAACCTTGGAAGCACAGACTGGCAGACTCTGTTTGTCTTCTTTGGCTCTGGTGTGGGACCTTTTGGGCAATAAAAGCTTGAAAACCCTATATACCTTGGGAAAAAGCAACACTGAGGAGAATCTCAGGAAAAAGCAACCCTGAGACAGAAGAGCTACCCTTGAGAATCTACTTCTGCCTCCCTGCCTCTTCCACTGCTGAGAACACTTAAGATAGGAGGAAGCTCACTTTCTAGGGTTCAAATCTATTGCAGCATATGTGATGAATCTTGAAATACTGGTTTGATCTTCTAATGGGCAGATTTAGCAGATTTAGCAAGTACATGCCATGTTGCTAACGTTTTCATTCTGCCTGTTTGTGAGAAAGTATCAGGAAAGGTGTCTCAGAGGGCCAAAGTCATTGGAGAGGATGTTTTTGAGTATCCTTGACAAGTAACTTTGTAATTTGACTGTAGAAAGCAATCTGAGGTGTGACTCAACTATATGTAGGTATATCTGATGGACAGCAATTTAATAAAACTTTGTCTCTATTTCAGTGGTTTCCCACAGTACTGGACAAGCCTTCCTTAGGGTTTGAGTTGCAATAACTTTAGCGGTACTGACGTTTGATATAAACAGATGAAGCATTTCCATACTAATAGAAGAGAGCCACAACCTTTCCTGATAACAGTGCCTATTCACCCTGACAGAACCAGGGTGGATAATTTGAACCATGATCACAGGAGACAATGAAGCCTGTGAATCACAATAAGAGTGCCCCAGCTAAGCATCTGGGCATCCTAAAAAATGAAGGGTGTAAGTCAAAGGCATATGATTGTAGGGTCTCACTGAAAAATTTTAGTTCCTGGTAGTACTTTTGAGGATGGTGATGCAAACAGAAAAATATGGAGTCATACAGATAAATTGTATGAAGTTTATTTTTTGGTAAAATATTTCCCCCACAATGTCATCCATTCTCATCAGCTTATTATTTTTTTTTCTTCCCCTCCCAGTCTCCTTACTCATTGCACTACACAATCCTCTGGACTAATCCTGACTTAAGAAAGGACAGGGTCAGTACTCCCTGAATTGCTTCATAATACACCCTATTTACCTTAAAAGCAAAGCAAAGGGTTACATCCTTTAGAAATATTGAACAGAATGAATGAGCATATATGTATATAAGCCACAATTCTGCAGGAGTTATTGTAATTTTTTTGTTCAGTTAGAAAGTTTAGGAACAGGAATTTCTTCCTCCTAATGTTAATTTGATTTCACTGTTTGGATGTAGAAGGTATCTGTAGTACCATATTCTGTCAGTGTTTCGAGAACTGTGTGTGCAAGTCTAATCAATATGGTGCTAAAGTGCTGACAGAAGTCAAACTAGGTTTTCTAGTCTAGGTGTGAAACTTCCCCTAAAACATCCTTAGTGTAGACAAGGTGTGAAGTGCAAGGTGCAGCCAGAGCATGGTAACAGCCACCTTCAAGTTTTATATATTTACTCTTTTCTAGAATACATACTTGCAAGTGAATTGGCCTATTTACAGGAGGAAGAGTTCTTCTGAAAATCCTCTGGGAACTGCCTGCAGCAAATGTGATAAAGCTACATATATTGCTCAAAAATAATAGGAAGAAAACGTGTCCCCTCAAGATGTTAACTAAAAAGGACACACTTTCCTCATCTTACCCTGTAATTATTCTGTCTGCATTATATCTTCTATGGAGATTATGGCAACAAAGAAAAAAAATGTGCATTTTAGAAGGACATAGTGGCCGACAGTAAGAATTGGAATAGAGTGCTGCTATTTTCTTTTCCTTTAATGTTAACAACCACTCATCCTTATCCACAAAATGAGGTAATACACAGAAATAAGTAAGAAAAAAAAATGAAAGACATACCTACATCTCTGTTTGGCAGAATCTCTAATTAAATGAATCTCAAGTATTCCTTGTTGTAAATCTTACGGTGAAGGGCACATATTTTCAAAGTACAGTTCTTAAAATTTAATCCCAGGAAAGTTAAACATTGATTATAAATAGACTACTCCATGACAGAAAGCAAATATATGTACATCTTAAAAGAAACCTTTCTAGTTAGATAGCAGTTAAAATCTCTGCTCACCAAAAGGTTTGTATGGCATAAAGTATTGAAGGTTTATTCTTTTATGTGTTCAGATAGTGCTGTTCTCTTGGTAGTTTGTTATGTTATTTGGCTCATTGATTTATCTTTCATTGATTTGTATGAATCTAGATTTCCCGAGAATGTACTCTGTCTTATGAGTTTTTTAGGAAGGTATTAAAATGATGAAAGCTGTTGACTTGATAGCCTTGGGAACTGAAGACATCTACTGATGCTCTGTTGTTTAAGCGAATCTGATGTAAATTTCCCCTCACTAATCCATTAATTTGTCAGAAGTCTTTCTGGGAGAGAAATTTTCGGGGCTGATATTTCATCTTCTAAGTTCCTTACATACATGAATCTGCAGCTGTCATGAAATACTAATGATGACTGGACATATGACACATGATAAAAGAATTCAAGCCTCACTAACACTGGCCCTGGACACACAGCAGATGAAAAGATTCCTTTAAAAATATTTTTGTGGACTCCAGTGATGCATTAAAGAAAACATTAAATTGCTTTCAGAATATCATCTATTTCTTTCTTGTGTAGTGTTCTGCTGTCGATTTAGAGGTGCAAGCCTTGGTAGTCTAGTATTATTCCCCTGAGACACCTAGTCTCTGCATCTGTGAACCTCTCCAGAGCAATTCTGTGGTCTGTAGCAAAATACTTATCAGGGCAGTAAAGCTGATTAGCTGCAGATATTCTTGCTCTGGAATTTAAATGTGAAATTGTGTAGCTTTTTTCTTTCTTTACAGAAGCCCTGCTATGTAAAACCATTGTTTGTTTTCTGTAACTGCATTATGAATTTTGTTCAGTAGTACATTTTACTATTTGCATCGGTAAACACATTTCTTACCAGTAAAGTGGAAGACTCCTGCCTCTGATAAGCTTAGTGAACTTCTGCCATATTTCCTTAGGGAAATATTTGCTCATATTGCAGGAAAAACTCCAGAATTTTTACAGTAAAATGAGTCTGCAGACCCAAATGACTGAGAAGACAATTAACCTTAAAATTTTTGATAAGAAATAGGAATCTTCTCAAAATTAATAATGTGTTTGCATATATTTAAAATGTAATATCTAAAGGTTGATGTTTATTTTGTTTTTCTAAATAAATCAAACTAGCAATTAACATTATGACCTAAATATCCAGGTAGAACTTGGATTACTTGTCTCCTATATGTTTTAATGTATGAGATGTTGTTTTGCCTCTTCTTAGGGTAGACCATTACTTAAAGAGTGAGAGGATTTTGAGGTCTAATTGACTTCTGAATTTCAGAATTTAAAGAGCTTCAGCTTTTGACAGTCTGACTTTTGTGAGGTATTCCAGGTCGAGTTCCTAAGGCCACAGTGCCTTTGGAAATTTTTATTCAAACAGTTTTGGAAAGGTTAGTATTAGCCTTAATATTATGGAAACACAAACATACTAAAAAAAAACCCTCAAAAAATAAGCCTTTGTGACTTCCAAAACACATCAATCCTTAAGAAACTGTACTTGAGAGACTTGATTCAAGTGATCGCTAGAAAATCAGTAGTAACAACATTATCAGCTTTTCTTTTTCTGCTTTCCTGTGATTTCAATTAGTTAACAAAGGATGTTCATAAACTATGATTTGTTTCACTGTGTATCCTTTTTTATAATGAGGTTTCATCTCATGACTCTTTCCTTCTTTGCCTCCAGTACACTATTTGAATCTGTATGCTGCATATCATTTTATGTAATTAGACTATATTTAGATACCCCTCTGTGATGTAAGGTTCTGAGACATATGCCTTTCCCAGGAAAAAAAATATTTTGTTGCCGCTTTTGTGAACTTCATTTGGACCTGATCTGTGAGCAGAACCCAGACCTATCATATGATTTGCAACACCATTCTGCTCAGTTTTAAATTATCTCAGTGGCTGAGAGTCCCTGAATGTATTTTAACCAGACAGACATAAACAGCTTGCTCAGGCTGACCTCCAGATGTCCTTTCCCTTGCAGCCCTGACCCAGTTCCGTAGGTGAGCAGTATAAACTCTGTGCAGTCTGTTACCAGCGGATGCAGCAGCAAAGTGGCATTCCCTCTTCCCATGGCTGATGCCTGTCATGCTTCATCAGTGCTGACAAGCAATTATTACTCTTTGTTTCTTTTACACTATATATTGGCAAAACAATCATTGCAAGGAATTGTAGAGGTAGAAACTATTAGCTTTGTGCTATAGTGGTAACAGAGCTTTTAGGCTTACTGAAAATATCCATTAGCTTCTGCTTTCTTATCTAGAAATGCTTTCTATTTTGCCCTCTGCTATTCCAGCAGTTGAATCACCAACTTTTGCTGCATTAAGAAAGGAACACTCTATTCTTTAATTTGGTGATTTTAATTTTCTGCTTGTTTTTGTTCAGGACAGAAGCCATTCTTCATTAGTTTTGAGTCCCACTTTAATAAATATAATTTGAATATCAATTTTAGCCTCATTGATGTTGAAGATTTTGTTTTCCTCTTAGCAGTTGTGACATGATATGACATTCCTATGCAAGATTACAAACAAAAAGGAAAAAACCCTAGAAAATAAGATAATATGGACTGAGCCAATTTTAGTTTCTGAGCTGGGAGGGAGCTTTTTGAACTTTACTCTCTTTGGTGGTCATATCTGCATGACTCACATAAATCACTGTTTTCAAGTACTCTTAATAGCCTTCAAGAGCTTAAGCAGGGTGCAGTCATGGAGAACAAAGATTTTTTTGCAGGTCTCTGAGCTACCTGCACAGGACAGTTATGGTCTCCCACCTGAATGAGAAGTTAGACACAAGTTATCAAAGGTTTCATCTCCCGAAGGAATTGTCCTTGGTTGAGGACACACAGTTGCAGAAAAACAAATTGCCAGTGCAGGGAAAAGAAACACTCTCTCAAATCCGTAGAGTTTACTTCTGCTCAGCTCTCCAGAGAGGTCCAGTGCTGGTCTTGGCTATGAATTTTCATTTTCTCAAAAAACCTACATGATTGTGAAACCTCTTACACCATTCCCACAAGTTCCCTCTACCCATTTGCTCTTGTCTCTTAAACATCCCTCACGTTTCTCCCACTGCCATGCAAAGGTCATCTGGTAGTCTCTTTTGTTCAGAGAGTTTATTTTCAAAATCTTTCAGGCTGTCATTTTTTGGAAAACGTTGGGTAACCTTAACTGGAAGGTTTTCCTTCAATCTCTCCCAGTGATGAATTAGCATATCTAATTAAGAGAGAAAAGGGGAAAGGTATGTGCATATTTCCTGATTTTAAAGCACCCACTCTGTACTACAGTGTAAAAGTAATTTCTTGGTCATTGTACTTAATGTACAATCCAAATTTTAATCAAATTCCTTAGGTGTTACTTAGGTTTTCTTCTTGAATTTGCTAAAGCTGCCAGAACTATTCAACCCATATAAAACCGAGAAATTCCTTTTCCACACCTCATTTTTGACATGGTGTATGAATGGTTTATATAAAAGTAGTTATGGTCACCCATTGTTACTGTTTTAAAGGGTTTATTTTCCTTTATCTCAACTCCTGTTTCTTTTCTCCTGATACAGAAAAAAGGTTTTATAATCCTATTAACTTTTTTACTGTCATTTGGCATCTTTAAAATTGTCAGTGAATGAGGAGAGGGTCTGTCAAATGTAGAGCTCAAGTTTATCCCCAAAATTAAAAGATAAGTTGTGGGTTCTTTCTTTCTTTCTTTCTTTTTCTAGTGGTTTTCTACCATCATGTTGTCTGACAGTAGAGGAATGAGTGGACTTGGACCCCTTCTGTCACTTACAGAGATGTGAACTGCTGCAGGAAGAACGGACTAGCTTGTCAGTGCTTTCTAAATATGAATGATTCCAATCTCATTGTTCCAATCCTTCTCTGTTTGAGCACTGTCTGCTCCCCACTCCTCTTCCCAAGGTACTTTTATATCCACGTTCAATCCCATTCTCAGCCTGACTCAACTATAATTTCTCAGTTGCACATATTAGTAATAAGCTATTTTATTTCTTCTGACTTGGGACAGACAGCTCTACTTCAGAAATACCTACTGTATTTAGGTCTCTTTCAGTTGCTATTTTCTTCTAGTTACTTTTAGACAGAAGCACAGGAGACAGTTCAGCTGATTGGACCGTTCCTACTGTCATCCCCTTGTGTAATCCTGCAGGAAGGCTACTGCCTGTCAAAGCTGTCTCCCGGGTGTCCCTTTTCTGGATCGCACAGAAGAAGCAGGGAGGCTCATTCCTAGGCACTTGAGGCATCAGGTCATATGCTGAGCAGCTGCTCTAGCCTTTGACAGTCAACTGAGCACCTAGGGAAGCTACAGACCTGCTTGTCACAAGCTGTACATTCCAGCTCCCTGACAGGAGACACCTCTCTGTCTTCTAGCTTTTTTTTACCCATTATCTGTCTACTTCATTTAGGTAGATAAATCTTAGACTGCTGTATCTCAGTCATCCCACCAGTAAGCCTAGTGTCACACAGAGGCCTTTTAGGCATTCATATTTTGCCAGTAGTTAATATATGAATATGGTTCTTACATAAAGAAAGAAACAACTTAGTAGTCTCACTTTGTTGTTACTGAGTTCCTTTAAGGCCATGTATATTGCATGCAAGTCCATAGCATAATGCTCTGAAGCACAGAACTTTAATCATGTCCCTTCTTTTCCCCCAAAAACTTAATGGAAGGCAAGAGGAAGTGTTGGTTCCAAGCAAGTTGTCAAGATAGCTCCCCAATCGTATCTGGGCACTGGTGAATCTGATCACTGTATAGAAAATATTATTAATATATGTAAATATTAATATGTTACCAAAAAAAAAAGCTAAAAGGGACACTAAAACTGGTTAAACTGGTTATTAAAATGAAGAACATGTAGAAAGAAGTGGTTTTACATATAAAAAAACCACTGAAGTAAATTCTTTGTATGGACCTTTGCTCTGATTTGTTTGAGGCTGTAAATCTGAGCAAGCAAAGAAAGTGAGATCCTTTAAGTATTATATTTGTAAAGATTAGAACAGTTCTTCCTTATATAACTATAAAATAATCTCTATCTCTGTTTCTATATCTATCTATCTGTCTATCTAGAAAATTAAGTCTGTATTGTGGGAGAGAAAAATGTTTTCAGGTTCCCAGGTTTGTTTCTCAGTCTGGGTTTGCTTGCACGTTTCCATTCAAAGCAAAGAAAGAGAAAAAAGAATCATGAGCACTCCACTTTTTACCAGCTCCTAGCTTCTGCCTTCACAGATCACATGCTTCTTTCTTTACAGGTTTTTGTTTCTGTTTAAACATCAGCCTTTACAGCACTTTCACTTCTGTGTTGTGTGTATCCATGCCACTAATGCAAGCACCACTTACTCAATGTGACTCATCACCCATATACTGACTTGCTTCTAAGTCAGCAGAATGCTTCATAGTCAACAAATTTTCTCATTTTTCAAAGTGACCTTTGTTTCCATTATCCTTCAACTCTCATTCTACAAAAAGAAGGGTGAAGAGAAAACTGAGAAAAAAAATTCAGACAATGTGGGCTTATAGTGAAATAGACAAACAAAAAATTATTCTTGTTTGCTTACCTGTTTTGTTGTTGTTGTTGCATTTTTGAAATTAATATTCTGCTCCTAATAAATGAAAGAGGGAATACATGAGGAAAAAGCAGCTGAGATAGAGATTTGCATATGCAAAATGGGTGGTTATTTGTGCAAATCTAACCAAAATCCACCAGTGTCTGAATGCCCTTTGTGTTTCAGAAAATCTCTCTCAGAAATCTTTGTTTGTCAAGGCTGAGCCTTTAACCTGATTCTATGGTCACTAGGAAAGCCCTGTGAGTGGGGACCTAAGATAGAAAAATATGACATTAACTCTGGTAGCACAAGCAGGCTCTGCTGTATAAATACCTTCAAATGTGTAGTAGCAGTCCATGTCAAAGTTTTCAGAAATCTTTTGTATTAGGCCCAAATCTGCTTTTCAGGCAGAGGGGGAAGGGGTCAATTAGATTGAAATGCTTCCTGCTGGCTCGTGCTGTTGTCAGTCAGATGATTGTATAGAATATTTATGTTCACTTTACCACTTCTAATTATACCTTTCCTTGAAGCCATTGGATGCACACTCATTCAAGTATTTTCTCTTGATTTTTCCCTGCAGAATAGACTATGGTCTCCTACTTCATTATCCCACATCTAATTTAATGATCTTCGTCTTTTATGAACCTTACAGGTTAAGATAAGTGCTGACTGGGTACTTATATGTACCTTTATTTTTTCATATTAATTTTTAACCTTAAGTAGTGCAATGAACTTGTATCAGTAAACATCATCCTAGTCAGTATGGAAATATAAATAACACTTTGCCTTAAGATTTCATGAGCACATATCTCAGTGTTCTTTTAGTATACTAAAAGTGGTGGAATAAGCACAGTGAACCTCTGGCTCCTTTTAGCTGCATGTTTTTCTGAGGCTCAGCCATGTAATTTAGCTTGCAGTGGCCTGGGTTACAACAGTATCTATGATATTATTAGAATAGCTATTCTCACAGCTATATGGTTAACTGAGCAAATTAAGAAGTACTTGACCTGCCCCAATGATGTTTTTTTAGTATTACAGTCACAAAAGCCCATTCTTAAAACATACTATTTATTTTCCTCTCACAGCTTCTGCATGGTGCCAAGTACATCAAAACAGCAAGAGAAAACTGGATATGCAGCAGGGAATGTAAAATAAGCAGGTACACAGGCTATAAAAATGAGAAAATACTGAATAATCTTGGCAATTTTCAAAATTTTATACACTGTAAGATATAATTTTTGCTATAGATGGCTGATTTTTCCAAGCTGATTGTAAATTTTGGTAGCTCTCCTGCTTTCAAAGTTTTCAGTTCCACAATGATGTATACTTAAAATCCTATGCTTGATATGTCTCAAGACATTTGTACCTAAAATTTTAATGCATAAAAACTTTTATATGGGAAGAAGTTGCATACTTATTCCATTTGCCTTAATCCAACAAATAAACTTGAGAAAAGATAATTCATATTTTAGTAGTAACATAATGAATGAATGGGCTGAATTATTCATGGTCCTTCCATCCTTTGAAACAAAATGAATTTTAGGAGGACATAACTGTTCTCAAGAAGGCAATCTGTAAAAGAACAGACCTGTCAAACAAATACTTCTTGTTAAATTATTCACTGTTCTCTGACATTTAATTAACAGAAGAACACAGTTGTCCTTGCTTGTGTCCAGTTATTGGAAACCATTCCATGTTCTCTACCACATCTCCTCTCTCGGTTAAATACTACAGAAGGATCTGTGCTGTGAGGCAGCTGGAGCCAGAGATGTTTATTAATTCATGACTGGTGCTCAAAACACTGACCACAGAACTAAAGCCATGAATTTGAGAAGGAGCTGCTCATGTATTATAGCTGGCCCTTAATGGTTGTTTTGTTCTTGGCTCTGTGTTTCTGTTCTCCCTCTGCTGACTGATGGTGTAGTGTAAAAAGAGAAACCAGCATTTAGGAACAGTCCACCTGTCTGATTGCTTTTTGGATAATCCCTGTGATACTTTGTCACTGAACAAAATAGTCGGGTGTATGGGCTGTAAATAAAGATCTTTCACTTCACACATTGCCAAGTCTGGGATTTTTGGTTCCCTAGAATTTGTTTTTCCTTCGTAAATGAATCCTTATTTCTGTCAGTTTGGTTTGACATCTATGGCAAATGAATTCAATTTTATCTCAACAATTTTTTTTCTGACAGATCTAATCTAAAAAGTCACAGTTTGAACTTGGGACCATTTGCTTCTGAATTGCTGCAGAAATGACACATGCTCATTCTACAGTGAGGAAAAAAATATTTAAAAGCCTGAAAAATATTGAGCCTCGGGCTACTTGTCCTTTATGTATCTGATAGTAAAAGAAAAAGACTTCAGGGGATGGTTCTTTCAGCTTTTGCAACAGACTGACAGTTAAAAGGGAAATAAACTAGAAAAAGACTAGAAATATCTGGAACCAGGCTTGTGATATATTTCAAAGAGGTACCATATTTAGGACAGTTGTGATGAAAGGTTACAGTTATCTGGTGACAGTTCAGCTCACAGACAAATATGACCTCTCCCTTTTATTCACTATACACAGTATTTTTGTATTATTATTATTGTTGTTGTTGTTGTTTGTTGTTGTTGTTTGTTGTTCAGACATTTGTGCACCTTTAAGACCACTGAAGTTCACATTTCATTTGCCAAATAATCATGATTGTCTTTTAAGCTTATTTAATGGATTTTTTTTCAAAAACAAATACATTACAATTACATGTTAAAAATTACATATAAAACCTCAATGTTTTACAAATGCATTGTTAGTATTTGTGAACAAATTCTGCAAATTCTACTTTTGAATGGATGTCCTTCACTCTGTTTCCTTGTGAACTGCGTAAACTCTTTCCAGCAGGAAATTGGCTATTACTTCCTAACATGCTGTTTATATCATTTGGAAGATAGATAATGAAACAGCAGATATGTTTGTTTTCATTAATAGCCATAGATTTTAAATTCAGAATAGACTGTTCTGTTATCTGCTTGGGTTCCCAGTAGCACTGCTAAAATTTGAGTTACTGCCTGGGTTTCTCTCTTATGATTGATATCTAAGACTGGAACATTTCTGAGTATGATTAAATCAGTTCAGTCTCCTTCATTTGACTTTAGCTATAGTGGTAAGGTTGGGGTCAGAAAATCTTTAACTACAAAGACACTTGTGTTTGTATTTTCTCTGGTTTTCATCTGTGCCTATTCACCACCCTTGTCTTGACATGCTAATCCTCTGCAGTGAACTGGCAATGCAAATATGCCACATTTCTTTAGAAAATGTTGTCCCCAGGCAAGTTCATCTCCGATGAAGCTGGACATGACACGATGAAGTGTAAATGCTGGGTGATTCAGACCATTTCATGAGCTCTTTGATATGCCAGCCCAGAAAGCAATGAGCACTCTTGAAGGGCTGTGATGATTAATGGATTTTTTCAAAAAGCTGGAAGTAAGGACTTCACTGTATCTCAACATGCAAAGGTGATTATGTATAAATAGAATATAAAAAAATTCTCATCCTGTGACCTATAACAGGTTTGTTTTTTTTTTTTTCATCTGCCTCTAACACAACTCTAAGATATCTAAGCGACTGGTACGAGAGTTTTTCTGCTGGTCCTTTCTGGGAAGCAAATATTAATTGAACTACTGGACAGAAGCTAATGAAGGTCCTTAGGAAATCTTGTGGTAGAGAGAGGTGGATTGGTTTAAGTTGGCCTGGGATTTTTAAGAGAATAATGGCTGAGCTGTAGAGGAAGCAGGAAGAATGGAGAAGCTTTCATGCTGAACTGAAGCTGTTTTTTGTCCTTACTAAGACTGTTATTCAGATGCTTCTGCAGACTGGCAGAGTAGAAATGTTAACTATTTGAACCTGAGCTGGAAGCTCATCAGTTTCATATTTGTGAAAGGTGAGGAGTCATTGTTTGCTCTCATCTTAGGCTGAAGCAGACTTTGATTGTGTCCCTTGGTGTTCACCTGGAAATGCCAGAGCTGGGAACCAACGCCCCATCCCTAAACGTGGGAGTGATTAAAATTTAGCTACACTGACCTCTCTGGGCTGATCTCTACATAAGACTGTTAGTCCATGGGGGCACTTTAGTCATGATGGGTTCCTGTTTGCTGTGATCAGCACTTTTATGATGTGTATGGAAGTTATCACACTAGAAGGACAGCCCAGGAAATGTGGTAACCTGTGGCTAAGGATTTCTGAACATCAGGTTAGATAGCTACTACTGACCAGCTGTGACATGGTCATGAAGATGTTGATATGGTATATGCTTTATGCACAGCTCAAGCACTGGCAAATTCCCCAGGAGAGGGATTGTGTTTTAAATGTTTCCACTCACTCTATAGGGAAGGCATCAGCGTGCCCTCAAGCCAATCAGTGTGGATAGCTGAGGAATTTAACGCTCACAATGTACCAAAATGTCTTCTTGCAGATCAGCTGTTACACCAAACACATAGCCTTCATAAAGGAAAACATCTAACAAAGTAAATGAGACTTTTCCCTATTTAAGAACAAGAGATTGGGTTAAATGTGCATTTGCCAGTAAAATGAATCCCAAACTTTATGGCTAGGCTTATTGTGTTACACTGAAAGGTACTAAGATTTGGGTCCAGGCACAAGCAGAAAATATTCTGCACAGAGATATTGTTAGAATAAAATCTTTGGGTTTCTGGGGGCAGCCAACTTGTACTCTCTCAGGCAACTTCTAGGGACAGTGTCAGGAATTAGTAGAGAACATGGACCATTCCTGGTAGTAAGTTACAGAATGAAGGGAACCACAATACATCATTGTCCTCAGGGCCAAGGAATGGGCCCTGACACTCTTAAGTTCAATGGTAAGCTCAGGATAAGAATTTATAACTCCAGATGCTTAAGGAAACTGCGTGTTTAGAAAGTAAGCATGTCACGGAAAGGTTTGAACCACCTGTTATGAACTTTCTCAGTCTCAGGTTTTGCAAGATGAAAATACAAGTACAGGGTTTTTTTAGTACTTTTGTTATTTTGTTGTTGTTTTGTCTCAGAAATTATGCAGAAAAGTGCATCTGAATATCTTGCTGGGTATGTCAGGCCTTAAACTGAAGGGGTAGAAACTTCTTGCAATCTGTAGTAAGTCTCTGATTCTCAGTCTAATAGACTCAGTCACTCCTGTTTCTAACGGCTCTATTCCACTTTCTTCACCCTTATAATGTTTGTGACACCATGCTATTTCAAAGCACTTTGAAAGCAGACATCCAAACTCTAATAGAAATTTAGTGGGGGTTTTTTTTGTTGTTGTTGTTGGAGGGGGCTGTTTGTTTGTTTGTTTTATTCAAACTCTATCAACCCGGTTTTAGCATGGGTGCTATGGCCTTCACAGTTCTTACTGCAGTGGTATGGTGCATACTAATAATTGATGTGCATTGTATGATAAGACCAATAATATTTTATTTAACCATAGGAATAACTTATACTTTCACAGTTTAAGCTGTCTGTTTCTCCTGGCAAAGACTGGTTAGGAACACAAACAAATACTATATATAGATTTTTAAAAACTTTGCATCAAATGCACAAATTAGTTCAGCTTAATGTTGCAGTGCAAGTGTCTGGACATTAAACTGTAGTGCTAAGAATAATTTTTTTGTGAAATATCCATAATTTACATAATTTTACCATTATACAGCTGATCTTTATCCATTATGAGGTCCAATTAACAAATGTAAACCAATAGAATGTTTTTCCTTCCTCTCACTGAACATCAAACATCATGGGATATTCTGTTTAATAGATGAAGACAGAACAAAATAACCCAAGTCCAACACCAAAGCTGCCCAAATAGTGTAATAATGCGCCCTATGGCCACTTTCATTCAGAAGTCTTTCTGGGGAGTCTGATGTTATCATGCAGCACTTCACCAGGACAGTGCCCTGCATGTTGACACCTGTCACATCTGCAGGTTGCACCAAAGCAATACAAAGGAGGACGTTGTTATGTGGTCATTATTGAACTCCTGAGTGGCTTTCAATGCATCTTTCTCTGGTGGGAGTTTTGGGAAGAACATCTCTCTTTGAGGCAGCCACATTACTAAATGAATACCTGCAAACAAGATTTCTTCTCAGCCTGATCTGGTGCTTGCAGTGGTGGTTTCTGCTGCTCTGCCCTCTTCTCCCACTGGATGTGTGGAAGAGATTTTAATCACTAGGGCTGCTCTCAGGACGCCCACTAGAAGAGTGCACTCCCCGGAGCTGTTCTCTTTAGTGTCTGAAAGTGGTGTTAGAGTGGGAGAAAGCCCACAAAGTGCACTGGATTGTGATAATCAAATGATGCATAGCAGTGAGAAAGAAGTTTAAAATTCTCCTTGTAACACATTTCACAACAGAATTTAGTAAATACTAAATAGTAAATAATAGTTTAGTAAATATGAAATGGTGAATAATAAATGTGATGAAAGTAACTGCAGCTTGCTGTGAATTAAGTATTAGCAGCTTTCCAAACTCTTCAAACAATGTATATTTTGTAAACAGTTTACTGCCTGCTCAGCTGGCTTTGCAGCAGCCAAACTCATCATGGATCTGCTGTAACTTCACAAAATGAAGGAAATGGAAAGCTTGCATAACTGGACAGTTCTAGTCCTCTACTGACTGTGAGATGCTTCAATTTAGCACTAACAGGCCAGCAAATATACAGAAAGGGATGGTATTTTAGATTTAGGAAGATAACAGTGTCCTCACTTCTTGTCTGAATAGCAAAAACCAGTAATGCAAATAGTATCTAAGCTTGCTATACCAAGCCACCTGCCCTTACGCCACTGAACAGAGTAAGAAATGTTGGGTGTAAAGTGGATCATACTACAGTCAGTAGACTTATTCATCATCCACTTAAGAGACTTCATTCTCCATATCCTGTTTCCAAGTACCTTCTCCAGCATATAGTGAAACAGAGCTCACGTGAGAATCTTGGTATTTTGTTTGGATTCTCTTGCAGATTCAGCAGGTGAAGCCTATAATGTATAACAGAGTGGAGAAGACTGAAGAGGTGCTCTTAGCAGCTGAAGCTCAGAGATGTTGGTAAGTAGGGATGAATTCCACCTCTTTTTGTCCCAAAGAGTGCCAAGGTAGTATGCATCTCAAAAGTAGTCCAGCTCCACTTACTTTTAGAATCATTTTACTCTATATTTTATAGAAAAGTCACTTATAATCTATTAGTTACAACCATTATTACTGAAATCACAGAACACGTTTCAGGGTGAATCAAAAATGACAGGATGTCGAACAACCTAATAAACAGATACATTTTAAGATAGTGAAGAAAAAGAAATACTATTTTGTTGTGACCAATTAAACCCTGTAACTCTCACTGGATATGAGGCTGTCACCTCCACTAAAGTCTTCTACTGCTTTGGAAGTTTTGGAAGCTTAGGTATATTTTTAACAAATACCTTATGCATCTCAGTTTCCCTAATTGTTACTGTCTTTCCTGACTGCAAAGTGAAAACCACATGAATGAAAATAATGATAGATACTAAGGAAAGTGTCTGAAGTTCTCTTGGAAACTGGCCGAAAAGTTCTGAATAGGAAATTGCCTCTGCCAGGCATCAAATTGGTGAGCAAGTTTGACCTTTTTAGACCCAAGCAGGGCATTAAAAGTTTTCAGATGCTGATTCAAGGGAAGAAAGGAGGTGAAGTGGGCTGTCAGCAGCTGTACAGGGGGGAGATGGTGACTGACTCCCAGGCACACATAAGCAAGCTGAAACAAAACAAACAGTCTCACCTACTCCCACCTAACCTGAAGGTAGAAGTAGCAGGATAAAGCTGAATTTACTGAGGCTGGGACTGAAAGATGAAAGCTGAGGTAAAGGTCTTTTGTTTGCTTAAGCCTAAGCCCTTTACTCTGTGTTTGAGTGAATAATGGTTTGTTTTGGAGAAGCTGGCTTGGGGTCACTTCAATTCATCTGCTGTTGCAGGCTCTTGGAAGAAAAGGCATATTGATGACAAACACAGTTGGGTCTGTCAGTTGAACATGAGTAGTAAATGAGAGATTGCAGCCAGGATTTCCAGTCTGGGAGTGGTAGGACCATATGGCTCTATCCTCAAAAAGTTGAAGGTAACAAACCTCTTCTCAGGAAAGTGTGCTTGAGAGGTACGAAAAGGCACTTCAGTACAGTTTATCTGTAGTTGCAACTAATCCTACAATTCTTTCAGTTTAATAAACAGAATATTTTTTACTGGAAATCCTTTCCTCTAATTTAAGCAAACTAAAAAAAGAACAAACATTTACTTAAAAATGTGTAAAATGCTATCATCTTTGGTTTCCTGCCAACAGTTGATGTGCTCAACAAATGATCCAGAACTAGCACATCCCAGTTCGGTGCTTAAAAAGGAATATTTGGGAGATATGTTAGTGTATGTGGTTTTGTTCTGAATAGCTGAACTTCTGCTCACATGGTTTAAAAATATTTGTCATATTTGAGATATTTGAAGAACTGTAATTTCCAGTAGCCTTGAAAGATTAAATATTTATTGTTATTTAAGGATATTGTCTTCCTTGAATTTTTTTTTTTGAATCATGACCTGTAAACACCTAGTAGGGAGTACTGATTGCATGTTCCCTGTTAATGGAATGCTCCTGAAATCAGAGACCTGCCCTGCAGGCAGGGATGGATGGGTGGCCCAGGAAACTTTCAAATCACCTTTTTAATGACTCAAGATAGATGTTCAAAATGACAAGTAGAGGAGTCTTATTTTGTGTGTGTCAATAAAGAGCAAGAATGTTGAGTCCTCATTAACATGAATGAGGCATTACAAAAACTAAGAGCAAAACTGGTTTCAGTTTGCTTTAAAATTTATGTTATTATTCATTGACTGCTAGAAGACCACAGACAGGACATGACGTGGAGGAAAAGGCAAGCTGTTCACCCCAGTGTTACTTTCATATTAGTAGTCCAAGGGGATTTTCTTTTTTGACTATTAAAGAACGAAGATTTGATCTTATTTTGCCAACTTTGGGTTATACAGTCTGTTTCACTAAATCTGGAAATGGACTGTTGTTCTTTTCTTGATAAATGACCTATAAGTAAATGTTTAAACTGGAACATACAGGGATAGAAATTCATATTTAATGTTATTGCAGATTCATCAGTGTATGTCTTACTTCAGACCTGATATACAAGATAGCAGATTTTCTTTACTTTGAAGGGAGAAAGTGGGATGTAAGAAACAGGAAAAATATTTTTCCACTGAAATAAGTGTCAGAGTTCATGATTAATGTTTAATCTGAAAAAATATTTAACTGCCTCTCAAAGGAAATGTTCTATGGTCTGCCTAGAATTAATGTCCTGCCACCCTTACAGAGAGGAAAGCCTACAGATATTAAAGTACAAATGATGCCATGGAATAGCAAAAGAAGTAAGTAATCCTGGGAATAATAAATCTGTAAAATTCATTCTACTGATATATTTGGTATTCTTTCTTTTGCTTCAAGAGCTATATGGTGGGAGCTTTAACAGAGGTTCTTGCTGCTGGAGCTTTTTTAAGGGCTATGTGTGTATATTGTCAGAATCTCTACCACGGTATAACTCAATAATGGAATACATCCTTCAGGCCCACTTAATTTATGAAATATTCTCTTTCTCCATTCCTCAGTCAGATTTGGCTGAATCATCCATTATTAAATCCAAGAGTCACTGGACATGGAGACAGTTCAAGACAAACTCATGTGTATGTACAGCAGGTATTTCTAGGCTAATCCTTTACTGAATAAAAGAGCTATAATGATGTCTTTTATTATGTACCTGGCTTAGTATGGGCATAGGACTTCAGCACCTTCTCCCAGACATTTCATTGGTGTTGAGTGTTTTCTCAGCCAAAAAAATATTTGGAGATTTCTCTGGAATCATCAGTGGCACCTGGGATAGGTCCAAGTTTTGGAATTGGAATTTTTTTAAAATGTATTAAGAAAGTTAGGCCCCAGCTTACAGCAAAAACTTTGTTCCTTGTTCATCTCAAAGGACAGTGTGGGAACTGAAGAACATCTATTGTATCTGTCTGTAGCAATCAAGCAACTAACACCCCTGCAGCATGAAAATTGCTGGTTTAGTCCTGATTTGAGAAGCTGAATCATTATTTAGACCTGTCTGTCTGGGACTTGATCAAATCAAAATAACTAGGACTGCCTTTGGAATAAATGTATCTCTTATCACCTCAAATACATGTAGCCTTCCTGTTGGATATCTCTCAAGATAAAATTCTTGAAGTGTTTAATCACTTGACCTTGCTTTAAATAGGAGTGAGGCATCTAATACCTTTGAACTTAAAGCTTTGAAATCCTGGGTCACAATGTGTTTCTACTCTCTTTCTGTATCACTGATGTACACAACTGCTCTTTTCATTTTTCCTCATACAGAGGAACCCCATGGTCGATCCAGGGTTTTGTCTAATCTCATCTTTCTCCTGCTGCACTAGACAAAATCAATATCATAGCTTTTTATCTTTTATTTTCTGTTTGTTTGTTTGTTAATTTGTTTGGGGTTTTTTTTTCAGTTAACCTCATTTTGTGTAATTAAAAGAAATCCAAAGTCAAATAACTTTTCCTTTTTTTTTTTTTTTAAGACTTCAGGCTCTACTAATGATAGATTATGCTATCTGTGCTCTTTTCACTTCTAGAACTAGTTTATAATACCAAAAAAGCTCCTTTTTTGCACACCTCACTCTTAATTCCTCCTTGTGGTACATCTCAGTCATGGTATGACACTGATGAAATTAAACAGTGAAAGAGGATATTTTCTGTGCAGTGTTTAGACTGCACAGGTACCCGAGATAAATCCAAGACAGGGTTGGGGATTTTTTTTGTAGTCTTTTTTTTTTTTTTTTTTTTTTTTTTTTTGGTCCTTTGTTTTTTTTGTCCCTCAGCTGTAGTTCTAGAAGGTATCATTTGGGAAGCCACCTGTCTACTCTCCCTCATTTTGCTTATGTCATGAGTTGAAATGAACTCTAGACAATTCTCTTCTCTTTCCAACTCAATATTTAGTTAGAGTCTTTCCCAAAAGACTGTTCTGTAGTCTACTCTTGTGCTTTTTTGGCTGCCCAAAAAGGTTGCAAAAATTTTCCTGAATGTGTTCTTCCAGACTTGGAGGTTTAACACAAATGTCTGAGAACTGGCTGTTAATTTGCTCGGTTTTGGTTTTGTAAGCTTGTTTTGGAACCCTGTTGGTATTGTTCTGCCCCAAGAGGAGCAGAGTTCTTTCTCAGTAGTAAGGACAGAACAATAAGTAGAATAAGGTAGAAGGTAGGAAGTGAAACACATATGTCAAGCCAATCTTAATGTTCTTTCAGGGGTGGGAACTTGACCTTTATCTGCCCTTGACGGACACGGGCTGGACAGCCACGGTGTGCTGGGCAGGATGACCAGCTGTGGAGGGGTCCAGCCTTCCTGTGTATGGGAGGTGTCTCCTCACATCTACAGCACCAAAACCTTCCAGGTTCTCTTGACAGGGTTTGTTATCCTTTCCGGCAGAGCATATCTGGCATATCTGGAATCCAGGAGCAGGTTATTCCACGGCACTCCCTGACACTGGTGTATGCACGTGGCCATGCCGTGGCCACGCGTGCCAGCATGCAGCTTTCCCAAGCCTTATGTAGACAGCCCCATGTGGCAGATGTGGCTTGCTCAACACCTTTAACTTCCTGAGCACTCTGGCTTTTGCAAAACCCCTTGATACAGGCACTTGTTTCTGTCCTGAAGAGTTGGTTTCTTCAAGTTAACTGAAACAGATCCAGGAGAAATCCTCTGACTATTCTAAATGCTTTAAAAAAAATTTCATCAGTTGCACTTCTCTTGCTGTATTCCTATAAAGACCATTAACATTGTCATTACAATATAGTAATAATTCTGCTATTTGAGAATGGAGGCCTTCACAAATTCAAAAAAATAATTATATAAAGCTTTTCAGTCATTGTATAGGCTGATGATCAAAACTAATTTACTTAGAAATTTTAATAGAAATTCTCCATCTTGGAGGAAAATAATGATGCATTTTTATTTGCCAGTATACAAAAACACTGATTCTTCCTTACCAAAGGAAGAAATGATTGGTTAAAGCACACGAAAAATAAAAGTCAAGATATTTCTTTAAGCTATCACATCTTTTTGTGGTGTCTTGGTGGGAATGAAGAGACATATGAGTTAAATAAAGTATGAACAGTTTTCTGTGCAGTTACTTCCACTGATGGGATCAAAATAGGTGCATATTGACTTTTCTGCTTTCTTTCTCCTTTCTCTTTCAATTGTATTTTCAATTGGATGCCTTTGACAGTTTCACTGCTCTATTTGTGGTATTTCAAGGTAGAGAAAGGATGATCCATTAGATCATTTCAGCCCTTGAAGGAATGTGGTTTTCTGGTAGTTGAAGTAGGGTTAATTAAAAAACTACATCTTTCTGTAGGGTGGTAAAGTGCATGATTGTTTACAGGGACTTGTGGGAGAGGTGGATTTCCAAGTAACACTTTGTTCAGAGAAGGAAAAACTACCTATGTGGACAGATACTGTCAGATTGTGGGGCTTGTGGCTTAAAGTCAGCTGAATGGACATGTCCCTACCGTGGGACACAAAAGTGAGGGGACAAAGCCTCTTCCTCCCTCGAGGGTGGGGAAGGTGAAGGCCTTTTTATTTTTTCTGAATTTTGAAAACATTATTTACTTTTATTAAATGATTTGAACATTTAAAATATTCTGAACAGTATTCTTTTTCCCTTCTTTTTCATTCCCACTTGCCTGCTTCATGTATCTGCCCAGCTGTGCTAGTAAATATGATAGGGTATTTTAACAGTCATCAGTGAATTCTTTACTTCCAGTTTGATCTAAGAGCATAGCTGCAGAAAGTAATCACAGCTTCACATTTTGGTGCATAGTGTTATATTTCCTTATAGGTTTTGATACATCATTGACTTAGTTCCATATCTCATTTCTGAGGTTTATAAACTAATTATCTATTTCTTGGGATGAAGCAGAATCATCTTTTTAAAAATCTTCTGATATATTGTAAGCTGTAGTGTGATACTCTCTGTGTGTGTTGATGCAGTTATGATGACAGAGCTACACTCTGCTAATTTACAATATTTCTGGTGGGACACAGTGTGCTTTGGAGATGCTCCCTCTGCTTGTACATTCTTCCTCTGTCACAAAAAGTTCCCCATGAAATAATGTGTCACAATCTGCATTTTGGTACACCACGTAAAATCTAAACTTTTCTTAAATTTCTGACATAGAAAGGTTCCATTGATTTAAGAATTCAGAATAGAGTTTAAACCTAAAGACACATTACTGAACTGAATGCAATTTAATTAGAAGTTGACTTTTCTGCAAAATTAGAAGTTGCTCAGTATTTAAAAGAGAACCTAGGAGAAATATCTAGATAATATTTTAAATTTTTTTCCATAAAGTACTGTGGGCTTTATATTGTTACAAATTAGCCAATATAAAACTGTGTGACAATTAGGGGTAGATATTCTGTTTTGGTGTTTTGATCTCTCAGGGTCCATAGCCTGTGCAAACATGAAGGAATTTCAGTTTGTACTGTAACATAGAATGACAATAAAATAACAAACTAGCATATATATAAAATTTGCCCCTGAGTTGATTAGATTTCTAAAGGTAGAAGGAATATTTAATCTGGCCCAGTGGAGAACAAGGCCATTTAATGCTACATTAATGACACTTGGTAATGACTACATGATTTTCAATAACCTGTATTTCAGAAAAACTTACTACACTAAATATAAAGATTTTGAAGAGATACCTACTTTACCACTCATCAGAAAGGATTGTTCTTGGGTATTCCCTGTTGAAAGTTTGGAAATGTGGAGAAAAAAATGGGTAATTTCCATTCAAATGTGCATTTGTATATGCAAAGTACCTACGTTTCCTTTTCTTCCCCTATTGATTTCACGTACATTGCAGAAGGTATCAGCAAAAAAATTGTCCCTCTCCACCCCCCAAAAAACACCCTTTAAAAAACCTTGATGAAAGACCAATGTAATTTTAGACTGAAATTGTTTTTCTGAACTTCAGTCTGGAATACATATGAAAGACTGTGTTATTAGCTCTTGACACTGAAGATATTAATTTAGGACAGAAGTACTAACCTAATTTTTGCTAGAAAAAAATATGAATGTCTTCACAGCAATCTGCTTTCAAAGTGTTTTCAGACTGAGCAGGGGATTTTTAGGGTGTTTAAATAAAGGAAATGAATGCTGTCATTTATTAAGAATCGTCATAACCTTTTTTTGATGTTGCACTTCTCAGAGAATTCCACCAATAAACATTTCAGCAACCAGTGCACACATTTTCATGGCCTTTGACATGACTCAATGACCATGTTTTATGGTGTTCAATTGAAGTTACATATCCTTATCCATGCTTTCATAAATATCTACTTTTGTGAACCTTATCAGAGAAAAATCAAAAGTTTTCCAGTTTGTTATATGGCTAGACTGGGATAGTCCTCAAAGATTTAGTTCCCACTGATGTTCTGCATTTTTGCATTTATTAGAATGTGATACCCATTTACCAATTATTAATTAATTATTAATTATTACTTTATTAATTAAGTAAATGAAGTTAAAGCATTGTACATGTAGTTGTCCTTTTGTCTTTCTTTCCTGCATTTTTAAGAACGTGTTTGTTCATGTTCATCCTACCATCAGCAATGTTATAATGTATTTGGTGTTCAACAGTTTTCCACCTATGCTTCACCTCCAAAGCAATGCTATGACATGGGACTGCAGTGTCATGTAAGTTTTGTTGTAGTAGATACAACCTTTGTGTATAAGTACAACCATTAATTGCTGTGGAGTCTCCATAAAGGTACTTGAGTCATCACCAGAGGACATTTCCAGTGATGCTGGCTGTGTAACTGTCCGAGTGCCAGTCACACTTCTGAAAAATGAAAAGTAATATTATTACACAGCGTTAAATACATGAAATAAAGATGCCATCACCTATGGCTCATCTTCCAGTCTTGTAGTTCTGTGGCTCTCTGTCTTCAACTCTTCAACTGTGTTCATCTATGTAAGTTTTGTCACTATGTGCACAATTCATTGATATAAGATTGCTAAAATACAAAGCAAAATCTTCCTCTTGTCTAGGAGTTCTCAAAATCTCTGCATGAAGCACTATTCACACATTTCCACAAACATTCATTATGGAAATTAAATTGATTTCAACAGATAGCCACACAGAAGGATTTTCAGCTTCACTTGTCTTTCTATGAATAACGTTGAAAGCAATGATCTTAAGATCCTTTTTGACCAGTCTTGGCACATGCTTTAGGGACAGTGCATCTTTTACTCTGGAAGCAAAAGAGCCTTTCAGAAGCCCGTGAACAGGTATTAATCTTTCCAGGTTTGGCATGACTCTGTTCAGTTATGACTTTTTACTCTTTGCTGCAGTCAGCATAAAGCTAGACCTGACAAAGGGAAAATCAAGCAAGTTCCTCAAACCTGGGAGAATCTTCTTTCAACTAAGATAAATCCATTCAGAAATTCACGTAGGAAAACTGAGACACACCCAAGTTTGGTCCCAAAATGTCTTCTGTAAGTACTTTCTGCAGAGCTCTGTATAGACAGGAGCTCCACCTGTGGAGTGCAACCAAATCAGGCTTTGAGCTTTCCTTTGAGAGGATGAAAAAAACAAATTTATCACCTTGTGTTTTTTCTTCATAAATCTTGTCATAAATTGTTGTGAAATAAAAAGTAATCTCTATGACACTGAAAATGCAGAATTCTTATAAATTTCCTAATTCTTTGCCTGTAGATAGAAATATAACCTTTTGTCAGCACAATATTTTCTGTGCTAATTCCTTAATTTTTAAAAAGGTTTTTACTTTGACTACTTGGATAATATTAAAATAATCTGAAGTATTGCTGTTGTGGGCTTACAAGAGTCATTTATCTCATTGTACTGATAAATGATTGTGGAAATTGTGTAATCCAAAGCTGCCAATGTATGTGCAGTACTTTTAAAATTATACTTAAACTTAAGGAAGATGTATTATCCTTCTTCCCTGAAGCTATCTCTCTATTTGTGATCTCATGGACTTGAAAAATGATATTTTTCTTTGGTACTACTTTTCCTGTGAAATGGAATAATTAAAATGCATATGGTAGGTGGCTGCATAAAGATTCAGGTCAAATGTAAATGTGTTGAGTGTCACTGTAACTTTCTGAAGACTGACAGTGGAAGGAAGAAATAGTACTTCCTAGGCTGCACTATGAAGGCTACTTGTGATACAGAAAGTTACTGAATTTCTAATTACTTTATATCCATTTTAGTAGAATTTTACTAATTTGTAGATCCTAAATCTTGTAGTCTGTGAAAAACAGGCACTGCATGGTTACACAGCTGGTCCATTATGTACATATATCATACACATTTTTCCTCAGGTACTGAGAAGTGGTAGTTATCAAGAGATCTGTTTGTAGTGATTTAAATATAGGAAGAAAGAGAACCCAAAATGCCATTAATGAAGCCATACTCTTCGACTGAAAAATATCTCCCTGTTTTCCCTTTCATGAATTCATTTTTTGTCTCCTTTGCTGCACTGTCTCTGTTTGTGCAATATTCAGTATCCATAATGAGTTGTTAATGAGCTGTCGATTATGAATGCAATTTATAGACAAGAGAGATTGAGGACTTGAGGTGCTCTTTCAAAACAAATAATTCTGTATCTGAGTTCTCCTTCATTTACAAATACACACTCTTTCTGTTACAGTATCTTTTATACTAAAATCTTAATGAGTTACTCTGAATGTAGTTGCACATTTAATGAGTTTCCTTTAATGATATATTGACTATATCCTGAATGCTGCAATGAACAAAGAATACAGTATAATGAAAACTCTTTGTTATACCATGAGCAGACTCAAAGAATTATGGTCATTAAGCTGTGATCCTGAACCAATGAATTTAATGGAAAATTTGCTGTCAAATTCAGTATGAACAGAACCAGAACCTAATTTCTTAAAGGCATTCAGAAATATGGTCCTTAATAACAGCTTTTGTAATACATCATGATACAAAGAGAATTAGTTACAAGCAACCTAATTACACTGGAGGATGAATTGGCTAATGTACATACAGCTAGGACTCCCCTATGCACAAAACTTGAAAAGATTTGCATGTTTTGGGGGGTTTTTTCACCTTTAAAGTCAGGAAGACTGAAGCACAGACTCTAAAGCAAAAGCCAAGATTATATAAACATCATCAGAAACTAACCCAGATCTCTCATCTCTTAACCCATATAATCATGTTTGAACATAGCAGCAAACCCCAGTATAAGAATGGGCATCAGGTGGACTGTGCATTCATCAGACAAATGAGATCTAGTCACTCCATTACCATTAATTACAGTTTTAGTGATCTGAAATTGAAGCAGCTCATGAAACAGAATTTCTCATGAAAAACTAGTTCATAGACTGATTACCTTGAATGAACCCTGAGATTTTATGAACCCCATTCTTTCTCCAAGTAGAGGAATTCCAGGATGACCTTTGCCACCCTTAGAGAATTAAATATTTATTAGAGGTTCCATGGAGCTGCTGTAGAGAAGTCAGTTACTTGTGGTCAGCTAAGAGGATGCTGAGGTCCTAACTTGGTTAGATAAGGAATGAGAGTTAGCCCTCCAAACATTCAAAGTATTCAAATTTCAGATGGGTTGTGTTTTCTCTGTTTGTTGTATTTTGACTGATATCTGTCTCCTGAGTCAAATGTTGCTTGTGCACAGTAATTTTGTAGATCTGCAGAACTAGAGATTTTACTTTTGTTGTTGCTGTTTTCTACTAGCCATAATTCACCCATGCTGATGTTTTGGAAAAACCTGGTATTTTATCTCCTGTCAGAATCAACATCTGGCAAGAACCAAGAGTATGAAGCTTTTCAAATATCTGCTCTGAGAAATGCAGCTGTGATACTGTACCTACAGCCCTGCATTGCTCCTCTGAAACCTGGCAGGAAATAAAAGGGGGGGAAAAAAAGAGAAAAGAAGCTGTTTAAAATCATATGACAGGTTATTATTTTGTTTAATGTGAAATGTTCATCTGACAAGCTTATTGAGCTTGATTTGTGTACCGAAGCCTTCTGCAAATCTACAGTCTATCTGATTTCCCTTCCCCCTCTTCTTCGCTCCCCGCTCTGCCACTAGCACTGACATCAACCATTGTGCCATATGAGGAGAAAAAAAAGGTACCTGGAGTATTCAAGTGATTTAACCAGTTTGATTTATGTTAATGGTACAGAAGAGAATATTTTTTGGTCCTCAAAAACATAACAGGCAATTGATGTGCCATATTGCAGTATGGTTTTAGCTATCAACATGTCAAGATTTAGTTTTGCTGTTAACATTTTACGATTTAGAAGGCTATAAGAATATGTGCAGTGTAGCAACAACTCAGGCATCATTCCCCCAGCTATATTTATTGGGCTTTCATTTTTCCCTTTTATAGAGAAATTGAAAAAGAAAAAGGAAGGGAAAAAAGACTGACATTTTCTGTCTTTCATTCTCTTCAGTCTGTCAGGTTGTGAGAACAAAGAGAAAGAAAACTGACTTCTAATGGTTTGTTTTCACACCAAAGTAGATTCAGGGTGTAAAAATTCAAATATGCAGTTTGTTGATTTCTTGCTAAACTAAAGATAACCTGTGCATAAACTGTAGCTTCCTTGCATCTACCCCATCTATTTATCCCTATAGCTGAAAGCTGCATGTTTAACATGCTGCAGACATGCTGATCTGTATAAGCCAATTGTCTGAAAATCTGGAAGTACAGTGTGCAGTGTACATGGTCATAGAAACATTTATTTTCCTTCTAGACCTTCATTTCCTTCTACTTCTGCTGTGGAAAATCAATAAGATGTACTTCTTGGTGTTTAAGTGGGAAACTAATTTTTTCATACTGGGAGAATGTCACAGTGGCTGGAGCTGCTAAAATAAGATCTAAATTCCTCTTTAGTGGGAATTTTACTTCCCCCAGGTTTTAAATTGATGATAACTGGATAAAAATTTTTGCTGACCATTTAGAACTAGCACTAAAAAGTAAATGGGACATATGAAAAACTTACCTTCTGACATTTCTGTGCTTAAGCTTCCACATTAAAAAAGCAACTTGAAACATGAGTAATAGGAGACAGTACATATTTTTGGAAAACTTCTCCAGTTTCTTGCAATGTCTATTTCAAATTCTCAGCCTCATTGCCAGGAGGATATTGAAATTCTTTATGAAGAGAATTTTATTCTTTTCCAGTTGCCCTGGGTAATGAAGAAATGACTAGTATTTGGGACATTACCCCTAGAAATTTGTCTTCCTAACGTATATATTCCTACTACATGTTGTTTTATCAAAGCATTCTGCTCTTCATGTCAGTAGTATGAAGAAGGACTTACATATTCATCTGTGCCTCATCTGTTTCACAGTAAGCCCTGGTCAGTGGAAAAATACCTAAAATGTCTTTTTAAAATCCTTGTATTAATTTCTGTCTTAAAATTTCATAAACAATTTAATATTTTAAAAGGTAACAACTTAAAATTTTACAGCATCACAGTGTTTCTCATAGCTTCCACTTTTGATGTTCCAGAGCTCAGTTTGGCATGCACTCATCTACTATTTATTTTGCTATGACTGCCTTAAATTGCCTTTAGTTTCAGAGGGCAGATCTTTCTTGCTTCAAACACCGATGATTGTTGTGTCATATTTCTTTTGTGTGAAAATCTAGGACCTGGGGCTGTTTTCTACAAGAGGAAGGTCTGGACAGGCTCCAGTGAATCCCTTCACAATCTTTATCTTTCCCTTTTTATATGAGCTGTTGTCCAGCTGAGCTTGTTTGGTGAATTGCTAAGAAATCAAGAAAAGATACAGAAGTCTGTTTCCCATATGTGTGCAAAAAACATATGGGGCAATTATTAGATCTTTGGTCTCTGCCCAAGTTTAAACTGTGGACCCCAAAACTGCCAGTTCCAGAGGCATGACATCCAAATTAAACGGGGCTTAGATGTGTGCTACTTCTTCACTTCTGTTTTCCAAGTCTGAGATTTTCGTAGAAGTCCAAAAGCATGGGCCAGAGGAATGGCCAGGAGAAAGCAACTTTCGGATACTACCAAAGAGCAATTGTTCCCTAGGTCTTAACCCTCCACAGGTTTTACCTGCTGAGGATATTGCAAAGATGAATTATTTACCTTTCGGCTCTACTGTGGTGTAAGAATTCTACTGAGAAATAAACATTTTTCTGCTCAGTGAAGAGACTATGGAATAAATAAAGTCAGAACTACACAACAAACAGGAAGATAAGAAGAAATATTGATTAGTTGCTCATGAAGAGAGAGCTAGTCATCTTGTGCATTGTGTTGAAAAATACTGGGTAATTATCTAATTAAAGATTGTATCAGCAATACACGTAAACAGCACAGTTGAATGAATCATGAACAGGAAAAATTCTGATGTCAAAGCAGATAAGTATGAAAATACTATAAACTCTATGAGGATTTTGCTACTGATATTGATTTTGTATGGAAGATGTTCAGTTCCCACAGTGATGGACTTTGATTTACTATGTAAAGTAGAAGAAAACACCTCATTTCCAGGATTTTTTATTATTTAACTTGCCAGCCTAAAATTCTGTGAATATAGCCGTGTCTTTTAAATGCAGGAGAGTATACGCAATTTTTTATTTAAAAATAATCTGTATGGGGAAAGGTAAAGTAGGCCATGCAGATTTTTTTAATAGAACATCTAATGCCAGCAAACATTTTTTAAGAGGATTCCTTTCCCTTCCAAGAAACTGGAGCTTTGTAGTTATTTAACATTCAGGTTTACTGTAGAGAAACTGATTTACCTTGACTCAATCTGTATTTAAAGAGGGAAATTGTATAGGGATAAAGTAATCTGTTTGACACTTCTAAACTGAAGTGATGCTTAGGTTTGAAAGCCAAGAATTTTAGTTGGTTCATCATTTTTTGAGTATGTGTTGTCATAAGACAGGCTTTTCATAATATTTTTTTTTAATTAAAAAAACCCCTACAGAATGATTCAAACATATCAGTCAAAATGGAGTTAGTAAAAAGTCTGAATGGACCCAGACGACATAATTGAGGTTACAATCATGTTATAGTGTCTTCTGAATATAATAAACAATAATATTTTAAAAGGTAGATACAGTAATTTCAGGAAGTCCTTATTAACAAAATATGTTATTCAGTATGGAAATCAGATTGTATATTTTGACTTTATGCATGAGGTTTGGTACCCTTGGGTATTCCTTAAGGATCAGGAGCATCTGATTTCTTCATTTGCAAGCCAAAAACTTGACAGCCACAGATGCGAACTGGTCCAGCTTAAGGTGTGAAAGCTGTTCTATGAAGCCAGAATCCAGGCAATTAAGCAGGTTTCCCTGCTCCCCAGGTAGGCTGGTATTTAGCTAAATTGTCAGTACTGAAAATGCTGCTCTAGGAGAAAAGGCACACTGTGATAGACAGAATACTGGAAGCAGTTTTTGAGAAGAAAGATAAAACAAGCACCTAGGAATTGAGATTGCATATAGTAATAAATGCATTTTTGCCTTTGGTTCCTCAACATTTTCATCAAGATCCTTAGAAGTATACTGCACAAATGACACAAACAGGCTGGAGTGCAAACTCTCAGTGTATCACATAAAACAGAATCTAAGCTGAGACTGTTCCTGAGATATAACATTATTTACCCAGAGGTGCATGAGCGGTGCAGGGAAAACCAGTCTGCCTTAACTCACCTCCATATCATTCCTGCTTGATAAGCAAATGATTTCTCAGGTTGATGGGTGCTTTGATAATGGATTAACCTCTCTGTGTGTAAGAGCTATATGCATAACTTCTGATTTTTGTAATCTGTTTGTTTTAAAAGTGTGTTAGGCTTTCCTGACAGGAGCATTGAAAAGTTAACATCAGTATGAGTCAGAACTTTCTGACAGCTCTTCATGCACGCTAAGGGGCTCCCAAACCCTTCTGCCTGCCTTTGGTGCTGGGTCTGAATGTGTACTTAGAACACGTTTCTCTCTACCCTGACACATAAAAGAAGGTTCTAATGAAAAGTCTGGTGGTGTTATGCCAGTGTAAAACAGACACAGTGAGCGGAGTACCACTAATGAACTTAACGTCTTGGTTTTCTGTCCGACTGAAACCTTTCTACTTACATTGCAAATGTAATACTACACCTTATATATATATATTATAGCTTAGACCTAAGGTTGAGAGAGCACAACTGTTCTTACAGTGCTCCTGATCTCCTGAAGTGTTGATGTCTGGGAGTTAATGCACTGCCTCGTGGAAGGACTGCGTGCTGGGGTTTAAGAGAAGGGCTTCCCCACATTCACTGTCATCTGCTGGTGGTAGCCCAGCTCTTGGACTGTATGACAGGTGAGTAGTGGACTGAACAGCAGACAGGCAAAAAACTGGGAGTGGGAGGGGGAACACATTTCCTGACCCCAACAGAGCATGTAATTCCTTTCTTACTGCTGCCTTCTGTTGCCTGTGTGGTGCTTGTGTTCCTGAAATGAAACACTATGGGAATTCTGTGCTACATCTACTAACATCATTCCCTATGGCCTCCACAACTGGAGAGAAAATGAAGTTAAGAATCAAATGATTCACTGCAGGACAGCTGAGCAGCATGCATTTAATTATTTGCCTGGTTTAGGTGCTGTCAAGTAGTGAGGCAAATGCCAGACCCCCAACACCAGAGGTTAAAAAGCCTTGAAGTTTGACAGGTTAAGCATCCATGTTTTCACCTGGTAGGTTTTTGAGTATTAAAACCCACATCTAATAAAAAAACCCCAACAAATCCTTAAAAACAAGTATCAGGAAATAAATAAATAAACTGATTAGCTGTGTGATATAGTAGACAGAGCATAACCTATTTCATATTCTCTATATATTTATCTGGAGTCTGCCCATAAACTTTCTCTGAAATAGCCTCAGTCAATTCAGCCATGCAGAGGTCTATTGACAAGCCCATTTGGTTTCAAAAGAGATAACATTTTTAGATGATAAGAGAGGTTTGTTAGCTGAATAGAAATGGATCATTTAGCAAAGCACCTTCATCATTTTTATTGCAGTCTCTTTTTCAAGAGCACCATAGTGGGTCAGAACTAGCATTTACTTTTGCTGTTAGATTAAGAAGTTAATTTTTCCAAAGGATATTAGAGCATAGTTTACTACATCTAAGTTCATTTCAGTCATATAGTTTACGATGTCTCTTCCTCTGAACCATATTTAACAAAGCTTCTGCTTTCTTACCCACACAGAACATTCTTTTCTGGACATTGTTTCTGAAAGAGGACAAGGCTCTTTCCAAACCTGTAGACTGCCTTTCAAGCAAGCTTTATTTCTTTGCTGGGAATTCAATAGGGAAGACAAAAACCTGATTTTTGTCACTGACATTTTACCCAACCATTTTAAAGGGCATCACAAACAATGGTGCCCTCTTCATGTGCAGTATGTTTTTGCTGTATGAAGTACAGTGGACATTTGAAAGGATGTAGCTCACGTATTTTCCAAATTATTTTACATCTATGATGAGTGAGGCTGTGGTGATAGATAGGATTTATTACAGTGGTTGTTTTCTTATTATGAAAGAAAATGTAATATGAGCCTGTAAAAAAGTTAGACAAGTCTCTCACAGTTCACTACTTTAAAGTTTTGATTCTTAGAGTGAAACCATTGGTATTGAGGATCAGTGTGAATATGAACCATGAGGAACAATAGCCATGGTGATTCACACTTATCCAAAAAAGCTACATCATCATGTCCTAGTCTGAGATTTGAGTAAGAACAATCAAACAACAAAGCTTGTTGTGGCAGAAAAGCCTGCAGTTAGTGATTGATAAGAAATAGGTTTAATAACAATGTCTGAACTGCTGGAAACCTGCAATAGTTCTTTGGAGAGTATAAAGCGACATTGTTCCCCATAGCTCTCTGCCACTGCTGTAAGCCATCTGAGGCAGTGCTATTTTAACTTTTCTGTTGCTTGACATTTTCTTATTTTAATTGTGTAATCTCTGTGTTGGTCTGAGTTCTGGCATTAAGAGCCTCAACACCCCCTTCTTTTGATTGCTTCTTTTTAAAGCAAGAGGAAGAAAATTAATTGCTTCTGATCCACCACAATGGTAATTACATGGTCCCAAGTGGGACCTGACCAAGGATGAACTGCTGCTTTTGCTTTCTGGCTGGAGACACTACGCAGGGATAATTCAGTGGACTGGTTGTTTCCTGCAGCAGAGAATGATAGAAGCCTATTGCTGTACAATTACACTGTGGCATTTGCAGGTTGCAATAGCATCCCACAAAGGCTGAGAAGAAAAAAATAATTTCCATGGTTGTATATCTCACTTTGCTAAGCTTGTCTGTGAAAACAGTTGGACTGCTGCCTCTGTGCTCCTTGAATCTTCGTTAGAACATCACACCGATACAACAAACCTAGCAAAATCATTAAAAACAACTTGTATGCTGTGTGGCCATAGAAGAGAAAAAGAAACAATGATAGAAAACAGGGCTAGAAACAGTTAGGAAATGCTGGCATTGTAAAGGAGCCACAATAATTTCATTTAGGTGTAGTTGTCTATTTGTTATTTCTTTAAGAATGTTAAACAGGAAAGCAATTAAAAGAACGATTTTTTTCTATATTAAAATTAAATACATTCTACCGTCAATTATTTTTTAGAGAGGAGTAGAAAAGAAACTTTGACAAAGTAAAAGT
The DNA here is from genome assembly GCF_021018805.1 of Prinia subflava. Classification (NCBI taxonomy): domain Eukaryota; kingdom Metazoa; phylum Chordata; class Aves; order Passeriformes; family Cisticolidae; genus Prinia; species Prinia subflava. Next base: position 63,146,789 of record NC_086248.1, on the reverse strand, counting down.
ATTTTGAACTTCCATATGCCAGAAAAAATAGGAGGATTTTTTTCAGATTTTTATAAAACCCCTAACACTGTATTTTAATCAGAATAAAGCATGTATATAAGGGATATTGTTAAATGAACAGTTAATGCATCATATTGAGTTAGGTCCCTGAAATCACGCTGCTGACTTAGAAATGTTTAAGCTACTAAAGTATAATACATTTTATTTATGTTTCTGATTTCTGTACCTTCACGGTACAATTTTTATATCAAGCACTGTATTGAGCAAATCAGGAAAATTTTTTTTCTTCTGAAGTTGATTTTCTAATATGATCTCTTTAACCTGTGACACTTGCCATTAAATTAAAAGGTTGAACAACAAGATTATAAGAAACATTGTCTTGACTACAACCAAAACTGGAATAGTTTTCTCGTTCAACTATGTGAGTTTTTCAAAGAAGTTTTAAAGAAAGAATATATAAGGTGTAAATGATGGTGTGAAATTTCTTGTTGGCATACAGCCTTCAGAGAAAGAACAACAAGACACAGATATATAAATGATTCAATAGCTGAGCTAAGGCTTTACATGTCATAAATGCATGCCTTTTGAAGATCATGGCATGGATTAGTTAAGATCTATTAAATATGTCAAGTTGAAAGCAAACTTTATATTAGAAACAATAGGCTGAAATTCCACAAAAATCTTGAAATTATTGTGTAAATGTGAGTGAGGTTCCACAGATTCCAGTCTCAGCCACCTAACTCTAAAACTTAAACTTCTTCCTTCCCATGACATTTTTAAAAGTAATTTTATTTAATTAGACTTCTGAATTAGGCAAAGTACACCTGAATCAAAGGTGTCAAAGGTATCAAAGATTTTCTGTGCAACACAATACCAGAAATTTACTTAAAAAATAAACCTAATTTTTGTATGCATTAATTCTTCCTGGAGGTTGATACTTCATGCAAGGTAGAAAATATTACCAAAACAAGTCTTATTGAATCTTGTACTAGTCCTTTGAAGTGACAAATTTCACTCAATATCTGTTTTTATCTTTTGGAAGCTGATTTTAAAATGTGTGTTGCTCTCATCCTAGGGCATAAAATTATGACTTTAGAGTAACTGCAGCTTCAGTTAGCAAAGCAAATGTACTGAAACCTGCCATTTAACAAACACTAGCCATTTTCTTAAAATGCAGTTCTGGACAAACCTCCCTTTTCACCTGATTACCAGGCCATCATAAAAGCTTATGATGTGAGTAATGCCTGCAATATCCTTACTGTCCCCTCTGCCCTGTTTTACAGACACTTTATATTTCAGGAAATTATACATACAGCATGACTTCAGTGGTCAAAATGCTATCTGCTTGCATAGAGAGCTGACATTAACTTAGGTTTCTCTTGGTAATTTCACATTTGCTATGACCAGTTCTGCTCCTGGACACTGGGCTATACCTCAGTCCTCAGGTGCATCACCTTTTCTGAACCAGGTCACCTTTACCACACTCAGTGGCATTGGAAGTGTCTCCAGCTGTTAGTGACCTCCTCTTCTTATGCCAGCAGCAGCTGCAGTCTCTAAAATGGTCTGTCAGGCCACCCACCTGGCTGCCAGAAATAAAACACACTCCAAAAATATATAAGGTGAGTTTAACAGAATGTTGTGCAGAGATTCCTAAACAGCACACAGAACTCAGCGATAGCCAGAAATATCCAGCTACTGATTACCAAGGTTGAGTGCAGTTCAAAGAGCATACTGGGAACAAACAGCTTCTTGAGTGGATGTGTCAGGATTTGCCAGGGATTCTCAGGGCAATCCAAATGCAGAGCCTGCAGGAGAACAGCGGGTCTCCCCGAGCTCAGCTGATCAGCATTCCTAAGCCGATGCCAGTCGGGAGGGAGCGGTATCAGCGCAGAGTGCTTGGCGGTGGAATGGGAGGAGTGGTTGCACATTTGGTGGTGCATCACTGCAGCTCTTTGGGAAGGTAGGTTAGTGTCAAACGCTTTTCACAGTGTATCCTGCCTTGGGGACAAAAGCCAGTCTGGGTTACAGCCCTTTCCTCTGCCAGCAATGCTCAGGGCTGAGGAGAAGGGTTTCTCTGGAGAACACCTGCACTGCTGCTCTGCAGGTGCTGGCATACAGGCAGGTTCATGGGCTTCTTCTGTTGGGACATGTGAAGCTGAACATTTCAGCCTTACTCCTGACTTCCCCAGCACTCTTCAGCTGGAAGGAGAGGGAAGCTGCAGCATAAGCTATGCATGCCTTCCTTTCTTGGATGTAACTGCCATAAACAAATAAGAGGTGTGAAAAGCATGTGCTATCTACAGAAAATGATGACATGCTGTTCAAAAAATGGTAGGCCCTGTGAGGATTCTGTTTTTCAAAACAAAATCCTACTGATGAAAAGAAAATATTACAGATGCAAAAATGTGTATAAAATGAAGTAATAATTGCTAGCGTGGATTTATAATTTTATTATGAAATCATTTCAACTACCATTATCTTGTCTGAAAGACCTACTGCTGTCTATGATTTAGACACTCATATTTAGACTTTTTTTACATGGGTTTTTAATTTTCTTCATTACTGAAAGCATTTACATGATAACAGGATCCTTGCTTTTAAGAGTTCATCAGCTCCAGCCACTTAGTTACCACTTGAAGTCATAATCTTCTGTTTATAATTTCATAATTGTTTGCAGTAGAGGTGATTAAAATATAACAAACATAGCATTATTTTGACTTCAGGCATGGAACAAGCAACAGACGAACATTTTAGGAACAAAGATGATGTTTTCATGTAAATAGTCCAACTAGTACAAAATAAAGGGAAGAAATGAGAATATGGAACATGTCTAAATGCAATGTTCTTCACTGTTTTCCTTTAGACAGCAATTGCTCTTTGAAACACATGCTTTTCAGAACCTCACATCTTCCAGTTGAATATTTGCCTCATCTCTTATGAAGTTTTTCTACTATATGTTTCTAAATCTGAACAAAAAATTAATAATGCATTAATTGGCACAATAAACTCTCCTATGCATTAACCGCATAGGCAGAAAGTTCAGAACTTTTCCAGACAAATATTTGAATTTCACCCTTGCAGAAACTCAAGTCAGTGTGATGGCAGCATCAAGTGTATTCAGGTATTCTAGCAGGAGGCACCGAATTCAGGAGTTCATGCTGTGTGTCTGTGCTCCTGCACAGTCTGTACAGCAGGGTCTGAGGGCTCACACAGCTCTCTCTGCAGACCCCAGCCACTTGCTGGTGCTCACTGTGAGCATCCTGCTGGGCTAGGGACAGGTTTCTCACCATGACATCTGGTCATACTTGGAAATTATCTAGGATCTGTCAGATGTGTAAGACAACAAATTTGGGGGGACTTCTTCCTAAACATACTCCCTCTTCAGTTGCCAAACTGCAATGCAAAAGACTGATGCAATTTTATACGCTGTTTAAGTTACTAAATACCAAGAAAACTCATTTCCCTCCCTCTCACAAACCCCAAAGGAACTTGTAATCCAACGATAAGTGATTATCTCTCAGAAACATTAAGTACAGAGATATGTGCCACTCTTTCATGCACATAATAGTAAATTAAATTCACTAGAAGATGTACTGATTCTGCCATTTTATTATTTAAAAACAAATATTTAAAAACAATGAGGCATTTTGGCTTTGCTCCTCGGTCATTGCTTTTTGCTACATATATTGCTTCCATGAGAAGAACACGACTGTGAGAATGAAACATTTCTCTGGAAAGATATGTGTGCTTAGCCTTATATTTGGATAATGCTGGAAAAGTTTTTCTAGAAAAAACCCTGCCAAAGAAAGACTCTGAGGGATAAGTAAGTAATGGGAACTTTTTGTTGTACTCTTTGCCTGATGACTCCTTGTTTGAAGAGTGAGAGAGGAGTTCATTAGTCACTCAGAGACAAGATATCTGAAGTGTTATCTGCAGGCACCACAATGAAACAAGCTTCTCGTGGCTGGTCCCAAGACACGCCAGGGCCTCCTGAATACAAATTTCCTCAGATCCAAATTCCCTGTAAAATGCAAGCCCTGGTGCCCAAACTATGAAAGGCATCATTCACAGGAACCAATGACTTCAGCAATCAGCTTTCTCAAGGGATAACAAATACCCAAGAGGGAGGTAAAGAAGGACCCTCAGTATCGTGGAGGAGGACAGTCCTTTAAATGTAAAATCAGAGGCTGAACAGGCTGTCCCTGGCAAGGGCAGTGGGTAGGTGGCATTGCCTCCCTGGGGTGCCCACCCTCTGACACACCCTGTGGGAACATGGCCCATGGATCTCTAGCTCCTTCCAAATCCAGTCACCTGGCAGCCTCATTCCTGGTAACTGTTCAAAATGTTAAGTATTAAGATCATCTAATGGTTGGACTTGATGATCTTAAAAGTCTTTTCTGGCCTTAATGAGTCTATGATTCTGTGATCTCGGTGTTGGACAATTCAGCGTTGGACAATGTTGCTTAAAACTGTAGATAGCTGACAAAGTCCCTGTGTTTAGTGTTACATTCCTAAATAATTTATGTTTTCTGAACATAATTGCTTATTTTAATAAGCTTTGCCTATATTAGTATGACTTTTATATTAGTATGAGAAGAAATTTTGTAATGCTAGAGGTTCCCAATTTCATCTTTTTTAAGGAAATTCAAAGGAGGGAACTTGAAGAATATTCCTTAAAATAGAAACAACTTTAAATGAATGATTAAAGGAACAGAATTAAGGCAAAATGAAATAAATGAGTGAGGGTTCTTAACTCTAAATTTCAAAGACATTTTATATTGATTTATATGAGTTGAGGTCCTGGTCTGAGTCCAAAGTTGTTGCTGACGGAAGCTACTGCATAGCTTGAAAAGATGTTCCAAATTTGGTCAGAATAGTTTTCTTTACCCTTTGGGGAACTTTTCAAAAAGATAGGTAGAGAAGAAGAAGAGGTTGATTAGCCTGTATTTCAATAAGATGTCACTTCTGGAAGAGGGAATTTTGGGAAGTAAAAGGAGGCAGAAAAGGGAGAAGACATTCTTTTTCTCACTGTCAGTAATGAGAAAAATAGAGTAGTAGCTATGGCCAGAGACAAAGTACCTAAGCTTAGATTTAAAATTTAGGGGGTAGAATATATTGGCTGAAGCTTTTTATGCCAGAAATACATAAATGTGCAGCTTTTTTGGTTCTAATTTTTTTTTCTTTTTAATATATCATAAGATTGATGGTAGGGTTTGCAGATATCATGCGCTAATTAAATACACATAGAATTTTAAAAGGATGGGCATGTAAGTCTTTTTAAATACTGATGCATAAGCTAAGACTTTTCTTGTTTAAAAAGTACAAGTTTATAATGAGAAAAAATGTGCTCTAATTTAACTGGACAGATTTGCAAAGATCTTTGAAAGTGTGAAAGAAGGGGTAAGAAGGAAATGTCTCCTTTACAATCTGTTTATGGCTTTGGGACTGTGCTTTATCTTGACAAAAAAGATAAAGATCATTTGACAGGAATCCACTTATCTTGCTAGCAACTTAAAAACTGAATTATTCATCTTCAGTGTGAAACTCTGTTTTCTATTTTAAATTCAGCTGCCTAGTTCACACCTAGTCTCCACAAAAATGTATCCAATGCAATAAGATAAATGTAGTGAAAATTACGTCTGTAAGAACAGCATTATCAAAAATTATTAGCATTCCATGAATGATAGAGCTTTAATGAACTAGTAATAAGTCTAATAAACTTACAAGAGTTACATAAATATTTCTCTAGTTTCTTCCTGTAACTTTTAGGTTTATGGACAGGTGAGTGAACTCATGAGCTTTGCTAAATCATGCAGGAATTTCCCTCTATATGAGAAGTCTTTAAGTGAACTCACTTGGGCCACATGAAATTGCAAATATGTGTTAACCTTGGCTGTGTCACACAGGTGTGTGAATAACTGTGATTGCTGACTGCCAACCCCAGACCCAAAATTTCCATACTACAGATGCAGTTGTACCACAAATTTCATTTTTCTAGAAAGATTTGAAGAAGATTATTAACAACTCTGCCTGTGACAATGTTACATTAATAAAGCAAATCAATAATACAAACCTTTATTTCTGTAATAAAACCTGTGCTTTGCAAACACAACAAATCTCTAATCCGTCTTGAGCACTGTTTAGAACTGATCCAAAATATGAGACCAGACAGTTTAGGAAGCGATATTTCATGCTTCTTAGTAAATTTGAACCACACAAAGCTTTTCCTCAAGAATTCATTTTCTCCTGCATACATTTTATATTGCTTATTTATATATACATATATATATAAAATATATCAGTTAAGCATTTGCATCTCTTGAATTAAAATCAATTGGTTAACACATGTAAGGTCAAATTAATCAAGTTTAGAGTCAGTACTCTTCAATTCTAGTCACTAGTGCTCAAAACTCACTTCCATGACATATTTGAATGTCTTCAGCTCCACTTTTGCCCCCAGTTTTTAATTTAGTGACACACCTTTGTTAACGTGTGCATCTGTGTGCAGAGCCAAGGTGAACAGTCTCGGCTTGTGATCTGGGGAGCTGTGAGCAGCTGAGGAGGGTTTGTTCTGGGCACAGCATTTGAACAGGAAAGTGGTGGCTCTCTTTTCCGCTACAATGGAAAGGAAACTGATAACAATGGTGTGCTATAAAAAGCAAAGGAACATTCTTCTCTGTCAAACTGCCGCACCTCTCTGGCAGTGCTGCCGCTGCACTGCTCTGGCTGGCAACCACTCTGTGTTTGAACTCTGCTGTTGCTGAATTCCACTTAAAACTGAAAACCACACAAAGGGAGCAGGCACAGAGAACACCAAAAAGACACAAAATGTTCATTTCCTTGCTGCTTTTGTTTTAGGGATTTTCTTTTTGTCATTGGGAAATAATGATCTAAGTGTGTTGGTGAGGGTCATCTTCTGTCTGGGCCAATTTTACCTCATTAAAGAAAGACAAGAATTATGGCAAGTTCTTCCAGAAATTCAGAGCAGCCATTCAAAAGCAAAAGTCGCACTGGGATACAAAATCCCTCCAGTTCCTGCTTCAGTCCATTTAAAAAATATGTATTTGAAGCCTGGGGGAAGAACATAATTTAAGAGAGATTTTTCCCTTATGCAATGAACCCAACAAGGCCTTATGTATGCTGCAGCAAACTGCAGTACCTGCAGGGTGCTCATCTACCATGAAAGTCTTCTATTATCTCATTCTTTACATGAATGAAATGTGAATATAGTTCCTTCTTTCTCAAAAACCATTACATTGATTGGATTGTGTCTGGAAGCAACAGAATGGGTTTTTCCACACAATTATTTTCAACAGATTGAAAAGGTATGGCTCTCCTTGTAGGTGCTGATGGAAGGTATTCTGGAGTTTCAAAGACTGGGTGAAAAACAGTAGCTCCAGTAACCTTTTAAAATGTTCTAAGTAGAGGGGAAAAAAGGAAATTTTAAAAGTTTTTAAAAATACATATTCTTCTATTGTGGAGTTTTCTCTGGAGCACAGTGGCCTTTATTGCTTTAAGTTATTGCTATTGATTGTAATTAGATCATAAGCTTCACAAATATCCATTCATAATAAAACAAATTACTTGTGATAAAATTAACAAAATGGTGGTATTATTGTTGAGAATAAAAATGAAATCTAACAAGATGATAGAGTAGTTGCAGAGGAAGTACCAGATATATTTTCTTGGAACTGCTAGCTATATTTACATCATATAAAATTCTGTTTTTTGAAATACACATTTTGAATGAAGGACTATAAACAAGTTTTTAGCCAAACGGTAGCCATTATGTTAAAACAGGAAAAAGATGTTTAAAAAAAAGGTCGTTTCACATTATGTGAGGATATGTGTATGTCCATGTGTCCATGTGTCTGTGCATGTACGTCTATATGCATAGTTACATGTGAATAAATATATTCACATATTTACTGAAAACTTTAAACTGGTTGAAAATTGAAAGGTGTAGAGGAAAACTTAGTTTGGCTAAAAAGCTGTTCATTCCCTTTTTCTAATAATTTTTTTTATTAATCATATCAATATTTTAATTATAACTCCTTCCCTACTTTTTCCTTTGGATTGTCTAAAACCTATTTTCTAATTCAGTCCAGCAGCTCATCTTTTAATGTCATTTTAATAGACCTTGTCTTGTGTTCATGAAACAGTAAAAGCAAAGGTTTCATTGTAAAAGAAAATTGCCTTGCTTGCACTGAGTTTCCTAATTACTGTGTCTGGTATACCACCACTGAGTGTTTGGAGAATGGGAAAAGAGAGAGGAAATAGAGACAGTTATTAATCAGCCCTTACTGGTAATTAAGGCCCTCAGCTTTCCACTGATTTTTTTTTTCTTTCAGTTTGACATACCTTGATGTCAGATTAAAAAAAATGGCAGGAGAAAAAACTCAGCTGCAGAGAAATAACTTATTTTACAAACACGAGCATTCCATGACATTACGTGAAGGAGGATGCAGGACTGTGGACCTGCAAACAGACCTCGTTTTCCCCAGAGGGGTTGTGTGGTAATGTCAGGTGGACAAATCAAGAGACATGTGGCTTCAGCAAAGAGCAGAATCACAGAACTCATCAGTGAACTTGGATTTGCAAATACCTCCTGTGGATTTGCTGAATTCTACACTTGCAAGGATGAGACAAGAACAGGGTCTTCCCTGTTTAAGTGAATGAGCAGTTTGTCTATGTTATAAAAAGAGATTGCTTCCCCTCCACCATGGACATCATTTATATATGTACCTATGGTCACTGTGAGAGTGACTGCTGGAAAGAATGAAAATTTGAATTTATGTAATATTTTCCTGTAGAGACATGAGATGAGAAGAAGAAACTGGGAAAAAAATGCTTCTGTATAGAGAAGGAGAATGGCAAGCTGCCTTGATGACAATCACTCACAGGACTGATGCAAGGGCAGGGGAAATACTCAATTTTCTGCCCTTCCTTTTCTTATTTCCCCATTTAAATTATACAGAAGCTCAGCAAGTAGGGCTCTGGTAAAAAATTGCACAAAATTAAATATAGTAATACATTTTTGAAGAACTTGTTGGGTGATAAGAAGAGATGAAAATTTATTAATGCTGGACAAGTATTGATCCCTGCTCTTTAATCTAAGAGTAAATTTGATCACACTTCTTTGTTTTACCAGAACTACCTGTAGAATGTGAAAGTCTCATAATATGTACTGCACATCTTCTTTTCCCCCTGCAAGTGTATCAGCAGTTACATTTTTCATCACCTTCTCTCGGGATTATGGCACAGCAAAGACAAAGTATGACATGAAAAATAATTTACCTCCAAAAGAAAAAAAGAAGCCAGGCTATTTCCAGGAAAACATAAATTGAAATTCCACAAAAATGTAAATGCAATTTATTTAGGTTTTCTTAATACTTTCAAAAGAGAAGAATTAAGCCAAAAAAAAAGTTGTTTAACTGCATGTAGAGGTCATGACAGAATTTATTTTGATTGTGTGACCTCATAAAATCATTCAACACTGCTGTGATTTTTTTCAAGACAGCTCAATAGAGTGTGACTCCCAGTTCCCATTAGAATTTAATGAGAACTGGGCCTGTAAGTCTCCCAGATTCCTTTGAAAATAACCCAGCCCATGATAAAATAATACAATTCTGTGCATCCTTAATTTTTGACAGTTTGTTCGTGACTGGAATATTGATTGCAACAGCTACTGCCAGGCACACAGCTCCCATCACTCTCGTCTGCTTTTCCATTATGTCATAAATAGATCATGCAGCTCAATAGATTATACAAATAGGCCAGGCTGGACCTCCTGCATGGGCTTGCTTAAAAAAAAATAAAAGACAGTCCTAATAATAACCAAGCATTTAAGTTCCTTGAACAAGTTAATTGCATGAATTTTAAATGCTCTCAAATTAGTAACTTCAAAGAGAAAATAAGGACCAAAGCAAGACCAGGTCCAACAGCAGTAATTAGAACCAAGTCAAAACTAAGCCTGATTGGACAGTTTAAAAAGGTTTGTTCTATGCAAGAAACCTGGCAAATGTGTAGTACTCAAAATGAGAGTTCAATTCAAGCTTCGGAAAGGCACAAAAATAAGCAAGCAGAAACATTTATCCTGCTAAGCTGGAAATGCATTCAAACTAAAATGAGAACTGAGGTGATTGAATAAGCAATAAGAATAAAGGAAGTGAGTTGTCAAAATAAAATATATTTGGGAATAGCCAAAGCCTGGCAAGTTCTGCCTACCTGCAGTCTCAATGGGCTGGATTGATTTGGATTGCAGACATCTCAGAGATGATTTTAGAATTGGTTTATTGAGTTTTGGCTTTTTTCTGCCTCATTTTTGTCTCTTTTTCCTCATCATTTTCTTTCTCTTTTTCTTCCTCTGGTAATTTGAATAATAACAGTGCCTAGAAGCCTGTCAGCAGTGAGGACTCCATTGTGTACCCTGTGTGTTGAGCCTGCTGTACTACCACAAAATATAGAAATATAGTTTGTTTTATTCAAATGCTTCTTATTAGGTTGAGATAGGACGAAACTGAGATACAGTAGAAATGAGCATCCAAGAAGTCATGGTATGTCTAAAAGCACTTTAAAGCAAACTTAAATATCTTTACATGGGTTGAAGTCACCCTTGTAGACATAATTGGTGAGACAAAAATTTTCACCCAAGCAGTCAGAAGAGTAAGTACAGCCCCTGTTTACCTGCTGCTAGAGGATGCGTGTTTGTTTTCTTTGAAGCCGTTGCAACAGGAAAATATTAAGGACCAACTTAGACGGATGAGATGACGGGTGATGATGACGATGATGAAGATGCTGATGATGAAGCTTTCTGCAAAATATCTGGGCTGCCATCAAACAAATTACAAATATACTAGTTGGAAAGTACAATGATTACATAATGTCTTAGGGTGGCAGATGTTAAATTGACCTTCAGAAACCAAATGAAAGATGAAAGACAGATGGAGGTTTATGATGAATGAACCTGACATGGTGTCAAGAAGCTTGTATCTGATGGATGCCTTTGGATCATGTAGATGAGTGACAAGGGTAAAATTATGGAACTTCAGAATATTGTTTTCCGGTAAACTTTTGTTTAGATTCTATTTTCTTGAATAGAGATAGTCGCTGCAAAGTGGAAGATTAGTTTCTACTTGCGAATTAGCTCAAATTATTTTAATATTATGTTGGACTGAGGGCAATGTTTGAGCCGGTCGGAACCGGTTGGAACCGGTTTGAACCGGTCGGAACCGGTCGGAACCGGTTTGAGCCGGTCGGAACCGGTTTGCACCGGTCGGAACCGGTTTGAACCGGTCGGAACCAGTTTGAGCCGGTCGGAACCGGTCAGAACCGGTCGGAAGCGGTTTGAGCCGGTCAGAACCAGTTTGAACCGCTCGGAGCCGGTTGGAACCGGTTTGAACCGCTCGGAGCCGGTCGGAACCGGTTTGAACCGGTCGGTACCGGTTTGAGCCGGTCGGAACCGGTTTGAGCCGGTCGGAACTGGTTTGAGCCAGTCGGAACCGGTTTGAACCGGTTGGAACCGGTTGGAACCGGTTGGAACCGGTTGGAACCGGTTGGAACCGGTTTGAACCGGTCGGAACCGGTCAGAACCTGTCGGGACCGGTCAGAACCGGTTTCAGCCGTACGGAACCGGTTTGAGCCGGTCGGAACCGGTTTGAACCAGTCGGAACCGGTTTAGAGCCGGTCGGAGCCGGTCAGAACCGGTCGGAACCGGTTTGAGCCGGTCAGAACCGGTTTGAGCCGGTCGGAACCGGTTTGAGCCGGTCGGAACCGGTCGGGACCGGTCGGAACCGGTCTGAGCCGGTCGGAACCGGTTTGAGCCTGTCGGGACCGGTTTGAACCAGTCGGGACCGGTCAGAACCGGTCTGAGCCGGTCTGAGCCGGTCGGAACCGGTCTGAACCGGTTTGAGCCGGTCGGAACCGGTCGGAGCCGGTCGGCACCGGTTTGAACCGGTTGGAACCGGTTTGAACCGGTCAGAACCGGTTTGAACCAGTCAGGACCGGTCAGAACCGGTCTGAGCCGGTTGGAACCGGTTTGAACCGGTCTGAACAGGTTAGAGCCGGTTTGCGCCGGTCTGAACTGGTTTGAACCGGTCGGAACCGGTTTGAGCCGGTTGGAACCGGTCGGAACAGGTTTGAGCCGGTCGGAACCGGTTTGAACCGGTCAGAACCGTTTTGAACCAGTCGGTACTGGTTTGAGCCGGTCGGAACCGGTTTGCACCGGTCGGAACCGGTTTGAGCCGGTCAGAACTGGTTTGAACCGGTCAGAACCGGTTTGCAGGTCCAGAGCCCTGATGGCAAATACGCTTACCTTAGGGCAAACCCAAAAAACCTAGTGAGGCATTTGAGACCCAGCAAAAACTGATAAAGGTTTTGTATGGGACAGTATTACACCAGCTAGGAGCAGACATTAGTCAGAGTAGCACTAACATCTTAAAATACTGCTCTGTGACATTAGCAAGAGCAGCTTTAAAGTTGAAATGTTCACTCTCTGTTTGCTTTACCTCTAAACGTTGCCCTATCTCTTTGAGAAGACAATTCTGAACTGAGCAGATGGGACTCTAACAGCTAAAATACCCATTTTGTTTTTCCAGCAGAAACATTTATTTGTGTTTAGACCCTGGAAATATTGTAGCTCTCTTTTGATTTTCCCAAGAAATTATATAATTTCTGTTTCTTCAATTATTTTCTTGCCAAAGCCCCAGAGCATGTTTGTGTGCAGTGTAATTTGAACAACAGTTAATGCTGTATTGTTGACTTCTCTACAAAACCTGTAGCTGAATATCTGCATAGAGACTGCATTTAAAGAAATAAATTAAAGAGGAGTTTAAAAGCTAAGTCTCAGGATAAAACAGACTTTCAGAACATTCAGCTGCCCACACCTAAACAGTCCCAGTTGAAACACAATCTCTTTGGCTTGCAGTTATCTGATACTAAAGAAAAAAAAAAGATAGATTACATGAAGATATTATAAAGTGACCAGTATAATCTAATTTCTAAAATTAATTATGCCACAACTGCAGACAGTAGGGATGAAAGAAAGTTCTTTTTGCCTAGCTTCATATGCACCTCAGCATCCTGGATTTTGCACATTTACAGTAGACACCCAGAACTGAGTCTGTTTGAAATGAAAAGATGTGGAAGAAGGGAAATGTCTGAAGATGAAGAACAGCCCTAAAACTGTGAACAACATATCCTCAGAGAGCAAAACTAATACAGGCACACTGTGAACAATAAAAAGAACAGAAATGGTGTGGGGGGTATAGGTCAAGGAACATAAGGAATATGAGGGCAAAAAAGTGTCAGTTTCCTCAGCTATTTCACAATTTGTGTCTGGAAATATGTTTAGTCACAAATTATGCACTAATGGTTTATTAACTATCTACTTCTAGACTCTCATGTCATTATTCATTTCTAGAAGTATCCGATATGATGGTCATTAATGAGTTTTATATTTTTCTAATAGCTTTGCCAACTCTGTGCTAGGACTGCTCCTTTATTGACCTTCTTTTTTGTCATATGCATGTGTTTTGATCAACTTTGAATTATTAGCATTTAAATATGCCAGCAGAATATTGAAGTCTCAGAATACAATATTGTTTGTAATAAAATAATTAATGTGATAAGATGCAGATCAAAAGGAGTGTACACCAAAGAGAATACAAATGATACAATACTGAATTAATATGAAAAGATGAAACACATTTAACAATAAGCTTTCACGAATGTCTTAGTAAGCTTATTAATGACAAAATTTCTAAAACGTATAATGGAAAGTCAAATAAGGAGCATTTCCCATAATATAAATGTGTTCCGAAATGAGGCAATGTAAAGATCGATTTGGTATTTTTTCTTTTCAGCATGTGTCAAATATACTAATTTGCCAAAAGCACTAGTTTACATATATATACATATATATAAGATATGGTAGTAAATGGTGCTACAATCAATACTTTAAAGTGATCATATAGACTACTCTCCTCTGGGCTGGTGAGTTATACATTCAGGGAGTCATACAAAATTAGCCCCACAGAATGGAATCTCAGCCAGATTCCCAGCATGTGGGTTGCTAGATCATGTGCTCTTTCAAACAGAGCTTATTGGGAATCCTCCTGATAGGTACCTTTGCCACTCAGGGTAATCCTGATGTAGGTGATGTAGAGACATGCGTGGACATAGAGAGGAGAATCTCCCCAGTCCTAGACTGAGCTCCAAACCAGTGAGCTATTAGCTGTTCTCTAGAGAATGGGCAGGTCTTTCACCAAAGTTTTATTGAAAATGTTCAGTCTCAAAACCGGCACCACCTGCTTGCCACAGCTACGTTGTGCTGTCAGGAGTGACATGACACCAGTATCAGCTTTCTGAATCTTTGCCCAAAAGCAAAGAGGAAAATCATGAAGCATACTAATCTTTGTAATTAATTTAATGCTTCTTCATATTCTCTCTCTAGCTATCTTCAAAATAATTCTGTTTTGGTCTGAGTCTTTATAATCTTTAAAGTCTTTGTGACAACATTTTCAATATGACAGATGTTCTTGTGTGTAGCTGTAACTCAAAACAAGAGCAATATATTGCTGATATGATAAATTTAGATATAGATATAAAAGAAAACTCACATATGGTCAACCATAAGGATAATACTAATTCCTACATATTCTATATTCTGAAATGCAAAGTTCCAGCCCTTAATAAGTAGAAAAATTCTCACATTTCTAGACAACAAAAATATATTGTCCCTTCTAAATCCATTCCTAGATTTTTAGTAGTATAGACTGGTAAAGAACATAACTAAATTGAGCCATAAAAATTGTTTCACTTGTGTGAGCAATTTCAGAGAGAGGATTGGATAAAATGGATTTATTCTCATAATGTGAAACTGCTTCATGTATCAGAAATCACACAGTTGACAACTGCACTTGAGTTACAGTAAAGATTTTCAACATTGCCAAATGGCACATCATGTAATTTCTGATCTGGTTTAATAAAATTGAAATGTTTGGTAACAATTTATGGTTATTGCTTGAGAGTTTTATAATCTATATTTATATTAACTTAGAGTGGCTGAGATACATGAATTTTAATCCTTCATCTAGAAAGTTACATAAGTCAAATATAGGTACAACATCAACAGAAAAAAAAGTTACCAAGAAGAGAAGAAAGAGGTATTTAGAGAGCAGTTTCACCACAAATCAGTAGACTCACCTAAGATGATCAATTGCCATCCTGAGTTTATTTGAATATCCAAGGCTCCAAGACAGAGAAGGAACAGAAAATTACTTGAGAATTTCTAAAACCAAGCAATAACTGTGAGAGGAAGCAGAGACTCATACCTGGAGCTGTGGCACACCACCAGTGTTGAGTCTTCCAGTGTATCACTGGATACTTGAAATAAAAATTAAATCTACAGATGTCTCAATAAAAAGGAAGGCCTGATATCTTTTTCACTGTAATACAAATGCTTCACTAAGATCTTTGGAGATAGGGATTTACAAATACAGCTGAGCATGTTTTGAGAATATCTGATCTTTGCTTTTGAAAAGTAGTGTTCTCAGTTGCAAATCAGTGTTGATGTGGGAACTCAAAAGTAGGATTACCTGAGCTGTGTTTGTAAAATAGGCCAACAGCATGAACAAAAACCACTGAAATACTTACTTTTTAATACAGAAAAGTTATTTTATGATTAGGTAATTTACAGAAATTGTACAGGAGTGGAGTTGGAGTGCTGGTGCTGTAAAGAGAAGATTGCTCATAAAAGCTGGGAGAACAGAGCTTTGATTTCTCGAGTGTGACAGAAGGATATGGTTCTGGGAAACATATGTTTACAAAGATTTGAAACTGTAAAATGTGTAGATCCTGAAAAGGAGAAGAGTAACTAATGAAACCCAGTTTCCTATGAATTCACGCCCTCATTCTTGAAATATAGACTGCCAACTTCACAATTATTCACGTTTTACCTCTGGCACTCCCCTGAGCAAACAACAGTATTTCTGGAGGGTAACCTGGTGCTCTCAGGCCAGCTCCCTCCCTGCTGCCATGTGGGTCTGTCTGCTTCTCTTCAAGTGGGGGTAATTGCAGAGTTTCATCCACCTAGTTTCTGACTTTTCCTCACAATTCTCTTAAAAACTTATCTTAGAGATTCCAACTTCTCTTTTAGATCTGATAAATAAGAAAAGTTTATAGAAGGGGGTCAGCAGACAGAAAGCCATGATCAAGCAAGCATTATTCCTTTGAAAACCTGGCTAAATAATGAAAAATATAACCCATGGGGAGGAAAGCAGAGAATGAATGGTTTCTATCTATGCTCCTGAGCAAAAAAAATTTAATAATCATTGTTACCTAAAAATGTTGTACTTGTCCTGTACAAATGAGCCAGAGGCTGAAGAACATATAATTGAACATGGAAAAACAACCAGGGTAAAGCAGTCCACGGTAAACCTATCCATGGTAAACCAATCCACAGTAAACCAGAACTGACCAAGCTTTTTGAGCAAAGTTAACCTGAGAAAGACATGACCAGATGCACTGTAAGTAAGTTTATTAAACAAACAAACAAACAAATAAACAAAACCTCACCAATCTGAAGGAATTTTTCTGAGCTCTTCATTGCTTTACTAAAGGGACACCATGTTTCAAATCCCATGTGCTTGGGTCAGCCTCTCAACCGTAACAAATAGAATTGATGGCCTAAATTGTCATAGTTTTTGCATTATTGTCATGGGTAAGTAAGTTCCCTGAAGTCCAGGAGTTATTTAGATTTACAGGGTAAACAAGAAACCAGCCTGGGGACCTCTTACATCATCATCTTTTCTTGATCGTTGCTATAAAATGATAGGCTGGCAATTTACAGTGCTATCTTACACCATAAAGATGACAGCAATCACATAAATAGAAAATATTAGAAATCTATCAAGAATGTAACTGATTAGACAGTAAAAAATTAATCTGAAATTAGAGCCTTTAGGTTTTTTTCTGACTCTCTTGGCCAACTTGAAATAATTTCCTGTTGTCATAGACTTTTTAAAAAAAGGAATCCTTAGTTAATACAGAAAACCTTTAAAGTCCCAACTATTGGAAAGCTTTTGTAGGGTTTGTTATTCCTGCTATGTAGCTTTTGCTTTTTTTTTTTTGACAGTATACAAGAATGTAAACACACACGCATAATGTAGGAAAATGTTCTTCCTTACTCCATTTCACTAGGGGTAATTCTAGGTGTGATAGACACTTTTAGCATATTTATTTAATGGAAATATGATATCCAAAATTGTTACCATTTGAGAAGCTGCTGTTATTTTAGAGGAGGAAGATAAGCAGCCTTTTTGGTTTCTGTGCCTCTGTGTTATACATTTTTAGAATAAATTCTTGAAACAGTTCCTTTCATTGACTATCTCTTCCAATGTCTTGTGCTTGTTCATGGCCTCTAGTTGCTATTGAGCTACTTTAAAGTGACATTTTGCTGGAAGTGCAGAGTCTGGAGGTTTCTTTAACTCATATGAACACCAGCTATGCTCTGACCATGTATATACACATTTAAAACTAGAATGATAAATGTGAAATGTGCCCTGGGAGTAAGAAAAACTCTCAAATTGGAATGAGTTTCTTGCCATGTTGCTACTGATCCGTAGCTGCCCATACACAATGCTCTAGCTAAGTGGTATTTCTAGACTGCTCATTGTTCTTGTTCTTTGTTGATTTTCCTCATTCTGTGCATTTGAACTGCTTTAGCTGGAAGTACTTAGCTGAGAGATTCACAGAAAGAACACATAGCATGGGGTGGGTGACCTATGAAGTCAGACATGAAAGATTCCTGTTTGGCTATTTTTCAATGCTGTTTCAGTTGAATCTGAGGCATTGCCAGCTGTGACACTGCACAGCAGTCATTTTGTTTCCTTACACTAGCTAGACAGATTTATCAATTTCTTTTCGTTATGATTTTTTCTGTGGCTGCTCTAAAAGGGAAGAGGACAGAAAATGCAATATTGGAATCTCGAATAAAAATGGATTCTCAAATGCCTTTTACAGTTGGTGCTCTGGGAGGAGGGTCACAGTACAGAAATATCTGAGATTGAGGTAGAACACCTATTTAATGACTTATTTGGTGAGTGAAATCATTTGTTGCTAGCAAAACCAAACTTTTATTTTTTTCTTTTTCCAAGCAAAAGCCATGCGTCGGAGTGGAACTGAGGATCAAAGTTTAAATACAGTTTTCTCTGCCACCTGGTTTTGATTTAGATCTCAAGCATGTGACTGGCAACACTCACTGTCACAGCAGGGAGACCTGGTAAGGGGGGACAGAGAAACATGTCTCCCTATTTCTCTAATTGCGAAAGGTCTGAGACTGACAGTCTTCGAAAAATGAGTCTCCTATTTTATCCACATGGCAAAAAGATGGCAGGGCAATCACAATAAAATCTTCTCCCTCAGTGCTTTGCCCACTTGTTTCAGGCCTGCTTTAGCTGAATTGTCTGGAGGGGGTGAGGAGATCCTTTTGCCTTTTGACCAGTTCAGTCTTAGTCCCACCGCTGTGACTCTGCACTGGGGTGCCAATTGTAGTTGTCATCTTTTCTTGGGTAGTTGCCACTTGTCCATTAGAAGCTGGCCAGAGACCAGGAATTCACTTCATATTGACCACAGAATAGATGTTATAGGCTCAAATTGACATTTTAGACACTGGGTCTGGATTTGAAACAGCAATTCAGAGAAGAAAGGCAAAGTATCTCTTTTTCCTCGATCACTTATTTATGGAGTTACTGTGTATTGAGCTATGTTCACTTCCACTTGATTAGTCTCTGTCTGTTGTAAACTTTTTCTACGTAATTATTATTTCTGTTTTTAAACAATCATTAAAGGTCTGAGGCAGATTAGAACACATCTTGCTACAGGCTGTAAAAACCGTGGTTTGTCTTTCTCAGCTGACAGAAGACATTTCCTTCCAGTTCTTGTGGCTGGCTTAAGGGTCCGTACTGATCCCACAGAGCAGCTTGACCCAACGAATTACAAAGCTCTGAAAACCTATCCTAGTGATCAGTTGGAAAGCATCATTATTTTGAGGTGTCATGACCATGGTAGAAAGATCACATTAAAAGCAAAAAGAGATCAGTATTAGAGATAAGAAGAGACATAAAGATGGGCCAGAACATGAAAAAAACCCAACTAGGTAGCTGACCAATAAATTTGGAGTCTGGGTATTGGGGTTTTTCACAACTTGTCGAACTGAGTATAAACGGACTTTTTGGGGGATGGATTATTTGTCACTGTGTATCAGAATCTAGTGGATGATTTAGGGACTTGTCAAAATGGCACAGCTGTATCCGTAAGGTCTATGGTCCTACTAGTGATTTGTCTGGGAGGCTTTGGCATTAAAGCAGCTATGATATATAAGGCCACTGGTAATGTACTGTACTGTGGACATCCAGAACAAGATACAGATGTACTAAATCTACCACTGTTCTGTCAGAGGGAATAGCTGCCATAATAATATACAAAGTCAGAAACACGGAGATAGAATTAAAAACCCCCAAAACTGCTAAAATAAGCATTTCTGTCATGTTTTCACAAGAACTTTTATTCAATAAAAGGAAATGACCATGAACTGGGAGAAAAAATATCACTGTTGGCAAAAAGGTATTTTCATGGTGTGGAAGATGGAGATGGGAACATTTCTCTTTCTTTAACCTTTATAAAACCCCAGGGATTTACAATGATTTATACTCATGGACCTAGATCTACAGGAGAACATGGTGCTTTGAAGTAGTCTGCTTTGAGATACCTTGCTGACCAGTGCAATCCTGGGGTGCTGTTTGCTGCAGGGTCTAAAATGCACTGCAATAGCATATTTCTTTGGTTTGAACTCTTCACCTCTGTGAATTAAAAAATAAAAATAACCAAAAAACCCACATAAATTTAAATATCTGTGTTACAACAATAATCTTGAGTGTTGTACAACTGACGGTATTAGTCCACTGGAAGAGTAAGAACCTCTTGTTTTTTCTTGTGTGAAAAACAGATGTACAAAACTGTCTCTCATTCTAGTTGTTACCTTTGAGGTTGTAAAAACTGCAGTCAAGTTTCCAGTTACATTTTGATCTTCCAGATTTTGAGGTTTTGTTTTGATTTTCTTTTCTTTCTTTCTTTCTTTTTAAATTTGTTGTTTGCTTCATTGCACCAAATTTTTCTAATCAGGAAAGAACATTTTGTTTTCTTACTTTAGCAGTGCCCACCCACCCTGGCCACCAGTCAAGGTCTCAGCACTGATATTGATTTCATGTTTGACATTGCTAGGGAAATAAAGGACCTCATTGTTCTGTTCCCAAGGGAAAGAAGTATCCAAAGTAATCACTTTTATTTTAAGAGTGAAGAAAAAGATTTCATTTTTCTTTCATTCAGACTATGCATTACTCATGTTTTTTGTTGGAAATCCGATCCCTGTAATTTAAAAAAGAGAATTTATATTGCAGTGAGAGCAATGGTTCGTTCAGAAAAAAACAATGTTTGAGACAGTGATTTCAAGGAAATGCAGTATCAGCTTTCCAAACTATGTACTTCCCTAGTGTACTCATCACACATGATCAAATGGAATGTTTTGTCAGGTTCTAGACACTTTCCTATTAGAGTTACATCTTTTACTTCATCAAACTAGGGCTCTGTTGAAGGACAGATTGTACAAATAAACATTAATTCGAATGTTTTAAAAGAGGGATTGTTTACTGATTGAAATACAAAAACTGTTGCTCATGCTTGGAGATCAAATTACATGCTTAAGAGAAAGCAAGCTACATAATTTGTTGACTCATGACTCATAAGAAATGTCAGGCTGTATCTTTTGATGTGAGGAGCTGCAGAATCTCTTGTCTTTATTAGATGAAGCAGAAGACAAAAGTTTTTTCTTAAAAAAAATGTCAATATACATAACAATCTCATAGCAATCAAACTGTAATCCCTCTGTGAGGGTGAGTTGTGAAGAGGATGATCTGTAACATTCAAGTTAAGGAGTCTTTAGTTTTATGACAAAGTATTATACTGATGTCAAACTCCAACTGAACTCCCAGAGGGAATTTTTTGCCTCGTATGTCCCTCGTTTCTATTTCTTAGAGCAGCCATGCACTGTGAAGCCAGTCTTCCAATATAAGTCAGTGTAGGAGGAAGGACATTAAGGTGTATCTGAAGGATAAGCATGGAGGTAGAAGTACAAAAGCAATATCAGATCAAGGACCAGCTGGGCCCAGCTCCCATCTTCTGGCAACTTACAGGGAACACTTCAACAAGGGGAAGCACACAGTGATATTTGCCTCATGGTTAACTCTGCCATACTGTGGTTTGTGACTCAGGAACCTGAAGGCAGCCATGGTGTCTTTGCCCTTTACAGCATTTAGTGACCAGTGCCACAGCACTATCCAATTTCCTGCAACACTTGGGAGCTCTCTGGCCCTAGAGAGGTTATACAGGGTTCTCCCAGAGGGGTCCTCCACATGTCAGTGTTGTCTCCTGTTTGTGTCTTTCCAAGATGTGCAAACTAGGGACATAGAGGAAGGACTGAAATTCCAGGAAGAATGGAAATAGATTGAAGATATGCTCAGAGTATTTTTCCTATTCATGCCTATGGAGAAGTTGCTTAGTATTTTTCCATTATATTTTTATATGTGTGGTTAATAGTGCTGGCTGCATCAACAGAGGTTTTTTGAAAGAATAAACATAGCTAAGTATGAAGCATGTTTAAGATGCATAAAAAACACACAAGGGAAAACTTGACCAATTAAAAATCTTTTTCTTGAAATGGCTCTACCTGATCAGACATAACTGTAGTGGTATACTTGATGAAGTAGCATTTTCAGGGCTCTTACCTCAGTCTTACACTGTAATGGGATTCTCTTATCTCAGGTAATAGAATCTTGGGACTCCAGGATTCTGAAACAGAAAAAAAATATTTTTCAAGACTGAAAAAAAGCTTGGTCTTATATTTCCCAAGATTCACTGTCTTGGGTTGAGAAATGTAACCAAAACTGTGTATTCTATGAATAGAATGAAATCTCTATGAAGAGATTTTTATCTATTTTCATCTCTTCATCTCTATGAAGAGATGAAAATCTCTTGAAACCGGTTGGTAGATATTGTTCTTTATCTCTTGTAACTCTAGAGGGGGAAGAGGGCACATGCCTCTGTTAATGGGACACCTGACAAGACCAGATATGGCAGTGCCTTCTTATCTCTTCCTCCACCCATCCTCCTCTGAGGGACATCACCTGTGAGTGGGCCATTTAAGGCCTCTCACATGACTGATAACATTACCTCATTCTATTGTGAGATGCTCCCCTCAGTGGGAGGAGCTAAAGCCTTTCCAGCAGGATAACACCAGCAATCCCAAACACCAAGATAGCCTGTTTCTACTCAATTCCCAGAGGAAGACTGGACCCTTTCTTGAGGATCATCTCTCCTCCAACAGAGCCACATCTATCACTCTGGGAGGACTTACTCTGGGCTGCTTCCAACACCCTGACCAACAGGGTGTCAGGTTTTCATTCTGACTCTCTCAGTGGTCCTTTGTACTATTGCATTTATTTAATATTTTACTTTTTTGTTGTTGTTGTTGTTGATTGTTTCTTCTCTCTCTATTAAATTGTATTTCTGACTTAGAGTCTCACTGGTTTTGCTTTCAAACCAGTACATTCATAAAATAAAGATTGTGAATTCCAGATGTGTAAATATCTTAAGATAGTCTGTTTTTAAAATTACAGACTATTTTCCAAGAAGGATGTTAGAGTTTGGTTAAATATTCTTGGTCTTTGTGATTTTTGATTCAGAAGCATGCTCTAACCTTATAGTTGACATTGTTTTGAGCAGAAAGTTTGACTAGAGACCTAAATTATGCTGCAGTCCTGTGATTCTGCATTTCTGTGAAAGTAGAACAGTGTCTAGAGCTCTTGGGACATAACACTGACTGAAAAAAAGCCTGTGACTTCATATAACCTTTTTTTTAAAAAAAATAAAGCCTTGAAGATATAGTCAGAAATTGGAAATACTCGGGAGAGATTGTTTACTTCTATTTTGTAAATTTCTGTTTGGGTGCAAGTTGCTGTCAAGTTTTGAGGTCTGTTTTCTATTTGGTTCACGATAGCCACAGATAAATATGCACAGAGTGGGATTTATGTGACCGAGTATAGAAATGAATTGTACAGTTATCTAGTGTCAGCCGAGTCACCTTAGATTATCTTAACACTAATATAGAAAATAGGTGGCTTTGAGTATAAACAGCATAACTTAGTTTAGGTATCTCATTTAAGGTAAGAATTGCATGCTGGAAAGGTCTGTTTCTTTCTCCTGACTAAGAATAACTAAGACAGCTAGCTCAAAAGTAGAAACCCGTCCTTGCTGAACCAGAGTACCCCCAAAATAAGTTGGATAAAAGGATAGAAAAGAAGCATTTTCATGTTAAGAATTGAGAGAATGAGTTTGTTGCTGCATTATGAAAAGACTGCAAAATCCTTTTGCATGTTCCAGCCAAAAGATGGGAAATAACTCCCTGTGTTCAGAGTCCCATGCCAGTCATATTTCTTGCACAACTCCATTCTTTTCCTTTATTCTGGTACAGTGGATAAAGCAGATAAGCTTCTCCCCAGCAATACCATACAGATCTTCCCACTTACCAAGCAGCTGCATCGGTGTCAGTGGAAACACAATTGCTGCAGAGCAATATCTGCTTGCAAGGCCACAGAGTGGGTAACAGAAGGGAGAAGAACATTATCCCTTCAAAGAGCAGCACAGGAAAACACAGAAAGAAGGAATTAAACTTCCTGTGTAGCAATCATATGCTTTCATATTTTTTGTGGATATCACCCTGGTCATCTGCTAAAAGAGGATCCCCCACCTTTTATTAGTTATGCTCTTAATAAATGGGTGAGGGATAATACAGCTTGATTTGTCTTGGAAAACCTTCTCTTCATTTTGCATTTCTCTGACTCTCCAGAACATGTTTGCTTTTCTTATGCAGCCTTTACCAACTCCCTGCACCCAACCCCACCCTGCCCCTGCAGCCCCCACCTGTCCAGACTCTGATTCCTCTTTGATTCTGACTTCATGAGAATATTGAAGGTTTATTTTCAAGCACCAGCCTTCTCCAATAGGCAGTGATATCCAAGATATGGGTTATGTTTGAAAACAGTGAATCGCCATAGATTGAATCAAGGAAGGGAAGTATATGAGATTGAAAGGCAAACAAGGAAAATCTGATGGGATTCTAAATAATTCAACCCATACCAAGAGCAGAAGGTAAAGTAGATTATAGCTTCTACAGAAATAACTGAAAAAAATGAACTGAAAACAAATCCATATATCTATACTTCCCTTCCTACTGTCACTGTTCTTTTTGTATTTTCTGTTAATCAGTTTTTCAGTTTTTCTGTCAGAATTTCCTGATTGACTTAAGGATACTGAAATGAATAAAATTCATGGTTTACAGGTATTGTGACTTTAGTCCTGAATATTGCACCATTCTCTGTGGTATCTGGGGTCAGCTGGACTAGATGGAATTGCAGCAGTCATAGCAAGTCACAGAGCCATGAAAGAATGTCTTCTTTTTCTACACTTCTGAGCAAGCCCATCAAGTTTAGAGAGATGCTAGATATATACGAAGCAGTATCTGATAAATTCAGCAGAACAGAGACCTGTAAGTTTCTGTGTCTTTAAAATGTTTACTTGTGACAGTTTTGTGACACTCAGGGGGAAATGACAAGATAACCAAGCAAGCTGTAAGGAGGTAACTGCATGTGCTGTAGGGCAAACAGCTCTAATAGACTGAGATGAATTCCCTCATGAGATTTAAGGAAATGCTGTTGTAAGTCTAGAGATAATGGTTCTGTGTAGATAAACTTGTTGACTAATTTCTTTCTCTTAGAACATCTTTACTAAACCATCCAACATTTGAATTACAGCAATACCATAAAATTATAAGGTTTCTTTTATAGACCTATTATGAAGAACAGGCTTCAGGGTAAGTTATATGACCTGAAAGAATCCTGGTCACTAACATATCACAAATAGAAGCATAAAACTCTGATAGCAATAAAATCAAATTAAGGTATAAATATAAGTGTGTATTAGTATATCTACCATTCTATTGCCAGCAATTAAGGTGTGAAGAGGTAAGTCCCAGCTCATCCTGTTGGAAAGCTTTTGCTTTGCAAAGCCAGAGACTCTTCCTCATTCCCCAAACCATTCCTTTTTAAATGGTTTTTAAACCAATCTGTCTTAATTCCTGGCTTTTATATCTTTTTACATTTGCCTTTTAAAACACAGATCATCACTTATTAAATTTTTTCTCTGTCACTATGACAGTGACCCATTTAAACAGAGTAGGGCTGAGTCGTGTATCACCTGCTGAAATAGTGGGAGACCTTCCATCAAGTTAAGCTCTCCTCCAGTTACTTTTTACTGGTTTAATTTTTCAGACTTTGGGAAAATGATTTCTGAAACTAAACTAATTTGTTCTTTTACACCAGGGCATTCAACTCCTGTCAACATCTGACTGCTTGACTGCTTACAGCCTCATCTATCACTAAATTTTGCTGTTTCACATGCTGTCGTGCCCAGATTTGAGATTTGCTCATCAAAGCCATTGCCAGATTAAAGCAGCTCTCCAAACCCTATAATGCTAGTGATGGCTAAAAGTCAGGAGGGGTCTGTGGATAAACAAGACATTCTTCCTGTTTCAGTGATTGTTTGATAGCTGTGAGCTTCCCTAATGCTTGCAGAGAGATGTCTCAGCATGGAAATCATAAGCACGTGGGAGCCAGCAGCATCTGAAGGAACATAAGTGGGATAAGACCTGTAAAGGGGAAATACACCTTGAAGAAAAGGTGAATTCCCTCAGCAGTTCAGCCACTCCTGGGCAGACAGGAGTATTTTAGGAATGTTTTACAGACTGTCCTAGTAGATATAGCTACTGAGTTTATATGGAGTTAAAAATCATGTGCCAATATCAATAGTATTTTTCCCCCACTAAAAATAGAAATTATTTTTAAACTTTTAAATTTTTCTTTAGAACAAAATTATTATGACTTAAGAGCTCCTCTTGTTCCATATCACTGACTTCACCTTTATCTTTGGTGAGAGTAGAAGTTACAAACTTGGTTTTGCATGTGTGAATGTAGCTCTGCTTTTACTGCACTTAGGCTGGGGAAAATAGACATAGGGTTTTACTCTTTGGGATTATAAGTAGCTTGGAGCATTGAAGAAAAAATACAGAACTTGAAAAATGAAAAGATACAGAGAAGGACAGTACCAGTACACTGCAAAGGAAAACAATTAAATATCTGAGCCTGTCTCCTATTTGTTGCTGTTGTGGAGGATTGTGTGCCATCTGTGCTAGGACGTGCATGAGAACCTTGTGACAATAGACATGGCCAGAGGCAAGGAAGGTCTGAAATACACCTAGACCATGGAACAGCATTGGACATGGATCAAAGATACTGCAGATCCCAGATGCTCACCAAGATTTAGATAAATTGGGCCTGTATAAGGCAATAGCTCACCTTAGGTATCAGATTAAAGCATGGTGGTTCTTCAAATGAAGTTGTTATTTTTATGACGATATCGTCCCTTTTTCCCTTTCCCAGTGCTTGACAGTAGGAATCAAGTAAAAGCTCCTTTGGACTTTGTCAATTTACATGTACAGTTTGTGTGGCAATCTAAACCAAAAAAGAAAAAAAGGAAGATAATATTATTAGCAATCCCCAGTTGTTCCCAAATGCATGATTTTAGCTGTGCAA
This sequence comes from Prinia subflava, assembly GCF_021018805.1. Lineage (NCBI taxonomy): Eukaryota > Metazoa > Chordata > Aves > Passeriformes > Cisticolidae > Prinia > Prinia subflava. The sequence continues at coordinate 63,120,030 of NC_086248.1, read as the reverse complement.
ACAGTTGGAATTTTTAGCAATATAAACCAATATATTACTGGAAACCATGCCTAAGCATTCAAATAAAATACAGAGACAATTTTAAATTATCCATGCAAACTATCCAGTAATCAGTTATTTGGACTGCAGGGTATTTATGGATGAAATCGTAAATTAAATGTAAAATGTAAATATTCAATCCAAAATGCCTTAACTTTTCAGCCATACAAACCAAACAAAATTATTTGCATACTGTTTCTGAATTCTGAGGTAGACAGAGAGGTAGTTTGCTTCTGGGTCAGAGTGTGAAAATTTCAATTAGCTCACAAAATGAGACCATCCCCATTTGCAGAGTTTCAGATTTTTCTTGGCACAGGAATCTTTTTGTTTCCCAGCATAACCTTGAAAACCTTGAAAATATGTTCAAGCAGTCTAAAGCAAGCCTGTATATTCCTGAGGGCTCTTTTAGGTGGAAGACTGCTCCGAGAGGCAGGAATAAAAACCTGCCCTGGTGTTAATGCCCCACAGTAATGTAGATTAGAGGTAGTAGGCGTCGGGCAAATACTCCTCGATCCTGGTTATACATCTTCTGAAATACAAGGGGAGTACAGCTGGCTGGCTGGGAATGTGGGCAAAGACCATACTGGACCGTTTGCATCCATGGGAAAGTGTTTTCTGTAGACTGCCATTTTTCTGTAGATTGATAACACATCTTCCCATGACCCTCTTCAGCAGCTCAGAGAGTAGCGTTTTCTAGGTCTTTAGCAATGTCAGTTGGCAGCTTTCTTTGAGCCTTTAACTTCTACATGAAAGACACATCTGCTAAGGTCTGTCTATACCAGCATAGCTTTTGCAAAATTCTTTCTTATTTGCATTCTATTTCCTTTACACTGAATGCTTGGGACACTCCATAACTCCCACCATCAAATGAATTTGAGAAAATTACTTCTGAAGTCACCCTGCTGACTCTAAATTATTATTAGAAAAGCTACCATGATACTTCATTCAGGTCATTGTTTCTGGGAAGATTTTGACAGAAAACTTAAGAAATTTTTTCACTGATCTTCTTCTATTTGATAAATCTCTAAAAATATCTTTCTTAACTTATTTTCACCATGGGCCTCATTTGGGATATCTGTAAGAGGCATCCTCTACACAATGAATGAAAGACAAATTTTATGTCAGAAGAAGAATAAAAGAAGAAAGAAGGAGGTGTCTGTCAAATGCCCCAAAGTGTTATGAGCCTGTGACCCTTGATACATAGGAGGGAATGAATGAAAGAGACCAAAAGAAATATAAGAAATTGCTTCAAGACAGCATGTTGCTCCTGTGCCAAAAAAAGCAGATGGCAAAAAGGATCATGCAGGAAAAAAAAAAAGAAAAAAAAGAAAAAAAAAAAAGGCAGTAAAGAATTGTTTCCCAGAAACCAGTACGCAATAGGAATAACAGTTCAGAGCTCCTTTGCTATCTCCAGCTTAGTTTCAGGTGAAGCATAACAAGAAAACTCTTCCATTCAGCCTCAGACGAAAAGGAAAAAAAAGAAGCCACAGGTACAATACTTACAGATGTGTCAGTCAGCAGGAGATATTTTAACACAACAATTTAAATGGTTTTCTTTTGAGGCATTATTGTTGCTTATTTTGCAATGTCCTATATATTAACTTTTCAAAAGTTAAGACTCTGCTTTAATTCACAAAATACTTCTTAATTCTTCCCAGAAGGACATTTTTTTCATGGAGTCATACACTATCTTATCAATCACTTAACATCAAAGCCAAAACTCCACTAAACAGGGAAGTAAATATATTCTTAGGGCTGTTGTCTGAGATTTCACACCATGATGTGATTTTGCAACTACCTTTGTAGCTATGTGCTCAAAATTAACAATTATGCCCTCTGTGTCTCATTCACTCCTAATTTTTAAATTTGCCTCTGGTTTAAAAGATGATCACAAACTTTAGCAATAACATCAGGGACACTTGAAATTCTGAGATCCAGACTTGCAGGAGATGCCTTGAGTTGGTTCAGTCTAAGAAATTATAGATTTTTGAAAGCAGGCTCTATCTGCTCCAAAATTGCAGATTCTTGGCCTTCTAGGTCTTCATATTGCAGTTTTAGAGCCTCTTTTACAGCTTTGTGGGCAAGAGTAACTCAGAGGATGCTGGTATTCACTGGTGGCATTGGAATTGTACTCCCCCCATTCTCATTCCTTCTGCCGCAGACACCATCCCTGCCTTTTGGCAGTCCACATTGATTTCTGTGAGACTTCTTTGGCGATGAAGATACTAAGAGGCAAACCTGAGGCCTAAGTAGTGGTATTAAAATATGGGCAGCCTGTTAAATAATTCCCCATTCACAAGAGGATTAAAAGGGTACTGTTTTGCAGGAGTCAGTTAATGGCTTTACATAAGACAGAAGAAATAGCATGTAAAGCTTAAAAATTAACCAGGATAAGTCTTTTAGGCACCCCAAAGATATAAGTTTCTGAGTTGTTATGCTTCAAAGTAGTTCTGATTTTAGTGTGGCACTGCTATGGAGATGTGGCAAACTTTACATACAATATTAAAAAGTTAGCCTTCCCTGTCTGAAGTCAGTAAGCCATCCCAGATATGCATCACAATTCAGATTTCTTATTTCCTGAACCCAGAATGACCATTCTGCCATATACAGACGGTCAGTGAATGCTCTCAGCACCCATCATTTTCTATTTATTATCTGTCATCCTAACATTCTCATTTTTCTCTGCTATCATGGTGTTCAAGTTCTTGACAGCTAAATGTGCTATCTCTTCACCAGATACAAAACCATACTAGCAGCCTCAAATCTGATAGAGAGGGAGAAGTTATCACTAAAGACAGGGTGAAGAAGGACTGAATTATTGACTGGAACAAGAACAATTCACCCTCGAATTTTTGTAATACCCTGAAAATCCTAACAGTATCTCACAGTTCACAGCAAGAACAGTCCCCAGTGGCAGCAAGCAAAAGAGAGGGGTATGAGCAGTGATGCCTATCCTCTGCGCTGTCTCTTTTCTTCACACAGCCACTCACTGTCAGGTCAGTGCACATGGGAAAACCCCAATACTGGCATCTGTACGCCAGCATGTCTGCTAACCACATCATTTCTTAATGCAGACACAGGGAAGGAGAAGAGTAGGAACTTTCACTTCCTTTCTCTGTTTATGGGGTGGATTGTGCTTCCATATGCCAAGTCTGGGGCAGCAAATTAAATATGTCTGGCACTGTTATCTGCAACCACCTTGGAAAGTGCAGCCCACTGTCACAATAACCTGCTGTTCTAGACCCCCAAAGAAGACACCTACCTGTTCTGAGTCCTTAATTATGTCTGAACTGTGCCTGAAAACTGATAAAGAATCATAGAATTATAGAAGCAGAGAATAGTTTGGGTTGGAAGGGACATTTAAAGGCCTCCTAGTCTAGCCCCCTGGCCATGAACAGGGTCATCTTCAAATGGACCATTTTTTTCAAAACCACATTCAGCCTGATATTGAATGTTTACTGGGATGGTGCCCTCACCATCTGGGCTAGTTATTTCAGTGTTTGCAGATCATGTGAGGGAAATCACAGAGAGAATAATTTTCCTGCATCAAAACTAGTGGTAGTGTTAGCTATGTAAAAAATGGAATCCAGGTTCTTGTGTTCATTCTCTTGAGTTATTTAATTTGCTACTGTAGATATGCTCACTGAGATTGAGGGTTATTGGAGTGATTCTTACACACATGTTGTTGGTTTAGCCTATTCCCTTTTGTAAAAAATTTTCTTCATCAGTTTACTGCAACTTATTATAAATGAAGACACTGTGTAAAGCCAATGATTTTCATAAGCAGAAAACAAAGTTTCTCTTTATGGACTTTATGTTATATTTATTTCATTGCTTCTATAAAAAAGCCAAGTACAAAGTGTTGGCATGACTATGATTTTTTAATTAAACTTCCAGTATATCAATTTTTATTATTTAATTAGGGCTTTTATTTCTACAGGCAAGGCTAAGTGGAAATGTCGTCAACTTGCATGTTAATTTAGAGGCAGAACTCCTATAAATCCACCTATGTCATGTTTGCACTTCATCCAGTGAGTATGTTTTGGTGTAATCACATCTTTGTGTTAGGGTGTTTAAGAAAGCTGAAGACCTGTCTGTGTCATCACCCTTGATCTGTTTATTTTTTTCTCGTTATAGTCTTTTTCATTTCTCTGGACAGCAATTCTCACTTCTGTGACCTCCTTTGCCCCAAAAGAAACAGTATTGGCAAGGCTGTTTGTGTCCCCTGGTAAGAGATCACTTGACCTGGATTCCTGTTGCTTCTTCTCCCTCTTTTATTTGCTTGCATACAGTGAAATGCGTTTTCTGCACACAAGGTGACAGAAGATAGAGCAGGAATAACCCAGGAACACAGGTCCAGAGGCATCAGGAAAGCATGAAGAGGTGTCACTGTGAGTCAGCAATAACCTAATATTGTCATCTGACAACTGCTTGGTGACATACATGAAGTAAATTTGGTGGTCTCATCCCAAATTCCCCTGGGCACGTGACTACATCACAATAACTAATATGGTAGCCAGGACTCACTGGGAACCTCCACTTACTGCACAGGCTTCTGGATTTGGTCACACACCCACTGAGCAGGTCAAGGGTGGATGTGTGTACCTCCCCTGGGCAAGGCTGGACTCTTTTTGTTGAAAAGGTCAGCTATTTCACACTGTCACTAATGTTTAAAAAAAAAAAAAAAAAAAAAATTTAGTGGTGCGAATTTATAGATAATATAAAACATCTGGCCTTTGATGACCATCTCTGTTTTGACTCTTGCTTCCTTGCCAGGAATAGATAGATCCAATTTTTCTAAAGAACCATTAGAGTTCCACTAGAATATATTTAACTAATATTTAGTTCTATGAATTGTATTGGTTGCAGAGTAAAAGGAACATTTATTTCTCTGCTCACATTTAAATGTCATTTCCTGTCTATTGATTCTCTTGGCATTGGTTACTGATCATATAACTCCCAAATGGTGTAATCCAAGCTGTTCATATAATTTGGCTTGAACTTTATTTTGAAAAATCTGTAATAATCTAAGTTAAATAAACATAACGCTAGAAAATGTACTCTAGGGAATGAATCTACATTGACAGGAGATGGATAAAATAGTTCTTTTCCATCTCTGCATATGACTTTCTGATTAGAGAAGGCAATAGCAAAAGATGGATGACTGCCTAATTGGATATTAGTAGGGAAAGAGTGACACATGTTATAGTATACTGCTGGAGGACGACTCTGAGGGTTGCAAAGCAAAGTATTTAGGACAAATGAGCCCATCAGATTAGATAAAGTAAAAGAGACAGTTGGGATTCCAAGAGCTTCTCTGACTCATAATTAAGAAAATGTCTCCACAGGAGCCTGTACTAAGCATATCAAAGATAACAGATGCAATATGTTGAAGGCTTCAAGCCACCTGTATGGAGAAAGCTGCTTCTCAAAGGTGACCAAAAAATGGGAGGAGCAGCACTTGTTCTTGCCCTTCTTGAGGTATCTTTTTCATGGTGTATGTCTGAAAGTATATAGGAAATAGTTTTTGGAAAATAAAGTTTATTTTTAATATAGGGATGAATTTTTCCTGTATGAATTTCTTCTCTTACATTGAGAATTAAGACCTTCTTTGTGGTGAGAAAATAATTATGAGGACCAGAGAAAGGAAAATATGGTGAGAACTGAGGAACTGAGTAGTTAAGACAGGAAAGGATTTCTCATGAGGAATTGCTGGTTCTTTGGGTTCATTTGTTTTCACTTAATAGTTAAAATATGCAATTGGAAGTCAAACTCTGTTTAGAAACCAACATTTTCCTTAATTACTCTTTTTGCTTTCTTCCTGTGTGATTTTTTTTTATTGTTTTCAAATAATTACATTATTGGTGCACTTAATGTAACAAAAAATAGACAACAGCTTTCAACTTTTCAAGGTTTTAAAGCCCTGAGTCATTGAATCATTTTGTTTAGAATTTATGGAGTCCAATTCACTTCAGTGCAAATGCTCCACAGCCTTTATTCTATACACTCTCCAAACACAAGGCCAGTGAAAGGATTTGGGTTGTTTTGCATCCCTCTGAACTCCTCTCCTGCGGTCAAGTAGCTGGAGACCCTGCAGATTATAGCTTCCTAAGCTTTTTGCTTACAGAAGGGTATTCAGTTTATTCAAATACTGCCGAGACCTCAGACAGGACAGGTCAGTGAACTGATCACTTGGTTTCTTGAGGCTAGCAGCCTAACCAGTTCTCAAGTGGAGTCTTCACAGAGCTGACTTTATCCTTATTTATGACGGATCCCCAGAACATTACTACCACTCTGGAAAGGTCAAGGTTGATACTCTTCTCCCAGAAGGGTGTACCAGCACAATCTGGAGGCCATTTGAAATCCAGTCTGCTAGCTGACACTCTATAGTGCCTGTAGGCACTATTTACTCTTGAAACCAGTAGGTTTTCTTCTGTTGTGTTATTGCTTGCACTAAAAGCTCTGACAATTTGTGTTGCTTCTAGTCTGGCAGCTCATCCTGGTGGATCCCATAGCTTCATAAGATGAAGAGAGCCCATGAGTTTAATTCTAGCAAGGTGTGAAGTGAAGCATCAGTTGAAAGATAGGTCTCCTTAAATTGCTGTCTCTAATGTTAGAATAATGTAATGCTGTACTACCTGTGGATCAAAAATAGAAGATTCGGAGATAAGTAGGATGAATGAAATACTGATTTAGTAGATTAGCAGCTGGACTAGGATGAATTTAAAAACCTTGCACCAAATCCCTTATTCCCTTAAAGTCCTACATAATCAATGGCAGATTTTCTATCTCTGCATCTTAGAAATAACATCTGTATTTACGAAATTAAAAACACCACAAAACCTCCCAGTAATTTCAGTAATTTCAAATTATCTTTCAAGGAATATTTTTAAATATAATAGGGACAAATGCTAAATGATATAAATCACATGCATGCATATATTATTAATTATCATGCATATCTACTAATCCTTTCAGATTTTTTTTCTTCCTTATGTTTAATATTTTTTAACTTATACTTCTTCTTTGCTTTTGAAATCTACACAAAATGTCAACAAGGTAATGTATAAGAGAAAAAACCAGCATATTATTTCTGAAATATAAGTAGAAAACTTCTGTGAAACCACTTTTTGAAACTGAAATAGAATTATAGAATTGAAACCACCTGTGTGACAAGGATCTTTATCTGATTTTGGCATTTATCCACCCAAATAAGAGTTTGACACGACACTCCAAAGTATGGAAAATTCACTTAGAGATGTTTATGCAATAAGACAAAAGAGAGGCCAAGAGGCACAACTAGGTTCTGATGTAATATCCACAGTGTTGAGAGTGGAGGGCAAGGGCCATAACTCAGACTATTGGTCAGTAAAATGGCATTGTAGTCCTATGACAGGTGGAAAGCCTAGAAAGGCTTCTAGTTGGGAACGAGTGTGGTTTTAATTTCACGTATATTATTTTATGACTGCTATACGTCTGAAATGAAATTTTTTGGTCTTGCAGTGATGATGTAGTTACCTGTCTGGTGCATTTTGCTTCTACTCTGAAAAGAGCAGCAAAATCCACAATAACTGAAAATGATGTTTTCAGTTTTGACTGCTGCATCAGCAATGCCAGGATGTTTGACCCTCAAAGGCTGCTGCAGATGGAAAATGAAGTGCTACATTTTCAATTTTCCCCTTGCAATAATCTTGCTTTTTTTTCCAGAAATGGAGATATTTTGCAGTAAAATGCCTGTTACTAAAGAGAACAATACAAAATTTCTAAGCCATCAAGTGATGAAAAAAGTAAAGTTAAGGAATCATACAAAAAATAAAAACTGGCAGCCAGTAAGGCATTTCTGTGTGGAAAAATTATTCCACTGATCATTCCACACATATCATATATCTGTGTAGGCAAAACCTTGGGCCCTATGGAACATTCCCTCTTGGTGTACCACATAACTTCCTGGCAAGCATGTGTGGAAAACAGAACTGGGAGAGAACTTTTTTTGTTTTCAATTTATCTGTCTGATTTAGGATCTACTGTCTTTAGTTGTTCCCTACAGGGTGTATTCTGAGTTCTTAGTCATACTAGATAAATAGATCTTCAGTGCATAAACCCATATCTGAAAAAATTGTGCATCAGTATTCATTTCAGCATTTGTGCGATTTTTACATACTATAAATTTTTTTCCTGGGCATGTATATTATTATACTGTAGGGCATTATTTCTGTGCAAGTTATTGCATTTTGTATATGTGCCTTGGGACATGTTAGGGCACATTTTCTAAAAGAGTTGATGCATAAATGAGGCTGTTCAGCCATTACTGGTGAAATATCGAGGAAGGTTTTACATAAGGAGATTATTATCACTAGTATGGACAATGCTGATTTGCACTCTTGAGTATTAAATATTCTTAATTCTGGCAGTTGATTTGACCTGATAATTAGTTAACAAACTGAGAGGTCAGGTATTGGCTGTCTGGATGAGTTAATGGTTAAATACATCATGAGTTTGCCAGAAGATTTTAAACCATTTTAAAAGCTTAAAGGCAAGTTTCTAGGGCTAGGTGCTGGTACTTCTGGTTTGCTGCTCTTTACAAATACCAGTAAGAAATACTATTACAAATGAGCTGCAGTTTGTTTGGATACTAAATACCTGCATAAAACAAAGCATTTCTTCTTCCCCTTCTCTCATCTGTATGTATCCCCTTAATGATCATTTCAATGTCGAGTCCCTTTGTTTCCTCTTACTTCTATTTTAGGTATGAAGTAACTTAATGTACTAGCAGTCAGACAACTTTTTAATATGTTGCTCTGTGTTGCTTTTAGAATGTGCTACATTTAAGCTGTATATAAATGTCCCTTGATATTTAACTTCTGTGTATGGTTCATTTTCATAACATTTAATAGCTTGAGATAAACCATTAAGGTTCTTAAAAAAGAAATCAGGATTATTATGTGCCTATACAGGTCCACAACATATGTCAGTTCTTGTTTAATGTCTGACTTGTTAAACTTGGAACTTCATATTGTTAGGAAACTCTCCTGTTAATTTCTTTATGCTTTCCATAAAGATTTGACCATTAAAGATTAAAATGAATAGTACTTTATGAATTTTTATGTATTTTTATATATATATATAAACTGATCTAGTGATGTAAAATTAATTTAACTGTTTGAAACATTCTTTGTATACATAATGTATGGCTTTGACTCAGCAAAATGCTTAAGCATGTGTTTAAGCTTATAACAAAGGAATTTGGACCAAGATTTCATTCCAAAAATCCATTGAAGACAAAGACAAAACTCCCTCTGATTTCGAGGAGCCAGCATTTCCAACTGTGGGAAAATGTAGTTGTGAACTTGAGTTATGTATATATTAAAATAACCTCTGTATCCAGATCCAGAAGCTGCACTGCCTGTGTAGCTTTCCAGTCATGAACTCTGAGCACATCAAAGCATCCCTTAATCAGTGATATACATTTTCTTACCTTGAGAAGTTTATACTACCACAGTGGAGGCATTAATGGCATAGCCACCATCTGCTCTAGAGACAAAGTCAATAAAGATATTCCATTGCTGTGCAGTGAGGACACATGCAGGGAGCTACAGAGGCAAACACACATACCAGTACTCTGGCCACACAACTGGCCACATATCTGGTCAGCCAAAGAACAGATAACCATGTCTGTGCATCATGGTCCAGGACAAGACCTGGTTTGACAGTGGCTGCATTTTGCCAGGTGACACCAGGTATCTCCTTACTAGAGGTTGTGAAAATACTTCAAAGAAAAGGAACAATTCAGAGCAATGTATCAGTCCTCCTAATTTCTTACAGCTTTACTTGGAAAAATGATGTTAGGGATGGGACCAGGCCTCTTGTTCTGGTGAGTCACCAGTTGTTTTTTTGTATGTTGAAGACCTTCTTCAATAAGTCAGCGACAAGTATGTCAGCAACTCAGTGAAGAGTGTATGGCATTTGGTAGCACTTCAAGCAAGTGTTAACTTATTCTCCCTTTCCATTTTCTGCCACATAATAAATAAAACCAGTGCCTCCCTACTCTATGGTCCTGAATCTCACAAATCTGGAGGAAGTGGGAAATTCTTAGATGTCACTCCTAAAAAAATACAACATACTATTCCAGACAGTTCTGAAAATACAAATCAGTATAAATGTCCCTCTGAGCAGTAAGAAAGCATATTAAAATGGGTACTTTTGGAAGATGTCCACATAATTTGTCCTGCATTTGAGAGACCTTTGGACACTAAATCTCAATTGGGTTTTATAAAGCCTCATTCTGACTAGCAAAAATTTTAAAGTGTAACATAATCTAAGCTTAAAGTACTGCCAGATAAAATATACAGAGCATTACGGAACTGTTAATGCATGTAATACAGTAGATGAAGTACGGAATGTGGAACTTAACGAAGCTTCTTCACCAGACAAATGTATAACACATGAAGCTGTGCAAGACACCAACTAAGGAAGCACGCCAATTTTTTGGAAGCTCGTTAAAATGTTTACGCAAATTTCTTTCCACCTCAGAATCTACAGCAATTACATTAAGTTAGAGGGTGTTTGAAATGTAATGAAAGTCCTACTGTGCGAAAACTTAGTGAATGTAACTCGTTAGCCACTCATAACTTAACATTAAGTATTGAATAGCTACTTTGCTACTTGACCTCAAAATATTTACTTTGTATACGTAAAGCTATATAAGATTTTGTAATAGAACAGGGATAGAGCACCCTAGATAGTGTGAAAGTGCACAAACCTGTAAATGTGAATATGTTTCATTCTGGGTAAGTGTGTCACACTGCCTCACCTAAATTTTTTTGTTGCTTGACAATATTGCAAAGCTGGTTTTGAACTTTACAGTAGCAAACAAGAAACACTAGTACCATAGCAAATAGGCATTTATCTGATAATAATTGTTCTCTTGGTCCAAATTTGGTTAAAAGATACAGCACTTTAACTCTATGGAATCCTGTGTAGACCATGTTTTCGTGGACCCTTCTGAGTCTGTTACAAAACCAACATAAAACTCACTTTCATGAGTAATTTGACAGAAATTTGATCTTTTCCTCATGTCTGTTTCAGAGTGAAAAGTGTTGCTGGGACCTCTGTCAGGACAGGCTCAATAGACAGAAAGGGTTTCTTCTGATACGTTTCCTGAAGGGACTTCTACCTGATGATCAGTCCTCTCTCTCTGCTTCCACAGGGAGGCTGTTTGGCCACATTTGCCATCCACATCTGGGCCCTATACAATATTGACAGAAAGTGCAAATGAAACATATGTATTTTTAAAGCAAAACTACGCTGTCCCAGAAGGGCAGGTATGTGACACACAATGAAAAAAATTGTCTTCAGAAGCTGTGTTAGAAATATTAAAGGAAGTGATGCAGTCATACATTTAAAACATAGCAAAATTAATTTCTCCACTTTTTTTTTCTTTTCCTTAAATAAATAAATCTTAACAGGAAAGAAGATTTACCAGAGTAAAGCCGTTATACGGTAGATTGAGAATTTGCTGATTCATTATAATTTTAAATACTATAAGTGTCTCTTCACAACAATGAGCAACTATCAAGTGAATACTCTGAAAGATAAAGCATATATAAAGAGACAAGAATTTTTTCATATCACGTCTCTGAATAGAACTGCTGCCCTTGCTCTCTGATGTAAATAAGGAATTCCTAAGCTGGCTAAAGTTTATTCTTGTTTTCCTAGTATACTAAATGCTAGAAATGGTACACAAATATTTTCTTTTCATCATTTAGTTATGTATTTCCTCCATGTTCCCTTATTTCTTTCATGGTTCATTTTAGTTTTTTTCCCTGTTCCTTCAAGTGTCTCATTCTAAAGGCAAACTCAAGTTTCAAGTTTCTTTCAGCAGTCTTTTAACCCTTCTCATTACTATCTTTTTATGCTTTTAAAATTATATTAGGCAGTTTTCATTAACGTTTTACTCTCAGAGAGTCTTTTTTTCCCCATAAGTGACATCGTGGCTATTTAAGCACAGCAACATAATTGTTAACTGGGATTGAACCCTGGCATCGAGTAAAATAAAACTCAGTAGGGTAGCAATTTTTATTTTTCTATTTTAATTTGTCAGCTTTTTGGCATTAGTTTTAAGAGCAAGCTTTCTGCTTTAAGGGATTTGATGATCAGTAACTGACAAAGGTTAAGCAGTGTGAGATTTATAGAGCTTCTGGAGACTGCTATGAGAATCGGAAAGCTGAGTCTGAGATGATGTTTGCCTACAGCTCTGGCATTGTGGCATTGCAGCATTGCCACTAATACATAGAGAAATGGAAGGAAAAAACCCCAAAAAACAGTGTAATAAAGTCAATCTGCCAGGACAGCATCCAGTGTAGTCTCCTCATCACAGCTCTCAGGGCAGAGGAATGTCAGTCATCAGCCAGAGTAGCCCAAAAACAAAAGGAGGTGTCTGTGGTTGAACAAGAAGTCTGTGAGGAAATGATGAGAATTGAGCAGGACCAAACCAGCATTATATTAAAAAATCAGCAAAAGTTGCCCTTTAAGTATAGGATTTTTCATCCACTATCTGGTGTTTGCACAAAATAGACAGTAAGCAGCTCACAGCAGCTCTTGGGCTTTAGTAAAACATTAAAGTGAGATATAATCAGTGACACTAACTTTGTACAGTAGTGTCTTAGCAAACTCGTTACAGATTCCTTACTCTGCCCTTTACACTTCATCTCAGCTGGTAAGAAACACTGGTGCTGTTATTTCTCAAGGGCTGACAAAGGTCCGTTATTATGTATGAGAAGGAGAAGTGCATGCAATGAAACCTGGACACAAACATTTCTTTCCATCTTTGCAAATTTCTTTGTCCTACATGTTTAATTTTCACCATTAGCAAAAAGATAGCTTGTGTTGTGCATTCAAGCTGGTGACAGTTTTGTCTCCAGGGTGAACTTTCCAGCTGTCCTCAGCATAGATTACTAACCTTTTCATTAGCCTTTGATTATAAACCTGACCAGTTTGCCTTGAGACATCTTTCTGGATTTGATAGCCACAGTTTCAATTTCTGACAAACAGCTGGAGGAGGAAGAAGCTGAACTGACTGAGCAGCAAATAAAGATCTTTGTGACAAGACTATCCTATGCTATACAGACTATTTAATATGTGGGCAGCAGACCTGCAAATTCATCTGTCAGCATTGCTTTTGAATATTTTTTCAGGCAGATAACTCTAGTGACACCTTAATGTCTTTATCAGTCTTGGCTCAGTAAGGGGAAAGTTGAACTATAACATCATGTTCTCCTGCTTATTTTTCTGCCAGGATCAAACTGAAACAGGAGGCATCCCTTGGCTTTAAAAATATACTAGAATTTTTACTAAAATGGCTTGCTATTGAGTTTGCTCTGATCATAGCTGAAATATTTGAATTCCAGAAGAATCGGTGTAATTACACCAAAACAGAAGATGAAATATCTGGCATCTGAGAATGACTGAGAAGCTTCAGGCAGAAATCAAACTGTTATTAGCTTTTTAAGTACTTGTTGCCACATTGACTTATATGTGATCTTTGTCCCAGTCCCATATACAAGACATGTTTCCTTTTGAAAGACTGGTGCCAGAGAGCTTCAGTGTTTGCATGTCTTCAATGATGACAGCACTCAGTTCTGAGGTCATGCCTGGGCAGAAATTGCCTACTGGGAGTTGTTTCTGAGCTGGAACATTTCACTTAAGAACAGTAGAAATGACTGAAAATAGGGAAAAACAAAAAGAAAAAGCCAAACAACCCTAGCAGTACTAATGAACCTACTGCTTGCAAAAATCCTGTCGAGAAACCAGATGGGAATTGGCTGTGGGTAAACTCTGTGTTTCTGAGCTGATAAGCTAATTAAGCGTTAAATCAAGAAAACAAATCTAGGAAGGTTCCCTTCCCTTCCCTTCCCTTCCCTTCCCTTCCCTTCCCTTCCCTTCCCTTCCCTTCCCTTCCCTTCCCTTCCCTTCCCTTCCCTTCCCTTCCCTTCCCTTCCCTTCCCTTCCCTTCCCTTCCCTTCCCTTCCCTTCCCTTCCCTTCCCTTCCCTTCCCTTCCCTTCCCTTCCCTTCCCTTCCCTTCCCTTCCCTTCCCTTCCCTTCCCTTCCCTTCCCTTCCCTTCCCTTCCCTTCCCTTCCCTTCCCTTCCCTTCCCTTCCCTTCCCTTCCCTTCCCTTCCCTTCCCTTCCCTTCCCTTCCCTTCCCTTCCCTTCCCTTCCCTTCCCTTCCCTTCCCTTCCCTTCCCTTCCCTTCCCTTCCCTTCCCTTCCCTTCCCTTCCCTTCCCTTCCCTTCCCTTCCCTTCCCTTCCCGCACCTTCCCTTCCCTTCCCTTCCCTTCCCTTCCCTTCCCTTCCCGCACCTTCCCTTCCCTTCCCTTCCCTTCCCTTCCCTTCCCTTCCCTTCCCTTCCCTTCCCTTCCCTTCCCTTCCCTTCCCTTCCCTTCCCTTCCCTTCCCTTCCCTTCCCTTCCCTTCCCTTCCCTTCCCTTCCCTTCCCTTCCCTTCCCTTCCCTTCCCTTCCCTTCCCTTCCCTTCCCTTCCCTTCCCTTCCCTTCCCTTCCCTTCCCTTCCCTTCCCTTCCCTTCCCTTCCCTTCCCTTCCCTTCCCTTCCCTTCCCTTCCCTTCCCTTCCCTTCCCTTCCCTTCCCTTCCCTTCCCTTCCCTTCCCTTCCCTTCCCTTCCCTTCCCTTCCCTTCCCTTCCCTTCCCTTCCCTTCCCTTCCCGCACCTTCCCGCACCTTCCCTTCCCTTCCCTTCCCTTCCCTTCCCTTCCCTTCCCTTCCCTTCCCTTCCCTTCCCTTCCCTTCCCTTCCCTTCCCTTCCCTTCCCTTCCCTAGCATGAGACAAATGCAAATCTTCTTGGTCAGGCACAGTAAAATTAGGGATGAATCAAGGCAATATTCTTGAAAACTGAATTTCTCCAAATGCTGCAAACTGCAAAGGTCCTTTGCAACTGGGTGGATGACAGATGCTATGTTTCCATTTTTTTCCTCAGCATGCTTTTTACCAACACGTAATCCAAATAGGATTCTCTTCAGTACCTTGCTGCCACTTTTAATGACAAGGCTACTTTTTAACATCTTTGCCATCTTCACTTCTGGCTGCACTCTCAGTTTGAAGACTATTTCCCTCCTCCTTGAACTGCCTCACCCTGGACTGACAGTTTAATAGACATATTGTGCCGTGTAGACCATGATAAAGAATTATAGCAGTAGAAATTGTTGGTGAATAAAGTAGTGCTAAAAGATATGGAAGGTTCAGCTGGGATTTTGTGTAGAAATATAATCACACTAACTTGGCTGAGGATGTGTTTGAAATGTAATGGGGCTTCCTAAAAGGTGGACCAAAAATCCCCATGAAGGGAAATAGAGAGGTGGATGTCCTGAGAGGGATAGGCATGGCTCTGCTTGTTTGTGTGGGGAATTGTACTGGTTCTGACTGGGACAGAATTCTTTGTAGAAACTTGTGTGGTGATATCTTTTGGGGTTTTGACCAAAATGGTGGTGGATAAGAACCCCTCAGTGTAGCTCCTGCAGAGCAGGGCTTACACAGCTTCAAGGTTTTCTCATGCTGCTCTCTCAGTGAGTGGACTGGGGTGCACGAGAGGCTGGGAGAGGACCCAGCCAGGACCACTGACCCCTGGTCAGATATCCCATACCCTGTGACATCATGCTCAGCAATAAAAACTGAGGAAAGAAGGGGGAAATGGAGAATGTTCAGAGTTAAGGCATTTGTCCCCCCAAGTAACTGTTCCATGGGATGGAGTCCTGCTTTCCTGGGGATGACTGAACACTTACCTGCCCTTGGAAAGTGGTAAATTAATTCCTTGTTTTGCCTGCTTGTAGGCAGAGCTTTTACTTTACCTTTTAAAGATGAGTCTACCTCAACCCATTTTTTCACTTTTAGCTTTCCAATTCTGTTGCCCATTTCACTGAGGGGAGTAAGCAAGCAGCAGTGTGGGCCTGAGCTGCTCATTGGAGTAAACCACAGGAGAAATGAACAGAAACAAGAGCTTCCCAGACCTGCATAGTTTGGTGGGTTGTGTTGTAGTTGTTTTCTTTTTTGTGGTTTGTTGTTGTTTTTGTTTTGTTTTTAAATATACTGCCAAAGCACCAAACAGAGCTGGGTGGTCTTTTCTGAAGAGAGATTCCATCAGTGGCACTCTGTATCTCCATATTTTAGACTATTTTTCAGGAAAGGAGATCAAGACTAAAGTTCATGTGAACTTGCATCTCTAAATTCATCAACTTTGAGGGTCCAGAGAAAAAAAGTTGACTGGATGGATGAAGAACCTCTCCTTTGGGGAAAGGCTAAGAGAATTGTGACTGTTCACCCTGGAAAAGAGAAGGCTTTGGGGTGACCTCGTTGCAAGCTTCTGGTATCTTCCTGAGGGAAGCCTAAAGGAAAGACAGACTATGTATTTACGAGAACATGTAGGGACAGGGAGGATAGGTTACACTGAAAGAAGGCAGGTCTAGATTAGATATTAGAAAGAAACTTTTTACTCTGAGAGTGGTGAGGCACTGGAATAGGTTGCCCAGGGAGGCGGTGGATGTCCCATCCCTGGAGGTGTTCAAGGCCAGACTGGACAGGGCTCTGAGCAATCTGATCTAGTGGAAGGTGTCCCTGCCCATGACAGAGGGGTTGGAACTAGATGATCTTTAATGTCCTTTCCAATCCAAACTATTCTATGATTTTACCATAAATACCTCAGCATTTTAGCCAAGCTGCAGGTGACTGGTCTCCACTTTAACAAATTCAAATATCAGTGCTTCACACTGCACTAGTGCAGCCCCAATTTTAATACCGTGTGTAGTTTAGGCTGCCTCAACACAGGAAGGACTGTCAGAGTGTGTACAGAGGAGAGCAACCAAGACAGTAAAAGCCCTCAGAGTGTCTGAGCTCACTTGGTTTGTTCATCTTGAGAGACAAGGCTGAGGGGTAGCCTCCTCACAGTTTACATCTTCCAAAATGTTGGCAGCAGAGATGGGGGTGCTGATCTCCTCTCTGGTGAGCAGTAGGACATGAGACTGAAGTTATGTCAAGGGAAGTTCCGATTGGACATTAGAAAAATTCTTCACAAAGAGGGTGATTGGTGAGTGGAACCAACTCCCCAGAGAAGTGGCCACAGCATGAAGCCTGACAAGAGCTTAGTGAGCATCTGGATTATGTTCTTAGTCATATAGTTTAGTTTTAGTGAGTCCTGAAAGAAGCAGAGAGTTGGACTTGATGGGTCCCTTCCAACTCAGATATTCTGTGATACTGCTGGAAAGCTGTATCAGCCTGACAAAAGGGAGTCCCATCCTCTCCAGGGTGAGGGTAGATCTACTGCTCCAGCACCGGATCTTGTGAATTCAGCAGGGTGAATTGTTTCCTCAGCCCTTTACCCATCCTGTCCAACCACTTCCTTTCTAGTTAGATGCTTGCAGAACTTTTGTCCTTTCCTGAGGGACCTGAGCATAATGGGTGACATTCTTTGCTTGAGCCTAAACCTCAATAACCACCGTAGAATTTCTGAGCACAGCTAGGTATGTAATTTTAGATGTCAGTGACATTGTGTAGATATGCCTGGAAGCTGCCAATGGGCTGTGCTTTATCATGCCTAAAAGGTACTGTGGGAAAGTAGATTGACTCATTTCTGGCCAGCATGTAACTGCAGATAATGGGGGAGGAGGTTGTTCTGAATTATTTATAATTTTTAAAATAACTTTCCTAATAATCCTAATAATACTTTTGGTTTATCTGAAAGCCAAATGGAAAACAATATTAACCATTTACTTCCAAACTATTGCTCAATAAATAGAGAAATGAAATAAAAATCAAATTGTTTCAAGTCCTTAGGAATGAACTCAAACTCAAGACATCAAAATAGTTTATGAAAATAAGTTTCATTTTTAAACCAACTGTAGTCCTAAGCAATTAAAATCTTTAATAGGAATTTATTTAAATAGAAAGTAGTTAATTTTAATAATTCTTTTTTCTGGGGTGTTGACCATGGCTGGATGCCAAGTTCTCACCAAAGCTTTTCTGCCATTTCTCTTCTCATCTGGAAAGGGTAGAGAAAATATAATTCAAGCTTTGTGGGCCAATACAAGGACAGGGAGAGATCACTCACCAGTTACTGTCACTGGCAAAGCAGACTCAATGTTTGAAAAGTAGTTTAATTTTTTGTCAGCCAATCAGACTGGAGTAACAAAAAATCAAATCATAAAAACACCTTCCCTCCAACCCTCCTTTCTTCCAGGGCTTAACTTCCCATTTTGTCTCTCTGCTTTCCCCACAGCAACACAGTGGGATGGGGAATGGGAGCTGCCGTCAGTTCACCACGTGATATCTGTGCCATTGCTTCCTCCTTGAGCAGAGGGCTCACACTGTTCCATGCTCCCATGTGGGCCCTCTCCCACGGGAGATAGTGCCCCATGATCTTCTCCGACAGGAGTCCTTCCCATGACCTGCAGTTCTTCATGAGCTGCTCCAGTGAAGACCCCTTCCACGTATCCCTCAGGAGCAGACTGCTCCAGTGCTGGTCCCCAGAGGGGTCACAAGCCCTGACAGCAAAGATGCTCCAGAGTGAGCTTCCCACAGGGTCACAGACTTCTCTGCCATCCCCCTGCTCTGGCAAGCGGCCTTTCAGGGGCTGCAGGGGCACAGCTGCCGCCCCATGGGCTGCACCAGGGGCTGCAGGGGAATCTGAGCTCAGGCACCTGGGGCACCTCCTGCCCCTCCTTCCTCACTGGCCTTGGTGTCTGCAGGGCTGTGGCTCTCACATGTGCTCACTTCTCTCTCTGGCTGCAATCACCCCTATGCAGCAACTTCTTAAATTTGTTATCCCAGAATTGTTATTGTCTTTATTGATGGATTTGGCCTTGGACAGTTGTGTGTCTGTCTTGGAGCCTGTTGGTATTGACTCCGGCAGATAATAGGGGAAACTTCTGTTCGATTCTCACAGAAGCCACCCCTGTAGCCCCCACACCTGCCACAACCTTGCCACACAAACCCAATACACTTTTGTTGATTAGAAAACCATTTATGGTCTTATTTTCAGAACTACTAGCAGTTGTAGGTATTCAGGTATTTTGAATGCTTGGGTCATGATTTTTGTATCCAATATTTATACCCAGGAGGAAAAATGATAATCTTCATGATTGTATTTCTTTTTTTGCTTTCTCCCCTGAAAAGCTGAATAATAGCCATTTAAAAATATTTTGAGTTTCTTTGATAACAGGCACTATATGAATGCAAATTATAACACTTTTAACATGTTGACTTCCAGTTTGTTCTCATCTGTGTGGGAGTTATCAAATCTGATTTTACTTTTGAAAGTCATAATTTTATTAATACAATAAAAATGAACTAAGTGAAAGGAATGTTCAAGATCCAGTGCAGTTCTATCACAGCAAGGACTTTTTCACAACGAGGAAATCCATAAGAAATTATCACCTCAAATAATTTTGCTCTTTTTTTTTTCTTTTATACTCATGATCTCTAAACTTCACAAAGTTCACAAAGCATGAATCTTGTTGTCAGTAATTGTACGCTTACTGTATATTTATCGTGGGTAACAGGTGATACTTAGTGACTGTCCCTGTGCTCAGTGATTACTGACTTTAAATATAAAACCAGATCAATATTTGGGGATTTTGTTATCCCCTTTTCATCCCCTTACAGAATTGTCAAGTCGACAGGGTGGGGGGAAGCTCAGATACTCAGATGCTGAGTGAATGGACTATTAAAGATGAGTTTATGGAATGGTCAGTTGCTGACTGACCTCCAAAACAGGTATCAGCCCTGTTAGCAATTCTGTTATCTCTCTCAGTTCAAAAAATAGAAGGCAAAAATCATCTAGGTTTCAACTTGTTTCTCTTCAGGTGAAAATACAAAGAATCTTCATATTTACAGTTCTCATGATAGCTAGCCAGGGAAACATCTCATGACTTAATTTGGATAAAATTCTGGGTTCAGGATATGTCTGAGTCAAAGCCCAGGCTGCGGCATGGGATTATAGCTGCAGAATAAGCAGACGTATGTACCTGATGGTTTTTAGACATCTTCATTCAAACAGATTAATTTTTAACAGGTATCCACAACAAAGAATGCTGTAAGCATTGTTATTCTTTAACATTTCCTCTCCGCTACTTGATTTTGTATTTTTCCTTCCTGATCCATTTTATTTCTTCATCTTCAGTTCTACTGAAAGATCTTAGGTGGATTTCTGTATCTTCAAAATCTATTTATTTATTTACCTATTTTTCGGTTCTCCTCACTCTTTCCCCCCCTTTTTGTCTTCTTCTGCCATTCCCACAACTAGCAGATAGGGAGAGGGAACAGCAAATCTCACTTAAGCAAATAATTTTGCACCTTGCTCTCCTCGTAGCAGCAGTCAGAGAGAGGATATTGGATTAAACATAACCACACAGCATGACCATGGTGCTCTGCACTGCCACGACAGATCTGGCCCCTAGTGACTTGAACCAAGTTAGCAGTGGGTTTGTGGCAGGATGTAGGATTTGCCTAAGATGAGTGCTAGCACTTGAGAAAGATAAGCAGCTCAAGAGACTCAGAGGGGGACATAAACATGGGTATGCTGCCAATCTTTTCACAACGGGCACCAACAAAAATTTTTCCCACTGGCTTGTGGCAGAATTCATATCAGACGCCTACACTTGCAGACGGGTGTCAAGGGACTGGCAAATGTATTCCTTTGCTTTGCAAGCAAACAAAAATGCTCTTTAATAACCAAATAAAGAGGCAACACCTCTTGAAAAACTTCTAGGAAGTCTGCTTGTATTTTGCATTGTATTGTATTTGTATTGCTTGATTGAGAAAGAGGTTGAAGATATTTTAGGAAATAAATAATGATAAAATCTGCTGCTTTACAGAGCCAAGAAGATTGTTTAGATGAGCTCCATGAATGAAAATCAGCCTGACAATTCTGATTTTACAATAACTAGAAAGGCAGTGAAATACAAAATAGTGGAAACGGTAACCCCTGCTGTCCTTTTAATTTTGACATTGACGTCCAAAGGGCATTTCTGAGTTCACAGAGGCCTTCACATCTATATAATGACTCTAAATTTTGGGAGAAGTGACAGGTTACTCATGGGGATCAGCTGGATCACTGACTCTAGTTTTCTTTCTGCAGCAATACAAGGAAATATAATGAATGTTTTAGAGGGACCCACTGGAAATTTTATGCTTTTCTACCTGTGTGCCACCTCCTCAAACTTTTGTCTCCAAATAACCTACCCTTTAGGTAACATTTTGCAAACACAAAAAGAGCAATATTTAGGGAAAGAACAGAACTGTTACTCTCTTATCACATTGTGGAGCATTTTATGTGAACAGTGCAATGGACTTGGTGCTTTGTTAGTTTGTAATAAAATGATGATATTCATGTGCTCCCATTCATTTCTTTCTGCACACTGATACCCCACTCTTTTGCCATGCAAGAAGAGAACAAAAACACCCTACTATATTTAAATTCAAAGTGTAAGATGAGATATAAAACTAGAATCTCCACAATGAGGGCTGAAATGTTAGTGATCAGTATAATAAGCTCTGCACACAATATGCCAGCTGCTTAGTTAACCAAGTTCTTTGCAGGAATCTGGAGACACATTTAAAGGAAAAGTTTGAGAAGAGAACAGTCCTTTTAACATTTCTTTTCAGAAGGGTGTAGTTGCTGCCAAGCATCTTGTCCTTTTAAAGGGGAGTAAGTAGGCCTGTGACAGAACCCATCCTATCTTGACAGTCGCAGCTGGTGTTTAAAGGCCAGGACTGATAGACAATAGCATATTGGGGGCATTTTGCTGTTGCTTGTCCAGATGGTATTTGTCTTAATCATCCGTCAAAATCTCCAGTGATGCCAATCTAAGGCCTTTCAACAACAACTTTCTGTTTCAGAGATATAGCCCTATTCTTAGACTTGGTTATTTAGTTTTTGGGGCTTTTTTTTTTCCCATTCTCCTAAGGTTAACAGCTCCTGAATGGTGCTGACAAGGAAATTCTTCTTGTGAAGCTCCAGAGATATTTTGACTGTTTTTCTGAATCTTTGGTAAAGCTGATTGCTCCTTGCAACTTCCCACTACATTAAAAAAAATATGCTGCTCAACAAGTATTCAGTAAAGAATGTAAACTAGACAAGAATGTAGTTGGCCCGACTTTTGCATTACATTATACCTCATAGTTCAGGAATTTTGTTTGCCTTACAAGGTATTACAGACAGCACTGTAAATGCAGATCAGAGTTGCAGTAGCGGAACACAAGAGAGCTAAACAGCTGATTTAATGAGGTAGGAATTTAATACAATGCTTTATTCATAGAATTTGAATGTTGAAGGCCAGATGGTGTCAGCAGTATTTCCCTCTGACTCAAGATCCAAAATTAAAACAGATTTCTGTTTTATCCTATAGTTTTCAGCTCAAATCTCGCTACTGTTTCCAGGTAATACTTTCCTGGAATAATTTCTCTCTTTGCATTTCTACAGTACATGCCAAGTAATTAGTTCATGAGCCCCAAAAATGTGTGGTACATGGTACATCAAAGATCAACACAGTCAGTGGACTGTCATGTTAGGGGCTTGGGTAACACAGCATGCTAAATGAGATCGATGTTCACTCCTGCCCAGTGAACCATTCAGAGTTCAGACCCTTCTTTCCATGAAGGGATCCTTACATTAGGTGCTACTAAAGCCAGAAAATAATATTCCAAGAAATGCCTTTTGCTATAGAGAGATGCAGACCAAACCCAGTGACTCCAAAGAACTAGATCTTAACTATTTTGACTTTGAAATTGAAAGCAGTCACTTCAAGCAAGTCAAAGTTTCTCACAGTCTCCCAGAGACAAGACTTGCATTTACTAGAGCTGATTTCAACCAGAAGCTGAATGACTCACTGCAAATTTAAGAGTCTTATTGCCATGATGCAAGAAGTCAGAGTGTGTTTCTTCTTATCCTGTATTGACTACCTCTGACAAGTCATTGCTGTGGTCAATTCTTTAGTAGGCAGGTGTTTTGGAAACAGCATTTCAATCTGAGAGAATGTGTGAGGTTATCAGACTATCAGGAAAAAATGCACGATTGGTTCTCCTGACATACTTTTCTCCTAGTTTGTATCAGTTTGTGTCACTATGTTTTCCCTCTCAACAGTGCTAATTCATTTGTCTTTGTTATGGGAGATGGATGTAAAAGTCTAGTTCGGTTCACCTTTCCAGGTTGAAGAAAGTTTCAGCAAAAAGTTCCCAGTGTCTGAGATCTATTCTGGTAACTGAGACATTTTCTGTCCCAAAAGCAAAACCAAGTATCTGGAAATTCCCTCAAGACATGGTTTATCTTTGCAAAAATCTTCCACATCCCCTTGGAGCCTCAGAGGAGAAGCTGCAATTATCTTTTCACATGTGCCCTTACTCTAGCCCTTCTTTTCTTCTTTTCTCTCACACACAATCTTTTTAAACTTCAAAGCATTTGCCTACTTTGTTGCTTCAGCATTTGGGTATTCACCACATGCTGACACAAACTATCCAATTCAGTCAGTCCTCAAAAGTCCAAGAACTGGAAATCACTTCTTACATAATGGACTTGGATATAGATAAACCAGGTTGGATTCTTTCTGCATCAAATCTCTCTTTATCTCTCTTTCTTTTCTTTCTTTCTTTTTTTTTTTTTTTTTCTTTACAGTTGTTTTCTTTTTTCCCTGTTCCAGAAGGGATGAGCAGAAAATGTAATTGTGCCCTGCAGAGAAGTGAGTGGGTTGCAAGTGGCTGGAATGAAATTGCTTCCCATTGCCAAGAAGACAACAAAACATGAGAGTTTGGGTATATGATCACGTCCTGAAAGCCCAGAAGAGCAACATTTTGCCAGCGCACCTCCTAAAAGCATTACAAATGGGTGAGTAAGTGTGAAGAGGCTGGGGAGATGATAAGCAACACTCTCAAGTTATCTTGGTGCAAATCAGAAAAACTGGAACATACCAAAGAAGTTATTTTTAGGTTTATAATCTTTAAATATTGAATTATATTCAGATATATAAATATTAGACTCCTTGAAAATTATCTCAAGTTCTACCAGTTCCTGATAACTGTGATTTACTAACTTATCCTACAATCACAGAATAGTCCAGAAGGGACCCTAAAAGATTATCTGGTCTTAGTTTTCATGAGAAAGGCAACGTAAATGAGATTATTTAGCACCCTGTCCAATCACATATCTTGAAAATCTTCAGCAATGAGGACTCGCCTACATCCCTGGGGAGGATATTTCTTAATGTGAAATTACTCCCAGTGTGTGCTTTGTCTTCTCTGTGTTACTCCTTGTGAGGAGAGAGCCTCTGACTTCTCTGAAGCTGCGCTTTAAGTACTGGAATATTGTGATGAGGTCCCTCCCACCCGAGCCTCCTCCAGGGCTAAGAGACCAAACCCCTTCTGTCTTTCCTTGCAGGGCAGGCTCTCCAGCCCTTTGAACATCACTGCCACTCTCCTTTGGACCCTGTCCAATATGCCCCTGTCTTTCTTGCCTTGTGAGGAGCAGAAAGGGGCATGCTACTCCAGGTACAGCCTGACAGGCGCTGAGTAGAGTGGAATGATCACATCTCTACATCTGCTTGTAATGTCCCTTGAAATCCCCAGGATTCAATTTACCTTTGCTCCTCAAGCAGCACAGTGGTCTCTTGTGTCAGCTCATTGTCCTTCAAATAATTTTCAGTGAGGCTGCTCACCAACCACACAGATCCTGTTCTGTACTGGGCTCTTAGTTTATTCCAGACAAGGTACAGGATTTTGCATTTAGTTAAATTTCATACTGCTCTTGGTAGGCAGTCTTCCAGTCTGTCCCATTATATCTGTAAGATGGTTCTCCCATCTAACATGTTTGTTCACCTCATCACCCAGTTTGGTGTCATCATAAGGATCCTGCTGAGATTCTTGAACTCAGGAGAGATGAATTACAATGGAATAAAAGAAATAAATTGTTTAAACTCTGAGAATTACTTGTTTTGGTGTTCTTTCTGTACTCAGAGGTATTATTTGAAAACAGTAATATTTCAACAAGCAAATACTTGAGTGAAAATATGACTATAGACAGACAGGTTAAATGACTATGATTGATGAGGATTTTGAAGACTGAATGCAGCTCTTGCATTGGTTACTTGCATCTTACATGATGCAATCTTGTCAGATTTTTGTGTCTTAGCTCTCCATATGTAAAGAGGAGTGACAATGTAGAACTTTCACCGTTTTATTTCTAACTAGCTTAATTACAAATCTTATGGGCTGAGACTTTCCTTACAGGCCTCACCAGAATTTAAGATCCTAAGCAATGCTGGGATTTCTAAAATCTATCACAGTAGGACCATTAGTTTGGAGACTGTTTGACAAAAGGATGTATCTGAACAGCATTGTTCATATCGGAATAATTTTCTTGCTTTCTGCCTTTTCTTGCTAAGGTTGCCTCCTACCATTCCCCTCTTCACAAAGTAAGTAATAATACATAAGTTAGGATGAAATAAAAAAATCCTGAAGTGTCTGGAAACAACACTTCAAATACAGTCAATACCCTCCTTGGAAATTGGCTGCTGTAAAAAAAAATGAACAAAATAGTACTTGGCCTGAATAGTTTGAATTCTGGCCATGCTGAAGTCAACAATTACCATTGATTTCAATGTAGTGAGGACTTTAAACTTTGTGAGTGACTTTGTGAGGCAAAAAAAGGACCTAAGACAGGGATTCCAAAGGTATCTGAGGAGACAAGATGCCTCTGGGATGCCTTGAAAATCCCAGCCTGAATCAGTTGCATTTTTTCAGCAAATGACTCAACCACCCATATTTGAATCTATCTTTCTGTCTCTAGTAAACCAGATGGACTTGAATTGGTACCCTAAAGTGGAAAGACACAGCCTCTATTTAGCTATCATCTGAGTCATCTAGACTTACTATATAGAGCATAATTGTTTCTGTAATCCTTTTGTAATATCTGGAAATTAGTTATCCTGAAATGATGTATTTTAATTTATTTTCAAAACATTAAATATTAAAAGTGCTAGCGCATGACCTCTGGATGTAATTAATATAAAAAATGATAAACCAGGCATATAATTAAATGTCCTTTCCAAAAATAGTGTACTGAGGGAAGCAGTCATTAACTGAGATTATAAGGGAAAACATTACTACAGTCAGTCATCATTGTGAACAACAGCACAACAAGGTTCATTCCTATGCCTGTGGATATCTATTTATAGTATAATGACATGAGCTGTAATAACCACATGACATCTCTTCCAGGATCTGGACTTGTGGATATCTACACTGGAGAAAGAACACACCAGGCAATGTTTATGTTCCCTGCTCTTATTCAACCAAAACCATGAAAAAATGAAAACCTCAGGAAACAAGAGTGCAGTTTTTATTTACTCCTTTGTTTAAAGGAGTGGTTTTTTTTAACTGATTCACCTGTTATCACACTGCTTTTTCTTCCACAAGAGAAATAGCTACTGTTCATTTCAAGACTTGGAGAAAACACAGAGTATGCCAGCATGATAACACAATCAACTTTGCCAGGAATTTGAACTTAATGTTGTCTAGTTTAAATTCCTAACTTTCAAAGAGGGTAGGTATTGTTTAAATTTGTTTTAATAAGAAACATTTCATTAAATTCCATATTTAATCTAACAAACTAGTAAAATAACTAATTGTGGTGGGGAAGAGGGACAGATTTTAGATCCTACTTCGTAAATTCCACCTCTCCTCAACAATTCCATGCCATATAGAGGTGGTGCTGGGGAGGAAAAAAATAGATACAGTAATTATCTGAACTTGGGTAAAATGAAGAAGACTGAACAAGCATGAAAGGAAAAAGCATGAAAGCTGTCTTGATTTCAACTTGACTGGATCTGTGAAGTGGAAGGATAAGAAGGTAGACAAATACAGTGAGGCAAAAGAAATGACAGAAACTGTCAGATGTGACTAGTGAGCAAGAAGATATCCTATCTTACATTGTTTAGGGAAAAATATACACTTATGCTTCAAATAAACAAACAAAAAAAATCCCCACTTAAGACTGTGTGCCATGAAAGATCTGAGGGGCAAGCTGTGTATTTCATTTTTGTCCTGAGTTACTCTGGATTCCTTGAGATCAGACTGCTCTGCATGTTAGTGAAAGTGGGCTCTGGGAGAGCCATTTCTGAACAGAGATGCTGTTTACTGTGTCCCTCTTGGTGACGGGATGCATTATGTAAGACATGCTTGCATGGTGTCTATCTTTTCTTGAATTTGCTGTCTGTTTAGTCTTTTGATGGGCTGAGTTGTCTTCTGGGGATTCCTTCTTTCTAGAAAACGAGCTAACAAAATTCACAAGTACATTTCTTCCTGTTAGTTGTTCCTTAGCATAGTCCTCAGCATTTTAATTCTAGCCAGCTGAAAATAAGCTGTTGCTTTGTTAACATTATTGACCTTTCAAATTAGCATGTGAGTAAGCTATGGCATAGAACAAGTGTGTTTCACCTGGTGTAGAAACAACACAATTATATATGCTTTACCTTGCAATATAGCAAATGATTCTTCAGCAGGATGCATGGGCCAAAACGTGAGAATCCACTCCATAAAGGTCAGCAGGAATCATCAGTAGTCTCATTGTTCCTTTCATGGCATGTTCATGTAGGCTCATTATAGCACTCTTACATCTTCCCCCACCTTCTTTCCAAGATTCTGTGTTTGTCTTTATAGACTTTACACTTCTGCTTTAGCTGTTTTCTTATTTCTGTACTTTTGTAGATGTGTGTTTTCTTCACATTATGACAGCCCACCACCAATGGCTTCACTGTTCCTTAAAGGCTGCAAATGCAGCTCTAGCCACATGTGTCTTGCAACGTACATATCCTGATCTATCAATTTTCCACCCTTCCAAACTAGCAGAATGAGCACAGCTATCTTCTGTTTACTGGAGAGATGTACTATTCCTCATAACTGTCTTGGAACATCATTACTAACATATGACTATTTATCTTTTGCTTTAAACTCATCTTCTGTTACCCAATATTTGTCTCTATTTGGATAAAAGAAGGAATGAGAATTCTGTAAGCTCTGTGTAAGCTGAAACATAAGTGCAAGTTGTTCTTTGACTTGGACTAGTGATGTGTCTTCCTTCTGTGTTGGCAGCTAGGCAATATGTTTCAGATGTTTCTTCCTGAGCTAGAAAAGCTCAAAATCACACAGATATCACAGGTCTGATTCTGCTGGTGACTTACTTGAAATCACGGCATTTGAATCTTCCAGCCCTTGTAGAGCTGGAAAAGTAGATCCACTCTTGCCCTGGAGGGACAAACCTCATTGATTTTTAAAAATCTGTGACTGTTAAATATTGATTGACGTTTCCTTAAGCCCAGAAAATAACAGATTATTTTGCAGAGCAATAATACATTGTTTTGCTACTAACATTGGTGATATACAGCAATGTCAAGGTTAAAAATTTACTTTATGCAGTTTAAAAACCATCAGCCTCCATATTGACTTTGATTTTATTTTTCTAAATTAAAGTTCTTTTTGTCATTCGGTTCTAGGAAATTATAGATCTCTTTGAGATTATATTAGCTTCCTTACATAAGATAATGAATTAAACCTTGAAAATTAGAGAAAGCCTAATATTAAAAGTTTACTATTTAGAATGATAGACTGGAACATATCTAGGAAGAACTCTAGTCCTGATCCAAACTTCTGTGGTTCTCATGTTCGGACGTGTTCTCATAGAAATAAATCTGAACCAAAGAAATGGAATTTAATTTTTTGCTTTGACAGCATATCAAGCATAGAAGTTGTGTAGGACTTCCTAAGAGAATTTATGATATTGGTTTTGTTTCCTTTTAATTTAATGTGCCTTTTGTTTTGTTTTGTTTCAAATAAAGTTTAGTCTCCTTTCTATGTCAACATTTCAGTGAGGTTTCTGTAGTTAAGTGAGATTTGGAATTATAGAATACATCTATTTTCTTTCAAATTATATAAAAAATATTTTTGAAACTCTTAATTAGAGAATCATGACTTGAATCTTGAATGAATGCCAGTTTTAATAAAATGAGATAATTGGGTCAGGGGAACTGTCTTAATTCCTTATGGTATGCGAGCCCCAAATATCACTGGCCATGAAAAGAATAATTACTTGAAAATTTATATTGCTCAACAGGAAAAAAAAAGAAGCCTTATCTTTTGAAAGCATTTCTTAAAAGAGTAAGTTACAGCAGATTGTCTTTGGAATATATTAATGTGTTGTATATGTGTGGCAATATTTTGATAAGGAGAGGGGCTACTCTGGTGGCTTCTGTTAAAGATGCCAGAAATTTCCCTGTGTTAAGTGAAGCCAATGTCAGCTGGCTCCAAGATGGACCAGCCTCTGGCCAAGGCTGAGCCCATCAGCAACAGCGGTGGCACTTCTGGGATAACAGATTTAGGATGGCAGAAAAGTTGCTGTGCAGCAGCAGCTGCATCCAGAGAAGAGCAGAGTGAGAACATGTGAGAGCCACAGCCCTGCAGACACCAAGGTCGGTGCAAAAGGAGGGGCAGGAGGTGCTCCAGGTGCCTGAGCTCACATTCCCCTGCAGCCTGGGGTGCAGACCATGGTGAGACAGAAGCTCTATGTTGCAGCAGACATGCACCTGCAGCCCATGTAGGACTACTCCATGGAGCAGGTGGATGCCCAAAGGGATCTGTGACCTCATGGAGAGCCCATGCTGGAGCAGGCTCCTGGCAGGACCTGCAGCTTCATGGAGAGAGGACACCATGCTGGAGCAGGTTTTCAGTCAGACGTGCGACCCCAGAGGGGACTCAGGCTGGAGCAGTTCCTGAAGGACTGCAGCCTGTGGAACTAACCCACTCTGGGGTGTTTGTGAAGAACTGCAGCCCACAGGAAAGATTCACTTTGGACAAGTCTGTGGAGGACTCTTTCCCTTGGGAAGGATCCTGTGCTGGAGTAGGGACAGGGTGTGAGGAATTCTCCCCCTGAGATGGAAAATGTGATGAACTGATCACAGCACCCATTTCCTGTTCCCCTGTGCTGCTGTGGGGGAGCAGAGAGAGAAAATGGGGAGTAAAGTTAAGCTTGGGAAGAAGGGAAGAGTGGGGGGAAGGTGTTTTAAGATTTAGTTTTATTTTCATTATCCTACTCTGATTTAGTTGTCAGTAAATTAAACTGAGCTTTTCATTGGATTTCTCTCCCCTGCCCGGCTGAGAATGGGAGTGACAGAGTGGCTTTTGTGGGCACCTGATATTCAGCGAGGGTTAACCTGGCACAGTTAAACAAGGCATTTTCATCTTCAAAATTTCTGCTTGTTCCAGGAAATCTGTTAGTGGGAGATGAAAAAAAGACTTTGTTTAATGTTGTAGTTATATATTACAAAAATAAATCAATCACACAGGAAATATATTATTCATCTTGTTTAGCAACTGCTGAATTGATTTTAAGAAGCTGTAGTCAAAATTACATTTTCCTTAGACAAAATAATAAAAACGTACAGATCTTTTTGTGGTTGTTCACAAGCACATTCCCTCTGCAAACTTACCCTTGTCTGCTGGGACATATGCTTGAATCCTGGAAAACATCCCCACACTAACAGCCAACTCTAAGTTACCAGTGATGTGAAGGCAGCACACCAGCCCAGTATGGAATCCTCACCTTCATACCCGAAATTACCTAATGCAGAATATGTTCTTATGCTCAGAGTACCCTTACACAAGTTTTAAACCATTTCAGGCACTAAATCTCTGAAATTTTTATATAGAGGTGTTAATTATTAAGTCTGCTCTGTGTCGTATTTCCCAAGATATAATGTAGGTAAAAGTAAGAGCTATTTTTGTGTTTCTGGAAAAAAAAGTTTGCAGTAAGTGACTTCAAATATTTTTATGATCTTGTTTGAGAATATTCTGCTTGAATTCATTATTAGTCTGGTAGTCTGGACTGTCTGAGGATCTGGATGACACACATATGAGGCTGCAAAACCTGTATTTCCTTCTCTGTAGCTGAGAAAAATAGGGCAGGTTACTCATCTTTTCTGCCTGCAGCTAAACCTGAATTTGAGGGATTTTGCTGCTTGAATATGCTTTAGGCTTTGTGGGTTTGTCTCCTTAGTCATATGGTCTCTGCCACCTGTGTACTTTTACTACTGTTGTGTAATGAATATAAATTCAAATTCTGCAGATTTCACTAGTACTCTGTTCAGCTTCAGCAAGGCTGAATGAAATATAACAGCTAAGTTCTTCCTTTCCCAAATTATCAAGATCTTGTGTTTCTTGTTGTTCCTATGTTAAACAAATTTAAGATTTATTAAATTTCACCACTCTCTCCCCCCCCAGTATATTTAATCCCATATGCAGGACTCATCACAGACTTTAAATCAGATGACCTGTTTAAGTTTACCTGGTTCTTGGTTCTAACAAACACTGTAAAAGCTAAAGAGTAGAAAGATGCCATCTGCATTTGCTTTTCTGTAGCACATACTCTATTTGAACTAGTGACCAAAGGCTTTCTTTACTGTCAACTGAAGAAGGTAAGAATCTGTATTCTTCCCAATGTCAGGTTTAAAGTAAGATGAATTGTGCTACTGTTTTCATATTTGAATGCTGCCTATCAATCCCTCTTTTCCTGAAGACATTATTTAGTGGTTCTGTCTTCACACAGGTGATCTCAAGTGATTATATAGTTAGTAAAA
Source organism: Prinia subflava (assembly GCF_021018805.1). Lineage (NCBI taxonomy): Eukaryota > Metazoa > Chordata > Aves > Passeriformes > Cisticolidae > Prinia > Prinia subflava. Next base: position 63,088,318 of record NC_086248.1, on the reverse strand, counting down.
AAAAAAGTCTGGACACTATAAAAAGAGGTGCATACTTGTATACTGGACAAAAGTATAAAGATGTGATGCACTGATTAAAAAAATCAGGGCAAACATGTGACCAGGTATTTCCACTTGATGGGGAAAAATGTCAGTATTTTCTCTTTGTGAATAAATGTAAAGTGGACAACTAAGCCTTCTGCAAAACTTTCCTGATTTCTGTCATGTGTGGTCCTGAGACAGAATCACAAAATATTTAAGGTTGGTAGAGACCTTGCAGGTCATCTAGCCCAACACCCTGCTAAGGCAGGGTCACCTACAGAAGGTGACACAGGAACATGTCCAGCTGAGATTTTGGGTGTCTCTGGAGAGGGAGACTCCTTTCTGGGCGGCCTCTTCCAATGCTCTGCCATCCTAAAATGTAGAGAAGTTCTTCCTCATGTTGAGGTGTAACTTCTTGGGATTTAGTTTATGGCCATTGCTCCTCATCCTGTCACTGGGCACCACTGAAAAGAGTCTGGCACCTGTTCCTCAACACCAGGCTTTGAGATATTTATAAGTATTGATGAGATCCCTGTCAGCTTTCTGTTCTTCAGATTAACAGGTCCAGCTCCCACAGTCTCTCCTCAGAAGAGAAAAGTGCAAACACCTAATCATCTTTTTGATCCTAAGCTTGATCCTCTCCAGTAGCTCCTGGAATATATATTTAAGTGCAGGAATTAATACAAAGCTGAAGTGAGAAAATTTATTATTTTTGGAGAAGAAAAGGCAGAACAGCAAACAGTTTCTTCTATGTAACCTACTTTTCAATTTTCTCTGGAGGACAGTGGGTACCAGAATAAAGATAGGATTTAGGCTATGGAAATTATGCTTAACTCTTTTTTGAATGGAACTAATGAAAGATCTGCTGACCATTTTTTCTTTCTAAAATCACTGTACCATAGAACCCTAGAGCCATTATGTTCCAGAAAGAAAAAAGGGATGACATCAGGAATGCTGCTGTACCACCACCACCTTGCTTTGTGTGTGGTGAGAGACCAACTTCTTGTAGCCATACCTAGTGCATCCCAAAGTACTAAAAGATTTGGGTATGTGTAAAATCCCTACAGTATTCAACACTGTTCCTGAGAGCTGGTGAATTATGTCGTCATATAAAGCTTACGAGAATCTTATAGAAGTTGTCCCTGCTGGTGACTCAGCCCTCCCCAAATTTCTACTCTGAAAAGTGGTTCAAGGGAAACCATCTCTGCTCTATCCCATGAGCCTGGCAGATGAAGAATTGAGAATGTAGCATGGACTTCTCAGCAAACTCCAAAGAGCTTCAAAAGTACAAAGGAATTATTTTGGTTTTTCAAGTTTTTTTGTGTTTTTGTTTGTTTGTTTGTTTGTTTTTGTTGTGTGTTTTTTTTTTTAATTCATATAGTAAGATTTGCTTTAATGTTGGAAAAAATAAGTTATGTAATTGATGTGTATGTTTCTATCTTTCCCTTCCTGCAGGAATAAGTGGGGGGAATATCTCTACAAAGTACACACTTATCTGACCCCTTCGTTCAACTTGCCTAGTCTTTTTCCTCTTTAGTCACATTCCCTACACTTTCCACAGATTAGAGGACATCACCAAATAATTCTGCTTTTGATCACGTTTTGCATTTGGATTTTAAGCCTCCATCCACTAGCTGAAATGTCTTTAACATCAACCGAATTGTTTATTTTCCCTCTCCTGTTTCTGTCATCTAAAAGAAATCTACTGAGTGTTTTTGGTCTGATGCCTCGGACCCAGACTCCCTCTGCCTCAGATACCATGGGATTCAGCACATGTAAGAACTGGACTCTTCTGTCAGTCATTCTTACCATTTCCTTTTTCTGTGTCCTTTATTTCTGTGTTTGGACTCTTTGCCTTCTTGCAGTGAGCTGACCCCAGTTGTCAACCAAGTACTCACCAGCTTCTCACTCATCTTCTTAACATGGAATGAGGAGAGTGTGAGAAAAGCTGAAGTGGAAACCTCATGCATCAAGGCAAGAACAGTTTAACAAGTGGAAATAGCCTGCATATGCAAGCAAACCAAAAGAAGGAGTTAATTCACTTCTTTCCATCCTTGGACAAGTTCTAAAAAAGCAGACTCAGCACACCTGACAGTTGATGTGGAACTCAAATGTCATAACTTGAATACCCTTTGCTCTTCATTTCCCTGAGTTTTATAGCTGACCGTGATGTCATTGGGTGTGGGACATCTCTTTGGTCAGCTAGAGATGGTGGCTTACCCTGCGAGCTTCATATGTGCCTTTATCCACTTGCTAAAGGGGCCAGAGTGGGAGAAAGAGAAAATCTTGATGCCATCCAAGCACTGTTCAACAATAGCCTTGTGTGTTATCAACAAAGTCACAAATCTCCCACAGTCACAATTTTTAGTCACAAATCTGCCATAAAAGCTGCTGTGAAGGTAAAGAACTCCATCCAGACAGATCCAATATTTTCTTTCTCACAGGAGGACATGAATTCCAGTGAAAGTTCTTTTTAGGATCACCATTTTTTTTGAAAATAATTGAGCACTGAGATTTCTTCTCCACTTCTGTGAGGATAATAACTTTTACTTACTCACTTTTTGTACTGAGTTGCCACTCCTGCTACTAAAATGTGTAGTCCGTATTGGAGACCTTACTTTATTTTGAACTATGATTATTGGGGAAATGGATTCCCTAATGGATTTTGGTGGACTTATGCTTTGGACTATTTTGAGGCACTGAACAGAGCAGGATTTAGCATTCTCTTCAAGTGTATCCATACCTGTTAGAAAGTAGTAGCCATACACGTTCTAGTAAGAAGGGGAAAATTGTATGTATTACAGGCATGTGCTTTCAAAAGCTCAACATGATTGCTGTATATGAGAGTCAGATTACCTGCTCTGGCCCAAGAGCAAAGAGCTTGTTGAGACATCACAGAAGAGTTTTGCTAACTGATGGAGCTTTCTCCTAGTTTTTTTACTGGTTAAATTACATGTAGTAATGCCTTTTTCATAAACCATCCTGTTACATTATGCTGTAGTACTCTGTTAAGCAAGTGGTTTAAGTTCTAATTAAACATATTTGCTAAATCAAGGTCACTTTCTGTAAGCACCTGCTGCTAAGAGCTGCTATTACAGTAAGTCACAGTTGCTTGCACACTAACTTGTTACCCAGATACTATTGCATTGTTATCCTGTTCCATTCAATCCCAAGTTTTTTGTATCTGTACTCATTGACTGAAAAACAGCTGTGGATTGGTGCACTCTTTCCAATTCATAAAACCTGCATTAATTGCACTGCTGATATTAATTGGACAGTATATGTCAGGATCAAGGGGAGTTGAAGTTTGCTTTGCTTCTTATAATGCTTTGACTGGAGAACCAGCCTACAAAATTCTCTTTTCCTGTCCAGAGACTGGGGCACAAGACAGCAGTAAAGGGAAAAGAACCAATGAGTAGTGGATGGGGAAATGTTTGCCATGATGATGTTCAGCAGTGCAAGTGTCTAACTCTGGGCTGTCACTCTGTGTTTGATTTTGTTGTCAGTTGTTAGTCATCAGTACAGGTCTGTAGGATGTTGATATAGAAAAGACAGGGTCCACTTAAGGAGATATAGGAACATTGTTACTAAGAGGGTGACTTTAGTTACAGAGCTTAAGTAAGTCTGGTTAACTAGATGAGTGCACCAAACTTAGAGATGTTGCTCCAGCAAAGTTTACCTCACATGACAATCAACAAACACAAGGTTAGATCAAAGACTGGTTGAATAATCTTCTCAAGATCGTGAGACAGGCCTCTGTGGTACATCATTTATGGTACATTTTTGTGCTGAAACCAGCAAAATGTTGCTGTTGGAAATCTGCACAGGAAAGTAGCACACTCTTTGGCATTTATCACAGCAGTTATTCTCAATTCCTGCATTTAAATAAAGAGAGTTTGAAAGTTTGATTTGTCTACAAGTGGCTTAACTACTTTACAAATCTGTATGTTTAGTGTCGTAGCAAATATTATTGAAATACCTTTTTCTTATTATTGCATATACTACATGCATAGCTCAACAGATGAGACCATGGGAAAATCCTGTATGACAATGAGCAGGGAAAAACTTCTGGAGTTTCTCAGCTGTCATGTATCAACATAATTTTACTGATTTAGTGGAATAATGCTTATGAATCTCCTGCTGAGGATTTATCTGACTACTAGTTTATAATCAATTAACAGTTGTGCAGGAAGACAAATAATCTGTTTGGGAGACTAATAATGATATTGCTTTAAATATGACCTCATTCTGCCATGACAAGATGTAATTGGGCAGTAGGAAAGAGCTGTTGAGCTTGGCTGAGGTTCTCATCAGAAAGCTTTCAGTTTCCTTACTCTCAAAATAAAAAAGAAAGGAGACAATAGGCTGAGACATTTCCCTATTTCTGTTACAGGTTCTAACAAAGCTCACAGAGCACCTGGGATCAGCACAGAAGAGGCAGCAGTTGTTCTGTTCATGTTTTGTTGTTAAAAAGCAGGTTCTGATCTGTTCCCTTATAACTAGCACTCATTAGAAAGGTGTGGGATATAGCACCTTGCTCCATGTCAGTATCTCCTTACATTTAACCTCTGCCATTTTAACCCAGGATGTGGAACAGAAATAAAGTTGGAGCAACTTTTCTCAGCTTGTTTTCAGCATTGTGAGTTGCTGCTTCAGTTTATGTTATACCTGAAGGAAGGCTTGTGTGCTTGAAAGTCTGCCTGTTTGGCAGCAACATCATCTTACATAGTTAAAAAAGAAAAAACCACACCAAAACCTCCTACCTCTCCCACAGTAATAGATGCTGAAATCTGACCCACTGTATATCATAGGTCACTGAATTCCCCCAGATATCCTGTAGCTGAGCATAATAACCTGTGTTTCAGCTGAAGCACACCGTGTTGAGCTAAAGCATAACTTCCTGAAAGGCATCTGATGTTGTTCTTGAGACTGTAGGAGCTCAAGAATGTTGGACTCCCTGATCTTAGAGGTATTTTCCAGCCAAAATGATCTATGATCCTGTGACTCCTTTGTAGATTGTTCCAGTGATTTACTTCCTTGTCATTAGGAAATGGTGTGCTTTATTTCCTGCTTAATTTTCTTCAGTTTTCAGCTGCGGTTTTTTGTTACATCTCAGTTAGATTAGAGAGCCCTTGTATTTTCTCCCTGTGAAGGTACTTACATGCTGTAATCAAGTCACCTCTCTATCCTTTTGATAAGCTACACAGATTGAGCTCTCTAAGTCACTTATGGCAAGGGTTGAGAGTGCTGCTGCTAGCTCAAGTATACAAACGTTTTCTGGTCAAAGATTAGTAATTAATACCATTAGAAATGGACAATTCTTTGTGAGTGACTGAGCCTTGCAAACAGCTTTTGGCTAATGAGTTCAATAATGCCAACTGAAATACCTGTAAGACAGTTATCCATAATTATGCATGCATTCATAAAGACAGTGGATGCCACTTCTTAATTTTAAAGTGGTCTAGGTAAGGAAAGGGTATTTAGGAAAAAGAATGAGAATTAGAAGCTCTACAGTATAATTATTCCCCTTTTAAAATTTAAATGCTTGTTTCCATCTTAGCATTTCCTCTTCTACTTCATTTTTTAAAGGCTGCTTTCTAATAAGACAAAACTGATGACATAATTACTAAGTAGAAATTGTAGGTATTGAGCACGTTCGTGAAATCACCTCTTCTCAGTTTCCTTGCAAGCTAGACTAACTGTGAATATATTTGTAATTCAAAGGTAGTTCAGCTTTTCATGATTCTGAACAACTGCATAAAAGTTTGGTGGCAAAACATACAAAGCCATATTTACACAGGAACAAATATGCTTGTTGCATTGTTTCATTAGCAATGTGCTGTGTCTGATTTTATATAGTAATTAACAAACTACCCTTAGGGTATTCTTTATCATGAGCAAATCCTAGAGGAATTTGGTTTTATTTGAGGTCTGAAATCAAGACTGAATTATTATTTTCCTAAGTTTTGGCTTTGTGACTACCTCAAAAGAGAAACTAATCCACGTATGGTCAGTCCAGCAAAGTTTTTTTGATAAATGCCTTTTGGAAACACAGAATCAGTTCTGAACCTGTGTGTTGCTCAGTTCTATTCTCTGTGTTACGGAGTCTGTGATATGAGAACAATCTTTCAGATCAGGCTTTATTTATTCTCTTGTCCTAATTTGTTGGGTTCACAGAGACAAAACATATAAATTTACCAGACCCCTATCTGGATGATTTCCCTTTTCACTCTCGTCCACTGCAGTCACCTGTGAGCACTGGCCCCTCCACTGTCAGCATTGTCAAACCTAGTAGCACCTGAAGCAGGGCAAGAAGTGAACAGGACAGAGTCTGAATGAAATGGCTCCACCTTCACTTTTAGCAATGTCAGTTCCTTACCATGCTTGGTATTTCAGGTGTTTTTTGACAAGGCTACCAATAATTTTGGAAATACATTCAAAGCAAAAACTTCTGAATGAGTTAATTCTTTACCACAGAACACGATCTCCCCACATCTTTATTCTACCTGCATGTGTGTCAATGGCATGGAACTAAATGCCAGGTGTGATTAGAGTATCAAACTCTGGTAGTGATGCCAGGTGGCTTTTTGGCTGACTGCTCTTTGAAGGACCAGTCAGAGGGTGGAAACACTTTCCAGTTTGTTGTTAGGATCAAATTCAAACCAGAATTAGAGTCAATAATGAGCTTTAGATTGTGCTAACTAATGATAAGTAATTAATTTTTATTCTCAAATGATGTGTTTGGAGAGGATGTAAATGTCATCCTATTTTTCATCATGTGCATTTAATAAACTAGATTGGGAATTGTGTGTGATTTTGAGTGTCTTTGCTGAGACAGCTTTTTATCCTCTGAGCAGGATATGGCTGAAGTCACAGTGTTAACCCAGACCTGACACCATTATGGGAGTGGGAGGGTGTTGCTCTCTACAGCCAAAGCCTCTCTCGAAGGACCAGCTCTGCACTCATCCCTCTCTCAGGTGGGAAGTCAAACACAGGGTATCTTTTCTTAGGTATTCTTTTTATAAGACACCCAGGTCAACCTAGTAGATAAGTGCTGGCTACTTTCTACAGTTTTTTTCTGGTGATGTAATTAAAGTCTCAGCTGATGGGTCCCTGTGGTTAAATAAAAACTTTCATTCTTCCTATTTTTATTCTATTTTTCACGTATGCAACTATAACAGTGTGACCGCATCATGAATAAATTGTTTCCGTTTTTCATTTCAGTCTGCAGAGAACTATGTGAGCAGAGTGCACACTAAATATATAAATGCCACAGACAAATAAAAAAGAAATACAATATATTATCATTAAAAGAGATTTCCATGACTAGTCGAAATATCATCATTCTTTTGTAACCTATTCTACGGTTTCTCAGCATTTGGGAAAACTTTAGTTGATGCTATGATAATTTCTACTTTAGGAGAATGTCGGGTCTTTTATGAAGCATGACACTCTTTGTTTCCATTCTTTGTTACAGTCTTTTGAATATTCTCAGTGTTTCTCTAATAGTGTGAGAAATACTTTCAGGGCCAAATAATTCAGTGAGAGACTAAAACGTATTTTATCTTCCTCCCCAAAAAAATCTATTCAATATGCTTTCTTGATGTTTTGGGAGTTCTTCTGTTGTCTGTCAGGCTGGTACTCTGCATGCAGTTTGGAATAATATGAGGAGACTTTATGCCTTCAAATCACTATTGAAAATGATGATGCTACTTTGCTCTTAAACTAGATTTTAGAGTATGTGCACAAACACTAAGAGTGGTTCTGAGAAATGATATACAAGCTTAGTTTTCCCTTAAAGAAAAATATTCCCTGAAAGTTAAGAAAGGGTATTTGGCTGGGAAGAAAAAAAAAAGATGAAGAGATGTTTGTGAGAGTTTTTTAACTTTGTTCTAGAAATTCTGATGCAGAATTTATTGATAGAGTAGAATAACGTTTTACTCGCATACTTGGAAAGGGGTGAGGGAGCAGGTTAACAGAACAAATTGGGAGGATCATGTCTGTCTCCTTCCTGTCTGTTTGGAGGGTGCAAATCCAAAACAACATAGTGTTAGATCTGGAAAAGTGCTTTTCTCAGGCACACAGATAGTTTCTGACATGAATGATTTAGTAGGACACAATGCAGTGGTGAGCCCCCAGAGGAAAAAAATACCTTTCAAAATTTCCTTCAGTTTTAGGATGGGAAGAAAGATGAAGCTGAGCATTAAGCTAGTAGAGGCTTCCAGTGAGAAACAGGAGAGGATGAGAGGCCAAGGGCTGTGAGCAGAAGTGGGAGGAAAAGCCTGGAACTGCTGTAGTGGAAAACAAGTTTTAAGTAGACACACAGCTGTGCCAGGGACAGGTGGAAACTGAGAGCTGAGCAAAATCTTTAGACTTCAATACAAGTGGAATTGTCAGCCAACAACCTGTTGTCTATTCATGCACAGTGACAAGGGACCCACAGTATATAAATTACTCTCTAGATGAGTCTGGGCCAAAAAAGGGTTAACAGTGCCAAGGCAGAGATGTCCAGGTAACAATTCCCAAAAGACTGATGTTGAAAGACAGTTTTGCTTATCTTTTCTTGCATCTGTTGTCAGTTCTCTACAGGACTTGTAGCTTCTCTCACGTGTCAACCTCTGTTAAAGCCTGACCTCGCTTAATATCTGACTTAATAAGATCTGCTTTCCCTACCTTGCCTGGAAGCTGTGCACAACTCATCAATGGGATCTGTAGGTTGCAAATGGGAATTTAAGAATCTTCAAGGTTTATCCCTGTAGTACCACTGAGGCAAAGATGTTTTGTTCATTTTTGAACTTGATTTGGGTTATAAGGAAGATTATGATCTTACCTGCTATTTTCCAAGGCTAACCACTGGATTGCTCACAGCCAGAAACTCCACATACTGCAGCACAGACCTCTTACAAACCGACGACAGCCGGGTCTCTATCTTCTGCTTACTGGTCTAGTGTGTGCTTTTGCCATATTCTAGCCATAATGCTGCATTCTTTGTTTCTTGTCAGGCATACGGTTGAGGCTGCAGAGGGTGGACTGTGTCTTGCTCGCTTGTGAACAGATTCAGAAGAATGACTTGGGATGGTGAAGTTTAAACTGGTGATAAAAAGAGTGTCTGCAGGTACCTTGCTGAGTGGCTCCCACAAGGATGACTGGTGGGTTTGGAGAAGGAAGCAAGCTGCCCTCCATTGACCAGAAGGCAAAATTTGACCCTTCTCCTTTCTTTTTGTAGACTAGGGATTAAGTGACTCTGACATTGTCTTTTTGTCAGAAAAAGCAGATATCTGTCTTTTCATAGGTTGCTACACTAAGAAGTGGTATGAAATTTGGCAAAAGATAAACAAACATGAAAATGCCACTTTCATACTGTTTAAAATATTTCTGATTTTTCAGCCTTGTTGCAAGAGCAATAAAGAAACACAAAAATTTGAATTTTCATTTAGGAGGATTTTCTGTTGCATCACTTTTGTAGTAACTTTATCAGTGCGACTAGGAATCCAGTAACATGAACAAAATGTAGAGAGCGAATACTGTGCTGGGACAGTAAATGTATACAAGTGCATGATCTCTGCTGGTAGTGATTATGAGCAACATGAGGATAAACTGGAGCATAAACAAAAGAAATCTGGAGACATCAGGAACTGGGACCTTGTCATCTTTTGAACTTTGTTTCTGGAGTTTGCCATACTTGTTGCTTCAATTGCCTCCTTGTTAGCAGAACCTACTGCTAATTCGAGACTTCAGGTGACAGCATTAGGTGACATCCTCACTAAATACAGCAGCAGCTGGCACCTCTGGAAGCACTGTGTGAAATCTTCACATTTATTGATCTCTGTAGAGGAAGCTACAATTTACAGGAGTTTACAGAGCCTTGCTAAGCAAGCAGAGGTGTTTGTGTACATGATGAGTTCCAAATCCAGTAAATATTACTGCTTAACTCAGCTTTATGCTCCTATGGCATATACCTTTTCTTCCATGCAATATACTGATGGAAAACTTAGGCACTGCAGTGAGTAAATAAATGAATATTATCATGTCCAAAGACATAATAAACCTCCATTATCCCATTATGCCTCATGTTTCTCTCATGATTTCAGGTAATTTTTAACAGTGGGAAAAGTTCTGCTTGCATATGTTTCTCTCTGTACCTGCCTATGCTCCTTTCCTGGATAACAGGAGATAACCAAATATTGTGGATTGGCCAAGAGAGTTTTGGGATTTAGATTATGTCTCTTCTATCTAAAGAAATGTCTTTAGGACTCTGTAGAGATGAAACATGCCCTCTGCATTATCCAAGATGAAAGACACATTCCTGAAAAAAGAAGAAATGCTCAAGCTGCTTTGGTTTTTCTTAAAATGCTTATCTTGATATCTATACTTGCCTGCCACTAACTGTTCTGGGTGCTTCTTTGGCTGCTAAATTTCTGTGCATTTTGTTTGTTTTTATTTGTTGTAGAGGTGGGAGTTTTCCTTTTCCTAATAATTCCTTGCAAACTTACGTTGCCCAGGAAAGTGTGATGAGGATGCTGGGAAAGATACAGAATTATAATCAAAGGCAAACCTAGGGTTTATTGACATTTGCTGTGTTTCAAGTGCATAACATGCAGTCCTCGCTAAAATGTTGTTGTTCTGTGCAAGTATTGCACTGTTGGAAGTAGTTGTTGCTATAGAAGCACTGGAGCTGCTGACAGCGCTGGCAGCAGGAACTGCAGCAACAGCAGAAGGTTACCTTATGGGCTTGGGAATGAGAGTTTGCATTTTATATCCCTTTGCTTCTCTTTCCATTGGGAAAACAATGTAGGAGAGGAGAGGTTCGGAGAGGTTCGGAGAGATTCGGAGAGGGTCGGAGAGGAGCCTTTTTGGATTTGCAAAAAATTTTTGTAACTCATCTCAGGTGGATCAAATTAGATGAATTAGTGAAATGATGATACTACTCAAAAAGGTTTGGGTATACTGAGAACAGTTTACAAATAGCTGCCAAACAATAAGGAAGAAAAAGATCAAACAGTCCCAATGGGAGCTGTAAATGGCAGTAACTGGTGTGCTGGAGGAAAAAGGGAAGAAAGAAGCCTCTACAACAGAGAGAACTGGCTTCAGTCATAAAGGACAAGAACTAGCATAGAAAATTCTCTAGTTTGTAGATCTATGCCATGACTGCCTCAAAAATGATGTCTTGTATGTGGGTAATAGTCACCGTTCAACAGCTTTAAACAGTGCCCTTCAAAACAGTTCTTGCACATCAGCAAGGATGAATGGGAACAGTATTCTACAGGACCTGATGAGATCTTGTGTGTCCACTTCTGAGTCCAAGAAGTTGTCCTAGGAAGACACTCTCTGCTTCAACCACATGTGAAGCAGGAATGTGCTCTCCTTTGCCCCAATTTTGTTACATTTACTTCCTGACTGTCATTCCTCTTCTGCACTGTTGCATCTTGCCAAGGCCTCTCCACTCTAACTCCCTGATTCATCTCTTCAAGGTAGAGCTTCTGCCTAGCCTGCTGGGTCAAGGATTCCTGTGTGGCAATTTTCTCTATTTTCTTTCCATATTTTCTTTCCTCTATTTTCTTTCCATAGGACATGAGAAGAAAGGCCAGTGAAAAGGACTCCCTTATCTGCTGTTGCTCAGATATGAAGCACTTTGCCCTCCTCTCCTGTAAAACTGAGGGTGAGCCCCAGCCTGAGAGCAGTCTACATGCACACCCAGTTTTAGGGCACCCAACACAGCAGGAGAAAGCAATGAGCATTTAGCAGGGTTGCTGAAGAATTCACACTTCCACAGATTAGAGTCTGTTCCCGATTTCTGACTTAACAATAACGTTTGAGAAGATCCCAAGTGCTGTGCATTTGCTCTTCATTAGTTGCAAACAGTGAACCATTAGTGTCAATCAGAATTTCATGCTTTTAAAATTTATTTTATTTTAGTGACTATAATGTGAGAATAGAGATACAGTGAATACTGGGTTTGAATAAAAGCCCATCCAGAACAACAGCCCCAATGTAAGGTTAGGGTAGAAAATGATAATTCTGTTGTATATTCTCCTCGCCTCAGGCGGTCTGTGGGCCAGGGTGGTTTTAAGCAAGAGGTGATAGTTGTGTATTTAGTAGCCCCAGACTGACTATTCTTCCATGAGATTCTCCAGATGATTTCCAAACCCATGGAGGTGTTTGAGTCCACAAGGCTGCAAGCAGGTCCACAGCTTCAGTATCTGGTTTTGGACAAAATGGTTTGTTGGAGCCTGCTGACAGCAGGGAGGGGCTTAATTCATGCCTCCTAGTTTTGTGGCAGAACAGTCAAAAATGTCATGAAGTCATGTCTGTGAATATGGGTGAACTCCATAGCAAAGAGTAAGCTGAAGATAACGATCTGAGAGTGTTGTGTTGTGGAAGAGGATTTGGTACTTGGATGTACCTTAACCACGTGTATCCCAATTGTGCAAGATAACCTTGAAGGTAGCTCCACATGTATCTAAGCCCTGTCTTTCAGAACAACCTAATCTTGCATCCTGACAAATATTGCCACAGTGAGTACTGTGTAGATAAGATGTGAGCTAAAGCTTACTGAAGTTTACCAAACCCTCTTCCACCCATGAAATCCTAAATAAGCTTAGTATAGAAAAGTGGTTTAAGGTATCTTAGTTTCACTCTGTGAGTGGATTGCAATCCAGTAAATGCCAGTATTCTGCCTTTTGAAAATATATTCACCCCCAAAACTATTCACCCCCCATTTATTTCCATTTGAATCTGCCTAAACAAGGATTCATTATTAATAATGGGATTTTCTTTTTCTTTAGTGTCATTAAAGATTTGCTATCCAAACTCTACTTGGATAGCAACAAAAAATGGCCCCAGAAGGGAGAATCCTATTCCAGTGTAGGATAACACTAATGTAAATAGCCTGATTGAAAACGTTATATACTTTTTTTTAAATTGTTGGAAACACTGTAAACATTTCAGATGTTATCCCATGCAGTTAGCACAATGTCTAGGAAAAGAATGAATTTGTTTAAAACTGGCATTTCCTAAAGCAGAAAAAAAAATCTTTATGCATAATAACAAAAAAGGAAGCTTCATAGTGAATAGTACACAGCTCGTTAGAAAGAATAAACTCCCGGAGTCCCTGAAGGTAAAATACAATGAATGTAGCCTATTTAAAACTTCATTCAATGAATATCACTTTTTCATACTAAAGCAAATCATATTTCATAACCCAATGGATTGTTTTAAATTACTTCTTTTTACTATTTAATGTTCTTATTATATAAGCTGCATTTTCCACTCAACTGTCTTTTAGAAATCATATTTTTCTAAACGTTTCTAAATGTTTACTAAGCAATTTAAAAAATGAATCATCAGGCAGCACTGAGATTTCTCCATTGTTTATTTGACATATAAATGTTTGGTGATACATTTAAAGTAAAAAGTCTCCCTGTAGTACGCTGTAGTAATTCACAGCTGCCATGTTAAAAGACAAGTATTTAAAAGTTACATATGGGAACTGCTGGGAGACATTGGGCTATGTGGAAAAATACTGACATACCAATATGCCAATACTCAATAGAATGTCTATGATTTTAGAAGGTGTTGTAAACAACGTTTATCCCAGACTAGTTTCTTTAGCCTCGCTTTCAAGCCACCAACATGCACAGAGCATTTAGAAGAGGAGACGACTCAAAGACAAGGGATAACATTTTTGTTTGAAGTCAGGTAAAGCCGTAAATGCATCTTGTACCTGATCCAGAGCATGGAAGACAGAGTGCCTTCATGTCTGTCATAATACCCTTGCTGAAAGTGAAGTGCTTGGTTAATCAGTAGTTGGCGCCCAGTTCAGAATTCTTTTTTCTATAATATGGTTGATGAGATCACAGCAAAACAGCTGAGGCTTCTCTTTAGTGCTGCCAGCCAGAAAGGATTAAAGGTGTTTAAAGGCACAGCTTTCACTGGCAGATGGATGCGCAGTGCAAAGTAAGTGAGCAAGGCAGAGGCCCTTGGTTTGACAAGATGTACAGAGGCCTGTGCGGACCATGCTGGGTGAAGGGTGAATTTGCTACTCATTTGATTTGTGACTCAGACTGGTCTACATGAGATCTACCAGGAGCATGGTATGTGGCATGTTTGAGGAGACTGTTCTGCACAAGCAGGGAGTACTGTGTGGCCAAACAAGTGCTGTGGGTTCAGTTCTGCTGTTCTTCTCAAAGACAGACCAGGTTCCAGAGGCATTTGGCTACCAACACAGGAGACCATACTCAAGCAGTCAGAAGCTGAGATGCACAGCAATAGAACGTTTTGTATTTTTGGAATATTTCATGGCATTTGCATGCTTGTATTCCATCTTGTCCGAATGCTTTTGTTTGTCTCTGAACAACTCAGACTTACACAAAGAGGATTTGGATGAGGAAGCAAACATTCTAACATCTAGATTGGATAGTAATTGTATACGACCGTAGTTCAATGAGAAGACATATAATTTATTAACTTTGTTCATAATCTGGGAATCGTATTGAGTGTCCAGATATGCTGACTGGGCAGAAGTGCTCTTCAATAATTTTGACAATCTTTTCCTGGTTAGAAAGCTTTCCCTTTCAATATTATTGAAGTCCAAGACTTTTGCAGGTTGAATTACTTCAAATGGCTCTAGACTGTGTTATGATCTTAAACAAACAAAAGAATCCTTTTTGCATAGCCTAGGAGGGGCTGATTCCCTAGATATGAATCTTTTAGATATGGTCATGAATGTATTTGTGATTTGTTAAATAATGGAGGACTTTTTAGGTGGTTTAACAGGTGTTTTATCTTCCAAGTCTTATCTAGTTACAGGTGCCTCAAACACCTTGCCTTGCCTTGCCTTGCCTTGCCTTGCCTTGCCTTGCCTTGCCTTGCCTTGCCTTGCCTTGCCTTGCCTTGCCTTGCCTTCCCTTCCCCCTTCCCCTCCCCCTTCCCCTCCCCCTTTCCATCATTTTTTGGCTGCTCCCCAGCCATTAGTACTGCCTGCTCATTAGGGATGTAAAACTATACAACATTCAGTTTGGTCCTGGAAAAGTCATAAGATGTCCCAGAATTTTAAAATTTTCATTCTTAATAGCTTTAATCAAAGAAAAATTGTAGGAATACTGACATTTTTAAAGGGGTCTCTTTCAGGAGAATAAAAAAATGAGACTCTACTGTTGTTGAGCTCTGTTGTGATGTTAATTTTTATTACCAAAATTTCATTTACAGTGGGGAGAGGGTTTACCTCTCTCAGTTTATTTTGGCAGAAGTTTAAAAACTCAAACCTATGCAGAGATCAAAATAATGTTTTAAGAAGGGTGAGAGCAAGAAATGTTAAGAAAATTGTGTGTTTTCAGTTACACTTATTGTTTGCAACTATCATTTATATGCTAAATGCTCTCCTAGGTAATTACTATCCTTGTCTGACTAGCCCGTGGACTATGCAATAAGTGTAATTTATTAGGTATTCTTCATATCTTTAATAGTCCAAACCTCTGGTCACCAATGAAAAGGTGTATTTTGTCTGTCCTTTTAATTGCTTTTTAAGTCATTGTATTTCACTGGAAAACACACATGAGATTTTCTGCCATGAACAGTCTGTGTGAGATATGGCTAAAACTCAACTAACATTCAAGGCCATTTGTTCCAGTATCTTGTATCTTATATGTTTAGCACTGGATGTGGTCAGCTCATTCCCCTGTCCATAACTGGCATACAGATATATAATTAGAGGCTCACTTCCAAAGACTACACAGAGGTGGGGGGAAGGGTAGAGATATTGGAGGGGTATTCTCCATTTTGGAGCAGTGTGGATTTTAGGAACTGCACACATGGAGGTGGGTAGAAGCTTGAGGTTTGACACTGATTTAAGAAACTGTGTGCCTGGGTTAAAAGATGTTGAATTGATGAGCTCTAGTCAGCTCCTTGGAGCCTCCAGTCCCTGGTAGAGCTTGTTTATAATAAAGATTTGGGACCAGAATGTTTAGTAAATATTTAATTAACTGAAATGTTATTAGAGTGCAATGAATATCTGCAACTAAACTTAGTTTCCACTCCTGTCACTCCCTTTGCAGTGTGAAAGATGCAAAGGATAAGGAGCCATGCAAGTTTTGTCAGTAAGACTAGCTGTGACTTTTAAATATATTGTCTACACCCTAAGGGAAGCCTATAAAAACTTGAACGTGAAATCATTACACTGTTTTGTCATGCCCAAATGACAATAACAACCATGAAACCTTTTCTGTGAAATGCCTTTACTTAGGCTAACTCGATTTGCAATGATTTAAATACTGAAACAAATTCCCTCTATTTCTATCTTGCATTTAAACAAAATGACAGCATATTGGCACCATCACCGCCTCATCTTACTATAAAACAGCAGAAATGAGCAATCTGTCAAGCTCCTTATCTGTGCTCTTTTTAGTCTTGTACAGTGTGTTCATATTCAGAAGAAAAAAAACACTGTAAATACTGCTGTGCTCCCTTCCTGTGTGGCTGTTTTTAATACCCTTGTTATAGATAAAGCTCTAGAAACCTGGAAAAGTTTCATGGGTACGGATGAGTGGCCTTACAAGGAAAAAACTGGGAAGGTAAACAGTGATGGTGATGCTCATTTAGCACACCTGGGATTGAATGGGTATCTTGTATTTGGCTGGAGCTACTTCCAAGAATAAAAGGCTGTTTAAAACTTGGTTCACATCAGCACAGGACACAAAGCAGTTCTTCTTGGGGGTGACCTCTGGCTATCCTTGCAAATAAAGGAAAGGACTCTTCTCTCTAAATATTCCTGTTGTTTTCAATAGAGAATATTCGGGAAGTAATAAGCTAATTCAATCTGCCCTGAATCTGGTCAAGTGAGAATGTATGACTCAGTCAAAAAACCTCACATAGAAATTGAATTTGAATTTATATTTATCTAGGCTGTTTAGATTTACTAAACTACTTAGGCTGATTTAGATACAGATGAGTCAAAGAGCACTTACTCAGCATTCAGAAGCATTTAAACCATATGTATTGATGGATTACTTCTATTAAGAAATGGATTCTGGGTTTTGTTGTTCATGATAATATTTGCATATGATACAGTGCTTTAAATAAAAAAGGTGTAGTACTGAATTTTACATGTAAATATACCAATAATATCTATGTAAAATTAACTGAGGAATCTTATGTGAAGTAGTCTATTACATCTATGGTAATAATCTCTACTATTGTCTTTGTTGAGACGTTCACAATGTGACTTTAAGGTGGCAAATAATCATGAGAATGAAGCCTCATGCTTTTTGGGTAGAAACAAATATGCTCTGTCTTATTTTTTAATTTTTTTTTAGTCCAAGAGACATGAAAAACAGCATGCATAATGTTATCAAGGTGGCTATTACTCTTGAATTCAAATGGGAGGTATAAAACAGAAGCAGACTGTGTCTGTACTAGTGTGAAAGTGTCAGAATAGAGATAAGTATGTTACGAAGATGTAAAGACAGCAAAGGATGAAAATTAAAGCAATTTTGCAATTGATTTTAGCATTTATTCACAATAAGGAGATCTAAAATATATTTGAAGAAATTACATCGTAATATCCAAGTCTTTGATTTTTCTACTTATTACTCATTCTCTGATGATTGGAGAGTATGATTCTTAACATACTAATTTGTCTGGCTGGTATGTGATACATGCCCCTGATTGCTGCATGTAAAGCCTTCAAAGAAGCCTGGCTCACGTAATTGTGCTGAATGGATCTATGCTGCTGTAGACAGCTTCATGGTACATGCCATGGAGAAGTGGGAGGAGAGACCCTCTAGTTCTAGGAAACCACAGGGGGCTGCAAGAAGTTAATTGAATAAACCTGCTGATAGAAAACATGGTGTTTGTTATTCACGGCAAGAAGAAATAGAGCAATTCCTATGTTCTGGCGTCACAGGGGGGCACGGGAAGATACCAAAGATTTAGACCAACACGTGAAAATATTGGATTATAAATTGGGAGTCTAAGGCTCTCACTGAGGAACAAAACTTTATTACATGCTGCACTAATATGTAATGGCTATTGCTGCAAAGGTCTTGCTTGAAATCAAGATCTAACAGAGGGTAGTATGGAACACAGAGACAGAAGATAAAAACAGCGTGAAACTAGACAGCATGTAAAAAAGAAACATTTAAAGATGAAATGTACACAACAAAATTTTGTATGCTCTAGCTTGGTTCTGTAACTAAATCCTATAACAAATGCCTTGGTTCTACCAACATATCTCACAAAGCTGTTACCTATTGCAATCTTTTATCCTTTCTTTTCACCTTCCTCTCTCTCCCCCTTTTCTCTCTTCCCGTACTCCTCCTTCTTTCCCTTTACCCCTCTTTCATTCCTCTTCCCTTTCCACATCTCCATTATGTTCTTGAAAAGACTGGAAGATTTGTTGTCTCCATTTTTCTTTGCAAGAAAGAAATTATTTTTCCTGTATGCCGAAAATGCGCTCTTCACTTCTCTTTTTGTATGAAAGTAACTTTATATTATGTAAGACCCTCAGAAGTGTTGTGGGTCCTGACAATCCTTGGCAAAATACATTGGAAATAAGTTGCACATAGCCTGATGTTCAGTATCAGTCCTGGGTCTTACCAAATGGCTCCAGCTACTCCTGCCTTTTGCAACTTCCAGTGAAACAGCTACAGAGACACTTACTGTAGTGTCAAGCATAATATTCAGTGTACAAAAGCTGCAAAAGAAAAAAAAAAAGGCAGAAAAGTATAAAGTGACAAAGCATTAGACTAATCTTGCAAAGATGCAGTAAGCTTTCCAAACTCTTGGGAGGCACAGAGAAAGCTTTATTAATGGTTCATCACCTTGCCAACACTGCCTACGTTTCTCATATGCAAACATTACTGTTTGGGGAGGGAGTGGGTGGGATTTTCCATACATCAGATTGTAGCCATGAAAATGACAGTATTTTTCCAGAGTAATTGAAGCATTACCAAGCAAGACAATGATTGATAGTGTCTTTAGCAGTCTAAGAATACTGCCTGCTTTTCTTACAAATAAGTTACAAGTATATGAAGAAAAAGAGGATGTTACATGATGAAGAAAAAGAGGGTGGGAAAATAATTATAGCATTCTAAAAATGCTGCTCAATGTATTCAGTTGATTTTATTCATTATCATTTTCACAAACCACTTGTTCAATTTCCATTTTTTTATTTTCAAAGCATTATACCATTGCCAGAAAGCAAAATCGTTGCTTTGTAATGTATGTAACATAATCGGCTGGGTACATCAATGCTTGTTGCAGAGGCACTTAAGTTTTTAAGCATTCTGAGAGTTACAAAGATGTTGTTAAAGTTGGCAACAACAAACTGATTTTCTGTCAATACAATAAAAAGGATATTGCCTGTATTTCCTGTGTCTGATCAGCTCCAGACAGAACAGACACCCACATAAGGTGATGTATAGCAGAGAATATGCAAAAAGCAGTTCACAATTATGACTAATTTACAATCTGAAAATTAGAAGTAAGTAGAAAAAAGTGGTATGTGGCTCTTGTGCTTACTCCAACACAGGGTTAAATTTCCTTGGCAGAAAGGAGAATTTTAGGGAGGAGAGAGTAAGTGTGGGATAGATTAATTTGTTTTCTCAGTCCTAGTAATGCCATACCACTTGGCAAGTGAATTTTTTTTTTCGAAGTATATGTTGCATAGCAAATGTTACAATAATTCTTTTCTTCTTACATGGGTGACTAGGAAATAAAGGCCAAAAGATTGGGTGCTTCAAGGAATATTTTTTAAATGTGTGAACTTAGTGCATATGTTACCCTTCCAAGTTGCAAAAATATTTTATTGAGAAACCACTGAGATTGTCTCTGGGATCACAGAATCACAGAATAATTACGATGGAAATGATCTCTGAAAGTTATCAGGTCTAATCTGCCTGCTCAAGTAGGGTCATCTAGAACTGACTGCTCAGAACATTGTCCAGATGGCTGTTGAATATTGCCAAAGAGGAAGTCCCCACATTCTCTCTGGAACCTGTGCCAGTCCTTGGTCAACCTCACAGCAAAAAAATTGCTTCCTGGTATTCTGATAGGACTTTCTGTCTACCTAATTGTGCCCAATTCTGGTCCTGTCAGTGGGCAACATGAAAAGATTCATCTTTACTCCCTCATTCAGATACATATAGATACTGATGAGAGCCCCTTGAACCTGCTCTTCTCCAGGCTGAGCAGGCACAGTTTTCAGCATCTCCCTGTATGGGAGCCTACAGTAATTTCTGTGGCCCTTTACTGGATCCTCCATGATATATCTATGCCCTTTTTTCTAAGAAGCCCAGAACTGAGCAGACCACTCCAGATATGGCCTTACTGGTGCTGATTAGAGGCAAAGGATTACTTTCCTCAAGTATGTGGCAGAACTCCTAAAGCAGGTCGGGATACCATTAGTCTTTTTTGTGATGAGGGCACACTGTTGACTCCAATTCGGTGTCCAGCAGAACCTCCAGGTCCTTCTCCACAGAGCTGCCTTCCAGCTGCACAGCCCAGGGCTTTTCTTTTTCAGATGCAGACTTTTCATTTCCACTTGTTGGATTTCACAAGGTTCCTGTCAGCCCATTTTCAAGCCTGTCAAGATTCCTCTGGATGACAGCACAACTCTCTGCTGTATCAGCCCCTCCTCACAATTTGGTGTAATCAGGAAACTCTCTGCCCAGTCATTAGATCATTAATGAATGTGTTAAACATGATTTGACCCGGCATTGGCCCCTGGGGTACATTAGTCACTGGTCTCCCACTAGGCTTCATGCCACTGATCATCACCATCTGGACCCAGACAGTTTTAAATCCACCTCATTGATTCTTTCAGTCTGTGTAGCATCTCTATTAACACCTTATGGGAGACACTGTCAAAAGCCTAACTGAAGTCCAGGATAAATGGTTAAGCTGCATCCTGGCAGATATGACCTTGATTAGTGGCAGTTTAAGAGGTGAAGGTTCAGCTGTGACATTGATGGAGAGGAGCTGTGCAGCAATTATCCTTTTCACCACAGAGGGTAGTGGCCAGTCTGCTGGGCAATGCCAGCCAAGGAGCAGCTGTGAGGTGGTAGGATGTGCCCAGGTAGTCCTTTCCAGAAAAATACTTCTCTCTCCTGCTCCAGACTTCTAACGTGGGAGCTGTGAATTGCATATCTTTTTGGCAGCCAGTGTAGTAGTGCCTGAGCAACGTTAGTGCTGATTTACAGGGACCATAAAAGCAGAATAAAAGCAATCCCCAAGATGGTGGTAATGAAGAGACAGCTCCTAAAACCCAATTCTTCTTCTCACCTTCTGCACTTCGTCATCCCTTTAAAACAATTACAAATCATCAGCTCCTGATTCCTTTCTTTCTCATTTCCTGCCTCTGTTCTTTGTGCCGTTCTTCTCACTATTATATAATTTTTAACTTTTCCTCTTTTTACTTCTCCATTGGTCCACTGTAGCCATTTAACCTTTATATAGAGCTCTCCACTGCATTAGGGTATGGGGTTTTTTTCAGCATCTACATCAATGTAAAAGTCATTCAATTTGAGTCAGTGGAGTGACAGTACTATGTAGCAGATTAAATAGGGAGAATCAGAGATTCTAACATTTAAAATGAATCTATGATAAAATTTAGCCTGTGAATATTGATTTAGAGAGGTTAATAGGTTTTACAAGATTAAGACACCAGGGTTGTTAGAGTGGCATTAGGGTTATTCATTAAAAAAGAAAAGAGTTGGCAGACAGTTGAAAACCATCAAAACAAATTGATTATTTTATTATTTTATCATTTATGGATATGCTAAAATTCTCCTTTTTTGGCTCTTAATGTGTGTTTCCTATATCTCAGTGGCCAGGGGAAGGGTAAATACTTTGAGAAACAGGATATTGCTGCTCTGATGTTGCTAGGATAACTCTATCTCTGACTTTTCCAACTTCCTTTTGCAGTTTGTCACTGTAAGAGTACAGTGTTTTGATATGCACTGGAAGTGTGGTTTTATTATTTTTGTTCTCTCTGCTTTGTGTTTAACACCACAAATAAGTCCTCAAATTGACTGCAATTAGAACTGCATGAAGAACAGTGTGTTTCTTGCTGATCAAAAAGGAGATAAAATCTCAATCTCCCACATTATTTTCTTCAGCCCACTTAAAAATATCTCTTGTTTAGTATTGGGGATGTTGAACTCTCCTTGCTTTTTCAAAGGTCCAAATACACTGAACCAAAAAAGTGCTTCAAAGAAAAAAATGAACTAGATTTTTTGTCACAATTAAGACAAGTTCTTGAAGATGACTGTTCAGTGAGAAATAAGACCGAGAATTAATGATACCATCCATGACTGAAGTATTTTCCAAACAGAAGTGTTTCATGTGTATTTTAGATAAGAAACCAATCTCATTCATGCAGAATCCTTATATAGCTGATCCAAGACTTTTTAAGGAACTTAGCAGGTGCATCAGGATCAAGTAAGGTGCTGTCTGTACCAAAGTTTTTGCTGACTTCATATTCTCCGTATAAAATAAAGAAGAAATAAATAAACCCCCTCCAAACTGGTTAAAAATGCATGTTTTCCATCTTATCTCTAATATGAAAAAATTGAAACTTCCCATAAGCCTGCCAATTGTTTTTATTTCTTCCTTGAAATAAAGCTGGAAGTCCAGTTGCTGAAACAGAGAACTATGGTTACAGAAATATACGCACAGACAATTCTAAGAAATTATCTTTAGCTGGTTTTGTGCCAGCCATCTTAACTACACGTTTTATGCTACAGGCCCAGCTTCTGTACTAACCATTGTACAGGTGGAAATAAGTATTTGTGGGACACTGAACAGTGAATTTCCCCAGTGCAACACAATTACAGAAACATCTGTGCAAAACAACTTTGATACAATTCACTATGAAAACATACATCCCTCATGATGGTCTAGTGACTGCAGATTTCCCTGCACTGCAAAGCCAGAAACAATGGGGAAATTGCTTCAAGACACACCAATAGATTCTGTTCTGGCATCCCTACATCTCATCCCTACGTGTTGTTCCTTGCCTGTTAAGGTATAATTTGATTCAGTGATAGAAAGGAGACAAAAACATTTTACATGCATTGATGAAATCACACAGACAGCTTGTAAATACAAGAAGGAAAAGCATATGAAAAAAATCACTTGAATAAAAATAAACTGGACATATGAACCAGTTCTGATAAAATACAAACCAATTTATGTCCCTACTTGGGTCTTGATTCAAGAATCAATTAGAGTTTGTTTGGAAAGTTTTTGATAATTTACCATACCTGCTCTTTCTACAAATTGCTTCAGGCTGGGTAGAGAACCAGAATGCCAACACTTAATGAAAACTCTTATTTTAGCTGAAAAACTGTAAGGTTTTGATTTGGCTTTGTTTGTTTGTTTTGTAACTCCTATCTGTCTTTTTCTGTCCCTTAGAAACTCCTCAATCTGAAGTTGCAGCCAACTCTACCAGCTTCAACCAAATTTGATGCACGGATTTTGGGATCTTTCTGTCAGAGGTCTCTCTGGCTGCCAGAAGTCCTACAATGACCCCTCCAAAGGAAATGCTGCCACATGAGTTAATACCGTCTTAGTTACCAGAGAATATACGACTGCAAGAGACTCAATGAATACTCCATCCATGGAAAATCTTATTGGAGCACTAATTAGCTACTAGAAGATAAATATAAATGAAAATCATATCAGGTTTCATTAATTTCCAACTTTGGAATTCTCAGTAATGAACTATCAAGGCTAGTTTCTTAAACACAAACACATTACATTAAAATTCAGCTGAAAACACAGCAGCTGAACACATAATCAGTTTAGTTTTCTGTGGCAGGTAAAGAAAGCACAGCAGTTGTAGGCTTTGGGAATTTCTTTTCTTCAAGCTTTATTTGTAAATTACATAAACACAGGGGCAGGTGTAAACAAAATGATGGCCCTGAAGGGTGATTTTGATATATTGTTCCATGGATCAACATGTTTATTAAGAGCACTGCTCTGGAAGATATGGAAGAGGTGTTGACAGTCACTAAAAGTATGAAATTGCTTTTCCATCCACTTATTAATCTCTCAGTCTGTCAAAGTGAATAGAAGCCTAACTGGCCTTCTCAATAAGTAAGGGTTTTGAAAGTTTTAGATGTCTCTATCAGAGAGTTCTTTTACTTTGCTTTCATCCCTTCCTCTTCCAAAAGTAGCATCACTGCCTACAGGAGAAAACTTAATTCTCTTTACGTAGACACACTGCATGCTGTTGGTGTTTTGAAGGAGATAGGCAAAGCTGACACCTTCAGTGGTCATTAAATCTTACTTACAGGCAAAGATGAAGATCAACCAGTGAGTCCAAAATGCAATAGGTAAGATGACCCTGTAGAATATCTCTTGTTAGAAACAAGCTGCAAGTATATATCTTACTGGTTAATTTATTCACTTTCTTATAACTATCCTATTATGAAACAGACCACTTTAAATTATCCCCCATATTAATTTCAGAAAACTACAGCATGAGAGAGGTGGATTATTATATTCCTAATTAAAACACAAATGCAGCAATTACAGTTTATATGCCATTATCCTGAATCTACACAGGATGACGTTAAACAGCAAAACAGCCATTAATTTTACTGTTCAAAGAAATGCTCATAATCTTTTAGAAATGTCATATAAAATATTCATTTTGAAATGCCCTACGGTGATTTCTGAATTTATTTAAAGTGGGCTGTTGATAGCTCTTTTATAAATAAGCAATTACAGTACACTAAATATATCATGGCCCATCACATTATACATTCTATAATTTCATGGATGAAAAGCCTACAGCTGATCTGCATAAATGTGGTATGTCTCACAGCAGGTGAAGAGTTTGATTATACAGGATAATCAGTGTTATTATTTATAGTAAAAATTTATACCTGTTATTTATTAAACCCCAGCAAATCAGATATTGGTTTATTTAAGGAAGTCACTGTATTATAGGCTGAACCAGGCATAAGAATATTAAACACATGTAAAATTCACTGTTACATTAGTAGTTTGAAATCAGCCAAGGTCAGCAGGGAATGAGTTGTTGGTACTTGGTAGCAATGGAGAAAGCTGTGTTGGGTGAGCAGCTGGGGTCTGTCCACATTCCCCCTGGACAAGTATCATCACTGCAAACATCATTGCCCCACTGGCAATATCAGAGATCCTTGCAAGCATGTTATCTAAAGAAGCCAAGGGCTGATTAACTGCAGAAAGCTTGAAACAATCTGTGAAATATTCTGGTGATTTTTTTAGACCTGACATGAAGGATTTTCATGAGGGTTGCCCTGCACAAATTACCATGCTGCAACTTGTTTTCCTTGGTCATTCAGGAGAGCTAAACTTATTAAAAAAAAAAAAAAATCATGAAAGGATAGCCTTGTGGATTATCTGAGTGTAGTTACAGGATCTGTGAAATTGCACACACTCAGTTTGTCTGCTGGTATCTTGCCCATTTGTCACCTTGTCTGAGTAATGTTGCCCCCTCTTGCTCATCCACTCATCCAAGTGACAGCGAGAGTCACCACGGTGGGCACAGCAAGAAGGGAGAGCTACTCATGGAGGATCCTTTCAGCCTCTGTGCAGGTGTTGCTAACCTGTGCTGAAGGGCAAGGCAGAAGTGAGGCTGAGGCAGCTCTGAGCCGTGGATCCAGAGGAAATGGCAGTGCTGTAGATGCTGGTCTGTGAGCTAGGTGGAGTTCAAATTTTGCTCCTCGAGGATGGTGCCTGGCACATCTTTGAGATTAAGACAGAGGCCCAGAGGTTTTGGAACTGCCTGCTCTTTGAAGAAGGGAGCAGTGTCTCCAGGGAAAATTAAGACATATAAATGACAACTGGTAGGATGAAAGGTAGTTTAAAACAGAAGAAAAGCCTGTTGAGAGTACAGACCACCTGGAAAATAACCCTGAAAATGCTGATATTTTAGTGGTAGTAGTATGGCAGATCACATAGTACTCCCAGTGTATGTTTCTGAACTAAGCATTTGAGTTTATAACAGTAAAAATTACACAAAAAATTCTATTTGACTTTTATGTACATATATTTAATTTTTAAAAAGATGTCACACTGTGCTGAGTCTGAGACTGTCTAGAAACAGACTCACTTCAGCTCTTCTCTTTGAAAAAAAGCAGAATAATTAAAAATGTGGAAAGGACTGGAAAGGAAAATAAACCCATTGTTTTTCGTGCTGTTTCAGAGATAGTTCCTATGATCATACCAAATGAGCTTGACTGATTTTCACCGGAAGATGAACTGTGTTCATATTAAACTAAATTGAGGTTTTGTGCTTGCATGTATATACTAACTACATAAAACAAAACTTTTATGCAATATAAAAGGTAAGACCCTCTTTGCACAATTCTACAGGGTCTCATAATAAATTAGAATAGGTAACTGTAATTACTGTAGCCAAGAGACAGATATTTAAAATATTTGGCTTATCTATTCCCTTAATTTCAAAGTACAGAAAAACATGAGAAGAAATAGGTATAATATTTCAATGCAACAAAAATATGGTCTAATTAAAATCTAGTGCAAATAGAAAAAAATGCAACTGGCTGTGAATTTCTCACCTCTTGTGAGTACTGGTGTTGTGCCCTAAAAGTAGGCTACAGAATATATGGAAGATGCTCACAAGTATTAAGATTAGAACTAAATATTTAAGAATTTAAAATGAAAGTGGAACCCTGACATTATTGGTAAAATCAAAGTTAACATGGTTCTTAATAAAATAAACACAAATGCCTTAATATAAAGATAAGTGGTTTTGTGCTGAAAATCTAGTATCTAGAAGTATGTAAAATGAAAATAATAAAACTGAACAATCAAAACATGAAACAATGATACTTCTCTTTTCTGTTTAAGAACACTCCTGTATTAGACTTATTGCATTTGTGGATTAGCCCGTGTGATATTACCCCATATATACTAAACTATATTACTCCAGATGGAAACACCTAAAAACTTCTATTCTATTCTATTCTATTCTATTCTATTCTATTCTATTCTATTCTATTCTATTCTATTCTATTCTATTCTATTCTATTCTATTCTATTCTATTCTATTCTATTCTATTCTATTCTATTCTATTCTATTCTATTCTATTCTATTCTATTCTATTCTATTCTATTCTTACCATTTCAAAATAATTAAATTCTCATTGTTTTTCAAGTGGTTAAAGTCCCTCAGAAGAGATCATGTTCTCTTTGAAGGAAACAGCTGGATAGATAGCATTATAATTGGATTATGATGTGAAAATATAGTTTACTTTAAAAAAATCATTTTTGTCAACTAAATATTGTTTATTTACATATTCCAAAGCAGCAGAAATTATTTGATACTAATTTGGTGTGAAGATTTCTGAATGTTCAGAGACAGTTATACTAAATCTGAGACTGTTAAGAAATAGCCTTTGGCACAGAAGGCTTTGAATTGGAAAGAGTTCCTCTCTTCTTCCAATGATCTGGGTTGATAACATAGCATGAGACCCAAGATGCTAAAGTAAAGGAATTTCCAGTTGAGCTCTTTGGTTTCAATGGACAGGAGTCCCACTGTGACCAGTCTGTTTCAGTGAGACAGTTCCTGGCTGAAAACAATTAAGATAAGCTCCCAACCCATTCCTATGGAAACATTTAGATGTCTGTTTTAGGAACGAAGGTCTCAATTCTGACTAATAAATCTTCTCAGTTACATAAAACTACATATAATAAGGCCAAAGAGACAATTAGATCAGGTATTCTTATTTCTTATCTACACAGTACAATGATATATTTGACAAATATGTCTTGCAGAGTGCCACACAATCTTTATAGGTGAGTATCAATAGATAAACAATCCCTTGGCAGTTCATATTCATAGTCAATCACTTTCACCAGTACCCATCTGTGACACATTTAGCTGTGTCAGGCTTTAGCTTCTAGCTGTTATATATATATATATATAACAGGAGGTAGAAATACTAATTTTTTAGGAAGTGATAGTTCATGCTGAAAATGAAGAAATTAAATGACAAGAACTGGTTTCAGGTGAGAATTTATTTCCTGTATAAAGAAAGTTCTCACATAAAACCAAAGTATTTATTTTCTGGAAAATTATAAGAAAAGCAGGGAAAATGATGTTCTAAAATAAGTAATGGTATTTCTTAAATCATAGAATAATAGAAAGCTAAGGGGTTGGAATGCACCTTAAAGACCATCTAGTCCCAACACTCACTTCCATGGACAGGGACACCCCTCACCTGACCAGGTTGTTCAAGGACATATTTAATATGGCCCTGAACACTGCCAGGGTTGGTGGTGCTTCCAGAACCACCCTGAGAAAGTGGTTTTGGTATCTTACTACCCTCATGGTCAAGAATTTCTTCCTACCTTCTGTCTTAAATTTCTCTGCTTTCAGTTTGTACCCATTACTCCTTGTCCTGCCACAGTTCCTGATGAAGTGTCCCTCTCTGGCTTTCCTGTAGGATCCTTCAGATAGGGGAATGCTCCTATGAGGTTTCCATGCAACCTTCTCTTCTCCAGGCTGAATAGCCCAAACTTTCTCAGCCATTTCATCACAGTTCAGTGATTCATTCACTAAAGTTACCAGTGATTTGGTTTGGTCATTAAAGTTGCCTTTGCCTTAAGAGGAAATGAACAGTCATTAAAAAGAGATGGAAAGACGAGAGATCTTTTCCTTGTTCTCAATCTAAGACAAGACCAACTGCACCTGAATCCAATATATACTTCGTATAAAAGGTTAGACCATGAAATTATCAGGTACTCTGTGGATGAAAATGACCTAATTTATAAGTGTTGATGCTGTTTTACTTTTAAAAATGACCAGCCAACCAAATATCCATTAAACAAGGATTAAGGGAACGTTTAGATATTTAATGGGAAGTGGAAATTCTTCATGAGGGTGAACTTGCATTTCACAATACCTGCAGGTGTTCAACAATAGTTGGCTGAAAGGTTATACACATATTTTCTGTTTTTCTGTTGGTACAAATTCCCTTAGATTGGAAAGGGAACATGATCTAGTTCTCCTTAGGTTTACGTAACTGCCTGAACTAATTTTGTATTGAGAAAGCTGTGAAGAAAACTTATTAAAGTACTGACAAACTCATAAAAATTAATCAGGATGGTTTAAGGACATTGTGAAAGAATTTATCAACCTTCTTTTTTAAAAAAAATTACTGGCCAACCTAGTTCTTTCCTGTAAGGGAGACTTCGTGTACATTTCAAACAATCTCTATTTTAACAAACAGGTATGTTTTTACTCTGTAAAGATTGTTATAGTCAGAATTCTAAATATTAACCTTTGCAATCTTCATAATATATGAAGAGGTCTTTTTTGTTCCAATTTTGTTGAAAATATGCCATTTATATACAAAATTTCCATTCAAACATTATTTTCATCTTAATATATAGATATGACAACTTTAAATTCAGCAATGATGTAGAAAGGCATCTAAATGCCTTTGAAAGTAAATGCCTAAGAACAATTCTAGGTATTAAATGGAATGAAGTTAAAACAAATATCAAAAGTCACAAGGGTTTTTAACAAGTTCTAATTTCCAAAGACACCTAGAAAATAAAATGAAAACATCTGGGGTTTGCTGAATGAAACCAGAACAGTTGCGCTGGCTAACATGCAAATGTGAAAAGAGTGAAGGAGAAGAGTCCTTCCAGAAAATGAAGTGAAAGAAGGAATATTTAATATTAGAAAAATAGAAGGACATCACTGCTCATTGGGACAACTTTTCAGTCTGCTAGTCAGATGAGTTACAGGTATGAAGACAGAAATGTAGGATACACAACAGTTAAGTGGAAAGAAGTTGAGAACAATGTACAGTGGAGAAGTCAGGGAACTCCTGGAAGATACAGGAGGACAGTAAGAGGAAAAAAGAAGAATTAAAATCCTAGTTAGGGTGAAGGAACTGGTGAGATGGAAAATCCAGCTGTAGAGAGTAAAGGAGGTACCTGCTATAACCCACTATTGAAGGCTGAAACATAAAGACGTTGTGAGGAGACAGGAAGTGTGATACCAACAGTGTTAATGTACTCAGCATTTCAGATAAAATAATTTTCTCCTGTAGATGACCCATAAAGATGTTTAATGTTTTTGTCTTTAAATTTTTTGTCTTAGCAGAAAGCTTATGTGTCACAGTGAGCAAATACTACAAGCAGTGGATTAGAAATCATATGAGGGAAATATCCCTGTGGTTGCATGTGGGGTAGTATTTCTACAAAATGTAATAAATCATAGGGTATAGAAAGTATCTTGGCACAATAGTTGTCTGTAAAATTCCAGAATTGATATGCTAAAGATAGTTTAATGAAAACAACTTTCCATTAGCAAGTTGAAAAAAAAAAGGCCACAAATGAGTAAGATGTTTTCATTTAGAGGTGCAAGAAGATAAAAGTCACTGATATATCAAGAAGAGGAGATTGCAGGGAAAACCTCACTGCACCCACAATTTCCTCATGAAGGGAACAGGAGAGGCAGGCACTGGTCTTCCCTGTGCTGACCAGACCATAGAGTGACAGTCCAGTGACAGGACCTGAGGCAATGGCATGCAGTTGTGTCAGGGCAGGTTTAGGCCGGATACTGGGAAAAGGTTCTTCACCCAGAGGGTGGTTGGGCACTGGAACAGGCTCCCCAGGGAAGTGGTCACAGCACTCAGGTCACAACTGAGAGAGTTCAAGGAGCATTTGAACAAGGCTCTTGGGCTCATGGTGTGGCTCTTGGGGATGGTGCTGTGCTGGGCTAGAAGCTGGACCTAATGGTCCTTATGGGTCCCATCCAAATCAACTTGTTCTGTGATTTTTTGAAGATTACTTTTTACAGTAAAATGTTTAGAAATAAAAATTTGGTCTCTTTTTGGGAATTTCTTAAGCACTTATTATCACAAAGATGATTTGGATGATTTTCTCAGGAGTAAAAAATTTGTTCTAGTGCAAAAATTTTCTTTTCTTAAGTGCTACCTGGCACTTTATGGGTACCAAAGATTGGAGCACAGGTAGGAGGTGATTTATGAAGAGGATTTTTTGTAATAGGCAAGAGGTAAGAGTTAGGTGAAAGGTAAATAATAACCAAATGGATGACTGAATGCTTTGTACTGAGAATAGTGGTAAGTGGTAGCTGAAGGCATAGAAACGGAAAGTAAAGTTGAAGACTAATAACAGAAATAAAAGCGAGATTTGAATTTTATTCCAGATTTTTTCATAGAAATAGTTTGTAAGAAAAGTGCAGCTTCTAAAGGTTTGATCATTTTCATAGAAAAGAACTTCCAGTTAATTTTCCATGCACAATTTCCATGGAAAAAGTTAGATTTTTTTCCTTTTAAAAATGATTTGTTTTCCTGGCCAACAAAAAAGGTGAGTCTATGAATGATACTTGACTTGCAATGATCTCTTGGGGGTTTTTTGGCTGGATTGTCAAATATATTTAGCAATTAAAAAAGGAAAATAAAAATATCAACACCAAAGCTAACAGTAACAAGTCAAACCTGAACATTGCCTTATGGGTGTAATTCAGGAAACTGCTGTCATAACACACTGCACAGAATAAGCTCTGTGGAGTTTCATGATGTAGAAAATGCTGTGAAAAATATGGTTTAGCTGGGAATTCTCATCCTGCCGTTAATGTTGAGATGCTGAGAGACCAGGCCAGTTTCTGAATTAAAAAGCAAAACAAAACAAGAACACAAGGGAAGGAGAAAAAAAAAAAAAAGAAAGACAGAAACAGTAGACTTCTAAAAATACCATCATGGAAGGCTGGAAATGATCCTGGGATGAATATAATGCAAGGAAGTTAGATGTAGAAGCATGTTAAAGTTGGTAAAACATTTGAATAGTGCTAAAAGAATTAAAATCTAATTGTAGGTGTAGAAGTTTGTGACTAGTTGTTTGACAAGATAGGATTAATGTCAAATAAGAACTGTACAATCTAACTTTGGCATCATATAGGCAGCACCTTTGATACTGATCACCTAAAAGGTAGAAATATGTGTACTGTATTTTCCCAAAGAGCAATTTTATTATTTCTGTAGTTGTCCTACAAGTTATATGAAATTGTATAATACTGCATGAATTTAGCCACTTTTATTTTGGACTTCTTTAGTTTTTTAGAAGAAAATTTCAAATTTTCTAAAACTTGGTGTCGCAAAAGGAAAATGTTCTATTAACCGTTTGTTTTGTTTCTATTAGTTATAACAATAAGTAGTTATTATGTTGTAGTTTAATTTCCAAGTCCTGTTGGAATGAGTCTCAGTTGTCTATGTCTTTCATGTGCTAGCTCTTCATTTACAGCTGCCAGACTCTACCTTGTCAAAATGAAGATAAAATATGCAGCAAAAGCAGCAAGGTGACAAATTTTATCTACATGATGGTTGAGATTTTTCCAACTTCCTCTTTGGGTATGTAAATCAGTCAAAAGATAAAGACTTAACTCTTGGCTCAGATGATCTTTAGATCCACAGTGAGAGAAAGGTTGGTTTCAGTCAGGAACAGATCCAGAAAAATAAAGACTAAGGTTCCTAGGAATCTTATAGGTGAGAGACTGGCTGTCTCTATACATAAATTTGTCTTTATTTAAAAAATTTAAAATCTGTGGGTTTGTTATAAGAGCATTTTAATTTTTGTTTTACAGCAAAGCAGAAATGTTAGATCATTTGAAGTGGAGCTAAGACCAAAGCAGACTAGAATGATTTTAACATCCTAAGGAAAATTGTTCTTCCATAGTGACAGTTTGTGTTCTCCTTGTCAGATAAGTAGATTTTTTGAAGAGGGGGTATTCTAGATATTGAATAGCAAGAATTCAGGGAATTTCCCTGATGGATGTATGAAATAACACTAACTTTTCTTTTGTCATTGTTAAGTTTGCATGAGCAGAGACTGATGATGAAAACTATGCAGTGGTGGATATAGAAATATGAGATAAAAAGAAAGCATTGACACGCAGAGGGGACTACAGTAATCTGGCAAGGTTATCTTATTATTATCTCTTCATTATCTGTCCGTGAATTATCAAAAAATTAACATACATTAACTATGTACCACTGTTGCAGAGGCTTTTCGGTATTTCTTTATCTTTTCAACTAGACAAGGTCAGGCAAATATTTGAACATACTCTTAAAGATCTTGCTCCAAAAAAGGAGACATTACATAAGGTGTGGGTTATTTTTAAATTTTCAAGATCCACTTTAACACGTGGCTGGGTTTTTCAGGTCATGACATATACATTTTTATGTATGCATATGTGAGAAACCATGAGAGTCAGAAGGGGAAAATATTTAATTTTCCATAACTGCAGTGTCACTGATAGTGCATTTGAAAGACTGTAAGTTTTCAGTGTCTGGCACTATTTTAAACCAAGAAGGAGGTTTCACTTAGCCTAAATAATGCTACTGAACATCAGTCTAAGAGGAAGACAAGCTTAGCTAGTTCAAGTGGGTGAATATTTATTTTCTTCTCTCTCCCTGTCCCTTACTTTGCTGTGACTACACACTCTTAAGATGATACCACCAGAAAAACCCATTATGCTCTGGTGCTGAGCAGAAATGATGAGCGAGTAGCTGAAAGATTTTTTTAAAGGCAGGACATACCTTTATAAAAATATATATTCTTCAGCTAATCTTATAGGAAAAAAAAGAAATAATTGAGAAAATACACTTAGAAGGCTGAGGAGGTGTAGTAGCACTATATAATCTTGCAAGATGGTTGGTGGGCAGAGCCTGGGTGTGGTGCAACACAAACTAGCTAGGGGTTAATCAGTGGGAAGCAAAGTGACAGACATTGGAGTGGCTTCAAGAAAACATTGTTGGAAATAATATCCTTAAATTGATCCCATTAGATGGAGTCTGCCTAGGAATGAGAAATGAAATAGGAGATACTTGTGAAAAGAGCGTTGCCATTTTTAGCTTGGTTGGCGACAAATGATTAGGAGAAGGAAGAAAGCTGAGCTCTGAGCTGAGAGCAGTAGCTGTGTAGGTTGGTTAACTGCTCCTGAGGCAAGGCAGAGGCACAGAGGGAGGACTTCTGCTAGAGATGGTCCCACAACTGACTGGAAAATTTAAACTTGATTCTTTCCTTCCTCAACTGGGCTGAATGAGAAAATCTTCCCATGACACAAGCAGAATTGCTACTTACATTCCAGCATATACAGTCCCACCGTATATGTCCCATTTGTCAATTATACTGAGCATCCTTAGATATTCACTTAGTTCTTGCTGTTAAAGTGATTAAGTAGCTTTTTATTTCAGTAAATAAATTACTGTGAACTCTTTAGAATTTTGAGTATTCACTTATTTTGACACTGCTTTTCTCACAATTCCATATTTCTTATTGTTATATCTGACAGTCCACATTGCATATATGGTTAGGCCTACTAGATTTTTATGCATTTTCTGGGCAAACACTTCTGAATACCTCCCAGCAATTTGTAAACTATTTTCTCTGAAATCTTTTGAAAGCAAGATATTAGTTTCTTGAATACTTGTGTGAAGAATTCCAGTGGTGACCACAGATTCTACTGATTTTTTAACTTGGTGATGCTGCAAAGGTAGTTTGCAGCATTTGACCCGTGACACTAGGATCCAGGGCATGTAAGTTATAATGGTGATGTGAGGATGAAATTAAAATTGGGCTTGTTACAGCTGTGGTGTCTCTACATTACAGCGTCTGAGCTCTGTGTGTGCAAGTGCATCTACATCACCCTTAGCAATTCCCTGTTACTTCAGGGGTGCTCCAGTTACAGTTTTGCAGGTGGAGACAGAGGAATAATGTGCAACAAAATTAGGACTACTGTGGCAGCCAGCTTCACAGTAGAGCATTTGACTGTTATAGGAACTCAGACAATTCTGGAGAGTACCTCAGGCAGCTGCTGATACCCACAAACAGATAGGCACAACCTTTATGCTTAACATGTATGGGTTAACCTACTCACCTGGGTGAGTGAGCTGGCTATGGCAGGTAGCCATAGCCATTCTGTAGTCACAGAATCACAGAATCACTGGGTTGGAAGAGACCTCCAGGATCATCAAGTCCAACCCAACCCTAACCTCAACTAAACCATGACACCAAGTGCCACATCCAGTCTCTCCTTAAACATGTCCAGAGATGGTGAATCCACCCTCAGGTAGACCTCCCCAGGTAGAACCATTCCAGTACTTTATCACCCTTTCTATAAAAACTTTTTCCTAATATCCAGCCTATATTTCCCTTGGCACAGCTTAAGACCATGTCCTCTTGTTCTGTCAGTGGCTTCTATAGTCCTTGCTATAGAATTGATTACTGCACATTGGTAATTTGATATAGTCTGAACTGATACTACAGTTGTAGTCATGGCTACAAAGGACAATCTTTTCTATTTAGTTCAGACAACCAGGAGATAGCTTGTGCATTATTAAGGATTATAAATAGAAATTAGTTCTCTATGCACTGCAGTGATCATGCAGGACTATGGACCATGCCTTTCTGGAGATTTTCTTCCTAGGACCTTGGAATAGATAATCTGTCAACATCCCAACAATGCCTGGCCACCCCATATGAGAGATTTCACTCCCCATGTAAACACTAGCCCATGGAAAAATTTGGTACACCCTGAGGGAATTTGTGCAAAACTTGTTCAATTCTACATATAAATAATTTGAGCAGAATAACTTCCAAACCCAAGCTCAAGTGTTGCTACCAAAGAAAACTCAAAGTCAGAGTACTCATTTTTTTGTGGACAGTATTTTTGTTTTCAGCATCTCCCTGAAGCTAAAGTATCCCAAGCCCATGAAGGTAAATATTTGTGTGTAGTTCAGGCTAACTTAGAAATAAACTAAAATTATAAAAAAAAAAGGGAGGATAAAAACAAAAAGGTATGGAACAAAAACTTAGGACATTTAGAAATTACTGTAATAATCATGTTGCTTTTCATTGTACACATTTCTGTCTGAGACATTAAATATATTACCTGGTGACTTGGAAATTAATTGGGAAGTTATAGTGATAACGGGACAGTTGGAGTTATTAATTTCATTTGGTTTGATTAATGGTTTCACTTTTAATGAACCATTAGGATTTAATTCTGACTTCAGTTACCCATGAGTAAAAATCTACATTGAAGTTTCAGGTTTGCTTAGATTTTATATTCATTTAGCAAAGATATATGACAAAGAGATGACATTTTCCATGCAAATATTGGCACTTGTGTAAAGACAAGGTGTAAATGTAATAAATGCAGCAAGAGAACATGGCTTTGAGAGTATAGTTTTGGAACAGTTTCTTCATATTTTTGCCTGTGTCTTCTAGTATTTTCAGATTATTCAGTCTTTTTATACACATACCAATATTTTGTGCTCTTTTTAGTGCATTTTAATATCTCTTCCTCTCCAAGATGACATTCAAGTAGCACAAAGAAACAGGGAAATTGACCATTTCCTTAGCATTTTCTCTAAATTTCCTTGTAGTTTGTAGTTTATGCAATAATGCTCCTTTAGGAGGCACATTGGCAGGGGCAACAGAGATTCTGGTTGGTGGCATCTACCTCCTCTGCAGGAAGTGCTACCCCAGAGGCACCCCTGGCAAGTCAAATTCTCAAGGCACTCAAGCTTCTGTAATTAAAGAAAAAAAGTTCTAATGTCATAAGTTAAGATTAACTTTTGGGTCTCAATATCTGCTCTTATTCTCTGTAACTAGCAGGAAAAAAAAAGAGGTTGAAAGCTGCTCATGTGACATAATGCTATCCCAGGGTACAGGAGGCCCCAGATGCAAGGTAGAACCCCTCTGCAAATTTCTGGAGCTTTTTGTAACCTTTTGGAGACACCTTGCTGCGTATCACATTGTAGTCTGAAACGTTACCCTCTACAGCAGGTTACACACAAAAGATTTAAGAGAAGGCAATTTTTTTCGCCCTAAGCATTTCAAACCATAAATGAATAAAATATTAACAAGTACAAATCCTTACAAAATCCAAACTGCAAACTTTCAGTGCCATGGGCAGCTTCTGGGATTACAGGAAGCTAGAACAGGAAAGGAAGCTTAATGGAGTAAGGGGAAAATCAGCATCAGATAAGTGAGGAGCCCTAGGCTGAAATTTTTATCTGGAATTAAATCTTTTATCCTAATGAAAGCACACAGACATAAGATATCGAGATGTTGATGATGATGATGATTCGTATTATTATTATTAGAAAAAATTAGGAGCATTCTGACAGAAAAAATGAAGAAATTACGAGTTGTTTAGGGATAAAAGCAGGGCTCTTCTTGACACACTAAAAGCCCAAAAAAGTATCCAAAGTTAAGCTGCTCTGTGACTCATTTTTATTAAGTAGGGCCTCAGATGTTCATAGCTTAAATAGGTGCCACTTTTTCACTTTCCCCAAACTGGTGTCCTCATTTAGCTGTCATTTGAGCAGACAGTAGTGCTGCTGACTTAAATGACCTCCATTGGCAGCAGTGGGAATATTTACATACTTAAAGTTAAATTTCTTTAATACTTTACAAGACTGGCTCATCAGAGACAGGTATTTTATGCCTCTTCTCCCATTAACTAGTGAGGACTAGTAATTTGAAATCTGCTGTCTTTTTTATTTTTTTCTTTATACACGTGGCACCAATTTGTAGTTTATTGACTCTGTGCTAGGTGTTGACAGTTAGTCAGGAGAATGTATCTTTTCTCAGCTGAAAGCAGTAAACCACTGGCCTCAGGGTTGATATTGAGGAAGTTGAGGCTGAAAGGTTGATACAGCATAAGATGCCAGGTTAGATGAATAACTCCCTGCCAGCAAAATTTTGATATGCAAACTACAGCTATAAGTAATGGGTGTTTAGAAGTCATTTCTTTAAAGAAGAAGTATGAAATCTCTGCTGCTACTAGATGGCAGATCGGATGATAGTAATAGTTATAAATAAAAAAAATAGCATAGTAAAGGGACAGTAATTTGTTGACATTGATTTCAATTCACAGTCTCTAATGTTTAATCTTTAATGGCAGAACAACTCCAGATGATGGAGTGAAAGTAATTTTCTGCATCAGTTTTAGTAAGAAAAACACAAAACAAAACAAGTAACAAAGAAGTTGGCATTTTGGAAGAAAACTTGCCAAACACTTCATAGTCACTGGTGTCCTATGATATTTTTCAGGCTTCACCACAACCAAACTATTAAGGCAATGCAGAAACAAGCTATTTACATTGCTTTTCTTCTTACCAAAATAAAATCTGCTGATTTGGATTTGTTGTGGTGTTTTTCCTCCCACAAAACATCAATGATATGATTTGTTCTCCTCGATGCAATGATGGTTTCTCTGCTTTAAAGCTAATCTGAGAGTCAAACCTTACCAGATGATAACACACTGTATTGTGCAATAGGCGTTGCAACTGATGCTGCAGAATGTTAACTAAAAGGGATGTTTGAATGTGATACTGATCTTGTCAAAATACATAATTAAGATTCCAATAGTTTAACTGGGAGAAGAGAAATGATCACAGAAATGAAGAGCACAGAAATGTCTGCAGGTGTTGTAATGCAGTTGGTAGTTTTTCTGATGTGCTAAATTTTATGGAGTTGATTCTAACTAATCCTAGAGAAAAAGCTTTGACTCTTAAGGTGCTTTGCTAAGTCATTCATACAAAAGGTGAAACAAAATCATTGTAAATAGCAGCATCAGTAGGAGGAAAGAGTGTGCTTTTATGTATAATATTATTCTGTGGCATGCAGCAGTTTTAGTGGGACATTCTGAATAAGTAATTAGGTGTAAACTTCCCTTATTTCATTTGCAGATTTACATTCCTGTAAGTCATTGCAAAGGTCACTTTCTATGTATTTGCAGTGAGGTCTGAATGTCACAAAGTATTTGTTATTGCCTTACAAAATAGTTTCAGGCAACATCTTTATTTTTAATTCACTGGCTTACATTGTTGATTTTTATCTCATCAAAATTACAGCAAGAATAAATGAATTTATGAGCTAAAAATAAAATGAATCTTATGTAAGTAGTTGTGCTACAAAATATTGCATATATATTTAACCAAGTCTTCAAGGTTGTGTTACCTTGTGACAGTTTTGGAACTAAGAGCAGTGCAGGGTAAAGACACCTTTAATTTTTAAAGGAAGTAGAATCAACCAAATTATTTTTACTCTGGAAGGTTTTGTAATACAAATATTTCAATAGTCTGAAGAACGAACCCGCTCTTTTTTCAAGAAATGTGTTGTCAATTTGTATGACATTGCCCTTTTTGCAATTTTAAACTCTGAGATTTTAAAAAATAAGCTGTGTGCTGAACTGCATCAGCATTAGTAGTGACTCAAGTGTATTAAATACAGACAACCCAACTTCTCTAATGCATGTCTAATAATGAACCATAGTGGGAGGAGAATAACAGTGGTCATGCACACACAAAATTATGATGAACTGCTTCACAGATCTTTACCATTAAAAAAAGAAAAAAGAAGAAAAGAAACAACTACTAACTTATTAGTTAAAACAAAAGGAAAAGAGAACCAAAAATTTTTAATGAAGCCTTCAATAGTCTCCTAGATGTCATTTCTAGTCACAGTAGGAATTAATTTTAAACAATCAGCTTGTTAATTGGTTTGAGACACTATGTTTCTATAGTTATGTTTTACTCATAGAATTAATGTAATAGCTCAAAACAAGTATTTAATATAATTCATGGGGAAGAAATGTGCCACAAATTGAAAGTGATACTTTAGCTCATTGATTGGTTTTTATATTGGGTCTCAAGAAGAGCTCAGAAAAGCCAAATGCTGTGAGATTCCAGGGGACAATTACATTTCCTTCTCTTGCTCAAAAATGGAAAAAGTATTTATGTTTCCCAGATGCTTTACTTCAAAATGTGGAGAAAAGAGGATGAGAGAGAGAGAGTGTGTGTGAATACATATTTATATATATTTAGATAACTGATCCATAGGAAAAGGAAACCCACTATGAAGTCACACATTTAAGTTGCATACTGATTTTGTGAACATAAGATGGTTAATGCAGTTACCTGAATCTAGGTAAATGTAATTATCCCAAATTAACTTATCAGAAAATGAGGACAGAAAAATTATTTGAGAAGATCACAGGAACAGCTAATAGAGGCAGTTCCCCTTGCTCTGCATGTATTCCAAAATTGGTCTGTTAATGAGATGTATGGTTAAAATGATGTATGTTAAAAAAAGTATGGGGTTTTTTTCTTGCATAGGGAGAATTAGGATACAATATTGAAGTTTTGATAAAGACCTCACTTATACCCTCACTTATACACTTATTAAGGGTTTTGCCTTCAAAACAGGTTTTTATAAAGTTCATCTGAGTCAGTAGCACTTTGCTCCCAGAGAAGTAGAGGTGTTTTTTGCTGCCTTCTTCAAGGGGTAGAGAGTAACCGTTGTTGCTGTACTGTAGCAAGTCCCACTTAAAACACATGCCTTATTCTCTTTTTATTCTCAGTCTGAAACATAGTGCTGACACAATTTACAGACTGATAGTTACACAGACAGAGGTTCCTTGGGTTTATAATAAATTTGGCAATGGCAACACAGGTATTTCATACATTGCCCAGCTGTTCAGTATCAGAATAATTGTGGGCAAGAGGCTTGGGAAGTCTTTCTGTTTGATCAGACTCTTGAGATTATCAGGAGTGCTTGTTTTGATGTGAACATCTGTGCCAGACTAAGAAACACCAGCCTAAAGCTGCTGAGTGGCCATCAGATGGTAAAAATGGCTTTTATCTACTTCTGACCTTATCAAGATCAGCTTCTCCCAAGTGAAAGCTTTTACAGCTTTCTTCCAATGTTTCACAAAGTCTACTCTCTAATTCATTCATTCATAAAGGTTATCTATAATTTTTTAATTTACCATGCTCTCAGAGAGACTTTATTCCAGGTCATTAATTTTTTTTCCTGAGTAATTGCAACACTCTTCCCTGCACACTCTCTAGTTCTTCTGAAATATTGTGAATAGTCTGTAAAGGATTTAAGACCTACTAAGCCAAAACTTCCACCCTGAGAAGAGAGGAATAATCCCTTCAAAATTTAAGCAATTTTAAGCACTTCAGTCTGACAGTGGTAAAAGCAGCAGCAGACACGTTAACAGCTTTGAAAATAGAGCTATTTTTTTCCAAAATTTATAGCTTGGAATTTTGAAATATATTGCCATTTTCCTCCCAGAAGCTTCACTGTCAGTTACTAAGTAAAACCATCATTAATCACAAGCAGCTATAGTCATGTGCTGATTGTAATTTGGTCACATTGAACAAAAGACGAATGATATAGAATACTATTAGCAATGATGGTTTTAATGTAGACATTTATCATTGATTCAGGTTCACTTGATATGACTTTGGGATAAAAACAGGGAAAAATTGCCTTGCTGTTGGAAATTTTATTGCTATTAAATCATAATTTTGGCAAAGATGTGCAAATAAAACTGGCTGAGCTTTCCTTTCCCATTTTTCCTCTTCTAAAAGACACAATTGCAGAGGACTTAGAAGAATCCAGATGCAGTGCAATTAGAAAAGTGAATGCTGATTAGTTGTCATCTATCTAATAATAGAAGCAGGTTTTGGCAAGCTATCTATTTATAGGAGTCATTCTGTTTACCCAGCTCATCAGAATAGGTAAGATCCTAGGAGAAGGAGAGTTCTATATGAAATTTATTGAAAAGGCATATTTATTCCCCATCTCACCTCATAAAACTCTTTTAAACAGCCCTGCATAACAATGCTGGTGGCACTAAGATTAATGACACACTGAAGAAAATCTTCATTATCTAACTTTGCTCTGAAATATGAGCCAGAAATACAAGCCAGTTTTAAGTTTGTGTAGCATAAGAAAAAGAAGAAAAACAAAGTGATTATATGCTTTTCTTGTAAAAAATAATATATGCTTTGTGTGCTAAACATAATTTCTCTTCTCTGAGGTTATATAGTTGCAAAACTGACAGGAGCAACATAGCATAGAAATACATCTATAATTCAAAATTATCATTAAACCTTGAAGGTGATCTAGACCTACCTGACTTCACAAATATATATGGACTTGAGACTGAGTCCTAATTCTTCATCAAGAAAAAAATATACTATTTTACATATAAAAAGACAGAAAATGAAAGGTGCATCATTACTGTTTTGGCTTTGAGTTCGAGCATGGAATCCAGGAGATCCATCTGTGGTTGCAAGAGAGACAAAATGTAATAGCCCTGAGTCAATGCAGGCAGGCATGCACACTGGGAAGAAGAGGGAGCTGTAAAAGACAAAAATGAGGAATATGTTTAGAAATAGTTTGAGAGAGATTTAAAGCAAATTGGGGATGGTGGTGGAGTGGAGACAGAGGTAAAGAGTCTTAGTAAGTTTGTAAATGTCACAGATCTGCAGGTCACAAATACCATAGGGATTCAAATAATCACTTGCAACTAGTACAGGCCATGAAGGCGGGCTTTTTATTTTGCACAGCTTTTTTCATTCTGTGTTGTTTTATGCATAGCTGGATATATCTGCAAATGCTGTGACCTGTGATTAAAGCCTTGTGGAGAGCAATCCATAGGCCAGCATGTGTGAAAGAAACTGTGGTAGTGTTTATTAGGAGAAAAAACACTTCACTATTCACTAGCAAACTAGGAACTGAGGTCTCTGTAGTCTTTCTGGTTAGTTGTTCTTTCAGAATTGGAACTATTTATCATGTTTTTAAAGGGTTTTTTTACTCAATATTACAAATTATTTTCTGTTAAATTATATCCCTACTTGGGAATAAAAATCTATTTATTAGCCTAAATAAAATCTCGAGTACTTTTGCTCAAGGCTGTGACCAGATAGTGCTGTCATGTTCAAACATCACTGCACTCCCTTGCTATTTGATATCTTAACACAGTCACACAGTTACTGAACTTTGAAGGTGAACTTATCAACTAGCCTTATCAAAATTTGTTTGGTTTGACTTAGATTTCCCCTGTTTCAATATAGACATTTCATACTTTTTGTTTGATTGATAAAACCATTTGGAATGCATTTCTACCTTTTATAAAGAAAACGGCCTTGAAAGACATTACTTATGAGCACATTTCTGGCTTTGAAATCAGCTGTGCAATGCAATATGTGTAACATAGAAGAATCTTTAAGATTCCTGCTAGCTGGCACTGAAATGAATCTCCAAAACCTTTGTTTCCACTTTCCTGCAAGACTCCCTGAAGATTATATGGAAAATAGTTTTGCCTTGATGTGTAACAAAGTTCCTATAAAAGCTCCAGCCCACAGTGACACTGGTGAACTCCAGCAGTATAGCACACTGCATAGATTTGTACATACTGTATATAACCTTTGAAGAATTTAGACCTTTGTCTACATTTTTCTAGGATGTGAAGCTGCCTTGCTGGGTGGGAAAAGGCATCTAGCTAGTGAGTGAT
The DNA here is from genome assembly GCF_021018805.1 of Prinia subflava. Taxonomy (NCBI): domain Eukaryota; kingdom Metazoa; phylum Chordata; class Aves; order Passeriformes; family Cisticolidae; genus Prinia; species Prinia subflava. The sequence goes on along the minus strand of NC_086248.1, from coordinate 63,044,928 downwards.
GGCTCAGGGAAGTATATGTTTTTGACATACACTCTCTCTGATGACAAAATGGGGAGTGATCTAGTCCATTATAACTTTCAAAGTTGTGGGAAGTATCCTGTAAGCCCAAGCAGGTCATATGCAAAGATATTAGCAATTCTCAAGACTCCTCTAGAACTCTTAGAATCTCCAAAGCAAACAAAACCAGCTTTTACTCATATTCTGTGAGGTAGGGGTTTCAGTGGGCAACAATTCCATTTTTGTTGTAATGTGTGATAGGCAAATGAAACCAGGGTCTCAAAATGAAAACTTTTCAGTAATCATACAAGTTACTTTAATTTATAATTCTCAAAATATATGTTGCTCAGAAGAAATTGCATATTCTGCATGTGCTGTTCTGCACCTGCTATGTTTTTTCAGGTCTGGGTTTGTTGTTTTGTTGTGGCTTGGGTTTTCTTGTTGATGTTTTGGTTTCAGCTTTGTTTTGTTGGGTTTTATTGTTGTTGCTAGTTTGGGGGTTTTTATCGTTGTTGGTTTTTGTGTGTGTGTATGCATGTGCACATAAATTGGGAAACATATTTCTCATATTCTTAATTGATCTATCTGAGTTTCATAGAGTAAGACTGGGATTGTTCTTGAGGAATGATGTTTCCCTATTTTTATCACATAGTGATACATAGTTTGAAGTGTAGTTATAGATTTTTGCTCTTAAAAATAATTTTAGAACTGAATTCTAAATTACTTCCCAACAATTATAATTTCTATTGTTGAAGTTCACAAGGAGGCCCTTGAATGTCCAGTGATCCACCTAGGGAATCAAACTGTTGTTGCCAGGCACTTTGGAGGCAAAACATTCCCTCAAAAGCACTAACATGCATGTAATTGGACCAAGTAGAACCTGCCCACAGCATCCAATTTTGCTGTGTGCTTTCTATCTGATATCAGGAGAGCCAGCAGCCAGTAACTGCACTCAGTAAAAATCCCTGAACAACCTCAAGGCTCTGATGATTTACTAAAACCTTTAACAACACAGTTTATGCTTCTGTATATTTTTCCTATCACTGCTGCAACTGTGATTTATATAAGGAGTGCCTGTGCCCACTTTGGAAATATAGTCTTACGTTGTGCAATCACTTTGGAGCTGTTCTGCACGCTGAGTACTTTGATGAATAATACTTCACACAGAGACATTCCCAGCAAGTACAGAATTCGGGAGGGAGAGGAAAAACCCAGCCCTGTCTACTACCAAAATTGTTTCTGTTCTCTGGTGTAGGTAACCACCAGTTTGTGTGTAGTGGCATTTTTTCACTGCACACTTCAGAGAGGCCTTGGTGGCTCTGGGCTACTGTGCTCTTGCTCTTTCCTAAACCCACAACAAAAGGATACATTGCTGGCACCCATATCTATAATACTAAAGGTCCTATTTTACATGCCAGTTTAAAATAACCCTTGGGATAACATGAGTGTATTTAAAGTTCCTGCAATGTGTTTAACTGAAAGAAGTTGGTGATGTGATTGACAATCACTACTAATAGGCTTAACCTATGCTGAAACTTCTGTTTGAACAGGCAGAGTGCCTGTACTAAACTGACAGCTTCAAGGCCATGGAAAAGTTTGATTAACTTCCTACAGATATTTGATCAGTGGCCATGGAGGCTAAGGCATTATGTATTAGGAGCTTTGTAGAAATTTCTTTCCTTCTTTTATTATCTTTGCAGGCTCTTTTTACATATACAGCCTGAATGAAATAATCCTGAAAAAGATGCAACCTAACCCCTCTAATCTGCAGACTTTTCTAATCTTCAGAAGAAACCTTGATAGTGTTATCTCTTTTAACGACTCTTCATCTGAAGACACCACTTATGTCTTCAGTTGTTTCACACTCTTATTTTATGTTGAATTAGTCTGTTCCCTAAAACATTAAGATTTATGGTTCACTCCTTTCTTCTTACCATCTCCAAATTAGTAATAGTGGCTGATGATAGTAATTAGTAATAGTGGCATATTGTTGTAGTTATTGAAAACAATTAATCTTTTGCTGTGATTTTCATTTTTTAGGTAAAATCTGAATCTCAGACTAAGAGTGAAAAAAGCTTTTAATTTTCCGAAGCTTTGGGGGTTCTTTCATAGTGATTGTCATAAGCAGGTGATTAGATATTAAGCTATCACTGTAGAACTATGTATAAGACACAAGAGAGTTTTCCCAGCAGGGTATTAAATTAAATGCAACATCAGATGCTACTGTATGTGGTATTTAAGGCGGGCCAGGAAACAAGAATTCCGTTTTGGCAAATCATATAAAGATCTCTGGGCTAGGTTTTGTCCCACACTGGAGAGATCTCAGATCTTTTAAAGCTGATGGAATGGGAAAGTGGACCTGGATTTCCTGTATCCCTGAGCTGTGAGACTAGACTGTGAAATCAGCCTCCTAAAATATTAGGTTGGTGGTGTCTCATCTTATCTGAGAACTGACTGGCCTGTAGGTTCTCCTGGGAGGAGAGATGTCCAGTATTAGTCAGAGCTCATGAGAGAAATCTCCTGCTTCAATTTTTCTTAGAAGTCGATTAGGAAGTGATTTAGTCTTTGATTCCTCTTCATTCTAGATGAGTGTTCTCACGGCATCTTTCTCTCCCAACAAAATCCTGAACAGCAGTCTTGGTTTAACTACGGGTAAAAATTGTCTTTGAAATGATGGCAGCAAAGAATTAACATAATGACAGGCAGCAAAAAGTGTATTTTCACCATGATGGATGGAAATGTGGATGTATTAATATGTATTCTACACCATGTCAAGGAAATCTTAGTCTCTCTTCTCTGTTCCTCCTCCTTGGCTTCCCCCATCCTTATAATTTGCAAGCTTGCACTGAAACTGCAGCTTTCTGAAAGCCAGTGTGATTTTTGTGTGGGTGACAAACTTTACACAGATCTTATTGAAAACAAATCCTTTGATAGAATTTGCTGCCATGACTACAACGTACATCAAACAATTTTTAAAATTCTTGAATCTAAACATGTTACTGGACAAAGTAGAGTAATTTAGAGCGATTTATTTCTGTCAGTACCAATGTTTCTGTGTTATCTTCTTTTGAGAAATACCTTCTTGACATATATAATGCTGGACAAATGTCTTTCATTAATCGGAATTTTTTGAGGCACTCTAGAGGTGAGAAAACTACTGTAATAATATTCAATGCCATTATATAGTACAAACCCACAAAATCTAGTCAAGAAAAACAGTTCATTATTTAGTTACAAGAGAGAAAAATCCAGTGAATTTGCTGTGTAATAGTTACAGTTCATGTGTCTATTTTATTTTTATACCTCAAGAGATAGGAAAATGGATCAACCATTTGCTGCTAAATTATTTCATTTTCTCAGTATATAAGAATACATAAAAATCTTCCAATTCTTGATTTGTGAACGAGGAAGAAGGTACAAGAGAAATGCTTTCTCTAAAGGCCCTTGGATTAAGCACTTCTCAGTCTAAATATTCTTTGGCTCTTTGCCATTCACTGGCTTTATCAATCATTTGCACTTATATAGCACTTTGCAAACACTATTAAAATTATGTCTTGCCTCATTCCTGTGTGAAAGGTAAATACCATGCCATATTCATTGGAAGATGTGCATAGATTTATGTAGATAGCAGAGAGAACACAGTTAAGCAGTAAGTTTTCCTGTACATATTTGTGTTTTCCTCTCATTTTGTATTTTTGCAGAGAACAGGATTGCCATGTCATTTATTTAACAGATGTGTTTACCTCTACAGACTGAACCCGTTCTACATTTGTAGCAATGTATATAACCATACAGTCACAGCTTGATGGCTCTCAATTTATGTTGGTATAATCCCTTTGAAATTATAATGCCATGACAGGCCGTGTTCCTCAGCTTCTGCCAGGAACATAGTTAGCATTCCTGCACTAACCTTCTAAAGTACCCTAATCACTCAAGAGTATTAAAGTAATGATATTGCCCATTGAAAAATGAAACATGGGTGTTAGCACAGGGTTCCTGGGTTGGAACCTCTTACTTGCTCGTATTGGCAATTTATATGCAATGTCAGAACAGCCCACTGTTAAGTTACTTAAATTAGATAATAGTCTTTGTAAGATATGCATAGAGAGAGTGGGAGAGAGCATGCTATAAACATACATATGTGTATATATAGTGGAACATCTGTTGTACATTCAGTTTTTCTTCATATAAATTAAAAGACATTTTTACTCAGAGGTTGCATTCTGGAATCAGTATGTCACAAAAAGCAAGATCTAGTTTTTTGAAATTTATTCTTAAAAACCTATAAGAGTTGATGAAGAAATATTTTTCCCCCTGCCACAGAAGTGCTATTTTCTGTGCCATGTTGAAAGTGGTGTGAGAGAGGTGTCAAAAGTAAAAGATGGGAACACACAATGTGGTTGTGCTTTCTCTTCATCCCCGCCCTGCCAAGACACTGGAGAAGGCTTTTCCCTCCTGTCCCACTGATGTTTGGCCCTTGTTCCCTGCAGGCCTGCTGGTCCCAGGTTGGTGCTGGTGCTTCCAATGAAAAAAAGGAGGAAGCTTAGCCTGAGCTGCAGGGGACATGAGTCAGTTACTTTGAGGCACAGGATAAACAAAGGCTTTACTTGAGGAGGTTTCCCAGTTTTTTACTTGGCAGGAACTTTCTGCCTTTGAGAAAGCTGAAGAGGCTCAGCCAAGACCACTCATCTTTTGTAAGTTATGCATTTTTCTGTTGCTGTGCATTTCTCTCATATTCCAAGCATGTTTTCTGGACTAGCTCTATTACCAAGAATTTTAAAAGCATAAGTGCTGTGAATGAGGAAATAAGACAAGAGAAAGCATCTGATACCAGAACAAAGTACTTTTTTCACAGTTGTGACTGCTATGTTTGACCTGCTAAATTGAATACTAAAATGGGGCTAGGTAGGTCAGAAGCCCTGTCTTGCATTTCTGGCTTCTGATTTAGAAGAAATAGTGGTAGCCCTCTCAGTCAAATTCACAATAACAATTCCATTAAGTAAAGGATCAAGACCTCTTTTCTTTAACCTGCCAGCAATTTGTCTTGGAATAAGTGGTAATTACTAGCCAAGATTTGAAAAGCATTGCTTATGATTTTCTCCCCTTTGGCATTGAAAGTTTTTTCCGTCTTCTCCCCAGCAAGCTAACTCTTTGAGTAATATATACTTTTATTATTTTTATTAGTATACATTTAGTAGCACTACTATCTGCAGATTTTTTGATGTATGACAGTGTAGATAAGTTATCTCAATTGCTATCTACAATGTAATTCTCAGACAGGATTGAAGAATAGGTCTATTTGAACCTATTATCATTTAAGCTGAGTGCTATGATTGAGTTTTAGTGCTTGATTTATATAAAAATGATATGAAATGATCATTAATTTGACTAAGAAAAAAAAAATCTCTTTTTGTGAGGAAAACCAAGATGTCTTATTTTCAAGTCCAGCATTTTATTTTTCAGTTCTGCCAGTATGCTCAAAAGTAGTTGATCATAGAGCTCTAAGAGTGAGTATTCTGATCTTCCTGTAAAATCTGATTTTCTTGCATATTTCTTGCAGTATAATAGACTTCATTCTTCTCAGCCCTCTTCTACATGCCCAGCTGCAAGAAGATATTTATGATACAGGCTATCATTCTTCATGCCCTACACATAAAGTGTTGAAAAAGTTTTTTTTTCCTTTTGGTGTTTTATTTTTTAAGCCAACTACCCAGTGCACAGTGACCTTACAGAATAGACAATACAAATTCCACTCTATTTATTTCCTGGGCGTTCCTTTCTCCTGTTCAAATACAAGACCAGGAAACATACACAGAAGTAAAATATGACCTTCATGGGGTATGTTTTTGTAAAAGCATTTCAAAAAGAATATGCCCTCCACAGTTTTGCAGTACTTGAGGGAACATTTTGATCTCTTTGGAAAGGAAGCAATGCCAGTGAGTTTGTGTCATCTGTGCTACAAGGGGTGGGTAGATGAGACAGGCCTGAATAAACTCAGATGAGAAGAAAATGCAAGCTGAGCAAAATACCTAACTGCTCCATGAGAAAGGAACTACTTTCCCACTTCTTGTGTGGATAATGACAATTGGCATCTGCCAATCAATTCTTTTGTATCTCAAACAGGTAGAATTCTTGAGATGAAGCTGCAAACATAAGGGGAAGTTTTCATCAGGTGTGAAGCACATGAAGCAGAGGTAAAATTCTTGTGGAAGGGTGCAAGTGTAGCTGTGGAGGCAGAGAAGTCTCTCTTCACCCAGTATTTCTGCAGTAAGGGTACAAAGTATGAAGCCACGAGCTTCATGAGTTCAGCTGCTTTCCTGATCCAACCATAAAAATCTGTTATTCCAGGTGTTAGAATGTGGTTAAATACAGTGGCAATTACCCCATGAGTAATTATCTTATATATGAAAAAAAAGTTGTATCAAAATTGATTTTGCATCTATTTAGTGCATAGATCATACATACTATGAAAGTAAATGAGCAAGTTCAAGGAGGGGATGATTCTAAAAGTGAATACAGAAAGGCTGGAGCACTTGCCTGTATGTGTGGGTCAGTTAGTCTGCCAGAAATCCAGTGAAATAAGCTTTTATCTTTGGTAAGGTATTTTATAGCTTCTCCTTGCATGTATTTCCGATAATAGTTTCTTATATATTCTCTCTGGCACACCACTTTCATTATTTTCCTATCACATAATTGGCATGTGTAACATGCACTATTGCTTTGTCCTGCATTAGCCACAACACCACAATTGGACTTACAGCTATTTAGTCCATGGGTAAACTTGACTCAGATGGATGTGGGTAAACTAAGAGGGAAGTTATTTTGAATAGGTATGATATAGTACATTTGATCTTAAAACTGGCTATTAGCTAAAAAGAATAATATTCTCCAGATGCATGATTAGAGCTGGAGGGCTACATTGTAAAAGATGTGGGGGGAAGTTGCATGAACGAATTTTATTACTGGCAACAGGAATTCAGTATTTATCTCCCCAACAGCATTTAAATAGCAATAATAACTTAAAAACCCACATTCACTAATTGCATCAAAAGTGTAAACAATAAGTTTTCAAAATTATCTGTTCCTCTGCTTTCAGATTTCAGTTAATAGATGGGTCATGTGGAGTATTTTCCAAATTTGGGTAGCAAAATATCATATATTTCTTCTGTTTCATGGCAATTGGTAATTTTTAACTGGCTATGTAACTTTAGAGCAGATCTTTTCCAAATAACAGAATCTGCCTAATTCCCATGATGTCACTTAGGCCCTGATCTTGCAACCACATTTTCACAGATGGACTCCTGAATCCAGACCGACCCCACATATGCCAAAGAGGCTCCAGACAACGAAGACATTGGCTCATGGAAATCCAATTGCAAGATCAAGACCCTAATTCCCTTTAGTTTTGTCTCTTCCTAATGAGAGCTGTCAATTACTTATAGTAATTAGGTGGGCAATGGATGTTAATAGGACAAAATTTTAAATATGCTGCTTCAAAATTATGTGAATAAATCATACAAGTTTCTTTGCCTATCTTTTGCCATATGTCCTTCTTTAAATGTATATAATTTGCTTTATATCTATTAAAAAAAGGCACATAATATAGAGGCACCACAGTTGACTTTGAAGAACTTTAAAGGTGAAGTGAAACTTTTCAATAACAGTCACAAAAGAGAAATTTTAGAAAACAATGGAATGGTTTGAGAAAGTTATGGATTTAATAGTAGGGATGCTCCATTATGTTATTCCTTTTTTTATGTTGCTAGTACTCACTTATGAAACAGAAGTTTCTACAATAAATGGCTTTTAATTTGTACATCGGGGGAATGAGATTACAATGTTTATTTTGGTTATAAGGTTATTCACCCCTATATTCTTCATGTTTAAAGTTGGTGTAATTTATTTACATTAGTAGAAATCTGATGGGATATCTTTCATTTCCTCATAAGAGAGATATCATGCAAACAGTTGTCAGTAAAATGCAGATTTTAATCCATTTTCCTGAATTTAATGCAACCTTATGCAAATGACATATTATAATATGCATAGTTAGTATGCTGGGCACTGGATGTCTACTGTGGAGAAAACAAGCTTAAGTTAAGCAGATATGCCTTCACACTGCAGAATGCTCAGCTGCCAGATCGGGTCAGTGCTAGAAAATTACAGGTTCCAGTATTCTGAAGAGAGTCTTTGCAGAGAGCACCATTAAATAACCGCGCAGATCGGCTCATTTCTCCAAGCAGAGGCAGTAATTGGTATCTCTTGTCATTAGGTACAAACACGGTGTTCCTCCAAGAATAGCCCAGTGTGATTAGCTCTCCGTAGATCGGCTGCTCCTGCACCAACCCTCGAGTGGCTTCTCCTCTGAGCGCGTTTGCAGATGAAGCCACTGTAGCTGAGCACAGCTGATGACTCATCTCGCCGAGCTCTGTACATCTGCTCCAAAACAGTTCATTGTTTTCTCGAAAAAAGAACAAACTTCTATTTTTAAGAAAGTCTGGGTTCGCAACATTGTTATTAAGGGAAAGCTCAGGCAGACATCTCATAATCTTAGCCTGTGACATGAAGAACACGCCTGCTGCAGCCCAACAGTAAGACTAGGTCTAAAAATGCTTTTTTTGACATTTTTCCCTATTTGTTGGCTTTTTTCTCTCATACCTAAATGCAGAATTCAAACTGTGTTTTCCTTCCTAAATCACATTTTATTTCTAGGTATTAGAGGTGATTTAAATGTAGTTAAAAGCAGAATGCAGCTGAAGTGCTCATCTAGTTCATGTACAATAAGGACTCTTAGCCTTTCTGCTCATTTTTGATGGTCTTTTGAAATGTAATATTTCAGCAGGCTATTTAGTTTACACTTCTTCAAATAACCATAAACACACCTAAAAGATCAAGAGTTTAAGCTTTCATTTAAAAATAGCCAATTGGGTATCTCTGCACTACTGAGGAGTCACAAAGGATGATAAAAATACATACTGGTGCTTAATCATGTACTGTGTCTTAAAATTATTATTTAGCATGGATAAATTTGGATATGGCTGCTGGTGTGCTATAACACAATCCTTTAACTTGAACCTCTGTTGGCTAGAACTTAAATGATTTCAGCTTGTTTAATATTGACTTAGCAATCATCAGAAGAACTTTACTGCTTACAAATGAAATCATTGGTTTGAATATTTGCTTAAGTCTTAGACACTACTGTCAACTTTATGATTCCTAACACAGTACCTGGGTAGGATCAAAATCTGGGAATTGAGGAAATAACGCTCATCAGTCAGAAAAACTGGAGTGTTATTGATTCTGCTTTGAGCTGGGAAATAGACTTCTTGACTTCAAAAAGTTTGTACTACTCTGCAAAGATCAGACTCTCAAACGCTAAACCTTAACACTTTTGCAAGCAGTAGGATTTTAATTTTCACAGTGAATGTATTATGAATTTATGAGGTTTTTAGGCCAGTAACCGAGGCAAACTTGCAAGATGATATAAGTGAGCATACAGGCAGAAGTGTTGGTAGGTAACAGCATTCTTTGGAATAATAATTAAAAATCCCACAACTGTAGATGTTTTCTAGGAGACCAAACCTTGTGAAAGGGAAATAATGGTGGAATTGAGAAGCGGTCTGTAGAGCTGAATGGAGGTCAATATCTAAACGAGACCTATAAAAAAGCTGCAGATTGACTTTTTGCAAGGGTAAGTAGTGGTTAACAGCTTTAAACTGAAAGAAGGTAAGTTTTTGGAAATTAGGAACAAAACCTGTGATAGACTGCAGGTTACCCAGGAAAGTTGTGGATGCCCTATCCTCGGGAATGTTCCAGGTCAAGGTGGATGGAGTTTTGAGCAACCTGGTCTAATGGAAGATGTCCCTGCGCATGACAGGGTGTTGGAAATAGATGATCATACAGCCCAAACCATTCTGTAATTCTATGTTTGCATCTCTTGAAGGGAGATGTTAATTGTTTGCAGCACAGAGTTATAGGCATAGTGAAGATTCTTATTCTTCCTCTTTGAAGCTTAGAATAGAAAATAATATTTTGTTTGCAATACTGCAAGTGTCAGAAAATTTCTCTTTGGAAATCCCCCTTAGGCTTTCAGTTATGCCTTTAGTCTGCTGCATTTCAGCACCAGTACTGCAAGAGTCCATAAGATTTCACAGGAAGAATGGTGAACATCATCTGCCTCTTCAGTTTCTTTCAAGGCAAAGATGTAATAAAATCTCATAAACAGAACAATTATCAAATAAAAGCAGACATTTTAAAACCCACTGTCCATACAGAGAGGCCATTGAGTGTTCCAGTGTTCTTACAGCTGGAAGACAACATGATTAGTTTTATTCATGGATCAATGTCCTTAGGTTGGCATTGTCCTTCACCTTAAATAGTTGTCCATCTTTATACAGTTTTGCATTGTAGCCATGGCCCTGTTCCGTATTTGCCTCATTCCGATAGAAAGCTCAAGCTTTTAAAACTTATTTGTTTAGTTTTTCTTCTCATAGAATCAATCTTCCTTTTTCTTCTAAAATCAGAACATGCTACTCCAGCTGGTATCTTTGCAAGGCTTATCACATAGCATTCAGTGATTTCCCAGGTTCCTTATATACTGGAAATGGTAAATGTGGTGTTCATATTGCTGTTGTTGAAAGTGAGAGGGCAGAGTTGTTTGTTTCAGTAAGTATCTCCAGGTGGGTTTTCTTTCTTTGTTTGTTTGGGTTGGTTTTTTTTGTTTTTTTTTTTTGCATTATAAAATCTTCAGCAGTTAGGTACTGTTTTGAGATGTAACATCTTGATCAGCTTGTCACTCCCACAGCTTTGCACAGCTGAGGGAAACAGACTGAAGTTGCAGTAAAAAATGAGATGTTATTGGTGCATTTCTGTCAGCAAATGGATCTTAAACATTGGAATTTTTCCCCTCTCTGGATTGTCTTTCACCCTTCACAGTCTAGACTTTGCACACTGCAAAGCTTGTATCGCTAATCTGTGTAATCTTGGGGAAAAACATATTGACAGGTAGAGAAACTATTAAGCCCAGTTGGCCAAGTATCCATTTATCTTATTGCAGTTTCAAAGGAAAATAAGGCTTACATGCTTATGCTCAATGTGTGGCTACATGTATGTGGCACACACACATCTCAAAGCTGTGTGCCCACTTGTTTTTCACACCTACTGAACAGCTTTTGCATTAGTTTCCTGATACTAACCAAAGGTGACCAAAGGGTAAAGTTTACAGATTATGAAGTTGCCATAGGATTTGGGCTAAGTAGGTAAGGGGCTTAAAGGTGGGTATCAATTCCCTTCCAAATATGAAAAAACTGCACTGTGAATTCAGCCTTTATAAGACACCAAAGACCCTATGCTCTGGAGAAATACTTTATGAATGCTCAGCCTCGGAAAAGTTCCAGTAATAGGTTATATCTTAGACACTGACGTTCATAAGAAAACTAGTTTCCTTTGTCTTGGAGCTCAGGGACCCACTTTGTAAACTGTGTTAGAATTAACCAAAAGTGTATGTCTTAAGTATTTGACTTAAGTATTCTGCTCTCACGTCATTAAGAGATGTCTCTCTTGAGTTCTAAACTCTTGCTATTTGTTAGTCTGAGTGATCAATCACAATATATGTAATGCTTATACAAAATCACAACTTCCACATCTGGCTGCTTGCCTTTGCACTTGATGATTTCTTTGGAGAAACTGTATAAATTAAAGACAGAGAATAAAGGGTATTGTAGAAGTAAAGGCATCACAAATATACCTAAAATACTATCAGTTCAGATGAAAAAAAATGTATGGTCTTTACACTTGGGATTTAGCTGAGGATTTATTTAAGGAGCCAGAGGAGAGCTGACAATAGCGTGAAAGGAACAGCAAAAAAGGAACCACAATTGTACAGTATGAACAGAGAAGTAAAAATGAATAAAACTCTCAGTCAAACTCATGAGTTTTTGTAACTCAGGAGAATGCTGTGGCCATATCCATTCCCCCAGGCTTGGTCATTAGCAAACTTTTTACTTGTGAAAACTGTGTAAGATAGTATTGTGGTTATGGTAAAGTGCAAGGCACAGAAAAAGGGAAGGAAGGCCTTTAGATCAGCTAGAAAGCACACATAGTGCTCTGTGCGCTAGTAATTTTTTACAAATATTTGAACTGTCATTACTGAAAACTTTCTTCTGTCAGAAAATTTCTGTATCTCTGACTTCTCCCATCACTTTTTGTGCTTTTCTTAGAGAAAGAAAGATCAAATAAACAAACAGCTCTATCTATGAAATTTTATTTGCACTGATGTTAATTGGGCAGGGATTTGGGGTTTTGCTCACTGGTTGTAACTCTTGCTGTCTCATGTGGTTTTGCTTTTCATATTTTTCATATTAAGCTCTTTTTTTTTACTGGAACCCAGACACTGGGAAGGTTGAACTGCCTGTTATGGCTGAGTTGTATAAAATGAACTGAGAACTGACCTTTTAATGCTTCCTATAGAATGAAAATGTATTGTAGAAGAATCTTTACATATTTTATTTTTTTTAGCACATGCACCCATCCTGTAGAAGTCTTCCTCTGCAAACATACTATTCAATAAAATCTCTCTCTATTCCACCTCTCTATGGTCCCTATTCCAGGTGTATATATATGTTTTGCTAAACTCTTCACCAAATGTAGAAACACCCTGGAATCAAAAGATGAAAAACAAGGAATGTGATGGACATTTTGAGAGATGATTGTTTATTTATTTAGAGATAAATTATCTTTTTATTACCTTCCCAAGAATGCTTCTTTGTCCTAGAAGGAGACTGGAACAAAATGTCACTCACAGCCACTTGCCTGATATATTTTTGCTGTTGAATAAGGAGTGATTTGCTATGGTGCCAGTCAAAGACTCTCAGCAGGAATTGTACTCCCAGTTGCAGGAATGAAGCAGAGAGAAAAATTCTCTATTTCACATGGTCTTGTTCTTGTCTGAAGAAGGGAGATACCCATTCCTATAAAGCAGTGTCAAATCTAAAAATAGCCAGGACTAGGAAGCAAAAGGAAGATTTGCTTCCTGCATTCATGCATCAGTCAACCAGTGCATGGCCCATATTTGTTTATTTAGTAGTCTTACCTTTACATGATTAGTTTTTGTTCTTTTATCTGCAATAATGTTATTTTGTTTTTTGAATTAAATCAGCAGACATCAGTTTCAGATGACAGAAAATTGGCTTTTAAAAAAGTTGTTCTTCCCCCTCTCAGTTTTGAAGAACTAGTCTTCAAAACAGCCTTCCTGTCATATTCAGGATAACACTATTGTGTCCTTTGTCTGAGATTCTGATAAGCATTTGTTGCCTGGTTGAACACAAAGACAGAACTCTTCTAAAGCCCCTATTGATAGTCTGGTGTCTTATTTTTGAGATGTCTTTGATTTCCATGTGAATCTGAGCTTGTGATGAGCTATGTGCCTTCTCAAAGCCTGTGCCCAACCCATGAGAATATGACATTGGACACCAGTGTGATACCAAGACTCAGTAACTTGAATATATTTCTGTTGCTGTTCCAATCCCATTTGTCCAATCAATATCCAGTAATGTGGAAATTGTGAAAAATCCAGTTGTAAAAGTGGTACTGACGATCAACGTTAGTTTTATGCTAAAAGCTCAACCCTTATAAATATTCCTGGGTATATTAGCTACATGGAAACTACTGCTACAGATTACTGGAAACAGTTTGTGTAGATACAGAGGTTTACAATTCCTTTTTACCAAAAGAGGTGCTGACAAGGAAGGTTTAGCTTTTTGAGAGATAACAATATTGGGATTTGTTCAGCTTCCAGCTGGAGAAGGTCTGTTTACACACAGGATTCATTCCAGAGAGGTCTGCACAAACAGCAGCCCTGTTTGGAAATCTGGCAATGCACAGGCATTAATAGAAATGCCTGGTTTCCCCTACAGACTGTGACTGGAGTGGAACAGAGTAACTAATCCATCAATTCAGTTTGAGCTTTGACGTTGGGCACCATTATCAGGCTCCATGGAAAATATGTCTTCAGCTATGGGAAAGAAATGAATAACCTTAACAACTTCTTGGATGTGGGAAGCATAGTAAAAAACTGAGGTTTGAACAAAGTATTTTCCATCAGAAAGCTGAGCCTTGAAAGAAGCAAGAACTCTCAGATCTACCAAATCCTGTTGTTATTACTGAATATATACACACGTGCATGCACATGTACACAGAGCTTGTAGGCAGCGGGTACCCTAAGCTTTTATGAATCAAGACTTCTGAACTATCAGATTGCTGTGACCTGGCATTTTACTGGGGGTTTGATAAGGGCAAGAAAAATGTCTTGTTTATCTGATTAGGAACTTGCTGTAGATTGCAAAGTTATTTTCAATTATTCCTTCTAAAAATATTGCTTCACAAGGCAGTCTTCCTTTAACTTTCTTTAAGCAAAATTTTATGGGGTAAAATATTCATACTGTGAAACTACTTATCAAAGACACCTTCAGAATTTTGTTATTGAAAGTGCACAGAATATCTGCTTATATAACTCAGTAATTGCAAGTTCCTAAATGACCTGGAAGACTGTGTCTCATTTTAGGAAGAAATTTAACCTCCAGATTGTCCAACTTGCCCCAGATTCTGAGATTTTAAAGAGTTCCAGTGCTTTAGAACTTGCACATTGATTATAATTGTGACTTATTTTTACTTTGTTTGACAATTCATGTAGGGACAAGTAAAATAAGGTATTTGTCCTTCCAGATGTCCTATTCTGCCCCAGATCAGGTTGCTTCAAATGCCACATGTGCTCACTCCTCTCCCAGCAGCAGTTCCTGCCCCGGACTCCTGAGGTCCCCTTTTCTCCCTGTTCTGGTTTCCCTTCAACCCTGACCCAGGTTCTTCCTGTCAATGTGATTTACACAATAAGTCAGCCCTACCATCTCCTGGGGGCTATTTTTCATTCAGAAGGATAGGTGAAGCAAGCTCATGGTGGGGAAAGAAAGTACAGCCTGCCTCTGGTGGCTCCTCATTTCCCCAGGGAGAGCAGGTGCCAGTGGAGGGGTGAGGAAAGTGATTTGCTTCTCATTTGAAGTCTCAGTCATAGGAGGGAGGGGTTTTCATCCAAGATACCAGAGCTTCTTATTTTTCCAGGAGACAAGGTTTGGCTTCCATCAAACTCTTTTTATATTCCCACATTACTCCTAAAATATTAATAGTAGACAGCCTTTTAAGTGAAGGATTTAGGTGTTTTGGAAAATGTTATATTAATATTTCCCAGCTAAAGCAAGGAGTTATTTGTGTTGAACATTTCCCTCTTTGTAAGGCTTGGGAAAGGTTTTGAATTGACAGCCTTTTACTAACCTAGTGATGCTATGCCCACAGATGGGCAGTTCGATTTGTCAACTCAAATCCTGTGGAGAGCGAAGGGATGATATCTGGAGTGAGGCAGTGGGTGTGGTTATCCTGGAAGCCAAAAGCACAGCAGTCATGTCCCCTCCCAGCCAGCATATCCATGCAGAGAGCAGGTCCAAGGAGATTCCTGTCCTGCCTTTGCTGCTGTGCTGTGCACTCACACCCTGCTTTAACACCAATGAGTCACAACGCCTCATTAAAGTCAACAAGATTTGCAAGAGCTTTCTTTTTTTCCTTAAGATCTGCGTAAACCCTGCAATAACATTAGTGCTAATATTGAGACTGAAATAGTCAGTCTTGCAACAATCAAACATGGATTAACTATACTTAGCTCTGCAGGAACATTTATATCTTTAGATCAAACTGAGATACCTGAGAATAAATCTGTTGTAATTTTTATTTTGATCCCAGAAAGATCTTAGAATGAATGGGAAGTTCATTCTTATTTCTGCATAGTACAGAATAATTGATTTTTCTATGGATGATAATTGAAAGGGTGTTAGCTGTAGTCTTAAAGGTCACAGACCAAAAGTCATATCTTAGAGAAAATCAAGCTATTGTTCCATGAGTTCATTCCTTTCTACTTTAAAATGTATATTTAATAGCATATGATGTTCCCTAACATTTAGCAGATACATGTTTTGATTCCATTTATTCAGGTTTATAGTTAAACATATCTATTTACACATACTGCCTTAAACACAGCAGGATGGAAACACTATTCATTTTATCCATCTTAAATTTTTGCATTTATTTTCATCTTTTCCCACTGTGCTAAGAAACAGCCTCAGAAACATTAATGTTTTTTTATGCTGTAATGTAAATGAATCACCCCTACGTCGTGTTGTAAGTCAGTATTTCTCTCCCCCACCTCCACAGTACCTTGGCTTCCTCCCCACCCTATTAGCTTAACTCACATCCCCAGCATTGCATAGATTTTATCAGTGGTGTTTAAACACACTACTGTTACTGAGGGGTTAAGCAGGTAGGATGATTGCACTAATAAAAATTGATAAGTAGTCAGGTTATCCTTCCTAATTTATTGCCATGGCAACAGACAGCACATGTGGCTTGTTGCTGAAGAACAGAATGCTAATAATCAAATGTGTCTTACCCAAATGAATATATAACACAGCTTACTAATACAGTGCCTTGACATTGTATACATTACTGAACAACAGCATGCATTAATTCTGCATCTAAGCTCCTTGATGCATATGCTCTGGAGAACAGGAAGAATGAAAAAGCACGTCTGCTACATCAAAGCTGTTCATTAAAGTAATGTATTTTAAATAGTATATACAGTGAAGGATCCAATTCTCCAACACTTATCTTGTTTATTTCAGTATGTGGCTGGTATGCTAGGAAAATGAAGTAATGCATAGTCATTGTGAGATGGCATAAAAATAACCAACATAGCATAGGAGTTCAATTAAGAAATAATCTCAGGGAAAAAATGGTCATTACTAGCAGTTAATGGTTGGTTTGTTAGTTAATGGCCCAAGGCAAAGCTGAAAGCAGTTAAACCTCTAACAAACTGGTTGTGAATTATGGCAACAATGGTTTTTCTGGGGATTTTCCCCCCGTTATGATAGTTTATGATAGAAATAATGTATTTTTAAAGACAGTAGTTTTTACACAGGATGTTTACTGGAAATATGGGGCTTCAAGGAAATAAAAGTTTTCTACCCAAAAGAAACAAAACATGTGCTTTAGATACATATGTGGTATATATTTTATACATGTATGTCCTATATGTGTTTCATATTAAATATAAAAACTATGTTATATACACATGTAATATATTAGAGATTGTGTATGAGCATAATTGTCATATTGAAAACTTCTGTATCAGTGAAAATCCATGGAGTTAATCTGTGTGTACATACACATATGTACATAGGCTCATATATGTATGGACATTCTCTGTGTTTACTTTATGCACACACAGAGAAACACACAACTTCAGTCTTTTTACCAATGTCATCTCTATATACTTCAGTCAACTGATAAGGAGAGGAAAGGACACGAGAAAAATCTTTCAAAGTTGGCAAATCAAGTCATCCCACTCATCCCAGTGTTCTACAAATGTAAAGCGTCTGTTTCATCTGAAATCATCAATACCATCATTATTTCCTAACATGAGATCTTGTACCATACCCTTTTGCTTTGCACATAATATTAGAATTAATTTCTTTGCAAAGTCTTCCGTTCTCTTAAAGGCTACAGGATTTGCTGTGACCAGGAAAAGCTATGGAATCAGGAGGTTTGAAACAGTTATTCTGGGGAATATAATATTGTGTATATTTTTACCTGAAGCTTTGTTATGTTGAAATGGATATTTTGCTCATGGAAATTGTTGGGATGCAAGTGCAGTCAGCTTCCAGAAAGCAAAAAGGTGATGGGGTTTTAATCAACTTCTTGGAGCTTTAAAAGTATCTTGATGAAATGGTTGGTGAAAATTGCCAGGATGTTACAGTAAAATAGCTTTACAGTGAATCTGAGGTGAGGCAATTTCAGATAAGACAGGAAACCATAAAACTGCCATGAACATAAAGCCAACTATATTTACAGTATGAGTGCCATATATTCATTCTGAAAATTTTCATGATTACTGTATAGCGTTAGATCATTTATTTAGATGCTGGTGTAGGTCGGGTGCCAATCCAAGGAATGGTGAATTTAGACTAGTTTGCATTCTGGTGCCAGCTATTTTTGTACTTGTAAAATAATTTTAAGTTGGATATGAAAAAAAAAGAAAAGGCAAAAGAAGGTCTTCTTCTCAGGATTTCCCAAGAGTTAAAACTTTTCCATACAATCTTCAAAGGATGAAATTTTATAAAGGAACTTCAAAATTATTTTTCATTTTTGAAAACTGTTCTTAAACATGTATAAATATATATTAAAAAAGGCTTTGATTTTCTGACAAAAGTCAAGAAATGAACAGGCAATGTTCAAATATGCATATATATCGTCTCAGCTTTGCCTTCTTCCAATTTTTTTTTCAAAGGACCCTCAGCACTGTACAATAAAATAAAAGAACCACCCCACTGCATAGTCTCTTTGTAGACTAGGCTCATTTCTGAACACTGGCAATAATCAGTCCTTCCTGCTGTCCAGCAGAGTTTTCAACTAGTGCTTTAGGATACTTTCTTTCTTATCAGGTACTTTCTATCTTATCAGGTACTCTCACCAGTGAGAGCTGCTTCTCTGAACAGGTGTTACTGGGATTGCAAAGGAAGTTGCTATTGTGTGGGATCTCTTTCAAGTCTGAAAAACAAATAATTGAACTATGAGACAGTGGGAGGGTGGTGGAGGTGGGAGGAAAGACTCCTTTTTTTAAGTGACTGAATACTGTTATAAATACTTGTAGCAAGGAAAGAATTCAAAGTTCCTCAGAGATACCAAAACAGTTTTATAGACCAATTTCAACTTGATGTGCCATGAAAAAAAAAGGCAGAACAACTGGGCTGAATCACAGAGCTAGGTAGGCACACTTAAAGGATCATATCAAGAAAAGACTATTTCTAACATTTCCTATAAGAACAAACTTCAGCTCTATGTGTTCATGTTACATGAGGCTTTACATCAGGCTCCAAATGTCAGAAACTACAGTAGTTTAGCTACTTCAATATGTTAGCGGAAATACTGCCTGCAAGCCCAGAGTCCTATTATCTTTGACAACTATCTGTACCAAAATAGCTCTTCACCCAGTAGCAGTCTAGCTCTTCATCTTTTTAAAATCATCTTATTTTGAGGTTAGGTCTGACCCACTGATAATATTTCTATCCTTTTTTTTTGTCTTTTTATAAGAGCATTACCAATTCTAGTATCATCACTGAACACAGGTTTGGTTTTAACATCTATGTACTAAAAGGACAGATAATATTTTATTGTAGCGACATGACAAATGACTCATGCAGAAGGGTCTACAAAATACGACCAAAAAGAGCAGCACCTTCCTCAGCAGTGCATCTTAGGGAACATCTCCACCCATTCCCACAGTGGTTTTGATGTAGGAAATCAATAATGTGAAATGTACAGATTGAGATGTCTTCACTTATGGTTTTCTGACACTTTGGATTTGGACTTCCAAATCATCACAGTAAAGAGCTGCAACTATAAAATGGCTGTTAGCTACCTCAGGGCTGTCTGTATCAACAGGACAGGGCAAGACTGGAATGTTTTACCAGCTGTTCGTAAATTTTATTAAACCCATGATTCACTTACCTGAAAAACCTTTCCTCAAAAATCCTTAGATGATATTGCCTTTTCTCAGAAAATGGATAGTGGATAAAAGAAATTTAGATTATGTAGACTGAACTGCACCAAGTCTAAAGTGAACTTTGTAGATAAGTGGACACTTAACACCACCTAAGTGACTTTTGGAGTTAGGAACTCTGACTCAGTGCTATAGTCTGTTTTCAGTGTTACTTAGACATCAAGAGCTAAATCCATGAGGGATGGATGTATTACAAGGATAAGTACTTAAAATAGCACCTGGCTCTGGAAGTTCTCCACAGCGTAGAGAAAGATGTTTAAAATGGGAATACAGAAAGCCAAATAAGTGAGATGACCACTACTGAAGTGAGCCAGCAGGGAATAAGAACTTGGAGTATTGAAATAAGTACTATATCAAACTACAGATGGAAAAGGGATTCTCCAACTGTAAATGAGTGTGTGGAACCTCCCCTGATATAAGGAAAGTAAGCTAGAACAGTCAGGGTTGATTTTTCTTTTCATGAAAAACAGCATATAAGAAAATCTGACGCTGTTAAGAGTGTTCATGTAAGATGTTGAAAAACCCAGGTTTAGTCACCTCTTTGAAACTGACTTCTTTACCTGTGAGGCTGAATGGTCATATTACTGTTTTCATTACAATGTCTGTTAGATGTCAGGTCTCAGGGGTTAAACTAGTATAAATGAATTCTTTCACAATCCAGATGACTACTCTAACCATTGAATTATTTACTAAGAGCAGACAGTGGGTTTCATAATTATCTTAGTTCTCTTCTGAGTAAGGCTGAAAACCTCAAAAACAACAATCAGTTCTGACTTTGCTGTAAAAATGGAAGTGGAAGACATCTGGGTAACAACATCCACAGAAACTCTGATTTCAAGGACCTTTATGGACTTAGACACCTAATGTATCATTTTGAGAACTAAGCCCTTTTCTGTATACAGCCCCAGGGCCTTGCTGTACAAAGATAAAATAAAAAGGCAGCCCTATACCCTGGCTTGAAACATGTGGTGCTCTGTGTAGTTCTGCTTTTCTGTATATAAAATGATAGCTAGAGATATTTTTTTGACAATATTCAAGCACTAATTAGATGACTTCTCATTTTCAGACACACTGAGCAATTACACAAAAACCCCTAAAGTCACTGAACAATGAGTGCACAGGATCACTGAAAAATCACTCCCTTAGTGTTTGCAAAGCACTTTCCTGGATAAAGATGCTGCATAAGTGCTCAGTATTATTAGTGCTATGTGTAGATTATGTTGGCTCAGTTGTTTCAGATCATGTCTAATCAGGATTTTTCAAATAATTCCCCTCTGTGTCTGGAGAGGAAATTAAATCCAGAAGTCTTCTGTACATCTGAAAGTATTTTGTGTTAGAGTTTGTGAGAAGCTAGAGTCAGACCTGAGGACAGGGTGGGGAGGGGGGAGTTGTATTTGTCAGGAGACAGCAGCCTTAGGCAGTGAACTATTTGTTCGAACAGCAATGAGAAATAGGAGCGGAGGGTGAGAGTCTTATATACAGAAAGTATCAAAACAGGGGCAAGAGAGAAACAGAGACAGAAACATGATTCTGTAAATGAGCAGGGATGGGTAATAAAGAGGAAGCTGAGGAAACACAATAGTGGAGGGTGGGAGGGAAATGGGGCCTTTCAGTGAGGAGCAGGGTAGGTGCTGAGGAGAAATGAAGCAATCAGAAATCATTTCAGAACTGACTGCATGACCTTAATTTTGCCCTCTTGTGCATGCACACCACAAGTCTCTCTTTCATTATGTAATCTCCTGCTATTTTTTCCCCAGGATGGGCTGTGTCTCGGGGACAGCTCAGAGCTGTGCAGTGGAGGAGACAGCTGCTGTGCAGCATGGGCTGCAGGGAGAGACACTGCTCCTAGGAGCAGGGCTGCACACAGAGCTGCTCCTCAGCTGCCAAAGCCTCTCCTAAAGGAAGTTTAAAAAAACCCTTTTAAACACAATCCTGACTGTGTCAGGAATGAGAATTTCAGACTAAAACCTGTGCATGCTTTCTCAGAATACCCTTCTTGGTGATGTAATAGCTATGAGGTCTTGGGCTTCTTCATAGAGTAAAAATCATTTTAATCACAGACTGCTCTGAAATTCACAGATCATGGAAATTCATGGACTGATACTCAGAGCTGAGTTTCAGTAGACTTCAGAGTGCAAGAACATGACACCCAATGTCACACATCAGCAGAAGAGGATAGGACTGAATATTGAATAGCCATCCAGGATATCAGGATATTAGGATATATAATCTCCATACACCATACCAAGATGTTATCAGATTTATTTTAAATGCTTTATAAAATATAGATAAGCAGTGTTTCTGGGTATACCTTGGAGAAGTGGGGAGAGAAAGGCAATAAGACTATTCCCTTCTCATGTAGACCTGCTTTGTATGCTGATGGTTTTTACCTCAAGTTTTTTCATAACCATCCTCATTTCCTTCTCTCAGTTCACATGCCTTTCCACCATATTCAGATCCCTCTTTTTCCAAATTATAGTAGAGAACTTACAACTTTCTTCCTCTTTCGCAGCAGCAGCAGGTACAGTGTTGGACTTCTGGCACAAGAGAGATGTTTTCAATTCCTCTGTTCAAGGAAATGGTAGGCCTTGAGTTTTGGCCAACCAGAACTGGAAGAAAAGATCTGCTTCACCCCTACACTCTAGATTGCAAGTTGCATAGTTTGGGTGGAATTGTCAAATAACTATTTGCCAGATCATGGTTGAAATAATAATATGAGAAAAAGTGTAGCCTTTTTGAAGGCAGCTGCAATTGCTAAAATTTAACAATTTTTTAATCAATTGCCAAAGAAAAATATAGCAGGAAGATGGTGATATCTATTCCACTATAATTACAAAATTGCATAGCATGGAGCAAATGTAAACACACTGATGAACATGAGATAGACATCTACATTATATAGGAAACCAGAAACAGACACACTCAGTGCAGCAGTTAACAGCTAGTTTCTCCCAGAAGATGAATAAATATTATTGGCCAAGATTTTTGAGAGATTTTGACAGCCTCCTGCAGTGCACATTTTTTCAACTAGGAATAACATCTCGTTCACCTTTTGAAGATGTAGTATGTTTAAGGCTAAGCTGTAATTAATACACGCATTGACTTTGTGGTAGGAATTGAATGCTTCAAAACCAAAGCTGTGAAATAGCACAGGGAAAAGTGCCTTGTAATTTAACAAGAGATTGAAAATAGCTGTGGTAAATATTAAATTTGGAGGCAATATTACTAGATAAGGGGAGATAAAAGGGGATGATTCTTGGAAAGCAGCTGTCACCAAGTGATACTTGCTGGATGAGGTTTGACACTGGGAGACTGAGAGTGACAAACAGTAGAGAAAGGAAGCAAGTGATGGAGGCAGTCCTGGAGAACAGGAGAGCTGGGGTTGGAAACTAGGAGGCAGATAGGCTTATCTGCTGGAAGGAATAAACAAGCTGTAAAACACTTTTAAAATATCATTAAAGTAGCGAAATAGCACAGTGAAGAGCTACAAGATACAGATTAAACATGTGCAAGCACAATTTATTGCAGAAGTAACTCCCTAGGAGCTCTGCTGAGTGAAGAAGTCCTCCAGGACTATGAGCAGAACTCTGGGGAAATCACAGCCTTTAAGGGTGGTCACATAAGCAACCTGTAGTTCTTGTGGTTAGAATCATGTATGTCACCTCTTGCTTTTCTTTGCGTGGAGTCCTATCTCCTGCTCAGGTGATGAGGTTATACCCATCTCTCCTACACGACAGAAAGAGATCAGGGAGGCTCTCCTTTCCCTGTCTTTAGTGGATGATGTGTGTGTCAAATCTCAGTGCTTAAATTAATCCCGAGCCAATTCTCTGATGCTATGGTCTATCTTTGCAAGGGAAATCCCTGTTCAATTATCAGTTTCTACTGGAATCATTCAGTTGATTTCAGCAGAAGAGTAAGAGCACAGCCAGATGAGAACTTTTTTAGTGGATACTGAAAAACATGGAAGCAGCTATTTGTGATCTGAAGGAGAGGTTTTGCTGTGTACAGCTTTTATTCTGAAATAGAGAACAGTTGCTTTGCCTGGGTTAAGGCAAAAAAAAGGCTATGTCTCTGCTACTGTTTGAAGCTTTCCCCAGTTTCTATTTGCAGGTGATACACAGAGTAAAAGATGGCCAAGAGAGTGTCTCCTGGATATGAAGAGGTTGCTTGTGTTCAAATTCTGACTTCATGAATTGATAAATCTCTTGTTGTTGGTAAGACTCTATAAATGAGAATGAGAAGAGGACCTATCCCACAGACTCAGCCCTACCTTCTGCCTAAAATAATAAAAAGAAAAAAAAAAGGAAGAAAAATTAAAGCCTCTAAAGAGAAGAAATGGAGCCTTGTGCAAAGGTGTGCTCAGCAGCTCTGTTGTTTTTTCTTTGATTTTTTTTTAGGGAGAATTAAGCTCCTGGAATCCTAGTAAATCTTCAAAAGGTGATTTTTCCTTTGGAATGCAAATTGTTATAGTGATGCTTCTCATACCACTGAGGGAATACAGTAATGTTACCATGCACTGATCCAACTATTTCCATTCACAGCAACAAATACTCACAGACTCATCTTCATAACCCCCTGTGAAACAGATAAATATCGGACTTGGGGTTTTACTACTAGGGACTCTGAGGCAAAGTTTACAATCCATGGCCTTCCAGTCACTGGTGAATGTGTTCAGTTTCTACTCAAACCTACCCTGGACAGTTAGTGAACTGCTCACAACTGTTAAAACTTACTTTTGTGTGGTCAATAACTACATGAAATAGATGTATGAGCATACCTCTGTCACCATAAGCTTGTTCTGAAGATCAAATAGCGTAACTGTTTACACTGCTGACCACTGCATCTGCTTGCATGAGCTGGTTGGCATTGATCCTCCCTATGATCAGCAACACTCTGGAGGAACAGAGCCTGAACACACTTTTCACTCATCTCTACACATGTTTGAGTTAGGAATACAGTTTACAGTTTAGAGTTAGGAATAGCCTCCTGAGGTTGTTTTTTTCCTAGGCGTAACATCTTTCAAGATTTTTGGGTTGGCTCCACACATCCCAGATATGTGAGTGAGAAGAACAGGGATCCCAAGTTCATGCTCAGATATATGCTTGAGTTTTGATAAGTGAAAACAGAGTTTTGTAGTACTGGGGCTGAGTCTTTAATTTCCTAGGTCTCTGTAACCTGCCTTTGCTACCTAATTTTTTGCCCCTCTTTCTGGTGAACTTTTGGAGGGACCTGAGACCGTACATCCGGGGACAGGTTTTGTCTGACTTTTATTTGTGTATGCCAACGTTGGAGGCACTGCTGCCAGTGATAAATATCTCCATTTCAAAGTGAGAAGACGCAGGGATATCTGCTGAGATATATGTATCAGTTGTATGAAATTAATGCTGTGGAAGAACTCATTCGCACATCACATTTTTGCCTGTAGTTAAATTAAGGAGTGTTTTTTGGTGCAGTGTGAGAAGATATCAGACTTGATGGGGGAAGTTTGTTACTCAGAAGAAGTGTCAATCTTTTGGCACTTAAATCTTCTTATATATAGTTAAAAATGAACTGTTGGATCTTTTTCAAACAAGAAAC
The DNA here is from genome assembly GCF_021018805.1 of Prinia subflava. Taxonomy (NCBI): domain Eukaryota; kingdom Metazoa; phylum Chordata; class Aves; order Passeriformes; family Cisticolidae; genus Prinia; species Prinia subflava. The sequence continues at coordinate 63,019,700 of NC_086248.1, read as the reverse complement.
CTTTCTGACCTTATAAATAACAGCCTAATAATATTGGCTGTAAATGTATTTATTGAAATAAATGTTTTGTTAAACCTGTAAGTGGGAGAAAAATTCACGTTTTATTGATCTGTTGTTCACTCTGTTTTGAACTTAGTGGTTTGATACTAACCCTTCATGCAGATATTGATTATTTAGTGGAGTAAGGAGGAAAAATTGTGGAGGCGGAGAGAGTTTGACAGGCAGGGTTGTTGAAATTTGTTAAAATACCCACTGAGAAAATATGAGAAGCCTTATTCATTGGAAAGACCAAGGCATATTTACATGGAAATGCATATGATCGTAATTCATTTGAGACATTAAAATTCTGTGAATGAAAATTTTTTAGAAAGGGAGGACCTAATGGCAACAGAGATATAAAATGGAAGCAGAAATACCTTTCAATCTACAGATAAACAGGCTAACTATTTTAAAATATGCTAAAATTTTAAAATATTTAAAGGGAGCCAATATTTAAAGATCATTATCAACATTTTTACATATGTCTTGTCTTAATTTTGCTCTTCCAAATATCAGCCAAGTTGGTGAGTTTTCAGGGCTAACCCTCAGATTTTCATCATGTCCTTACATGAGGAGAAGTATTGATTTCCTTATCTATCATCTGACTTTATTAATGTGTAGAGTAAGTCAGCATAGAATGAATCTAGAATTCCCTGCCACAAGGTGCCACCAGGCTCAGTGGGATTCAAAGAATGATTATGCATTTAAATAGATAATGAGAACTTGTGTGGTTTCACTTTTCATAAGAATGATCCTATGATCACACTTTCTTTTCTATGAAAGATAAAGCATGACCCCTAAGTTTCAAAGTGGAAATCTGGTTTGGAATGTGAAGGTATTTGTCTTATAGCCACATTAATCCTCCTCTTGATTTCTCGCCTTTTTCTTTAAAGACCACAGATTAAATACTCAATTTGATATATTACCAGTGTGATAAGGAAATGAAAATTCTGGTGTTGTTATCATATCAGTGTGCATGCTCTTTTTAGGACTTCAGTTTGGAGTCTTTGTTTTGTCTTTGTTCCTGCTGGTATTGTTTCTGACAAGATTTCATAGTGTTGAGTATTGAATCTTAAAGTTATCAGTGCAATCCTGTATCTCCCAACTCAATACTCCAGACAATAGTAATTTTCAGAACTGAATAATTTGTACTGATTTTTTACGGGTTACACTGCAGTACTTCATGAAAAATATCAGGGCCTACGTATACTGTGGCATCAGAGAAGAATATTGTGCACTACCCAGTAAGGAGATTCAGTGCTAAAATCTGAGATTTCCCCCCACTTTTGTGAGGTCTGATTTTCCATGCTACTTAGCTGGGACAGATGAGGTTTTACATGTGGGACATAAGGCACCACATTTGAACTCAGATTAATCATATCCTGTAAAACCTTATTCAAAGAATGACAATGTAGATATCTGAATTATATTATGGAACATGGTAGTACATACACTAATAATAAATTTAGAAAGAAAAGTCATTGGCAGTGTAAAAGTATAAGAACCTTTTTTTTTCCCATTTTTTGTCTTTTTTTCTTGACAAGGTTTTCACTATATGCCATATGTGGTTATGTGAATAATAAATTGATTGTTGTTATTCCTTTATTTGATGGTACAAGCATCCACTAGAGAAGCCAGAGTTCCCAACTTTACCTTTTCTCTTTGATAAAAACATCTCCATCTTGCTTCTTTATATAATATGTGTTGCAGTTTCTTCTGCTCCTTCACCAATGAGAGTTTTTTCCAATCTTTTTTTTTCTTTTAATTTCTAGAACAGAAATCCCTCTCTATATCATATCCCTAGACCCACTAAGAAATCACCCAAAGAAATAAATGTTATCAAGTATGTCCCTGATATTTTTTGTCACTGTAGGGATAGGTGAACTGCATCATACCAGGGAAGAGTACTGTGAAGAACTACCAGCAGAGAATATCCCTTCCAGAATTTCCAGGTTGAGGTGCATAACATGGCTGATCCACCCCTTTCTTTTTGTTTTGCACTCAGGAGAGTGGTGTGTGGCACAACAGAACTGTAGCATTCCCCACAGCTGTGTGTGCATCCTTGCATCTTTTCTCCTCCTGCTTATTTAGGGAGCAAGCTGCCCCTAAGAATTGCCTCACTGGCTTGTTCCTGACTATACAGAACAGACAAGCTTCTTGTGGTCCTGTACTGATGAGGCAGGAATGGTTATGAATCGAGTGCTGAATTAAACAAATCCCAGTAATTGAAAATCAATATTTTTCTCAAGCTGCCATCTGCAGGTGTTTAGCTGCAGACTGCTGATGCAGTAGCTGAGCCTTACGCATGAGATGCTGAGACACTGCTGGGAATTAATTGGTGAATTAATTAGAATAAAAAATGAGCAAACAGAAAGAGGTTCAGGAAACAGGCCTATCTGTGTGGATATTTTCACCATAGAAGTCTCCCTTTACCCTGCTGGGCTCATGGTGTCTGCCTATAATCCCAGGGTATGAAAGTTCAGAGCAGGCAGTCCTCTGAAATAGCTGTCAGCACTTTACTTACATTGAAGACTGTCATAACCTAATCCTTTGCTTGTATAGCATGAGTACCTTTCAGGCATACTGAATAAAGTTAACAGTCACTTACATGAAGAAAGTAGATTGTTCTATAAAGCATAAACACCTTTAAATTCAGTTTTTAAATTCCCTTGCAGCTGGTTTACATTTCTTTGTAGAAGACAAAAGTAAAAATGTATTTATCATTTTGCCAGATACTTCTGAGAAAGATATCATTACAACTGCAGGTGTGCAGATGCCAATTATGCCTTTTGTAGGCTAGATAAAGGAATAGCCATAGTGTGATGCTTGTAAATATTTACTGAAGCTAAATTCAATATTTCTTTACCAAGCTACTCATCCAGACTAGCAGGCATATTTACAGTTTGTGGAAAAGAGTCCTTCTTTTTTTCCTGTCTCCTATCATTCACATGGTTCATCTGTTTCAGTTCCTTTTCCAGCATCTGCTTGTCACCTACACTCAGTGGTTCCTGAGCTTCATTTCTGACTGCTGTCTGCAGGATTCAGTAAGGCTCTCTTGCAGCCTTTGGTGTCGTGCTCTGCTCTGCCTCTTCCAGGAGGTACTTCACACCCTATAAGTAGGGAGAAATCAGCAGGGTGAGGTAAATCTGGCACTAAGGATCTGCTTGCAGTAGATGAAAAAGGATCACAATGCCCCAGTGTCTGAAACAACTCGAGCTTCTAACTCTTATGCAAACAGCAGAAAAGCAGTCTTTGAAGGTACTTTGAGTGCTGTTTGTAACCAAGTGACTTAAAGATGCAGGTTGAGACCATAAATTGAATGAGAAGGGGCTACTACAATATTGTAGCAATAAACACATAATAATGCACCTCAGTGCAGCTGTGTCAAAGATTTTAGAAAGGCAGAAAGGAATGAAGGAGTAGGAAAGATGAAAATATAAAAGATTATTTGGCAAAACGAAGAAAATTCTCAGCAATATTTGCAAAGATCTCTTACCCTGACCCCTGAAAAGATAAAAACCTCCTAGCTGTCCTAGCTGCCATGTGGACTACACAAAATCTTGCCTTGGTGAGCAGACTTTAGTTACCTCACATCTAAAATCAGAAGAGAGAAGAAAGAGCTACTATAGAGGAAGAGAGAAAAATAAAGTAACCCAGGGTATTATTTTTAGGCAAAGAGTGTCCTCAAGCACATAAATCATCCAGTCTTCCTTGTCTGTGTTAGTAAGCACACACATGCACTTCTGGAGCCTGCCACTGCATTAAACTTCTGCAGAGGGAATGTCAGACAAGTCAAGAAGACCTGTGTAGGGTAGAAACTATTTTTAAAAATTGATTCAAAAAAATACTAAAATTAGATCCTTAAAATCCTGTGCTTGGCTCAGCACTGGCTGTCAGAGAGAGTCTGAGTCTGATAGGCAACTAACTGCTGAAGATCCCAGATAGATACCTCAATGATGTGTACATCCTGCATGAACTTAAAAACGCCATGGAGTCTGGAGATGTGGTCTACATCTGAAAGCATTGCTGAGAGCAATCAGAGGCTGGGGCATCTAATGTCCCACTTGAGCATGGTCCACCCTAATCAACAAGGCAAGACTTTGTGAATAGCCATTGGGATTTCTGGGAAAGAGAGAAAAGAGCTGAACTTTTGTTGAACAGATACCATAGAACTGTGCAGGAACCAGGCAGCTTTCTCCAAAAGCCATAGCCCAACACTGTGCCTCTGCTACATCAACCAGTTATTTTGCCTTTTATTTGATGCTACTCTGTTTGAATAATTACTTTCATTAGACTTTGCTTCTGTGTAATGGAGTTTCACCATAGGGGCTCGTTGAGAAAAGATTCTCTTCCCCTTGCTCAAAATACTCCTGATACTGTCTTGCTGCTGGATTCCACCAAAATTTCAGCTACAGTTGTCATATTGTAGTCTTCTTGAACATGACACCAACAGTTTATATGTAGCATTTATGAAAGACCAATTTCTGGTTTAGCTTTATAAATTGTTGAATAATTTGCTTACAAAGTTGGTTGTCTTCCTGACTGTGCTTTTAATATTCTCACTTTGGGTTCTTTCATAACACAGTACATTTTGACTTGCTAGTAAAGTGTTCAGTGCAGCACACATTACCTTCCCTGAGCTGTTTTCTGGTGTGGGCTGTGCAGGCAATGCCCTGTTAAACAACCTCCTTAATAGGGTGGATCAGCCACAATAAGAAATGCGCTTTTTGGCTTCCATCTAACCTTTCTTCATAGGACTCATGAGAGTTTTCTCTATCATAGTGACAACACAGGCATTGACATAATTACACTTCAAACACAGAATTGAAAATAACAATTTAAGAGGCATACCTATAATACTTTTCATATTTGAATCAACAGTCACTTTTGATATCTGACAAGAGAAAATATTTCATTTCCAAACACATGGCAGAGATGAAATTTTTACTACTTATTATTCTGTTCTTTATCCTTTACCAGCCTTATTAAAAAAGAAGAGATATCATCAGCCCTTTTCTGTGACCCATCTTCTCATCAGTCATCTAAATCACATTATGTTCTGCTTTTTTAAAAAAATCAAATGGATGAAGAGATAGAAACAATTTCAGAGAAAACTGTTTCAGTGAGGCTGGGAAGTGGGATGTGATACTTGGAGATCCCAAAACAAAGTGAAACGCATGAAAACTACAGCAATGTCACAACTGCTGCTGAGGGCTGTACACAGAGGAAACTCAGGGAAAGCACAAAAAACTTTAGATCAAATTAATTGCAGTGTTAAGTCTGCTTGTCTAAATTTCCAATATAGTAACCTGTTTTATATGACAGTGTCTGTCTGTAAAACAGATTTTCACAATGTGTTAAGTGACAAAAAACAACGTGGCAAAACATGAGCCTGCCAGTTGTACCCTATAAAATGATTAAATAAAAATTACATTATAGGGTTCTATATTCCTTTTCCTACTGATTTCCAGCTCAAATTTGCTCTGCTTTCCAACTGAAGAAAAAACAATGTTGTAATTCCACCCTCCACCTCCCAGCAGCCAGTTCTATAAGCACTCCTTAGAACTGGGAATTAAGCCAGGACTGTGTTTTGGTTTTGATTTAGATATTGCATTCAACAGTGATAGTAATGCAGGTGCTGCTGGCCAGATTAGCTCTATGGGGACACCTGTACAGTCTCTTATATTTTCATTATGCTCTTAGTAACGCCTCTGTGAAGGTTTCACCATGTAGGGAAGGTAAAATCAGAGGACTGTGGGTTTGGATGAATGTAGCCAGAGATTTCAGGCAGAGAGCTGTGTTCAGGTGTTGTAAAATATGAGATAAAATGAACCAACCCTGACCACTAGATACAGGGTTTGTTTGTAAAGGAAAAAGCAATGGAAATCTATTTACCTTGAAATGGTGGCACATCACAGCCGAAAATAAAGAAACTTGATCTCCCATTTAATCACCTGTATTTATAAGATAGAAACACAGATTGTTAGAGTGTTAAGAGGATATTTCTTGGGATTCATGTTTGTTGCAGGTAGTCCTTTTTATCCTGCAAAAGCCTGATTTTTGAATTCCCCAGATGTTAACTTAAAAATTCTGTTAAAACCATCCTTAGACTATCTATACAAAGTACTGCAATATTTTCTATTTTTCTGATTAGAAGTGCTCAATCTTTTAACAAATTTTGAAAAATTGCACTCAGTCACACCAGATCCCTTAGTCTGTGGCTATGATCAGACTTATATATCTTATAGATCTGGTGTCTGGATGCTTCTTTCTAACACCTAAAGGCCTTGTCCTGTGTTATTTGCACATAGTATGTGAATATCTTTAATATTACTCTTCCACTGAATGTAACAAGATATCTGCTGCAAACCAATTAAATAAATCTTGAATGTGGACAGAAGGGAACATATTGGTCAAACAGTAAATTCTTGCTCATAAGAAATTAGCTGGAAGTTTTGCTATATTTTATTGATCGTATATGTAATTTGTGAAAATATTCGTAAGTAATAAATGCTTCAGTCAGTCAAGGCAGTAATACCCTTTGGTTTTCCAATACACCATAACTCCTCAAACCAAAAAACTTTCTGCAAACTTCTTCTTAGATATTCAAAGCATTGTGCTTAAGATTGCTGATCCAAGACATTGTTTTATCTGCCTATGTATCATAAACAGTTAAATTTAGATATGTCAGCATTTTGATTTGCTCAAGATACTATCCAGTATCTCTGAATGTTTTCAGAGTAAGAGACTCTTAATTCAAAATTCTGCTGACAGAACTGACATGAGTGGATCACATCAAGCACAATATGTTGTTCCTTATTTGGAACTGTACATATTGTTTTTCTTCCTCTGTGGATGTTTATTTGAAGGATGAATAGGTCACGCTTAGCAGGAGAGCTCATCATATGAGTGCCAGATACAGAGGACAGATGAGTCAGTTCCACACAGACTACAAATTATGCATGCAGGATAAAACTATATTCATATTTGCATTTGACCTAAACTTCAACTTTCAAAAATAAGTTTAAAAGAAATTATTCTGAAATTCAAAAACTGTTCTGCAGAAAGGAAGCAGTTCAAGCGACACAGCTGAAGAACAAAGAAGACTTTGCTGGTAGAAAAAGAACACATTGAGAATGAAATACTGTACATCAGTGTGCATGAGCTCAAGCTTTTATTTAATACACATTTTGAAATGTGTTTATCTGATGCATGATTGATTGATACTGCTGCAGTGTTCAAATCTCAGCCACTGTCCACTCATTGCTTGTCATTGTACAATATGGCTTGGTGTAAAAAAAAGCCACATTTCTTTTGTGGATGGCAGTACAAAATCTTTAACCTTTTTTTTTTCTTTTTTTTCTTTTTTTTTTTTTTTCTTTTTTTTTTTTTAATTAAATCTGCATTATTTTGGTTACAGAACTGTTACCTACTGTTTTTTCTCAATACGTACAAACGAACATGAGGTGGGAAAGTCACACAGCTCCTTACAGGAACTGCAGTAAAGTCTAAAAAAAGAAAGCTGCAGTGAATAAAAAGCACAATGCTGAATATGACACTCATATCTGTATTCTCTCTTCACTAAGAAACGGGAACTACTGGACATATGACCCAATATTTCTTTGCTGTTTTGCTTTAATACAGGCATTACATTATCTGCAACATGTGCACAGATTTCAGAAGCATAACAGATGATGAATAGTATTCAAATAAACTTGTAAATAGGAGAGGCATATTTGCAGCAGAGTTCCAGGGTGATGGAGATTCTAATGTGCACGTGTTAACCAATTAAAATGAAGCCACATGTACTAACCATCTCAAGAGGAATGTTAGTGATCTTGCAAATAGTATCATGAAATAAAAATGTGTATTTGACTGTTGGGGAGGCTATTGTCTGGGGGAGTGAGGGGAGAAAAAAAGTATCAATTATTTTACTACATCAGCTAATTATACCCATTCTTATCCCATTTAAAAGTAATTGGGAATGGGGATGTGGCTCCCCTGGATGAGCTACATTACTAACAGTTCTCTGTATTCCTTCTGGGTGGAGCATTTTAATAATTGCAGAATTCCTGACAGTGCTGTGGCTTCATTAGGTCCAGAGTTGTGATGGGAGATGCCCCTAACAGACTGGCAGTGCTCATAACCTCATGTGAGCACACAAGGGTCCTTTCTTCTAACCCACTTGTTTAACAAAAGCCAGAGAGACCTCTATAAATCAGAGGACTGGGCAATCACCAACCATATGAAGTTCACCAGGGGAAGATGCCAGACTCTTTCCAGGGCAGCCTTGGATGTACAGACAGGCTGGGGTATCAGAGGCTGGAGAGAAGCACCACAGAAAGCGACCTGGGGGTCCTGGTCAATGGCAAGTTGAACAGGAGCCATCAGTGCCTTGGCAGCCAGGAGGGCCAACCCTGTCCTGGGGGCATCAGGCCCAGCATGGCCAGCTGGGCTAGGGAGGGGATTGTCCTGCTCTGCTCTGAGCTGGGGCGGCCTCACCTCCAGTGATGGGGGCAGTTCTGGGTGCCACAATATAAAAAAAGATGTTAAACTATTAAAGAGTCTCCAAAGGAGGGCAACAAAGATGGTGAAGGGCCTTGGGTGGAAGCTGAGTGAGGATGGGCTGAGGTCACTTGGCATTAGTCTGGAGGAGACTGAGGGGAGGCCTCATTCCAGTTCCAGCTTCCTCACAAAGGAAGAGGAAGGCCTCACCTTCTCTGTGGTGACCAGGGACGAGACCCAAGGGAATGGCCTGAAGCTGAGTCAGGAGAGCTTTAGGCTGGACATCAGGAAAAGGTTTTTCCCCAAAGGGTAGTTGGGCACTGGAACAGGCTCTCCAGACAAATGGTTACAACATTAGCCCTGAGAGAGTTCAAGGAGTGTTTGGACAACATTCTCAGGCACAGGATTTGACTCTTGGGGATGGTGCTGTGCAGGGCCAGGAGCTGGACTCAACGCTCCTAATGGGTTCCTTCCAACTCAGCTTATTCTGTGATTCTGTGATCAGCCTGCCATATAAGTGTTGCTAGCTCACCACACTTTTAATGGCCTAGGATATTAATGAGACCTGATCTTCAGGTCAGTGGTCAGATCAATAACTAGGTGCAACTTGGAGATGCTAGCATCTTCAAGAAAGAGCATTTAGACCCAATATCATGTGGTTTGGTTTGGGTTTTTGAGTTGCGAGTAAAGCCAATTTCACCCTTTAAATGCTTAAGTTAGATTTTATTTTAATGTGTAATATTTATCCAGATCAGGATCAGAAGAGCAGCTGCCAATTTAAATTGTTGTACTGCAGGAAAAAATAATCCTTGACACAATTTATAAACCAGAGATACTCCTAGTGAGGACTTTGGAAGAGGGGGTGTTGCTGAGAAGAGACAAGTGGGAAAAGAAATGAGTTCCAGAACTATTGCTTTTGAATTGATGGTGTTGTAAGAGCAAGATATGCTTGCTGAATCCCATCTTCAACTCCTGCTTCCAAACAAACAAAAAATTTGAAGATTATGGCTTTCCAAAAGATTATATATGGCTTCTCAAGGAGGTTGTGCAATGCCCTGTCTGCACTGATTTCAGCAAGTGGCAGCATCTTATGTCATCTCTGTATGTATATTTTGGTTGTAAATGGTGTCCACTTCTCTGCTGACATGCGGTGTCTCCAGAGGATGTTCATCGCCAGCTAGTTTGTTTTGGTGATCATATCACTTGAAAGAAAAACCAAACAAACCAGTGGGAAGATTTGTTTTCTGCCTTTCCTTTCTTTCATACTTTTTCTAATTTTAAGCACATATGGGCTTGACAGATTTTTAATGAAAATCTCAGTGCCTGAATACCTGTTTCTGACACTTTCATACAACATCCCATGGAGAAGAAATAGACCTTAACATATGTGAAAAGCTGTGTAATCCAAAGAGTAAGTGTGAAGGCATTCCAAGTGATACACCTCTCTTTTCCAGAGCTGTAAACAGATTGGGTAAAACTTTAAAGTAAAATACCTTTACTTCCTGCTTGTTTTTTGCCTCACTTACTGGTATGATTGCATAACAGGACTGGTCACTGTGAAGCCGATTTCTTTTCTGGCAACCTGACTCTGAACAGGTTTGGGGTTTTTGTCATTTTTTGTGTGTTTATTTACTTGTTTTTCATTAAAAAAAGGAATGAGGCAATTTTCTTTTAGGCCCTATGATGAGTAAGTTCATAAGTAAATCCGATAATCTTTTTCAGTTCCTTTGCTTGTATAAATCTTGCCAAACTTTCAACCTCCCTTGGTGTCTGGCTGTAAACAGTAACTAAGTTTGTTGGTGTATGTAGCATTATATGCTTCTTCAGTCCTTGAAACTGTAGTAAATAGTCCTTTTAAATCTCAGAAAAAAAAATGAAATATCTGCTAAACTTGAATATGTGGTTGGATGTGCTTAGCAGCAGAGAAATTTTGAGTGAAAAATCTACAGGTCTGGTCAGTATCCATACTTGGAGGTCACTTCTGTCACATATCCCTTAACTGACCCCAAGTTACTGAACCATTTAGCACAGATCTGAGGTTACTTTCCCAGTGTCAAATGATTTTATTTGGAAAAAATTGCCATAAAACCTTTTTTTATAGAACAAAGAAGACACTAGGACAGGAAAAGAACACACCTCTCATTGCCTTTTTTCCCTTACACTGGGTTACAGCAATGCTATGAGGTACAGAGAGGAGTGAGTGACATTTGTATAGAGTATGTCTATGACTGAACCAGGAATAATTTCTGCATTTGTGAGTAAGGTGCAGTGTGCATAGCTTACAATGGGGCTGCTTTTATGAATAAAACAATGTTTCTACAGTTTCAAGGACTTTTCACTCCATAAAGCCTTCTGTGAACTGTCCAGGGTCTCAGTGAATTCTTCCCATCTCACCTCCCTGTGCAAATCTGGTGTAAAAACCAGCTTAATAAGGCCATTTTAGGAAATACTATACAGTGAGCATGGATGTAGCTTTTCTTCATCTTCCTTGAACACATGGCTTGATACTTTTTTGGGGCTTACTAATGCATTCCCAGGGTCATTGGAGTCTTGTCTGTCTTCTAACACAGAGATCCTTTTTCTGTCAGCACTGGGAATAGTCTGTATCACCTCTGCAAGGGTTACCCATTAGGAACAAGCATAAATCGATTAGGAATCTGCTCCACAACACAAAACACTTGGAATAAGCCTCTACCATGATTTTATGCCAAAACCCACATTGAAGTAGGAGAAAGATTAAACCATTAGTTAGATAATGGATCTGTGGTCAGCAAGTCATTCAGTGTTTAAACTGACTGCTCTTTGCTCATTAGTCTGTTTTATTTTGTTAGGCTTATGAAATCTAGTGAGCCACAAGTAAGCAAGCAAGCAAAACATTATTCCCTAACTAATAGTGAACTCCCATACTTTGCTGTTGGCTGAATTGCTCACTGCATAAAATAATATTGGCTGTGAGAACAATGAGCTAGATAATACTTGCCATGCAGTCCAAATTTTTAAAGCACTTTTTATTAAGTTTTTCAGTTTCCTAGGTGTCAGGACATCTAGAAACACCACTGATTTATTCCAAGCCTCCTGAGGTGAATTTGGGTTGAAATGCAACATCGTGGTGTGAGGATGGGCATCAGAATGTGACTACATGATGCAAAAATGCAATGTCATCACCTGATGAGATGCAACGAGGCACATATAGAAATGTTGTGATTCAGCAGTGCAGACCTACAGTATTTCCCCTCTCCCCATAAGATAAACCCAGAAGGTATCACTTGTGTTTCACACTGAGCACATTGCCTGGAGGACGATATTGTGGCAATGACAGAGAACAGAGGGGAGGGGAGAGCAGAGCACCCATAACAGGTGGCTGGTGTGTGTACAAATGTCTGCTGAAATGATTTGCAATGACTGCTGGATATTAAAGAATGTATTTGAAAAACAGAATGTAGCATTTTAAAAAATGTTGAAATAATTATGTTCCCTTGTTCAAGTATGTCTAGATTGCTGTTGTTGCTGCCAGGGAATTATGTTGCTAAAGTGCAAAGCATAAAGTGCAAAAATACTTAGTTCTAAGTGTTGTCTACCTCAAACCTTCAGGCTATTGCTTGCCAGAAAGCAGCAGCAAAAGCTGGTTCAGACATAGTAAGCATAACAGAATATTACCACTACTCCACGGGTGTAAAATGCTTCATAATCTCAGTAATATGGGCAATTAGGACTAGTTATTTGGTTAGACACTTTTGTAAATGTGCCCCAATATCAGTATTTCTAATGTTGTTGTATGGACTGACCTGTGGCACTCTTTAAAATGATTCTGAAGGAAATGTTGTGTATAAATGTTAGTGTCTTCTTTAAAATACAAGAAAATAAAAATCTGAGGAATGAAAATGTTTATATATGTTATTAATATTAGATATTTTAAGGGAATTTCTCTTTTGAATATATAATGATATATATTTGAAAACTGCAGATGTGAGTTCTCAGATAAGATTTTTTTCTGTTATTGAAACTTTAGCCATCTTGGAGGATATTTTATTTCTTTCAGAGAAATCTGCCTACCCATCTGAGTTTTCCCAAGGTCATCAGTTCTAATTAACATGCGGTTTTCATAGTTGGTTGATGAAACTGTGAATCATTAAAGCCTTAAAATGTGTAATATCATCCTTAGTAACTCTTACCTTTTCACATGCTTCATGAATATCGCTTTCCCTTATTTCTGCTGGGAAAAAAAAAAAGGTATGAACATAATGATAGGGCAAGTCTGGGGTTTTTTTCCTCTGTCAAATATGCCCATATACCTGTGGGTATTTTTTATCTCTGTCACCTTTGTTTTTGCCAAGCTGTTTTATGCAAGTGTGGTTTTTTTCCTCTTGAAATTAACATTCTTAACTAGCTTTATCTTCTAGCAAAGCTATGTCATATCAAGCATTGCCCAAGTCCACAAAGGACCTTAGAGCTTTCCCCCACAAAATATACTGTTAGTAGAGGATGTTACCTGTTAACATTCAATAGCCCCTATAACTTAAAGAGTTAACAAGTTTACACTTGTGATCACATTTTTTCTACTTTAGCTGTGGCCAGAAGGACTTAGGCTCCTTTGACCAGCTATTTAACTGTCTTATGTTTTGTCCTGTTTTTCTGTTTATATCTTGATTTTTTTCCTTTCTAGTGCTTTCCAGAGGAAAAGATGATTTTAAATGAGTTACAGTAAGTACTGTAGAGGATATAAATTTCTTTCTGTTTGGGAATACTGCGTAATATGTGCTCAGGTAGAGGAAAGGCATTTTCAATTTTCAGGCATAATGTTGGTCAAGAGTGCCTGCTGATTCATTCTGAGGAGAGTGAGTCAGACAAGCTAAATTAGGTTTCTACTCTGAATCATCCTCTATAGGAGACTATCTTACTCTGCTGACTATAGACAGAGCCTAAAGAGATTAGCTATACTAGGCTAAAATTGCACTTTGTCAATACCCATTTCCTAACTGTCCTTTTCTGAAGTCCATTCTATTCTGAACCCCGAGAGCTAATGGATGAGAATAGGGTAGCTGACACTTGACATTTGCTTGTTCTTGAAGAGGGGATAAATGTGGAATTTATATAATCCCTAAAGTATTCTTCTCCACTGCTCTTGTATAGTAATAACTTCACTCTTTCAGTAGAAGCACAATGTCTTGAAGTAGTAGAAAGAGTTCTTCAAAGTTGTAATTATATTTTCAACTTCTCATGTTTATTTTACAAAAAAATAAACACAGCTGCCCTTAAAATATGAATGCAGAATCCTTAACAAAAGGGGCAAACATCTGCCCTGATTCTGATGATAATGCCTTGATATTCACATTAATAATCTTTGATTATTTTTGTTGATTGTGAAGTCTAGATGTGGATAAATGGTCAAAGCTAATAGTATTGGAGGTGGACTACAGTGCCCACTAGTATACAGAGCAGATGTTTCATGAAAATTGTGTCCACAAATCATTTAAAGTCATACTCCAGTTTTTCTTCCACTCTAACTTCATCTAGAGCAGTTTACATTTATATAACTACATAGTTACCTCTTTAGCTATATCTCTCTCTATATATATATCTTAAAATAGTTGGCAAAATCATAATTTTGCTACTCCAAGACAAGTTTATTTTGTGGTAAAGTAAAAGATGGCCTTTTCAAAATAGGCATTTTTCGTTTTCTCAGTCCAACTTGCAGCTTTAGAGTTGTAGGCAAATTCCTTTTTAATTTTCCTTATTGTCTTTCTTAAGCAGTAGTTTTTATGCTTGTCTAAAGGAGCTCACTGAGTTCTCTAGTCCTATTCTCAGAGACAGAAACACAAGAACAATGCAAATTTATATGGCAGGGCATAAAGAAATAAGTTTCACTAGCCCAGGCTATGTGGACCATATTTTGAATGGTGTGCACCAGCTGTTCCACCCTTCAGCCTCCCTTCTCCCCGCTGATATTGCAGTGGCGTCCAGCTTTGACAACATTCGTGTATTACCAGGGTGTTGATGTGTGGTGCCATTTTTATGACTTCTTTCAGTTTGCTTGATCTCATAGCTCTTATCCTCCAGAGAGTTCAATTGCAAGTAAAAATACATGGCAAATATTTTTCATGTGGTTGACATAGAACATATATTTGCAACCTGCATCTCCAAGAGTATATTGCGTGTAATAAAGGCAGCAAACAAATAATGTCTCCCATTGCAAACCTTGAGGGATGGGTTAGGAAGGCTGGCCTGTGTCTGTTCCTTCTGAGATTAGTAGTTAGAGAAGTTTGATTTGTGCCACTGACAACAAGTGTTCATTTTGATCTGGCTAAAGCGTTCAAAATTCACAATGACAGTGCGTCACAAATGCAGCATAAACAACTGCTGCATTAAGCATTATTCAAATTGAAAAGTCAAGAACCTAAATTTAAGGAACTACTGGAATCCAGGGGCCCAATGCATCATTAATTTTGTTCTCTGCCTGGTTGGGTTTAGTAAGCCTCATACAACTTAAAAGGAAATGAGGCTTATTTGTTCACAACATTATTGCCCTGTTCACAATAGCAGGACTCATCTCAACTGAACTCCACCAGGAAAGGCTCTCAGAGGTGTTATACTCTTAATGAAAACAGTTTATTTGGTGAAATGAGAGAGGACTCAAACTCAACAGAGGTTAGTGCTTGAGATCCAAGTTCAGTAAAAGTCAGTTTTTACCTATTTCATAACAGTTTTCTACAAGGGTTGCTATGTCATTGCATGGGATAGAACTTCCCTCTGGGTGCACGTGGGTTCTTGTTTTGGTCTCCTCCTTTCCTTATTCTCACCCAGCCTGGCTCCACCTGCCCTCTAAAAAGATCTGAATCCTTGTGTGAACTCAGCAAATTTCTACAAAACCTATTGAAAAATTTGCTTTTCTTGCTTTCAGAGTCCTTCTATCTTTTTCTGATTTGTGTCCTACTGAGAGAAACAGTTCTAGTTTGGAGGTAAAAAAGCTCTCAGATGTCTCCTTGCTGATGGTCTTCCACTAGTCCTGTGCAGCTGAGAGCAGCTATTGCAGACAATGTTTTGTTGAAATCCAGGAGCATACTGCTTGAGGAAACCTGTCCGGTGTCTCTGTTAGTATCAGATATACACAATCTCAATACCACCAGGGACTTGATAAAATTAAAGAAGAATAATTTTGTCTGAGGGGTACAGTGATTAAAATTGAAAACACCACCACTAAGAAGGTATAAACTGAAATTTACCAGAAACATCAGAACTGACCAAATCTGCATGGATTTTCCAAGGTAGGACAAAAAGTTCTTTAAGTACCTTTAAACAAAATCACATTTTGGAAAATTAGCAATGTTACCCAGAGCTGGAAAAAGAATACCTGGATTTAATGAAAGACAACCCCATCTCAATATCCAAACAAAATGGCTTCCTGGTTTGGGAACATCTTGGAAAATAGCCTGGATGGAAGTATAGCATGAGACATTTAACTACAAGTATTTTGCAAAAGGAAGAGAAATAAGATTAGGGCATTGGAAGCCTTGGTCACTTTCAGTGTCAGGCAGGGTCAGTTACATTCTCCTATGAATGACAGCACCTCTGGCAATTGCCCATTGTAGGCAATGCCTTCAAATACTATTTGAAAGGTGTCTGCCAGTGTATAGATGCATTAATTTTATATTTTGGCCTATATACTGAAAGAAAAAATCATTACTTCTCTTTAAGAGCAGTCTAAGGGTAAAAGAAGTAAGATTTTGGAATACAGTAATCTTAAAATAGTATGGAGAGTCCATATTTACTGTATTCTCTTTTATTTCTCAGTGTATCACATATTTATTCCTTGGAGTAAATGTAGGTAAAGGTAATATTCTTGCCTCAAGTGTCTTAGAAATTAGGCAATTTACAAATACAAAAATGAAAAATTAATTTGTACTAACAAAAGGCAGAAATATTTACCATATAGTTTTTACATCTCTTTTATTGTTCTTAGCTTTTAAAATTTTATCTGTTTTGCTTCAATGAAGGAAAGAATTGATGTTAACAGGCTCTTGAAATGGATGGGTCTTCTCATGAGACCCAGGTTTACCAAGAGCAGATATCAATGCCTGCAAGATAAGATAAATGCAGAAAATGTCCCTTAATCCTATTAAAGAAAGTATTGTCATCAGTGTTCCTTACTGTGAAAGTGACATAAGATGAAAATATTTGACGAAATTTGAGTATTATTTTGGATTTTTCTCTCTCACTCTAAAGCCATAAAAATCATAGTGTCAAGAAATACAGCCTATGTAGACAGAAAATTTAATTGCGTTTAATTGCAACCGTTTGGTGGTGGAACATTGAAATCGAAAAGAGAACCTATAATTGTTTCAGTTGCATTGACTGAATTTAATTACCGTTTAGTTATACTGTAAATGTACAAAACTATCAATGAAAATGAGTGGACATTTAAAGGTGTAATGCCATGCATATAACCACAACAATAGAAGACCTTTAACACTATCAAAGTTCAGGAAAAATAAAACCTTCCCCCTTTTCTAGGTTAACTCAAGCAGTTAGGATGTAAGCTTTTCTTATTATTTACTTTCCTATCACATAGATGAATGAATTTTTAAAGGATGTATGCTGCTGTGTTTAACATTTATATGCAATGGCTGAAAGAAAATCTTTAAATTCAGAAATGCATTCAAACTACTTTTAATTTCTTATCTATCTGCATTTAGACTCACAGTTAAAATCAACTGAAAAATCTCACACTGAGTTTAATGGACAAAGACCCAGGCCCTTATAGTGTGGTCATTGCCAAAGACTCTGATTCTGCAACTGACTCCATGTGGGAGTCAATTGAAGTCAATGATGCTTCAAGAGGGAAGCTGAATCTGTCTGTGCAAAGTCAATTGCAGGACTTATGCTTTTGTAACTAAGCATTGTGTTTGCATCAAAAACGCATTGATCTGCTCTCTGAAGAGCATAATCGAGGTCTCTACTCTCAGGGTAGTATTTCTCTTCTCCTGTCATGTCTCATCATGATTTTCCCTAATTTATATGTATACATGCTCCGTTTTTTAAGATGTTTTTAATATGATGTGTAACTACATTCATTTTTGTTAGGACTTTGAGGATGGGTTATTTGTTTACTGAGCTTTTAAAAGAAAATTGTGATGAAAAAGATATCTGTAAATATAGAACTACTCTGTAAGCAACACGACTATAATAAAAACTGTATCAAAAATTCTGTTGTACCTATAAATGGTTTAAAATGTTAATTATCTGAGTTTTACCTAAAGGGTTCAGGTAATAGAAATACAAGGGAGATTTGGGGTTTTTTTCTCTAGTTTTTCTCCCTTCTAAATAAAAGGAAAAGAAATCATTAAATCAAACTTCACAGTTTCATCTATACAATAAAGAAATATGTGGTTACTCAAAACTTTAAAAGACATTCAGAATGACAGACAAGACAATCATCTTTGAGTAATTGTTTTTTTAGACTAAAGGCTTCAGATCTTAGTTGTCACACAGAGTTTTTCATATTTTCCCCTTCTGATTTCTAACCCAGAGGTCATTAGATACTTCCCCAGGATGGCAAAAAGAAGGTTCAAGCTTCTCAGCTGCCTGAATAGATTTAGAAAAACAGATTGAGGTTGTTTGCTTGGAAAAGCAGAGTATTGGCCAAGAGAGAGAAGGCAAAAGGAATCTCCCTGAATTAAGTTTGTGGTACTGTTTAAAAAGAGATTCAGTAAATAAATATTGAACATCATTAAAGACACTACATTTAGTTTGAGCTCTGCCCTGAAATCTGACTATAATCTACATAGGACTTCTGAGGAAGGGGGCAGGAGCTGATGAAGCTCAGTAGGGTGCAGAAACAGTGTAAAAACAGAAGTCTATGTTATTACATTCACTACTAATTCTCGACTTACCTATTGTCCTTTGGTACCACGGGTAGTTGAGCATTCCATTCTGCCCTGTTTTTCTATTCCCATTAAATTGTGCGGCAGGCTGAGCATAGATACAGTATAAGTAAAAATGCTAAAAGAAAGTTGCTGTTACGAAGTGTGTATAAGCCTTAAAGACTGCTGGAAGGCTTCTAAAAATTCCTTTGTTTCTCCCAAGAAGCAGCTCAGACAGCGTTGTTAATATACACTGTTTACCATCTTAGCTGCTTACGTATGTTCGGTGTCAAGTGCAGGGTTTTATTATGCAGGGTTTTAAAAACATATCATAATTAATATGAGCAAAGATCAGAACAGACCTTTGAGATACCGAGTAGGAAAGTGTTGGTTTTCTCCAGCTTCATGGAAGAGCCATTCCTGATGGCTTCTGACTGCCAGCCACTCAGCCATGTGAGGTCCCTTTCCAATGGTTACTTTTCTGGCAGTCAGAGATGCCCCTTGCCCTGCTGAAAAGCATCTGGACAGGCTGTCCTGGCTGCATAGCAGCAGGTTAGAGAGAAAACAGCCTTTGGGTGATGGGTGAAGTCTGAAGATTTATAACGGCACACACCACAGAAGAAGAAATCCTGATTCTTGCCACGGGGTCTGTGGGGAAGCTGTGGAGGAGGAATGAGATGGCAACAGCTGACACAGCTGGCACAAAGTCCAGCTTCACTTGGTGGATGTAAAAGAGAAGGATACACTGGATTTCTAAATGTTGCTTTGCAGGTACTCAGAAAGCCTGCATTTCTGTTTTTACTGTGACCTGTCCTAAAATACACCTTAAACAGTATTTTCCTGTTAAAATTGAATGTCTGGATAATGACTCTTCCAGCTTGTGTGCAGCTTTATGTAGCCATTTGTGTTTGCATAACTATGCAACTGTGACTAGATGAAGGTCTTCAGTATTTTTTTAAACAGCCTGTAGGTTTTTATTAAAAAACACCAGATTATGTCTTGAAGTGGTTTGCTATAATTAGGAAAACTGAATTTACAATTTAATAATTTTATGTTTTCTTCTCTCTTAAAGTGCAAATTTTTGTTAATTTTAAACCTTTTATAGATAGAATTTGGGAAAAAAATAGGGAATATGACAGCCTTACTTATTTTCTGCTAGTGTTGTCACAAACTTCTTTAAAATTTCAGATGAATTTCCACATCATATAGAGCTTTTTCTGTTTGTTACTGTTGTTTAACAGAATCTTTTACTCTATCCTTGCAGTGTAACTTTTTGAAACTAGACCATGCAATTTCTCTAATAGGAAACCATCTACACTGTGGGTGCTCTGGTATGCTGTGCTGGAGGTGGCATTTTTGTGGGCTTGTGTTTTGATTTGTTGTGAACTTTGTTGAGAGGTCCCTTGAAGTTGTCTCTTTCTCCTTGGATCTCAATTAATTCAATGTGAGGATAGCAACTTCTGAAAATATTTATCTGAATGTGTGAAACAGAGTGCGTAATTTTAAGTTCATACAAGACTCTAAAGTAAAATTAAAACATTGGTAAAAGAGCTATGTCAAGTAAATAAAGACAACTTCACTTCATTTACTTAGAAATGTCATGTGATGGTTGGATGACATTGGTTGAAAATGCAACCAGCCCTCTGGGAGCACAAACAGTGTTGGAAGCTGTCTTTCCAAGGGAATTGAATGTTATAGGATGTATATAATCTTCCTGGATATTGGCAGCTCTAATTCGTCCTGTTAGGAGTAGGGTGACAATGTTTACCCATTTTGATGTTTGACTAGTGTATTTCTCCATTTTGTCAGACCTCTGTTTGCATGTATGCACGTAATTTTTACAACTTTCCTTCCTGGATTTGCTTTGTGGATGGACCTGTTAGTGTTAATCAGAGTTTTCAGTTGCATGTCTCAGCATTTTCTTACTGTTGAAGTCAGTCTGAAGCATTTCTCTGCAGCCTTCCTTCTGGCCCCATTAGTCATGGAGAGTTTTTGTTGTCTTGAAAGTGCTTATTTATAAAATCATATTTGTTCTAATTTTAGGGCAGTTTCTCATGTATCCCGCTGTCTTCCTTTTTTCAAAAGCACTTACTAAGTGTTTTCCTCCTGCCTGTGTGCCAGGAGCTGCCTTCAAGATCTAGAGTTTTCTGTGCTGTATTCATGATGTTCCAAGTTCCACATGCATACTTATCATTGTTTCCAGGTGTAGTTCTTGTTTCCTATGGCCACTGTTCACCACAAACTCTAGCACACAGTACTTTATCCACAAATATGTTCTGCCATGTGCCTGCTGTAGTGTAAACACACACACAGCTGCCGTAGAAAGATATTTTTTGGTGGGAGGGCAAAAAAGAAGATGGGGATGCTCTCGTTGCATCCTCTCCTGCCTCAGCAGTGACCGAGAGCAGTGAGAGTAGGAGACCTGATCACCTGATCCTAGCTCCCTCTGAGCTGGGAGATGGGGATGACCCCCCACATAGAAAGAGCCCTTGTCAAAGTTTAGTCAGGGACTAAATTATATTCCATTCCTTTATTGGTCCTTTCCTGAAAGGTTAGCATTGACAAATGCTGCAAGAAGCAGAGCCACCATTGTCCATACTGTTCATCCAGCTTCTGCTCCACTCAGTAATGTGACAATATTCTTTCTGCATTTGAGAAAATGTTTCTTTGGATATTTCAGGGAATATCTGCAGTTTCATTTGTGTGCAACTGACACAACCCCTGTCTGTGGGGTTACAAGGCAAGGAGAGAATATGATCACATCAGAAACACTAAAGGGATAGATAGAAAGTTTTATTAGTCCTAACTCAGTGATGCACCCTATGGTACAGCCACTGATGTGACACAATTGCTTTTCAATATATCTTTATCTGGAATTGTGTTTTCCCCAGTTCACATGGGTGAAATTACAGGAAATTGGATGCCATATATCACAATACAATTGAACTGGTTTGAATGGGTTCTTTAAATGCTTTAGGTAACCTGGTATGCTCTATAACTTATATCTGATGACCAAGCTCTACATCTGCATTCAGGCAGTCTGGTGACAGGTGTCTGCTAGGGTGCAAAGTGCTGGGATACCCAGACACAGGATATACTCAGCTAGGAGAGATGAATCCTTTTGAGTTCATTTATAAAAGGCTACTGGTTTTGGCTTTTAGGACAGCCTCCAGAAGATTTAGAAACCAGTAGTGGCTTATCACAGAGATCCAAAGCATTGTTCTTTTTATGCCTTATTTCCTGGGGAAATAAGAAAGAGAAATGGTCTAAGGCACCAGGTACTCTTCCATGGAAGTGTCTGCATTCACTCAGGAGCAACCAAACAAAAAAACCACTTCCAGCATCATCTAATTGCTGGTCCATAAATACTAGTAATACACAATAGAGATAGCACCTAACCTGCAAAGTGAACTGGCCCAGTCTGTTAATCAACTTGATAAATAACTGATGTTTTCATTCCAAATGACTGGTTTACTCACTGGAAAACTGGACCTTTTTCTCAGTTTGTCCTTGTGCAGCACACCTACATTATACTATGGGTTCATTTGTCAGTACATCTGTGCCACAGGAGCACTCTTTCTTTTGCTGCATCTTGCTCTCTCCTTTTCCTTCTTTTCCAGCATGCAAATGCTGTTTTCTTTTTTTCTTGATAAGTCTTGTGCTTCTTTAATGCTAATAGTACCTATTTTACTTTTCATGACAGTTAAAAAGGGTATATCAGCTTGCTAACTGGTAAAAGGACAAAACCCCTGCTTATTTACAGACTCTCATAATCAAATTTGTTTTGTTGTATAAGCACATCCTTTTTAAAGCACATTACTGGACTGCACTGTTTCTCCTTTCTTTATCATTGATTGAAATGGTTATTTAGTGACAAATATCATAACGATTCTACAGATGTTTCTGGAGCTGCGAAAGAGTATTCAATATTTTTATCGCCTTAGGAAAAGGCTTTATTTTAGTTTTACTCCCTGCACACTTTCCTTGGTAAACTTAAAAAGGAAAAGAGCAAACAGTAGGAAATCATTAGTTGGTACTGACAGGTCAATGCAGTGGGATTATTCCTATAGACTCTAGACTCGCTGTGTGTTTAAAGATAAAAGGTAATATAATTGCATTTTTTTTTCAAGTTCTTACTGTCCAAAGAGAATGTATTTTTCTAAATAGGGTAATTTTTGCTGAATGGGTCCACAAGTGTTCTCAGAAACTGCAGCTGTAGAAATATTTAGGTACTGGCATAAGATTTTGTACAGATTTCCCAAAAATTGGGAACCAACCCACAATTTTGCACTCAACTGAGCATGGCTTTCTATATATTTTTACTTCATCTCAATTTTCAGATCATTGAACCATCTGCCAAGAAGATATCTCTTTCCAACTGGATGGAAAATTATTCTTTGAATAAAACAACATCATGCTGTGCCTTCCATGGAATCCTCTGACAGTGAAAGGAAACTGTAATATCATCATTAAAAATTGTTCCCACAATTCAACATCAGATTTACCAGTTTCAGTTCAGTTTTCTAAAACCAGGGCCTTAATTAAAATTGTATTTTAATTGGCAAGTGGTGTTAAACATCACAAGATATTCAGCAGTGGTGTTCAGGTGCAGATATGACTTTTAAAATTTGAAATATTAATCTTTGAGAAATTCTAGTGTTTCTCAATGAAAATATGTATGCTGTTGTTTCCTTGCTTGGGGTCTAATACCTTTTCCAAAAAACAAGCTTTACTTGAGAACCTAATACAGTTAGGATTAGGATCTTCATTTTTGAACGTCTTGAACGTTTACAGGTTATAAACATTGTTTTGACCTATCATTTGGTTGCAGATTGTTCTGTGAAAAACCACTGCAGAAAAAAACCTGCTATTGGAAACAGTGATGTTGTAGCATTTCTTCTAAACAGAAGCATGTTTAATGGTCAATAAAATGAGCTCTTGGCAGTCATTCAATTTGATGATTAAAGAATTCCTGCCTTTACAATAACAATGTTATAGTACAAAATAGCATTAGGAAACTGACTGCACTGATTGGTTTGCAATGAGTCATAGCTCTGCAATTATGGCTCTGCAATTGCCCAGGCATGACATCATAAAACAAACTGTCACAATTCAGATTTAAAAAGTATTTTAAAAAATTGTGGTTGGTTAGTTTGAAAAAGGCCAGTATCCTCTGAGTATCTTGTGTGTTTAAATATGTGTGTTACATGCGTGGTAAGGCATCTACTGGCAGATGAGCTTTCCATTGCAAGCACTTGTGGGTGATTTTGCAGATATCACTTTTACTGACATCACAATATTAAAAAAAAATAATTAAAAAAAAAATCAAGGGATGGGAGACCTTTATGGTTTTCTTTGAGGGCAGAATATTTTCTGTAGGTCTAACTTGTGCCTGCTTTCCATCAAAGGCAGAAAATCTTGTTGCATACAGCTGGCTCAATGTAATTGTTTTTGCCATTGTTCTGTAATCTGAGAGCTCAGAGAACTGGCACGTTTAATATTTCATTACATGTTCAAACATACTTCTTAATTCCTACACTGGACTTCTAATGGCCAAACTAGGGTGCTGACCTGTTGTATTTCATATGGGCAAAGACAACAGCATTAGAGCCCCAGTGTTTCATCTTGCTCTATCCTATTCTGAGAAGCTTTATAAATTTTCCTATAATCAGTTCCTGAAGTTTTGACTGGTATGTTAAGTTAACCATTTTAAGTGAATTGCGCTAGCCAGTGAAAACTCAAAGGAATATGAATACCAGAGGTAGCAGTAGAAATACCTAAGATTACTTTCAGTATCTCTTCTGTTATAGCTTGAGGTAAAAAGCTTAGCATTGCACTTTTTTCTAAATTCAAAAGGAATCTCAAATTCAAAAGGGAAAATGTTTTTAATCCAAAGAATAATTTTAGGATTTTGGAGAGAAATAGCTTCTGTGCAGCCCAAGTGTGGAAGTAAATCTGCTGAAGTTTTTCAGAAAAAATTGAGAGGCGGGGAGATAAACCATAATCAAACACACACTAAAATACTCTGAGCTTAATATCATGCATAAATGTCTTAACCACTAGGTTATGGGGATTGTGTCTCTTTTCAATCACTTAATCCGCTAGTATAATTCAACATGAGCTGGGACAGAGTCCGAGCTGTTCATGTTCTGTTGTTTTGACTCTGCCTCTGAAATTTTTTTCCAGTGATGTGTTCATCAATACCTAGTAGAATTCTGTAGAAGAAGAAATGAAACTTGGAAAAGCATTTATATGCTCTTGTGAGCAACTTTTTTGGCGCTCTTCTTCAGCATCCCAGATGACCCCTTTCAGTTCTAACCAAACACCACTGATTTCTTCATTCTTCTTGAATCCAAAAAAGACTAAGATAAAAAGTTGCTCTAGATGTTTTGTGAAAAAAGGGTTGGAAGGTAAAAGCAGTCAGCTAGACTTGTTCCATTTTCTTTGCTGGAAAAAGAACAAGAAAGGGCTGCACAACTGTGATTCAAAGCAGGGCACATCCAAGCTTTGCTCCCTCTATAATGCTGAGGGGAGAAAATATGAATTGCCAACCACCACCAGGTGTGTGTGTTTTCACACAGTGTCTTTGCTGGGGGAAAGAAAAAAAAGAGAAGAGGTGGTGGGAAGAGGTAACATTATATCATACTTATGAGACAAATGTCACACAACCGCGGAGGCTGAGTCCCCTCACATTCAATCCCAATTAACAGACTGGACTTCTAACTTCTGGCATTTCTCCATAGAAAGTGTAGTTCTGATGCTAACCCCTTTACCTCAGGCTCCATGGGTCTGTCAAAAGGTTACAGTCAAACGCCTGTGCTTCTGCAGGTAAAGAGGTTTCTGTATGCACTTACACTGTTTGAGATTTCCATGTATTTTCTGATTGAATAGCGTATCATCACAGAGCATGCTCTGCTTTGTCAGAACAGTTTTCCTTTCTCTTTATTTGTGGTTTGTGAGGTGTCTACTCTGGAACATGAAAGTTCATCCCTGATTTACCTGGATGGTATTTTTATCACACCCTTCCAAGTAACCTATCCCTTTTTTATGTTTTAGCCTTGGTTCATTAACTTTTCACCTGGGGAATGTAATAAACAGAGAAAAATCAATTCTGACTCAATCCAGCTCTCTAAACTTTCTGGAGTTCTTGTTCAACACTGAAACCATGACCCTGGAGACTTCTCTTTCATAGAGAATATATATTAACTTTGTCAGTCAGTCTGATTAAATCTCTCTCCCCTTCTTTCTCTCCCTCTCTCTCGCTCTCTCTCCTGTCTTCTAGTCTCTTTTTAGCCTCTTTTTATGCTATCCCTTACTGAAATGAGATATAACAGAACCACACCAGTTTTACCCTTAGGAGATAGCTTCAGATATTACCTGATTGATGGCTATTCTATTCTTCTTCTGAACATGTATTTTAGTCCTGTCACCTTCTCTACTCACCCTGAAACCTGAAGCAAGAGAAGGGAGACAGCAAGTAGGTCCCACTAAAAATTTACATTGTGCTCCTCTGCATCAGCAAAAACAAAAGTATGCGTTATTCTGTGGTATAAACTACCTGGGGCAGCAAATGCTGTGGTTTCAGACAAGTCTGAATAAGACAATACAGACCTTCAAGACCAGAATTAATTTAAACTTCTCCCAAGTACCACACATCAAATGGAGTTTCTAAAACTCTCAGAACAGAGCAATAACATTTTTCACATTGTTCTTATATCTTACTTCACATAAAAAAAAACAAAAACAAAAGACAGAAAACTAACAAAACATTGATAGCAAGACTTCCTCCACAATTTTTTAAACTTGCTTAAACTTGTAGATAAAAGGTATTGAAGTATTAATTCCATGTATAGAACAAAGTTATCCTCCTAGTGGAAATAGCCTATCTTCTGACATCGGGACTGTCACTTTACATTGTGTCAAAACACAATTTTATCATAGTTCTAGGCCATATGCCTAGCTTTGTCTCTAGATGACAGGCAAGATATAAATACACCAGTTTGGATATCAGTACAGCACAGTCTAGGTTAATTATCCTCGAAGAGATGCACTGTAATAGTCCTTTATTTCACCTAACGCCCTAACAGGCTCAGAGATTTTTACACAGCAGTGAACTGCTCCATCCAAACATACCTCTTAAACAGAGATGCTAGTTACTTCACATAAAAAGGCTTCTGGGAGTTCCATATTGATCTGAACAACTCTGGACTTTCACATCATAAAGAAATGGCCAAACTTTGCAAACTGTCTCTGAATTCTCTGCATTATAAACTCATTTTGTAGGTAACAAGGAAACACATCTTAGAATCTTAGAAAATCTTTTGTGAATGTGAACTCAGGCAACCTGCAGAATGTCTTCAACTCCTTCTTGTAGGAGTTCTGTATTCCAAATATTGATCTTAATCTGAGTTCAATACTCTGTTTTGGAATCTATTCTCTGAACTGGTGGGTTTATGTGGGACGTCTATGTCATATCAACTCCACCCTTCCTTCCCCACTCATTTTTACACTTAGTCTACTAATTTTTTATAAAGTAAAAAAAAGAGACAACATACAAAGCACTAAATTGGAAGGCCACAACCTCTAATCTTATCTGATAGCACTTAAAGCTCTAGAAGCACGCTAAGAGATCAGATGAATATTGTTGCATTTTTTCTGAACTGGAGGAAATAATACTGGCTGCGCATAACAGGAAGGCTTGGTCAATGGGTCCTGCACCATTAGCAGGGCAAGGTGATGGCCATTTTGCTAGAGATGATCATTTTGTATCCCATAAGTCACAAGCAGATGCACAAAGCAAATGCTGCAGCAGAAGAAGCCAGTAGGTCCATCCAGTTGGCCCTGTCTCTACAGAGGTCTGTGCCAAAATCCTTGGAGGAGGTAATAAAACCTGTGTTATGTACCCAATTTCATAATGACATAATATAGGGACAAATTTCTTCATGATTCCAGCTGGTGATCAGTTTATGTCTTGAAATTATCTGTGGATACACTCAATGATTTTTTTTCATGTTGGCAACATCTAATTATTAGAAAGCAAACAAATTCAGTAACATTAAAAGCATTGCTGAAACACTGCACAGCTCATCTTGGAAAATAATGGGTTTGTTTTTATTTTTCACAAATAATGTTACAGATGTCATTAGCATAGAATTTGCTCAACTTAAGGGCTGTTTTAATAAACTCTAGTGTCAAAGTCAGCATCAAAGTCAACACTGGAAAGAGCAGGTGTAGCTTTTATTTGTTGTTTCTATATCTTGATCATGATTCTCAGCCAGAGACAGGAGACATTTTGTAAAATATTGTGAAGGAGAAAAGACAGGACATTGCGATTTGCAGTTGACAAACTTGTATTTGCAATATAATAGAAATTATTTATTCTCCTCTCACAGGAGGGAAATGTTAATGAAGCACTGTATAGAACCGATGATTCCTAATTGAAGGTGTTATTATTATGTATTATCAGCTTGGTGTGTAGTGACTTCTCAGTAAGTATGTCACCATTATATTCATCACTCTCATGACTTAGTACTTCATTCCATTGCCACACAGCCTTAGCTGTTCTCTAAGTGACCAAAACAACGGAACGTTTCACAGAATGCGCCACTAAGCAGAAGGTGAACTAAGGAATACTGGAAATATGGAGACATTTTAAGATTGGTACTGTCTCCTGGAACTATGAAACATTTATTTCTAGAGTTCTTATTTTTCTTCCACTTTTCCCTCACTCCCAACTACTGTACACCTTCTTTTAAGGGAACTGGCATATGTTTATGCCAGACCTTGTGAGATCTCATGCACTTTTCCAGTGTTATTCCCTTTACAAAAAAGAACAAACCAAAACAATGACAACACAAAACCCAAACAAAACCAAATAAACAAAACCAAAACAACCACCAAAACCCAACACCTCAAGAAAAATCTTCATACTTGCAAAAACTTGGAGAAAAGAGTTATAGATAGAATATTCAGAAGAATTGGAAGAACAAATGAATAAGTTTGTATGCTAGAAACTGGAAAGGTAGTGACAGCTGCAGTGCTTATGTTGGTGAGTTTACACTCTCTCTCACTATGCTACTTCTTGGAGTCTACCTGCATTATTTTCTTTACATATTAAATAAAATATGCTGCTAATGGGCAGGCTGAAGATACAGAGTGCTTGCAGGTGAGGGTAAACAGGTGTAGCTGTAGTTGACGTGGCTCAGGTTTGTTTCAAGATTCATATGAGGATTTCAGACCTCAACATAACTGTAAGCTTGAAAAAATGGAAGCAAAGATTTCATTCTACATTATAAATGATCAGTAAAAAGGTAGGACAGATAATGACACCAGAAACACTGAAATAACTGACAAATCTATTTTAAGTACTTTGATTTAGAGCAAGAAGGGATTCTTTTATTAAACAATCTGATTTTAAGAGGAGAAATAAATGAAAAAACAAGTTGTTTACATTATTGAACTGAGTAATCTACCACTAACTCATAACTTGGGAATGTGACAAAATATTCATTTTATTTCCAAAAATCTATCCTGAAGGATGGTTAAACCACAGAAATGTATTTAACCACAGGAAAATGCTTCCAGTTAGCAAGAACAAAGAACAAAGAACATTCTCAGGCTCAAGGGCAAAAATACACCCTAAGAACTCAGAATGAAATTTACTAACAGTAGTACATGAACTAGAAAATGGTATTATGTTCTGTGAAAATGATGCTGCTGCCTTATATTTGCAGATGACTTTTTTATGTGTGCACTGAAGAAAAAAATCTTCCATAAGCCAAACAGACAATACACTTGTACTTGAGAAGATGAGTTTTCCTTGATCATATTTGCAACTCTGCAATTGTTTCACGTATATATGTTGAAATATTTTATTTGAACTGAGTTGCACAGAAAGCTACAACATGATCCTAGCAATACTAATAATCCTTTTAGATTTAAAAAACATTTAACAATTTGTTTTACAATGAAAATCTAAGACTAGATGTTGGGGTGAGGATACAGACTGCTAAGAGACTACAAAGTGATAAATTATCTTTAGAGTTCGAAGCACACCAATTAGGAGCAAAATAGAAACCTTTAGCAATAATGTGTGACAGAAGGAGAACATGAACTGCAGGCCCCTGTATCCTAACTGAGTAAGGACTTCTGATGGGGAAATTGATGTTAAATTAGCACTCCCACCCATTTCTCCTGAAGCAGCTTATGCAGAAAAATTCCCTAGTAACCCACACAAACCCCATCTTTTAAAATTAGCACACATTAGAAGGGACAAGAAGAGCTTTCAGCTGACAAGAGAGGTTGTGTAAATTTGAATTTACTATTCAAACAGCTAAGTTTGAGAAGGCTAGTACTAGAAACATAAGCTGCAGAAGCAAGTTTTAACAGAGGACAACTGCCTAATTTTACAGTGTAAACCTTTATTTCTTCTTCCGTAGCAACTGATAAAAGCCAAAGAAGAGTTAGTTCAGGACCAAGAATAGAAAGATGGTCTTTTGTAATAAATTCTAGATGAGTGTTTAAAACTAGATCCTGAGGTGGAATACAGGCAAGAGAGGATTTACAAGCAGGCAGTAACACTTCAGAAAGAAACCCAAAAAGAGTAATGCTGTACATCCAGAACCACACTGTGTAGGCAGCCTTAGCTGAAAAGAAAATTGTATAATTTAGCTTAGAAAAGGTGTTGGATTTTATGATGTGGAGTTGTGTCACTATGCAACCTGCACCTTCGGTTGCAAGGTGCATATGAAGTTCAACAGGTACAAAGACCCCTTTGAAAGAAGTCTTGTTGAGCAAACTATTCTTGTGTCCATCTTTATGTGTCTGAAATATACTGGCACTCCAGTGCTTTGGTATTAAAAAGGGAACAAATTTTCTTAGAAGCTGCTGCTGAAAGCAAATACACTTAGCAGAGCACACCTTTCAGAGTGCAACGTTGCTATTTTCTAAGAACTGGAAGAAGAGTCTATCAGCATGTCACAATCCCTTTCTGTTTCAGAAAAAGAGGTCCAATGCAGTCTGACCAGATGGCTTGATAGCTCTCTTCTAATAAGAAACTGATGATTTGGGCTAAGTCAGGTTGTAAAAAGCAAATATGAAAAATGCTATTTTATGATTGTGTGCACTGTGTCCACACATGTAAAGTGTACAAAGACATGGTGAACTTACAGCAGTGTTTAATTCAGGTCTGTTCATTGTAGTAATAGGAAAATCACAATTAATTGCAACTTTTATTTCTGGGAAGACAACTTGGCAAGGGATGTGATCAGGAATTTGAAGGTATGCTGTCTTCAGAAAATGAGCCACAGTACTCTTCAGGAGAAATGAGACAAGCAACTGCCAAATAACAGGCAAGTATAGCCAGCACTGAAGAAACAGACTGATGGAAAAGGTGAAACAAGTGGGGATAATGTTACATGGCAGTGTTTAACTCTGCAACCCTCCTTTTCATGCTCCTTTAGAATATGGATATTTAGAGTAAAGATTGATGAGGTGGAGGATTAAATTATGCCTCTCATAAAGGCTGTCTCATACACATATTTTTCCATTCAGCACAAAAAAATAAATTAACATTAGAAGTTGCTGAGGAGATGCTGATAATGCCAAGGTTGTGGATTTGATCCTCATATGGGGCATTCACTTAAGAGCTGGACTTGAAGATCTTTGTGGGTCCCTTAGAATATTCTATGATCCCTGACTCTGTGACTAATGCTGCAGAAGATCTAGCTATCCACATCTATGACTTTGCAATTGAGCAGACCTCACCACAGTTAAAAGCAACAGCAAAAGTAAATTCAAAAGGCAAGATTCCATATCACATGGACCTTTGACAATAGAAATTCCATACAGGCCATCAGAGCTCAGATCAGTACTGAAGAATGTTCTGGAAAGTCATAGAGAAGCTGGAGATAAAACATTATATATTTTATGTAGGCCATTATAACCAGGTAAACAGCCCATGGCCCAAAGGACATACACATATTGCCTCAGGTATTGTTGTCTTGTCCAAGATAAGAGAGTCAGGAACTATATGAAAAACAGGCCAGCTGTCATGCAAGGCTGGAATTCCAGAAGAGTAGAAGAAAGTCCCTTACCAACAGCATAGATAAAACATGGCATTCTGATCTGATTGGAACGTCAAAGGCATTATGATATAAATGGCAGCTCATGTTTAGATATTGTTTTACCTGCTACATTAGTGTTTAATTCACCAAACTGCTTCACATCCAATGAAATTCCATTAAAATTTCCTGAGAATTTCACTTTACATTCCTTCTTGGAAGTAAGAAGGACTGAAAACCTCAGTGCCTGGGTTATCTTATCTTAGTTCCTATGTCAACTACGTACTAAAATCTCTAAATCTCCTTTAAAAATCAGGAGTTTTTCTTCTGAAGTAACCATGGTGCCACTGAAGCGCAAAAATGTAAAAGATATGTAACAAGAGCAAAAATTACTAGAAGTGAAAAAATCCACAAGTGAAAGATCTTCAGGGTATCTCTGCACTGTTCACAGAAAAGACACCACCTGGAGCCATAGCTGGAGACAAAATAAAACAAAACAAATCAAAACAGAGAACTCAAGCATGATCCTGATTATTGATGATCAAGGCAACTCAGTACAAAGCTGTATCCCTAAAAAGTTGCTAAATCTTCTGATTTCAAGTCTGTCTCTATGGGGAGTTGACAGGTTAGACTCTTGACAGAGAAAAGCAGAGCTACAACTCTAAATTTTATTGGTAGGGTTTTTTCCATTTTTGCATGCTTTGCCAGAAAGTTTTCATTGCAAAAAAAAAAAGCCTTTGTGAAATCTTGGTGGTGAAACTTTCACTATTTTTAAATTGCTTTTTAAATCAATGGTCTTAAATACAGACAATAATTATTGCACTTGTGAAAACATAAAGTCCTTTGGAGGAACCACAGATGTACTAAATGCAGTATTTAGGAAAGGGATATGATCATTTAGGTAGTAGATGGTCACTG
Organism: Prinia subflava; assembly: GCF_021018805.1. Taxonomy (NCBI): domain Eukaryota; kingdom Metazoa; phylum Chordata; class Aves; order Passeriformes; family Cisticolidae; genus Prinia; species Prinia subflava. The sequence continues at coordinate 62,987,320 of NC_086248.1, read as the reverse complement.
TTGTTATCTCATATTCCCTTAGCAATTTTTTGATCGTTTTCTGGTTTTATTGGTTTTGTTTCCTGTTCAATATATCGACAATTGTAAATTTGTACATTTGTTCAGTGCAAAATGAAAATTGATATTATTATTGCCTGAGTTGCAAAGTATTTGTTCATTAAATCGTTTTCCACTTTATAGATGTATAAGATGCATTCCTATGCTGCTGACTAATTGACCAATTGCAATAACAAAAATATTGTCAGAACTTCTCTTCCTTTGAAATGGGAAACATTTGCAACATTATGGCCATTATCTGGTAATACAAAAGAAGAAAGTCTGTACTTTCTTACAGGGAAAGTGCTTAGTATCTTGAATATTGTGGAAACATCAAGTTAGCAAAAGAGATGTTCTGAATTTTAGGGCTGTGCTAAGGCCATTTGGAGCTGTAATCATAACATTATGTAAGCCTCCCTAATGCCAGTGCCTAGAATGCTGCCTTTCCTTTATTTTTCACTTAAGGGAGCTATCAGTTTATCTCAGAAATACCTCTCTCAGCAGCTGGCACCTCTGGCTGCCCATCTTTGAAATGCAAAGGAGGGTAGACGCCAGCAGGAGTTAACAGGGTAGATGGTAAAAAAAGTCCATAATCTTGAGGCATCCTTTGAGATGCATAGTGCAACTCACATATTCCTCAAACCAAGCTTCACCAGAAATATGGTATCTTTCACTGAAAGAAAACATTTAATACTCACAAATATCTCCAATAATTTAATTTTTTTAGCAATTAAAAATATTCTAGGTATTTCCACTGTTTGTGAATGAAAAAAAAATCTTCCTAAATGAAAGCTTATAATGTTAACACACATTATTTTACCAAACTGAGTTTGAGATGTGAAGTCTTTGAATGAACTAGTTCATTCTAAAGAATGAACTTCACTTTTGACAAATTTCTAGGTAGTTGAATCTCCTTTGCTTTTAAACTGTAGGAAAAACAACTTCCACTTCTGACGTAAAAATTGGTTTCATGACCTGGCCTGACTGTCTTTGAACAAACTCATGTTCTGTGACAGAGTATGGGTTGGTTTATGAAGGATTACAAAAATAAGGAGCTGTAAGTTTGGCTGTCTTGTAGAAGATCAGATTTGATAGTTTGGGGGGGGGAGGGGATTGCTTGTTGTTTTGTTGGTTGTTTTTTTTAACTCAGGCTGGACACTGCTCACAGTTGAATTCATGTTATTATTGAAACCATCACTTGAAAAAAATACCTTCTACAACCCACTTTCTACTGACTCTTTTCCTCTGGAAAAAAGAAAATGTGCCTGAACTAAAGTTTCTCGTTTTCCAGACTCTTAATCTTGGCAGAAATATGTTCTTTTTTTGCGCTGAAAGTGAAATTAATCCCATTCAAAAATGTTGTCTAGCAATGGATGCTGCTGTTGCTTTATTGACTGTTAAGACACCTCTGAGTGTGGCTGAGAGAGTGGGGAAAAAATAGAAACATTATTGTGCAATCAATTTAGTGTGTTGCAAGGTGATAATAGAATTGTAACTTACTGCAGCATTTTGTTTTCACAAATCATAACTGTTTCTTAAAGGAACAAACAGCCCACAGTCAGGTTCATTTGAAATAATACTTTTAAATTCTTTTGTGGTCCATTTTAAGAGGTTTGCTTCATTATTAGCTCTGAGGAAGTGACAGATGTAACTACGTTGATTGCTTGTCCTTGGTATATACTCCTTCCTGGAGCTAACATCCTTCCTGCTACGCCCTGTCAGCATTTAGGTTAGATCAGCTTGGGATATAGATCTCCTGTTATCTTATCTCTACCTATCAGATAATTAATTAACCTCTCTGGTAAGTTTTGTATTCTTCTCTGTCTTCGATGGATCTTGCAGTTTATCAGGATCGTAATTCATTAATACTGCAGATCCTTTGGTTAAGACTGTGTCCTCAGGGCTCCAAGGTTTTCCTTGCATGGTGTGTGCAGGCAAAGAAGTACAATCCTGCTTTCCAAATCAACAAGCAGTGAATCAATGTTCTTGTGCTTTCTTGCATGCTCCCTCCCTAATTTCCATTCTTTTTTACTGCAGCTGTTTTTGCCTTTAACTTTGTTATGCTTGTCTATTTTTCTCTTATTATTTTGTTTTGTTTGAGTCTGGTGTCAAAAAATGTCCTCAGAACACTGGTTATTTTAATATAATTTTTTAAGCTTTTTTATCAGAGTTTCATATGCTCTGCACAGGAGTTGAAAACCTGAAGTTTTGTCTTCTATCATACCAATGTTTGTTGCAGGCCAGAATTTAGGTATGTGTACCAAGAAGACTGAGGTGGCAATTCAGTAAAATTTTCCAGCAGAGATTAATGAAACTTAAAGCCCTAGCTTTGCCATTGCAGTTTATTGGTTTGAAGTCAGCTTAGGAATGATTCTGAATTGTGCAAGCCTGTTCTGCCAGGTCCTTTCTCACATGAATTTCTATTTACATATTCTGCCATACACAATATACAAAATATTCCTACATAGTGTTAGGAATAGACATAAATATCAGACACAGATTTCTGACACGCAGCAGCATAGCCTATGCCAATTTGAAAAAAGTTGCTGATTGGTGCTCATTTGAAAGAAGTCTAAATTTTTATTGAGGTAAAACAGATGGTACTTTTTCACTTTTTCCATATTTGAAAATTGTATTCACTTTTTCAGCACTTAAGAAGAATGTTTTCATGACTGAAACTCATGTTTTGGAATTTTCTTTCTCAATTAACACTAGAAATACCTTTGAGTGGTACCAATCTCTTAGCACCCAAATGAGTCCTGTTGGTTCTCAGTGGCCCTACCACTTCTCATGAAGCAAAGTCAGAAAGCTCATGCCCATCTCTGAGCAGTCTTAGACTCAGTGATTCCAGCTCATATCCTGCTTTCTCTGGTCACACCTGTTGGTCTTTCAAGAAAAGCAGAAAGTCTTTTCTTGTGCTACAGGAATGGAAACAGAAACTTTATTAAAATTAAAAAAAAAAAAAAATCCTTAGTGTGTGTGTTTTAGCAGATGTCAAACCCTTGATTCACACTATTTGATTTAACAGCTGGGCAGAGTTTCCAAACCATCTACTAGTATGCAGTGATATCAGTAGATGGCCAGGAATTTCAATAACCATGAATATCTACAGTTTAAGCCTGGTTAATATTCTCCTTATTCTTATGAGGAATGTAATGTTCACAATTAAGTTTAGCATTTAGACAGACTGTGTAATATGGCATACTATTCACTTCCAGAATTCTTTAGAAGTAATAAACCTGGATTGTACATTAAAATGCGATATGACTCCCAGATGTACCCTGACTATTTTTTTGGCACTTGGCACCACACATTATTTTCCACTGGTTCAGATGACAGGCAGAGCCCATCTGAGGCAAAACGAAACAATTTCCAACTGGTGGGCTTGATAGTGCAGGTGACATTAAATAATTAACAAGTTCTCTTTCAGAACCATGCCTCATGCTTTAATTAATATCGCTTCTTAAAATAAGAAGTTGTTTACCATTGCTGCTTCTGCAAGCTGATTGCTGCTTGCAAAAAACATCTGAGACATGACTATGCCCAGGGGATTGCTTTCACTTCATTGTTTATAATAACTACAACAAAGAGCTGCAAAAGCTCATCTCGCCATGAGGCATCCTGACAATCTGCCAGTTTAGTCACCAATAATAATGAGACTGGCACAAGCAATAAGCTCAGCGCAAATCTAATGAGGGCCTGCTTCAATCGCTCATTGATATTGGAGCAGCTGCTAAGCACCCGGTGTTTGGGACGTACACACAGGAGGTATGTGTGCCCACAACCCGCGCAAGGGCAATTTCCCCCTCAGTATGGCTTTAGTCCTGTCCAGGACTTGTGCCACCTTTCTTAAATTTAATTTCTGTCCCCCGTCTCAGAGATACGATCCAGGCCAGCCGTGCTCAGGCATGGGGTGTAAATCATCCGGGCTCCCTGGGCCATGGGTAGGGCTGGAGAGGAGGCTGAGCTGGAGCTGGGGCTGGGGCAGGTGCCCATGTGGAGCCGGAGGTACGCACGATGCCCTGGGCTGCCTGTGCTGAGCCCGGCAACGTCACTTCCGACGCTTAACTCCTGCAGTGAATGCAATTATGAGCAGATGGGCAAATGACACAGTTCCACTGCTAATGAACTTCCCTACGGGGGAAGAGGACAGTGCATTACCCTTCTGTACTTCAGAATCTTAATTATCATTCTTAGAATTTGGTGTGGTGTTTTCTGTTTGTTTTTTGTTGTTGTAGTTGGGTTTTGGGGGGGTGGTTGTATGTTTTGTTTGTTTCCTTGTTTGTTTGTTTTTCTCCCAAGCATAATTATTTCACATCTTTGAATTTCAAATTCTTTTGGAGATGTTTAGCTAATTCTTGTCTATTCTGGAAGGTTCTGAGGAAGTGTCAGAACAAAAGGGTTTTATTTCTAAATGGAAACAATCATATTAAATGCACAGTGCAAGAGCAGAATAAATCTGTGAGTTCTTAAATATTATTTTCTTCTTTCGTCAATTCTCATTGCCCTCCTTTCCAACAAGTTTTCTCAAAGCAGAATTTGTAGATGAAGAGCTCATAGCTCTGTGGTTCATACATCAGTTTAGGAGAAATGAGTAGGAAGAGACTGATTTGGAAAGGTATAAATAATATTTGTACTGAGCCAAAGCACAAGCAAAATGAAACCCAGAAAAAGTTGATGCTCAGGTGGTAAATTCTGAATTTCACGGAACTAAACTGATAAAAATACATTATGCATCCAGTTGAAATATATATCCCAGCATCAAAATACCATGAAAGGAGTGATGGTAAGCATCTAATTGTAGATCTTTTTCCTGTGTCTTCAGAAAGAGTGTTGAGGAATAAGGTGGGACACTTCACACTTCAGAGAAAAAAAATGGTAAAAGAGTTAATAGTTCCATCATCCTAATTTGCATTTCTTTTGCACTGTGAAAATACACAGTCATCTTCTAGATAAACAGTTGGGATAAGTGTATCTGTAGTTCAGTGCATGATAATATCTTAATGCAAATTTGACAAGAGAGCATTAACGCTGGAGATTCAGACAATAGAATGTTGTTTTTCTACATTGTCGCTTGTTAGAACTGTAAAGTATATAATAGGATTTCTAAATCTCCCTCTATTGGCAGGGCAGCACTAGTATTTAAATCTCTCCTCTGTGTCACCTTTTAATCCTACACTGTTATTATACAGCTTGTGACTTGGCCTAACTTTAAGCACTTACATGCAGCATCTATGTAGGAAAGTTGTTCTCTCCGAATTATTCCTTCTAAATGACAGCAAGCATGAGAGTCAGTCTTCCATGGAGTATTTCAGAGCACTTAAGTTAGATATCTCAGAGGTAAACATTACCAGTGACTTCATATGGAAGGAATAAAAAGGTCTGTTATGTCATAATGGAGACTGTAAATGAGTCTCTTAACAGTGAGAAGCAATTGGAAGACCTAATGTCCTAATATATTATACAACTGCAATGAATTTTAAAAGGCTTAAAAGAAAGGGACAGGGGAGGATGTGGAAGTAGGAGAAATATTTGTTGAGCTGTAGCTGCTAAAGTTTTGTGAAACAACTGAGTTTTGCTGCAGTAACTTTCCAGGAGCACAAAGAGGCTTATGTATTCAAAGTACCACAAACTGTTAATGGGTTCCACTGAAACAGATGGCAACATTATGATCATTTTTGCAATTAATGCTGACTGCAGATTGTTCTTGAGGCTGCAGTCATAGTTCTCCATCTCCTGTGCTACCACAGTATTATCCTGTAAGAGAATTTATATTTAAGGTTTCTAATAACCCAAGCTACTGAAAACACTTAATATATTTGGAGGTAGTATGAAATGCCTTTTGCTGCTTGCATACCAAAGCTCCTACAAATTCAGACCTGTCTTTCTCCTGTGACCCTGAAATTTAGAGTAATGTGTGATCTTTTTTCTCTTGAACAACTAAATTGTTGATTAGGAAGCTAAGCACATCTTATAGTAACTATTTCTGAAACAAATTGTATGGCTGCATATATCTGAAACAGTAACATTTCTGATTTACTGAATAAGCAAATATTTGGGCTTCTCAACAATTTTCATTGCCAGATAATCTCAACAGTCTAGGTGTTTTTGTTTGTTTTGTTTGGGGTTTTTTGGTGGGGTGTTGATTGTTGTCGTTGTTGTTTTGTTTTTTAAGCAGAGTATGATGATCACATATGCATTGCACACAGATTAGAACTAATTTCTTTGCAACCTTTATTTGTATGTCCAGCAAACTCTGTACAGACCGGAGACCATTAGCAGTTTGCAACAATTTTGAAACAAATCATACTAAAGGAGGCACAGGCCTTTTCCTTCTTGGAATTAGTCTGTGAAACACGTTAAGTGGGTAGATTCTTTTGCAACTAATTCGGGTGGAAAGAGAATCAGTGCTCTTTCCCTACAAACATCAGTGGAATGCCTTGTCACGTTAAAGGGAGATGTGCAGGAAACAGGAAAGACTGTTCTGCCGGCTGGTAGCACTGCTTAACTTTTGCCATTGGAATTAACCAGTTCAGGATAAAGTAGCTCAAAGGGAAGTTTTCCTGAATAGCTGGAGAATGGTCAGACATTGCTGAGAACAAAACCAGGGAGCAGAGGGGTTGGGGAGCACCTCTGCTTTGTCCCAGCTGGTATTACTGCCAGGTAACTGTGTCAGTCAGCTGCAGTATCCGATCCCCGTCCGCACATGCCCTGCCACCACACACACGTGCAAATGCCCACAGCAGGCACAGCAGGCAGTGATGAAAGCTACGGTCCTCTTCCCGAAACCATCGGGCTCAGGTGCCAAGGATCAGCTGAGATCAGAAGGAGCTGGAGCCAGAAACTCTCCAAGGGGCAGCGTCTCACTGCAGACCCTGGCAGCTGGTCCTGCTCCCTGAGCATCGCCCCGGCCGTCCTGTGCCAGGAAATGCCCCATGGTGGGTCTACCCCAAGCTCGGCAATCACAGGGATATGACGTTGATCAAGAACCCTCTTCCCCATCAAAACAAAGATTTTGTCACTTGAGTTTCAGTTTTCCCAGCTCAGAATTTAGTAGGAACTTAAACCTTGGAGCCAGGTCTTCCAGAGAAGGAAAATAGTGCGGGTGGGCTGCACCTTGCTGCTGTGAGGAGCAATTGCTTCCCAACAGTCTACTGTATTTTGGAAGGCATGCCTTTCAAATGCAGCACGAAAAATAGCAGAGAGTGCTAAAACCTGGCAGAATTCTGAGATGCCTCATTAAAAAGTGAAGAAATTTTGTGAAATCCAGTTCGTTAGAAAACCTAAGGTTGGGGTCTGATTTCTGCTTTCAGGTCTTATGAAGGTGAACAGCTTAAAGTGAGAGGTTAGCAGAGTTCAGATGTTTGTTTTTTTCAAGGGTGACATTGTACAGATGTAATTGGAACTAGGAATGCTTCTTAGAGTAATAGCTCAGTAATAAACTTATAATTGTACAATTTTTCTTGATACATAACCTATGTAGAGGGGAAAATACTCTCTTTTTTCCCACAGAGTATTACTGTAAATTGTTGTATTACTTAGCTTTTTTTTTACTTCTGCAGATAAAGTATTTGTGTCCTGGGAAAGGTTCTAATAAAATAGAAAATTTTTAACAATGTTACAATTTTTTTACCAATCAGAAGCCACAGTAAGAGGTAATCATGTTTTTTATTTGTAAACAATGGGCATTTTAATAACAAGAAAGTAGTTTTAAGAGGATTTTATTATTACTGCAAGAGAACAACTGAGATTTAATCTACAGTCGTGAATATCAAATGCTATAAATTTCGTAGTGAAAAAAGGTCACAGATAAAATCTTTCCAACTGAGATGTAACGCATGGAACTCTACCATAAATCTTGAAGATACATGTTGAAAGATTTTTGTTGATGTTGCAAAGTTAACAGTTCCTGATTTTCAGGAAATATACTCATCTGGGACTAAAAAGTTGTTAAGTTTTATTTTTGCTAAGTTAAAAAGTATGTTCGCCAAAATACAGTCAACAAAACCCCTTCACAACCAGAAATCTCTTATGGACCATGATAGCTTATTGCAAAAAACATAGACAGTTCCAGTAGAGGTTTATCTTAGTATCTAACTTAGATTCTAAGTGTAAATCAAACTTTTGATTATAGAGTCATGATTTAAGTGAGACAGATTATTTGGAGAGATGTATCAAAACATACACAGGAAATCTCTTTAGCTTTATACATTCATAAATATTTAAACTCTTTTGCGGATTACAAAAAGATATTTGGGGGATCCGCAAGAAATTTCATTAACATTATTTTCCTTAGGAGACACTGTCTAAAGAACCTTTTGTTTAGTCTGGGTATGATGTCATCACTGATACTATACATAGAAACTGTATGTATGTTATACAGCATACATAGAATCATATATATTTACATAGCAGATAAACTAATAGGGCTTTCCATTTAAATAAAATCAACAAAGTAAATCCTGAATTGACATTTGAGTAGGGCAAACATGAAGGATCCCTAGAGAAACATCATGTAGTCACTTTGCATTAAGTTCATTCATCTGTGCAACGGGTAGATTTATATCTGCCATATAACATTGTGATGCTCTTTTTATTAATATTCCTAAAAAGCAGTGACATCATTTAATTAAACAGGCATACAAGTTCCTGGTGGTGTTTTTTATGTGTCAAAAACTGACATTCATAACTATTCAGTTTCTTCTTCCTTGAAATGATGTCTTATTCACGACACAAAAAATAGAGCTGGGTGACAGGAAGTTACTTATTTTACTTCTCCAGGTGATGAAACAATCTGCCTTCTCCATGTCCAAATGTGCAAATATTTGCCTGGCTTTTTGAGAGAGATGTTGCAATGTCTCTAGCACATCCAGTAAGGTGATTACTTGGCCTTTACCAGTAGACTCTTATTCTTAGATGTGTTCATTCATTGCTGCAATAAACAAGAGTTTTTTCATCTTTCTTCCTCTTTTTTAGCCTTTTTTCTAGGCTCTCCAGCCCTTGTTTCTTCAATTTTACCACATGGACCATCTTTTGAGGCTCTCTAATCATTCTGATTGCTCTCTATTGCAGCCTATTCAGTAACTCAGCCTTTTTCTTAGAAGTGAATTGTCTGAAATGGAAGATGAAATTTTAGAAGAGGTTTTACACAAGCCAAAGCAATATGATTGCTTCATGTACAATCTCGCTGCCTATCTCCTCCTATGTATATCCTTGGTGTGATTGCTTGGGATGACATTATTTACTCATTGGGCTTGTAATCAACCCTAAGGCCCAGAATCTGTTACAGAACTTTTATCCAGCCAGTTGTTATACACACAGTATTTGCAGGTGATGATTTCTATTTAAGTGTAGTACCCTATACTGTGAGGTTGAAAATTTCAGATCTGAGAAAAGGTCATATATTCCTTTCCAATAATAATAATAATAATAATAATAATAATAATAATAATAATAATAATAATAATAATAACCACATATTGCTTGATTTCATTGCTTTTGCTAATGAAATAATTATTACATACATTTATTAACTCCAGAAAGAGTTTACTGAATAAGAATATTGACTACTTAGGTCATAATTTAGGCACTGATTAGCTTGAGACCACTCAAGGAAGAATATTTGGTCAAAAGAAAGCAGTAGAGATAGAGGTATTTCTGTACTCTATCTGTACACTAATTTATTGTATTCCTAAGCAAGCAAACTACTCTTTATGAACAGTTTTCCACTTCTTATTAACTGGACTCAGATTTGTACACACCCACCTTGAAGTACTACTTATTTTTCTTCAGTTATTTACTGAAGTAAATAACCTAAAGTGTTGTAAAATTATAGAAATTAAATAATTTTAAAGAAGATTCATCAGACAACTTGAATTGAAATAACAGCTTTTGTATAATAGATTGTACAATACAAATGTATCTAGTGTCAGTGTATAGTAGGAAAATAACAATAGGAAAAAACCCAAAAGATATCGTGTTAAAGTTAAACTTTTTAAACTATTTATTCTCATTTTGGTTAGCTGGCACATAACACTTGTTAGCTATTTTTACTTGGAAAATGTGTCTGTTAAGCCTACCATGAGAGCCGCCGATGTAACCAGAGCAGCCAATCAAAGATGAAAGATGAAATGGAGCTGTACAGCGAAAGAATTAATTCAGACACTAATAGACAAGAGGAAAAAAGCTTACATCCTTCAGGAGGAGATTACTAACCATAGCAACATAAACAAACACTTCTTGATGTCTTTCTTTCCCAGTTCTATCAGATTATTTACCATACAATGAAGCAGATTAAGTCACAGGTTATTTTATATTTGGCTTATTTTTAGAACCACTTTTCTGTTGTTGATTTCTCTTCCAAATGGAACTCTTTGCCAAAATAAATGATTCACTGTCCAGTCGTCAGGTGCATTTACACCATAGACTCCTCACTGCTGTTCTTTTGTTCTGTTATCAATATAGTGCATTTGAATAAATTGAAGTGAAGAAAAGAGACCTAAATAATGCTTTTATGATAAACAGTGCAAATATCCTGAAAGAACATCTCTGCATCTGCATTCTTTACTTTTTTAAAATGGCCATCTCCTGCAGGAACTTTACCATGCTGCATGAAGCAGCAATCAAGCTTGTGTATGCTTCTAAGATGGGTTAATATGTTTTGCTACTTAAAAAAAAAAAAAAAAAAAAAAATAAAAAATAAAAAAATAAAAATAAATTATATTGTAAAGACAGTTTCCCAGTGACTGGAAAGAATTCATATTGATTAAGAACCAACTAAAGGAAACTTAATTTTCAAGAAGAGATGATGCTTTCTTAAAAAACAAAAAAACATTTTTGTGTTATCTTTGGCTGTCTACAGTGGAATGTGCTATGACAGGAAAAATTTTGGGGATGTGGTTCCTGCTGGAATGTGATGGGAATCAATGTCTCAGAAAAAGCACTCAGAGCACTAAGCTTTCAAATCATGGCAAAACTTCTAACATTTTATTTGTTAGGCACATATATTATAGTGTTTGTGAAAACCAAGCTGTCATTTATGTGTACACAAGGTGATGACACTTTATTTGTTTCATTAACCAACTATAGACCTGCTTCTGTAATCCTATCCTTCTAAAGCAAACAGAAACACAATTATTATCTGCAGCTGGTGTATGATCAAATGAATTTAATACTCTAATTTTAAATCTAAAAAAAAGAATTCCAAAGAAGTTCAAAAATTCAAATTTGTCAACTTATTCTTCAGCACTTTTTGCTATAGTACAGCTCTACTATTGACGAAATTGCTAACTATCTTGGGTATTTAATAGTAAGTAATTTTTGTTCTATCATCTCATTTGGGCAAAATAATAAGTACATGCCTGGTTTAATCTCCAGGGTAGTTTCATTCTACTGATTTGCCTACTCAAGGTCTTTATTACTTCATTGCCGCAAAGACTTTTTTTGTCATCTCAGGAACTAAATATTCCATTATATGTGGTAGGACTACATAACGATCCAATATGTAGTCTTTTTATCTTCTCCAACTCATCCAACGCCACCAAATTTTATTTCTCTATAGGCATGATGAAATTACTCATAGATTTCAGAGTTGGAACACTGTGGCATCAGGAATACAATGTTCTAATTTATCTAATGTAGCTGAAGAACAAAGGGTTTTGTGCCCCAGTTCTGAATTTTGCAGCACATTCTCTCTCATTCTGTATGTTTTAATAGAAGCCCAGCTAGAAAGAATGAGCATGAATGTTTTGTAGTGTAGTTAGAACACATGGCATCAACAGAATTATTATCTTTGGGAACATTAAGTCTCCTGAGCTTTTCTGGTTCAAAAAAATATGTTTGCTTTTCTGCATGGTCAGGATATTTTTGGATTATAAGTGTAAGCTACCTATATAGATGTATTTGTATTTTAAATACATATAAACACTTTACACACATTACATAAACACATATTTGGATATATGTACACATTTATTAATTTTATTTATTTAGTGCATATTCATGTATATATAAGCATACTTTTCATTCAATTACATATTTTTAATCTTTTTGATGATATACTAATTTCTAGTTGTCAATATATCATAGTGCACTTCCACAAATTATTAATCATTTTGTTGATTTATAGCATTGAGAGAGAAATTAAGAAAAATTCTAGGCAGATAAAATTCTATATCCTCTCTTCACCACAGATCACTAACACACTTGCAGCTCTCTTCAAGGATTATGTGAAAAACAAGAAGTTCTTCACAAGCTCTGGATAAAGTTTATGGTGTTGGACAAAGCATGTAAATCTGGACAGTTTCCCTGTTTCTGGGATAAGTATAGTTTTCCTTCTTGAGCCCCCAGTGCTGGTTTCCTCTCCAGATGGGTGGGAGCTGTCCCTTTCCTTAGATCAGTGACACAACGCACAACAGCAGTGGTACAGCTTTTTCATGCAGGAGAAATCCTGGGATGGGGTTGCCATGGCAAGAAGCAGTCCCTGCCCCGTACGGTTCACGCTGCATTGTGAATGCCTTGCGCGAGCTCCGCTTTTTGTCTTCATTTGTATAATCAGTGATTAATTTACTGTGACTTAATTCACAACAACGTATTTAGACTTTGCACACTTCATTTAAAGACTGCACCTTTATTATCTTCATGCAAAGATTTGAAGGAAAAAAATTAAAGGCATCTTTCTCAGTAGTGACAGGGGCATAGAGGGAGGGGCTATTCTTTGTTTGTAGCCATTAGATGTCTCAATTAGCAGAACATTTTCTAAACATCTGCATACAGCAAAATTTAACTGTGTGCTCAGGAGTCAAAGGGAACATGCTAGAGTAAGTCCTGTCAGACAGATATACCAATAGATGTGGGACCCTTCCATGGACTGATGGAAGCCATGGCTGCTACTCAAGATCACACAATAACCAGAAGGAAAGAGGAGAAAGAAACTGACTGCATCACTAGGCAAAAGGTCCTGTCTTTCAGCTCTTGAGACAGGACTGACTGCCCTACAGGGATCTGTTTGCTACTTTTGTACATGAAGGTGAGGTACTGGGAGGGTTGTTGATGACAGGAATGGGGAAGACAAGGAGTTTTCTTGTAGGTAAGACTAGTTACAAAAGACTTGATATCTAGTGAGAGGTAAAGTTAGCAGAGCTCACTGCAGCCAACATGACTGCAGATAAAAAAAAACAAACAACTAAATAAACTTTTGTATTCATACTGAATTATTTGAAAAAGGACAAATCTAAGAATTAAGCAGTTCATTTAGAATCCAGTAAACTGAAAAAAAACCCCATCCACTTTATTAGCCCATCTATTGGACGATCATACTATTTAATTTCTACACTCTCTGGCCTATGCACTGCTCTTTACAATGCTTGGAGAAAAGGGATCGTAGCCCTACTAGAGATGATCGGGGTCTTCTGGCAACAGAAAACCTAATGTGATTTCAATTGTAAGGGGAAAATTTACTTATAATTTTCCTCCATTCCCCCTTAGTCAGATGACGCCAGCAAGTACTACATATTAAAATAATTTTCTAGATCTTTTGCTGCGTTCTGCTGACAGTTTTATTTCAGGATTTTTATCAAATGATAGTGTTTTGCAATCTTATTGAATTAAAGTGGACTTGTGGTCACACATGAAGCAGTAGTGAGAATTTCCAGTAAAATGAAAATTTCTGAAGGCAGTATTTTACAGTGTATGTTACAGCTGTTCACACCACTATACTTACGCAGGCAGCAGCTTTCTGTTGCTCTGTCCTACATAAAGTGAGGAAATACTTAATTAGATTTGCCACAGTGGCTACAGTATGAAAGTGATGAAATTTTTCAGACCAGAAACCACATGCAGACTTCAGCACTACAGGAAGAGAGAGACTGTTTTGTTGCTATCAAAGCAACAAAAGACAACTCAGTATCTTAATTTAGACATCCAGTATATCTGGATGAAATTTTTCTTTCCTTTCTCTTCTGAAAATGAGATTCTTATAGAATGGGAAAAAATCCACACCTGCAAAAGGAAATATTGAGTAAAGAACATGAAAACATTTTAAAAAATTGTTCACTCTATTTCTGGCCCATTTCTTCTTCCTAGTTTACTTTCATGAATAAAGAATACGCTGCTGGAATTATCAGTTTTTCTCAGTGTTTCAACACCTATTTATGGGTTTAGAAATAATGTATCTACTTATTGAAGTATCTACTTATAAAGCAGTATAAATAGCTACAACAATGCAAATACTGTTCATCTGATCCACAGATCCAATTTAGGTTGGAATTGTTCAAGATCATAGAGTCCACCCATAAACGTGGGTGCCAAGTGGTGGTGCCAAGTCCACCACTAAATTGTGCCCCTAAGTGCTATATTTACACACCTTTTAAATATCTCCAAGGGTGGTGATTTCACCACTTCCCTGGGCAGCCTATTTTAGTTCCTGACAACTCTCTCTGTGAAGAAATTTTTCCTAATATCCAATCTAAACCTCCCCTGGTGCAACTCAAAGCTGTTTCCTCTTGTCCTACACTTGTTACATGCGAGAAGAGGCCAACCCCCACCTGGCTACATACTCCTTTCAGGGAGTTGTAGAGACTGATAGGGCAGACTTGTGTGCTCCAGACTCCCCCTGCTCTGTTGCTCTCGGTACACACTCCAGCACCTCAATGCTTTTCTTGTAGTGAGGGGCTCAAAACTGAGCACATGAGTCAGGGCACAGCCTCACGAAGGCTGAGTACAGGAGAACAATCACTGCCCTAGTTCCATTGCCCACAGTATTTCTGATACCATCCAGGATACTAAACTCTACGCAGATGGCATCCAGAGCCTTCCCTCATCCACTGACCAAGGCAGTCACCTTGTCATAGAAGGACATTATGCTGGTCAAGCCCCTGCCTGGGGCTTGTAGTTCCCCACAGCCTCCTTCTGGTCCTTCTCGTAGATGGCCGTCACACTTGCTAACTTACAGGAAGTCACCTGGGACCTCCACAGTGAGCCAGGACCTATGGTAAATGGTAGAGTGGCTTGATGATCACTTTTATCAACTCCATCAGCCCTCTTGGGCGGATCCCACACGGCCCCAGTAGACTTGTGCATTTGCAGGTGGTATAGACCACTGCCATACTGGGTCACCTCAATTATCCTGTCTGTCTGCTATTTCAGCTAATAACAAACATTCACGGAAAAGAGTTGGACATCTGGTATTTGTAGAATGATCCTTCACATTTTGCGCTTTCCAGAAATGCAGTAACCAATGGTTTTGAGGTGGGCATTTTGGAGTAAAGCTGTTGTTAGCAGATACCATTCAATCTTATCTTTATTCCTGACAGTGAGTGTCCTTATTAGAGGCACAATTGCATGTATCAAGATGCCACTTGCCTAGACTAAGAGTACAGTAGATAACCAACCCATTTGACAGCAACAGACTCAAAATAAAGAACATCCTTAACTGTAAGTGGACCTTTCCCTCTCTATGCAAAAATAAATAGGTAACTATACTAAAGCAGCCATAGAGGTGGTGGCTGTGATATTTCCATCCTTTCAGTCATGCATAAGCCAAGCCTTCCTGGAAGCCTCATGTGCAACCCTCTAAGAGTTAACAGCCTTTTAAGTGCAGTTCTGCCATGAATTTTAATACAGGTGCAGTTTGTAAAAAAAAAAAAAAAAAAAAAAAAAAAAAAAAAAAAAAAAAAAAAAATCTACAAAGGTTGTTCAAATGTTCAAATGCAAAATTCTAATTCCGAGCCCGTGTCTAGATATGCCATTTGTTAGCAGAGCTTGGAAGTTAGTGAAACTTAAACCATCTTTTGTATATCCCTGATCTACACTCTTTAAGCAGTTTCTACACTGCACAGTTGTCAAGTAAAAAGCATTTCAGTCTGGAGAACAGTGAAAGGAGAAAATCTACTTTGTATAAAAAATGACCAGCCCCTGTTATGACATTTATTGTGTATTCACTTATGAGATATTGGATAGTGCATATGTGTCATAACAGAAGGATTATCCATCACATATACTCCTCCACATGTAGCTGTGCAGTATCCAGGTGTGTATTCACATATCCACATCCATAGCAAGACACATGAAACTCTTGGCTCACAATGAATGTCTTAAGCCAGCAAGTCCATACAATGCAGCAAGACTACACTATCCCAAAACCTTGCGGGCCAATGTTATCTATTTAACCTTGAAGGTTTCCAGTGAAGGTGATCAAGCATCCTCCCTGTGACATATTCCCTAAAGCCTAGACCTTTCTTATAAAGATTTTGTTCATCTAAAGCACAGTTTCCTTGTTGAGCTCTCCAGTACACCTATTATTTGTCAGTCAGACCATGCAAGACATATTGCTCACTGTCCCTTTTGTTATATCCCCTAGCATATTTTGTCAGTTATCATATCTCCCCTCAGCATATTTTTTCCTAGATAGTGTCTTGTGGGACCTGTTTTCTAAATGTTTAATCATTTTTTATTTCTCTCTGAACTCCCTAATTTGCCTGTCATTTTTCAAATGTGATGCTTAAAATTGGATGTAGGACTCCAACTGATGCTTAATAAACACCAAGTAGAACAAGCGAATTAACTCATTTGGGTTTAAATTTATTACTCTTAATACAACTTAATACTCTATAACATTTACTTCCCTTTCACTTATCTTTTTGGTTGTGAAAGTGCTTAAGGTTTGACTCATAAATACTTTGTCACCCAGCACAAACTCCTGTCCTTCTGTTGTATCTGTCTCATTACTCTCCTTGCCTTCTATATTTGAACACATGCTTAATCTTTCACCTTTACCCTTCAGTTACTTATTGCCTTTGCTGGAGAGGATTTTTTTTTGGTTCATTTTAGTCATCAAGTAATTAAAATTTTATTAATACTAGCTACAAGCTATGAAGATGCCTCTTTATATACCTTTCAAAAAATTTATTGTCTCTTCCTGTTTCAAATTAAAATTTGGTTTAGTGTGTGTTCTGCCACATCCCACACAGGGGCCAATACAAACATTGTGTATTGAAGGGTGGAGTCCATATAGAAACTCCGCTTGATATTCATTTCAAGATGACATCAGGTAGGTTAATAATTACTTTCAATATTTGACTTGCTTTGACCGACTGAGGAACATTTAATTCCTTCCACATTCCGGTGACTTCAGCTGAACTCCTTGTAGAATACAGTTTAATGCCAACAGTTCCTTCTGTGCTGTTGCTAATCAGCTGAATAAATTAAACTGTTTGGGCCTTAAGCTGGCTATTCCATCAAAACATCCCTACTATTCATGGGAGTACACCTAAGTAGAATGAAAAGTTTTGGGTACTCTCTGGCTTGTCGAGGCAAGGCATGAAATTGAATTTCTGATTCCTTTCTGTGTGTATGTGACAGGAAAAAAAGAGTGTCTGAAGGAAATGGAAATTTGGAGGAATGTGAGGGAAAAAATGTTCATGCTGGCAAGTTTTCAACGGTCTGTGTTAAAATATGGCAGGTGTGTTATTTGGGAATTTCCATGTGGTCCAAAGGTAAAGTTTGAATTGATTTCATTCCTTTGTACTCACTTTCTTTTTATCAGAGTGTTTAAAAACTTTACTCCTTCTGAGGAGTGATAGGTCATTTATGCCTTAGACAGACTCTTATTTCTTTTGCAGGAATGTAAAGAGGACAGTGGGTTTTTCCCTTGGCCAGCCAATAAGATAAATCACATTATGCAATTGCTAATAAATATTTTTACATCAAATATAAAGTGAAGAAGAAAATATTTCACAGGCACTTTTGGAATTTTCAAATTTTCAGCTGCCTCCGAAGTCTCCATGCTGTGTAACCTAAAATTTTGGGAATATTATAAAGGAATTACAGACAAATCTTTGGTATTCTAACCTTCAATTTTGTAACTGTATGTAACTCCCATCAGATAAAAATCTGTAAAATTAAAGGAAAATCATAGGCTTGAAATGGAACCTTGGGAACGTTACCCTGTTCCTCTGCCCTATGTTTGTATTAGATTATGTTATCTCCTGGAATCCTTGAAAACATAAAGTCGTATTTCAAACAGTAGAATTCTAACTGCTTATACTTCCAGTGACCAAAGACACTTGCTAGTGACCAGTGGACTTCTTTTTTTTGCTTGTAAAAATATTATTTCATGTTGATATTTCAAATGTCTATACCAAAGGAAAAAAAAATGCCCCCAGCATGTTTTATGAAAGAATTATGACAGAATTATTAGATAGTGAATTTAATCTTCCATTTCTTCAGAACCATAATTTAATGATTCTAGAGACAATTGATACATGATGCCATTCTTTCAAATATGAATACGTACTTGCCTCTTTCCTGCTACTAGTCTGCATTGTATTGACCTTCTGTACAAGGTCTTATGCAGTAAACAAACTATAAAACATTTTTATAAAACAGACAGACTATACACTGCTTTCTATTGGAGGAAAAAAAAACAACAAAAATCCAAAAGGATAATTTTTAAATCTTATTTTCTAGTGAAGTCGTTTTCAAGGCACAATACTTTAAGAGACAGTCAGCTTATATGTGTATTGATGCAACAAAGATCTTACACTGTACTTTTATTTGTTTTGTTTTGTTGTTGTTTTATTTTAATAGATCCTATATAATGTAAAAAGGTCAGAAGAGAAATGTTTACTCATTCTCTGTCTTTGTGATATGTCTGATGCCAAACAGACTGTATGTTTCAATCTGCTTTGCATATTGTATCTCATCCCCTGTCCCTCTGAGCTGAAGTTACTGATATTATACCCAAAAATTCAAGGGAAAAGGTATTTCTGTTGAAATTTAATGACCACTCCTGAATTATGGATTTACCTGTAGAATGAAGAAATGTCAGAGAAAGGCAAGCATTTAAACATACTCAAGGGTCTGGTGGTCTTCATTCTCGTGAGTCAAAGAGATACTTCAACCCAGACTCATTCTGCCTTGTTTAAACTGTAAGCTCAGACTCTGAAGCAGCACCTATGACTGTGTGGTATCTATCAGCTTTTTGCTGTGACCTTTTAATGTACTACTGTAATACAAACAGCCACAGCATCTCATGCTGCCACTGTCAGTATTTTCTGATTTTAAGGAAGATAAAAAACTGTATTTGTTATGATAATTGTTTTCTGCATTACAAAATTTTACCCCATTAACACTGAAATGGATGTCTGGTCCCTCCAAAATAACTTGAATTTCCAAGCTAGTTGATTGAACACTTTTAAAGAACTCTTGATAACTTACCAAAGATATCAATCTGGTTGCCTCATGCTGAGAAGAATTATGTCATGAATTGTATAAGGTTATCTGGCTTTATAAGTGTCAATAATAAATGGCAAAAAAAGTCAGCTCGTCAAGAAAGGTCCAAATTAGCCTTTAGAAGAACAGAGCACTGGCCCTTGCTATAAAAAATGGGAAGATGTGTTGAGGTCAGCAGATTCTAATCAGGCAAGCACTATTTCCTGAGCATGAAGACAGCTCAAAGGCACCACGTTCACTAAAACAACAAAAAACCTCAGCAGAAATTTTGCTAAAGTTTGCGACATTTTTTGACATTTCAAAATGGAATTTTAGCTTGTAAAAAAAAATGCAAACATTACTCCTAGTTATTAAAGTATCAAACCTAACCATACTAGATACACTCCAAAAGAAGCACTTAAGTGTTTTATTATACAAAGGAAACCTGGAAGTGTATTGCTGAGACAATAAATGGACTTAGAGATCCTTTACTCATATTCTTTAACATAAACTGGCCTCCATTTCCTAAGCATATTTTTTTATTGGTAAACACATATATATACATGAAACATGTGCACAAAACCCTTATAGGCAGATATTTGGTAGTGCTCAGACTTGATTATGTAATTTTTTACATAGCTTATAATGGTTTACATTCTAGTTTCTAAGGCTTGTTGAAGCTTGCAGCACAGCATTCAAAGAGTGAAATGTCATTAAAAAAAGTCAAGTTGAAAAAGTATATGAAAGATTTCTCTGAATAGAAAAAAAAATCTAAATGTCATTTCTTGCTCTGAAGATCAACTTTTCTTTGAGCAACAGTTTCAAATTATTTACTAGTTTATCTATAATTGATGTAAAATACTGTCAGTTATTTCTTCAGCATCTCATCACTGTGTCCAGGCAGACTTTGCTGTGACTAAGTGGTCTTTTTCCTGTACTAAAAAGCCACTTCTTAAGATGTTAACATCAAAACTAAAATAATCTTAATTTTTAATTCTTTTTTTACATAAATGAAAGCTTTCCAAGTACTTATTTTCACAACTTTTTTAGTCAGCTGCCATGTTATTTTTGTGGATATAATAGCTATATTCAGTGCTGAACATCACTGTTGTCAAATGTACTGATAATTCCTCTGATGTCAATGACAGAAAGATTGTGTCTTGTCAGTAAGAAAAGAAGATGCCTTGGGCATGTTGAAACTGAGAAATTAGATTCCCCTAGGAGAGCAACCATGTGAGAACTCTAAGCAGTTACCTTCCAAGAAGGAACTGGTGAACTGATTTATAAAAGAATGAGAACTGACACCTTTGCTTTAAGCTGGAGTCAAGCATGTAGCATAGTTTGCAGAAGTGTAATTGCATTTTTTTCCAGTTGTGTTCTGTTTATGTCCTTCTGTTTTTCTCTAGACAGGTTTAGCATGGACGTGTATCAGGGAGGAGGATATCAGTATGCAACTCCAGATGGAGATAGCTTAAATAAAACTGTAAGTGACCTTAAGTTCACTCTTGTGTTTCTCTACTAAGACTTTTAACTAAACATGCAAGTGTTTACTGCCTTACTGACTCACCTAGCTTTCTTAGATATCTTTCAAATATTTTCCATTTTAGACTTCATGTTTCAAGAGGTGCTTGAAGATGCTCGATATTCTAGTTCTGATCCAGGATAGTTCAGGAGGAGGATGTAGCTTTCAGCTGCCCTCTAGGATTATTTGTAAACCAGAGTTGAGTGTGTAAAGCAGCTGCTGTGGTTCTTGGCAGAATGAGGCTGCCAGGGTTGTCCCATTTGTGCAAGAAGCTACTAGAGGTTGTGAGTCCTTCACCTATTTTTTGACCCAAAATCTGGTTAAGGATGCATTTCTCCTCTGTTATCTACCCATTGGATTTACAGGTTTCCTTCTAAGTCTATCCTTTTCCAGCACTGCATAGATCTATTTGAATTTATTTAATTTAAACTTACTGACATATCTTGTTTTCATAGTAGAGTGACTTAGCAGTATAAAAGACAAGGGCACATGGACTCTTCATAATTTCAAGATGTGCTAGGCAGGGCTGAGCCCTACAGATAGCAAACAAAGAATGTTTTTAATTAAAATATAAACATTTTAATAAAATGCACAGCTGGCTGGAGACTGTGTATTTACTGTGGTGGATCAACCTTTTAAATACTTTCAGAAAAGGGAGGAGTTTTTGTTTAAAGGTAGAAGCCAAGAGAAGAAATAGCAGCACATACCAGATGTAGAGTGATGTTCCAGATTTAGGTACAGATTAGGAAAGATGTAAAGAATTAAGAAAGAAAGTCTGTAGAGGATGCAGAGGTTATCCTATAAGTAAAATACCTTTTATATATGAGCAATAGGAAGCTTATTCAAAGAAAGAGACTTTAAGAAAGAATTTTCCCAAGAAAATAATATATTTAAGAAATAGCACTGTGCTAGGAAAAACATTGACTAGAAATAAATTTGTTCTACTGATGGATATCAATTTACTGTTATTATTCTAAAATATTTAGGGTTTTGTAAATGAACGTCAGACTAGTTTTCTGTGGATTGATGTGTTTCAACACACCTGCACAGTACTCAGTCCAAAGAACATTTGTTTTATCAGATGTAAAGTGAGATTATACATTCTTGTGAAAAATGTGATTTCAGAGGTGGCCCCATAATGTGGCTAAAATCAACTATGGATAGTGTCTCTGTCATGGTTTAACTCTGGTAGGAATCTAAACCTCACACAGCTGGTCACTCACATTCAGTGGGATAGAGAGGAGACTGAAGGGTGAAAGTAAAAAAAATCATGGGTTTAGATAAAAATTGTTTCATAGGTAAAGAAAAAGCTGCTTTTGCAAGGAAAGCAAAACAAGGAATCGATTCATCACTTCTCATGAGCAGGCAGGTGTTCAGACATCTTCAGGAAATCAGGACCTTCTCACGCTTAACAATTATATAGGAAGATAAATGTCATAACTCTAAATGTCCTCTCTTCTTCCTTCTTCCCCCAGCTTCCTATGGTGAGGATGATGCCATATGGTCTGGAACAACTCTTCAATCTACTGGGATCAGCTGTCCCAGCTGTGGGCCCTCCCAACACCTTGTACACCCCCAGCCTCCTCACTGGTGGGACAGTGAGAAGCAGAAAAGGACACAATGCTGTGTAAACACTTCCCAGCAGTAATTAAAACATCTGTTATCAAAACTGTTTTCATCACAAATCCGAAGCATAGCCCCAGTGGAAACTCTTAGGCTCCAGTGGAAAAAAAAAAATGTTTTGGTGAGGAACCATAATTCAGCAGTAGAAGGACATTTAGTTTCAGGCATGAATAAAAATGATGATGAAAGAATCTCAAACTTTGAGCTTGGAGAAAGAAGGAATTAAAAGATTAGTGCAGTATGAATCTCTTCTATCTTGACAAATCTGGGATTCCTTCACATATTGTTGGGTACAATCTGTAAGAGAGAGTGTAATGCAAAGCAAAATGCCATGTGCAATAAGAACTAACAAACAGGGAAAAAAATAGCATTATAGTCATGTTTGCAACTCATAGAAATAGATGGGATTATTTTATTGATCTGCAAAGGATACAGGATTTAATCCTGTATCTACAAAGGGAAACGTTTTCAAATATAGCCTGGAAAGTTACATCTGGGAACATACAAGCTGACTGGCTCTTATCTCAGAAAGTAGAAACTCCATTTAGAAAAAGCTTTAAAAATGTAAGACTTTATTCTTCATAAATCTCGTTATTTTTTGAAAAAAAATCTGGAAAAATATTCTTCTTCTTATACAGAGTTTAGTTTCATATCTCCACAGTGGAGCTTCCTCACATTCTATCCTTTCAATGCTTTATGTTTTCAGACCAGCTACTTTTCTATCTTTTACTACTCACACAGTAGCTAACAATGATGCTATCCAGTCCAAGACCTTATTTGAGCAAGAATATTTAACATGCTTGTTCCTTCCTTTAGGTTTTTTAAATATATGAAAAACCTGAAGATTGTCTTGAAGAATGAAGTATCAAAGATCTGATATATGGATCTGATAAAAAAATTCAGACAGTACAGGTGAATTCTGAATGTAATTGTCCATGTTTTAATGACTCAATATATATATATTTTTAGAAGAAATTAATATTATAATAAGGTGAACCTTCAGGGATGTTTGCATTTTGATGTCAGAAAGATCATTATTCTGGGTAGATATTTGGATTTGTAACTATATTTGGGAAGACTCAGAAAATATACCACAATAAAGTACTGTGAGTGTGTGCAGGTAAGTTTGTAATTCTCTTCCTCAGTTGTCCCTGAAATCCAGAGGGTTTCTGATGAACACTGCTAAGCCATGCTTGGTGCAGTGGTTGGTACAAGGCAGGAATCTGGCTCATAAAGGACTCGGCCAACCTTGTTACAGCAGTGATGGCTCTCGCCCCTCTCTGTGGAGCTCACCCAATCTTTGCAAGTTTCGCCTTCCCAGGGCAGGCACAGCTCAGCTGCTCTGTTTGTGCAGGAGTACCTACAGACTAGTAGTTTATATTCACATTTATGAAGGCAAACCTGGCAACAAATTAATCTTGTCTTGCTCTGCCAGGCTGTAGAGCCCTGAGGTTAAGTGCCTAGAGCTTACTTTAGTGAGGAACAGACTTACCTGAGGCAGGAATGGGACAAGGAGCTGCAGCATAAACCACAATCACTCATGATTCAAGAATCTTAATGGTTTTCCCATTATGAAGTGTATGTTCCTATGTTTGATCTTGTTTTGGTTTTTAAACTTTTTTATTATTATTTCTCTTTTTCTTTTTAAAAATGAATTACAAGAGAAAAAAAAAGAAAAAAGACCCATGAATCGGTGTGACTGAGAAGTGAAATCAGAAAAAAGTGCAAATTGTACAACGCATTTTAAAGATTTTAAGGATTGGCTTCAACTTGCATCAACATTTTGAAAAAAACAAAAGTATCCATGTTCCTACCTATGATGTCTACAAAACTCTAGAGCTTTGGAGCCTCTCAAGTTCTTTTCCCACTGTTAATACAGCTTAATAAATTTATTTTTGTTAAAAATATCTTTTCTGAAAAGTATACCCCAGAGAGGAACATGATGTACACTTGGAGCAAATGAAGGCAGATCTTGTTCCGTGTTTGTGTGTTCTTTGAAACAATACATGACTAAGGTTTTGTGAGAGGAATAGGTAGAAACAGGCAATTAAACCACCTGTTGGAAGGTCTATAGTAAACCATAAAAACTTCTCGTAAATGCAATATTGTTGTTCAGATATTGAAAACAAGTATCTGCTCTTACTCAAATTCTTGCTTTGGAGGGGGACTGTCATTTGCACTTTGTTTCTCAGTGGATAAGAGAGCTGTAAAAAATAAATCACTACCAGTTCCAACAAGATCTCATGGGATTGCTCGTGTCTGTGTAGCACGGAAGCTTTGATTGATAAATGCAGTAATTATTTTATGATTTTTTAATCTCCCTTTCTATGTACTGAACTCCTGCATAGATCTATGGAAAGCATAAGGTGTCTTAGCTACTTTGGCCTTCTGCATCTCCTTTTTATCTAGAATATATCTTTTCCTGAATGTTTTCTGTTCAGTTTTTCCCATTCAGTAGAGCCTCTGAAGAACAAAACCTTGAAGTCTTCAGCTTCTTGAAATTTGGAAGAGAGAATGGAACGATGTAAAAAGTGGTATAATCTTGCCTGTAAAGAGTTGCCACACATCAGCTGGTTGAAGTTCTTGACAGGTATAGTACAGAAGTTTGTTCAGTGGATAGAGCAGTTCTCACCTTGGTTGCTCCAGGAAATGAGTACCCCTGTTATGGTTTAACTTTCTGCCAGCAACTAAGAACTACTCAGCTGTTTTCTCACTGGCTATCACCAACCCTTCCCAGCATGATGGGGTGGAGAATATGAAAGGTAAAAGAAATAAAACTTGGGGGTTGAGACAAGAACAGTTTAATAAATAAACAAAATGAAACAAAAATAGAACTAAATGAAACAAAACAAAAAGAAATGAAACAAAAATCAACTCAGCTCATGATATAAGAAAATATCATAGAGGAAATAAGAAAATTAAATAGAAACTGAAACTTAAATATATAATAATAAAATTATTAATTTTATAAACTAATAAAAACAAGCAATGCAAATGAAAAACAATTGCTCATCTCCAACCAACCAATGCTCAGCCTTTTCCAGAGCAGCAGTGTCCAGCCAGATTTCCCCCTACTTTACATGCTGATCACAATGCCATACATTATGGGAGAGCCCTTTGGCCAGTTAGGGTCAGCTGCCCTGACTGAGCCCCCTCCAGGTTCTTGTGCACCCCCTGCCCCCTGGCTGGCAGGAACCATGAGGCAGGAGCTGAAAAGTCCTTGACTTTATCTAAGCACTGCTCAGCAACAACTAAAACAGCAGTGTGTTTTCAACATTATTCTCACCTTAAATCCACAGCACAGCACTGTGCCAGCTACTAGGAAGAAAACTAACTCTATCCCAGCTGAAACCAGGGCACTCCCTAAACTAATTATGTTTCCTGTGAACAGGACCAACAGTTTTTTTCTCTGGATTTATACTAATTTTGTCTGGCTGTAAGAAGGAATCAATTTTTAGCAGCTCATTGTTCTACTGCCAGCCTAAGTTGTGAAAGAAAATAACCAACTTCCATACATGAGTTCAGTTTTCAAGGAGAAGGCAAAATCCATTTTTGTTTCTTTCTTGCTTCAAGCCCCACTAGCTGAGAGTTACAGGAGTTGTGACTGAAATTCCTTTACTTACCTCTCTGCAGATCAACCATTCCCTAATATATGGTCCATCCTATTCCCTCTCTGCTGGGCCTTGGAACCAGGATTTCAGGATCCTTATATGCTATGAAGAAGATGCTGCTCTATTTTTCTTTATTTCTTCTCTATTTTCTTCACATCGCATGTCTGTCTTCAATTGCTTCCACTGCAGGCAGACATCCTCCATTTTTCTGTTAGCTGCTGTAATTGCTCATCTAATGGTCAAAGCTAATATCACTGGGAAAATCCCCCAGGCAAACAGAGCAGCAGCCTGCCTCTGTTAACTCACTGCTTTTACTTTTACTCTCCCTAATTGCCTCAGCCTGTTGGTCTGTGATGACCTGCTCCAGGAGCAACATTGCTATCTGGCAACTCCCTTATTAACCATGGAGATGTCAGAAGCCATCTCCAAGTGCACAGCAGTAGATATACACAGAAGAAAAGTGAAGAGCAGAAAGGAATTAAACTTCCATATTTAGGGGCTTAGGAGAGCTTGTTCTTTTCACAACCCCTATTACAGAGCCTTCATCTTACTCCTTTCTCCTGTTTTCAAGACACAAAAAAACCCCCAAAACTACACATCAAGTTGCTAAACTGCACACAAAGGTGTTTAAAATGATCTAGTCATATTTTTCTACAAAGCAGCAGTTGAAATATTTGTTTCATGAAAATTTTAAGGAATCTGTTTTTTACAAGCCACTGTTTAGTACTGAATGCAATCAATAATGCATGCACTGACAGAAATACAAAGGTGGACATACCTGTGGTTAAATTTGGAATAGATGCTTACAAGCCAGAGAGCTTTACTTTCAAATTTCCTAAAGCTTTCTTCATTACAAATCTGGAAATGTGGATTTCTCAGTTAAAGCCTGACAAAAAATGTTTTTGAATTATTATCAGTTAGTATTTTTGGTTTTGTTTTTAGGTGTAGGTAATCACATTTGTAGGAGCCTCTTAGCCATATAGATTCTCACAGATTTTACCACTGGCTCAGATACAGCAATATTAAACTTTGCCAAATCACAGAAGACCTAAGTATGACAGAATAAGGCAGGAGAATATTGATTTGCCTTAGGCATTTCATTTAAACTCCTACAGTAGGCAGTACTTAGAGCATTTGAGGATTTCAAATGGTGTCATTCAAATGACAGTGTATTTTGCCTTTATAATGAGAAAGAAAGAATTCTCTTTTTGTGGTTTTTTTTTCTGCTTTGGTTTGTTGTGGTGGTTTTTGTTGTTGTTGTTGTTTTGTTTTGTTTTGGTGGGGTTTTTTGTTTGGTTGGTTTTTTTTTTGTGGAAGGGAAGGGATAGAGATGAGAGATCTGTATGCTGAAAGTTGTTTTTTTTTTTTTCCAAAATTATCTTTGCAAGGAAATCTTATTATGACCATATTTTGTGTTTAATGATGATACACTCTCTGTCTCATTGGTCACCATTATTCCTCTGTTATTTAATACTGAGATCTCCTTTCCTGTCTCTTTTTTCCTAGCTCAGCAGACTAGAACTGGGAGCAATTTTTTTTCTGATTACAGAAAACCACAATTGTTTCTCATAGTGTTTCATCCGAGGATTGCTTCTATAATCACTGTTCTCAAAAAGGAGCAGCCCATCAAATATTTTAGAAGGATACTTCCTAGCCTATTTCATCTCTTAGTGTTAACAAAACTTCTGAATTTGCTAATGTTTCCTAATTGTGTCACTGTTTCTGAGTTTAATTTAATAAGACTCAGGCTCATTTAAAAAGTTTGAAACTTTTAAAATATTTTCCTAACATTTAATATATTTTTAGATAGTTTAGGATTGTTTTAAGAAACATGTAAAGGTTATTCGGAATTAAGTTGAAAGTGGAGTCCTAGATTGATTTTAGGAAGGAGGAAGGAAACACTGAATTATTTCAAAATCTGAACTACAGCTTGAAATTATTAGCCTCCTAGACCTACAAACCAATGTTCAGGTGTTAGTTTCTCAAAGTTTACCTTGCAATTGGAAAGGGTCATTTTTTGTTGTAGCTGATGCAGTGCCCGTTTAAAAGATGAGAGCATGACTATTCAAGAAAATGTAAGGGCATTGTGAAAATGTGTCAGAAGATCCCTATGAAGAAATGTGCAATAATTTCTTCACTACGTGTTGCAGAAGAAGACACTAAAACAAAGCTTTAACTAGAAGAAATCACACAGTCTGTGTTCAGACAGAAAACTTGAGCCAAAATTTAAAAATTTACAGTTGTCATTTTTCAAAACACTGCCTTTTTTGTAATTACTCTTTCCTTTTTAGGCACTAATTTTAGACAGTAATTGCTATTGCCTTTTTTATTTTTGTGTGAGGTAAAATGTAGGTTAAAAAAAAGGACAAAACAGCACAAAGGTCAGAGCAAAACAGAGTACTTGAGAGAATAGGCTGAGTCCAACATGTATTGTCACAACAACAAATATAAAACTGTTACTGATGAACAGGCATGTCAAACCAAATTCTAGGATGACCAGTAGGAACTTAAAAATCAGAATCCATTGCCTGTGGTAAATATTATTGTTATTATGGGAAAGTCAAGCACACTATTATGTTGCTGTAGCCAAAATCTAAACCAAATTTAACAGGCAACTAATTTTTATAATTTTTAATACCTTTTTATTCGCTGTTTCAATTGCACCTGATATCAAACTTTTGTTTATTGACTATTTTGCAAAGACCTGGCAGTAAATATACTGGTCAGTGGTGCCAGTGGTCAGATTGAAATGATTTTTTATTAAAAACAAAAGAAAAAAATGAAGTAAACAAAAATTTATATGGAAATCTAAAATTCTTACGACTATTCGCAAGAGTAAATATTTTATTTTGTAGAAAATGAAGGATTAAGCACAAAAATATTGCTCTTGTTTCTCTTTCTCTCAAAATACTTACTTTAGAGAAGCACTTTAACTTCCCTGTGGAAATAACATGTTATAAACTCAATACTGAGAAGTTTCTTAAAGACATACTGTTCAAGACACAGAAAAATAAGCTTGTTTGTTTCAGGAAAATGTAAAGGCTTTTCTCTTTAAGAGAAGTGGTTTCTTTCTTTTCTGTAGAAAACATGTTTCAGTTTAGACTATTCTAACAGTATTGGAACCAGCCTTCAGGCATTATAGACTTCAGTAGTGACACAAAGGTTTGTCTAATGTAACAAAGATGTTAACCATAATTTACCATTGCTTCTGACAATAAAATGAAATTTTCTGTTTACACTCTTTTGAGATTTACCTAAATTAGATGACATACTGGGGGGGAAGGAGGGAAGAGAGGTTAAAATACCTAATTTCTCTTTAGAATATTATTTCTTTATCCTGCAGAACTTCAGTAGTGTCTGCCTCCTGAATTTCTGCCATGTGTCTTGACTGCACCCAGGAATTAGGGAGGCTGGAAGTGCAGTAAGAGCAATGTGGGAGAATATGTATGCCCATATTATTTCTAAACTACTGATTAAGCTCTAATAGGAGAAGCAAATTATCTTTTGCTACTGTTGCAATTAGGTGGGGTGAAAAATATTGTCTATATTTATAACGACAGAGTGTATTTGTATTTGATTCTTGCAGAGGACCACAAAGACAGCTCATGGTTGCATGAGTTTTCATACTTTTATAGCTTTCCTCCCATCATGAATTAGAAGCAAATATGTGGTCACTCAGCAGAGCTCAGCTGCTGGTGTCTCAACAGGACACAACGGCTCCATCCCACCTTGTCCCACACTGCAGACCTGGCAGACAAGGCAAATAAAGAGATCTCACAGCAAGACAGTGGCAAATGTGACATCATACCAGAGCTTCCTATCTCCTAATAGATATTTCTAGATTATTTATAACTGAAAATACTAGAACTTCTGTTCTGTATGAGATCGATGGGGAGGGGGAGAGAGAGAGAAAGAAAGTGAGAGTGAGCAAGCCAGCTGTAGCAGTGCTGGGAAGGCTCTCTAGGAAATTATGGATTTAGTGTTAGAGTAGAGTAGAATGGGAAGTGGCTATTAGAAAATATGCTGAAATACATGGAATAAACAAGTGTACCCAGTAAAAGATTATGTATTGAAATGCTGCTGACACAGGAAAGGGAAAAAGGGAAAGGGGATTAGGTGGGAATTACATTAATAAGAACCTGTAGAAGCTAATTGAGATGATACAGAAATAATAACTGAGGAGAAGCCAAGACAGAAGCACCACGGTGCCACGGTAGTTTATTAGCATATGGAAGAGAATTTGCCTGAGCTATTAACTTCCACTTGTAGTAAATTCCAAGGGCAGTGAATCCTCAATTAATTTTTCCATAAAGCCTTAGAGATGCTTCAGGGCTTGTCCAGATCATTAGTATTGCTTTACAGGCCCATAACAAAAAGATTATGAAGAAGAAAATTTTCCAAGTAATCCAAGACAAATTCAGTGCCAGATCAGGTGAGAGCTGAATATTAATTGTTTTTAAGTATCAAAAGAATCTATTATTTTCCTTTTCTCAATTAAGAAGAAAGTCCAATATAATAAATGTATTAAAAAAGCCCTTTTTTCTTTTCTGACCATTCAATTTTCTGGCCTGTAATTTCAGCTATGAGCCCCAAAGTGGACAACAATCCTAATGGATGTTTTCTCTTTCCATGTAAAATTGCACTTTGCTCCGGCTAACAGACAAGTGGATGTTTAAGTATCTTGTTATATGTATAATAAGTCAAGCAAATGTTCACCACTGACTGTTCCTAGGCTGTGTATGCCCCTGTTTCGTCTGCTGTGTTACAAAGTGACAGAACAATTATTGCTTAGAGTAGCCCTGGGACACCTAATGTGCCACAGCTAATGACGGAAACACATGACTGAGAGTTGTAGGAATACTTACACTGTATTATTAGCTTAGGTTATGGTCTAGAGGAAACGCCTCAGAAGAATTTAAGGTTTGTATGAGACGACCTTTTAAAAGCAGTGGCTTTTGATATGTATGGAAGGTATTCCCAGTTCTCTAATACTTTGTCTTCTATTTAAGACAAAAGCATGACTTTCCCACAGTTCTAGGGTACCCTACAAATGCTCCAGGCTCAATGGCTTCAATACTTCTCTTGTCTATGGATGACCTTTTTAGCTGTAGATAAAGCCCATTTCATCCTGATCACTGTCTTGAGTGATCTCTTCACGTCTTACAGAACTGTATTGTGAATGGATTGTCCCTTCCTCAACCCTTAAAAAAGACTTAGTGATCTTTGTTGTTATTTTTCTAGTAAAGAAAATGGAACTGAACATTGGTGTTAGCAGAGTAAGAGCTTGTATTATATTCCTTTAATACAAGGAAACATGTTTCTTTAACTTCAGGAAGCTTTCTAAGCTTTAACTGCTCATGGTATTTATACAAATCTCCACACACTGCAAAGTTCAGCTGGCCTACACCCATCTCCTGGCTTCAAAGGCTGCTGATATTTAGGATCATCTGCCTCAGTCCCACACCTCCAGTCCTTGTCCACTAGAGCTCCCTCCTATTTCAAACAATAAAGCAGAAAAAAAGTGTACATAACCTCTTTCAGCAGATATTTTTTCAAGTTAATGACATGGCTGCTTTTTTTTTTTTTTTTTTTTTTTTTTTTTTTTTTTTTTTTTTTTTTTTTGGAATGGAGTAAAACTGCATTTGCCTTCTATTTACAACAAAAGTAAAGTAACCTCCACAGAGCTGTGGTTCTCCTTCCCAATGTGCATTGGTCAAGTGGATATACAGGGCCTCCTACCCTG